>NW_024041039.1:29396633-29996633 GCF_014851395.1 Micropterus salmoides
TTCAATTCTCTTGCTGAAATGAAACTCATCTAAGTTCTGGCTAAATTTCACTCAGCTCTAATTCGGACCTTGCTAATAATAAGTCGTCCAGGGTATGCTGGTCAAGCCATGACTACCATTTCATGTTTAAAAAAAGGCGGGGTTTGCAGTTCATAAGCCACATCTGTGCAATAACAGTCCAGTAAGGGTTATCACTTGCACCGCGGGTGTTGTGGTTGTTGTTTCAGATCCACATTTAACTGATAGGTACATTCTGTATCCTTTCGCAGAGGCAATTTCATAGTCTATGAAGTTCTCCTGAGACGTGATTATTGCTGGTTGAAAACTTAACCCAATACCCCGCCTGGATGACTTGAAATATAGTCAGCTGTGGCAATTTTTGTTAGTCTCTGAGGAGGCTTTGCGCTTTGTTTTAATGCTAAAACCCAAATCATTAAAAAAATATTTTTGAGTAGTTGTTCACAAATACAAAGCCTTTCAACTTGTCTTTCAATTCTCTTGCTGAAATGAAACTCATCTAAGTTCTGGCTAAATTTCACTCAGCTCTAATTCGGACCTTGCTAATAATAAGTCATCCATAGAGTCCAGGGTATGACTACCATTTCATGTTTAAAAAAAGGCGGGGTTTGCAGTTCATAAGCCACATCTGTGCAATAACAGTCCAGTAAGGGTTATCACTTGCACCGCGGGTGTTGTGGTTGTTGTTTCAGATCCACATTTAACTGATAGGTACATTCTGTATCCTTTCGCAGAGGCAATTTCATAGTCTATGAAGTTCTCCTGAGACGTGATTATTGCTGGTTGAAAACTTAACCCAATACCCCGCCTGGATGACTTGAAATATAGTCAGCTGTGGCAATTTTTGTTAGTCTCTGAGGAGGCTTTGCGCTTTGTTTTAATGCTAAAACCCAAATCATTAAAAAAATATTTTTTGAGTAGTTGTTCACAAATACAAAGCCTTTCAACTTGTCTTTCAATTCTCTTGCTGAAATGAAACTCATCTAAGTTCTGGCTAAATTTCACTCAGCTCTAATTCGGACCTTGCTAATAATAAGTCGTCCAGGGTATGCTGGTCAAGCCATGACTACCATTTCATGTTTAAAAAAAGGCGGGGTTTGCAGTTCATAAGCCACATCTGTGCAATAACAGTCCAGTAAGGGTTATCACTTGCACCGCGGGTGTTGTGGTTGTTGTTTCAGATCCACATTTAACTGATAGGTACATTCTGTATCCTTTCGCAGAGGCAATTTCATAGTCTATGAAGTTCTCCTGAGACGTGATTATTGCTGGTTGAAAACTTAACCCAATACCCCGCCTGGATGACTTGAAATATAGTCAGCTGTGGCAATTTTTGTTAGTCTCTGAGGAGGCTTTGCGCTTTGTTTTAATGCTAAAACCCAAATCATTAAAAAAATATTTTTTGAGTAGTTGTTCACAAATACAAAGCCTTTCAACTTGTCTTTCAATTCTCTTGCTGAAATGAAACTCATCTAAGTTCTGGCTAAATTTCACTCAGCTCTAATTCGGACCTTGCTAATAATAAGTCGTCCAGGGTATGCTGGTCAAGCCATGACTACCATTTCATGTTTAAAAAAAGGCGGGGTTTGCAGTTCATAAGCCACATCTGTGCAATAACAGTCCAGTAAGGGTTATCACTTGCACCGCGGGTGTTGTGGTTGTTGTTTCAGATCCACATTTAACTGATAGGTACATTCTGTATCCTTTCGCAGAGGCAATTTCATAGTCTATGAAGTTCTCCTGAGACGTGATTATTGCTGGTTGAAAACTTAACCCAATACCCCGCCTGGATGACTTGAAATATAGTCAGCTGTGGCAATTTTTGTTAGTCTCTGAGGAGGCTTTGCGCTTTGTTTTAATGCTAAAACCCAAATCATTAAAAAAATATTTTTGAGTAGTTGTTCACAAATACAAAGCCTTTCAACTTGTCTTTCAATTCTCTTGCTGAAATGAAACTCATCTAAGTTCTGGCTAAATTTCACTCAGCTCTAATTCGGACCTTGCTAATAATAAGTCATCCATAGAGTCCAGGGTATGACTACCATTTCATGTTTAAAAAAAGGCGGGGTTTGCAGTTCATAAGCCACATCTGTGCAATAACAGTCCAGTAAGGGTTATCACTTGCACCGCGGGTGTTGTGGTTGTTGTTTCAGATCCACATTTAACTGATAGGTACATTCTGTATCCTTTCGCAGAGGCAATTTCATAGTCTATGAAGTTCTCCTGAGACGTGATTATTGCTGGTTGAAAACTTAACCCAATACCCCGCCTGGATGACTTGAAATATAGTCAGCTGTGGCAATTTTTGTTAGTCTCTGAGGAGGCTTTGCGCTTTGTTTTAATGCTAAAACCCAAATCATTAAAAAAATATTTTTGAGTAGTTGTTCACAAATACAAAGCCTTTCAACTTGTCTTTCAATTCTCTTGCTGAAATGAAACTCATCTAAGTTCTGGCTAAATTTCACTCAGCTCTAATTCGGACCTTGCTAATAATAAGTCGTCCAGGGTATGCTGGTCAAGCCATGACTACCATTTCATGTTTAAAAAAAGGCGGGGTTTGCAGTTCATAAGCCACATCTGTGCAATAACAGTCCAGTAAGGGTTATCACTTGCACCGCGGGTGTTGTGGTTGTTGTTTCAGATCCACATTTAACTGATAGGTACATTCTGTATCCTTTCGCAGAGGCAATTTCATAGTCTATGAAGTTCTCCTGAGACGTGATTATTGCTGGTTGAAAACTTAACCCAATACCCCGCCTGGATGACTTGAAATATAGTCAGCTGTGGCAATTTTTGTTAGTCTCTGAGGAGGCTTTGCGCTTTGTTTTAATGCTAAAACCCAAATCATTAAAAAAATATTTTTTGAGTAGTTGTTCACAAATACAAAGCCTTTCAACTTGTCTTTCAATTCTCTTGCTGAAATGAAACTCATCTAAGTTCTGGCTAAATTTCACTCAGCTCTAATTCGGACCTTGCTAATAATAAGTCGTCCATAGCTGTCAAGCCATGACTACCATTTCATGTTTAAAAAAAGGCGGGGTTTGCAGTTCATAAGCCACATCTGTGCAATAACAGTCCAGTAAGGGTTATCACTTGCACCGCGGGTGTTGTGGTTGTTGTTTCAGATCCACATTTAACTGATAGGTACATTCTGTATCCTTTCGCAGAGGCAATTTCATAGTCTATGAAGTTCTCCTGAGACGTGATTATTGCTGGTTGAAAACTTAACCCAATACCCCGCCTGGATGACTTGAAATATAGTCAGCTGTGGCAATTTTTGTTAGTCTCTGAGGAGGCTTTGCGCTTTGTTTTAATGCTAAAACCCAAATCATTAAAAAAATATTTTTTGAGTAGTTGTTCACAAATACAAAGCCTTTCAACTTGTCTTTCAATTCTCTTGCTGAAATGAAACTCATCTAAGTTCTGGCTAAATTTCACTCAGCTCTAATTCGGACCTTGCTAATAATAAGTCGTCCAGGGTATGCTGGTCAAGCCATGACTACCATTTCATGTTTAAAAAAAGGCGGGGTTTGCAGTTCATAAGCCACATCTGTGCAATAACAGTCCAGTAAGGGTTATCACTTGCACCGCGGGTGTTGTGGTTGTTGTTTCAGATCCACATTTAACTGATAGGTACATTCTGTATCCTTTCGCAGAGGCAATTTCATAGTCTATGAAGTTCTCCTGAGACGTGATTATTGCTGGTTGAAAACTTAACCCAATACCCCGCCTGGATGACTTGAAATATAGTCAGCTGTGGCAATTTTTGTTAGTCTCTGAGGAGGCTTTGCGCTTTGTTTTAATGCTAAAACCCAAATCATTAAAAAAATATTTTTTGAGTAGTTGTTCACAAATACAAAGCCTTTCAACTTGTCTTTCAATTCTCTTGCTGAAATGAAACTCATCTAAGTTCTGGCTAAATTTCACTCAGCTCTAATTCGGACCTTGCTAATAATAAGTCGTCCATAGCTGTCAAGCCATGACTACCATTTCATGTTTAAAAAAAGGCGGGGTTTGCAGTTCATAAGCCACATCTGTGCAATAACAGTCCAGTAAGGGTTATCACTTGCACCGCGGGTGTTGTGGTTGTTGTTTCAGATCCACATTTAACTGATAGGTACATTCTGTATCCTTTCGCAGAGGCAATTTCATAGTCTATGAAGTTCTCCTGAGACGTGATTATTGCTGGTTGAAAACTTAACCCAATACCCCGCCTGGATGACTTGAAATATAGTCAGCTGTGGCAATTTTTGTTAGTCTCTGAGGAGGCTTTGCGCTTTGTTTTAATGCTAAAACCCAAATCATTAAAAAAATATTTTTTGAGTAGTTGTTCACAAATACAAAGCCTTTCAACTTGTCTTTCAATTCTCTTGCTGAAATGAAACTCATCTAAGTTCTGGCTAAATTTCACTCAGCTCTAATTCGGACCTTGCTAATAATAAGTCGTCCAGGGTATGCTGTCAAGCCATGACTACCATTTCATGTTTAAAAAAAGGCGGGGTTTGCAGTTCATAAGCCACATCTGTGCAATAACAGTCCAGTAAGGGTTATCACTTGCACCGCGGGTGTTGTGGTTGTTGTTTCAGATCCACATTTAACTGATAGGTACATTCTGTATCCTTTCGCAGAGGCAATTTCATAGTCTATGAAGTTCTCCTGAGACGTGATTATTGCTGGTTGAAAACTTAACCCAATACCCCGCCTGGATGACTTGAAATATAGTCAGCTGTGGCAATTTTTGTTAGTCTCTGAGGAGGCTTTGCGCTTTGTTTTAATGCTAAAACCCAAATCATTAAAAAAATATTTTTTGAGTAGTTGTTCACAAATACAAAGCCTTTCAACTTGTCTTTCAATTCTCTTGCTGAAATGAAACTCATCTAAGTTCTGGCTAAATTTCACTCAGCTCTAATTCGGACCTTGCTAATAATAAGTCATCCATAGAGTCCAGGGTATGACTACCATTTCATGTTTAAAAAAAGGCGGGGTTTGCAGTTCATAAGCCACATCTGTGCAATAACAGTCCAGTAAGGGTTATCACTTGCACCGCGGGTGTTGTGGTTGTTGTTTCAGATCCACATTTAACTGATAGGTACATTCTGTATCCTTTCGCAGAGGCAATTTCATAGTCTATGAAGTTCTCCTGAGACGTGATTATTGCTGGTTGAAAACTTAACCCAATACCCCGCCTGGATGACTTGAAATATAGTCAGCTGTGGCAATTTTTGTTAGTCTCTGAGGAGGCTTTGCGCTTTGTTTTAATGCTAAAACCCAAATCATTAAAAAAATATTTTTTGAGTAGTTGTTCACAAATACAAAGCCTTTCAACTTGTCTTTCAATTCTCTTGCTGAAATGAAACTCATCTAAGTTCTGGCTAAATTTCACTCAGCTCTAATTCGGACCTTGCTAATAATAAGTCGTCCAGGGTATGCTGGTCAAGCCATGACTACCATTTCATGTTTAAAAAAAGGCGGGGTTTGCAGTTCATAAGCCACATCTGTGCAATAACAGTCCAGTAAGGGTTATCACTTGCACCGCGGGTGTTGTGGTTGTTGTTTCAGATCCACATTTAACTGATAGGTACATTCTGTATCCTTTCGCAGAGGCAATTTCATAGTCTATGAAGTTCTCCTGAGACGTGATTATTGCTGGTTGAAAACTTAACCCAATACCCCGCCTGGATGACTTGAAATATAGTCAGCTGTGGCAATTTTTGTTAGTCTCTGAGGAGGCTTTGCGCTTTGTTTTAATGCTAAAACCCAAATCATTAAAAAAATATTTTTTGAGTAGTTGTTCACAAATACAAAGCCTTTCAACTTGTCTTTCAATTCTCTTGCTGAAATGAAACTCATCTAAGTTCTGGCTAAATTTCACTCAGCTCTAATTCGGACCTTGCTAATAATAAGTCATCCATAGAGTCCAGGGTATGACTACCATTTCATGTTTAAAAAAAGGCGGGGTTTGCAGTTCATAAGCCACATCTGTGCAATAACAGTCCAGTAAGGGTTATCACTTGCACCGCGGGTGTTGTGGTTGTTGTTTCAGATCCACATTTAACTGATAGGTACATTCTGTATCCTTTCGCAGAGGCAATTTCATAGTCTATGAAGTTCTCCTGAGACGTGATTATTGCTGGTTGAAAACTTAACCCAATACCCCGCCTGGATGACTTGAAATATAGTCAGCTGTGGCAATTTTTGTTAGTCTCTGAGGAGGCTTTGCGCTTTGTTTTAATGCTAAAACCCAAATCATTAAAAAAATATTTTTTGAGTAGTTGTTCACAAATACAAAGCCTTTCAACTTGTCTTTCAATTCTCTTGCTGAAATGAAACTCATCTAAGTTCTGGCTAAATTTCACTCAGCTCTAATTCGGACCTTGCTAATAATAAGTCGTCCAGGGTATGCTGTCAAGCCATGACTACCATTTCATGTTTAAAAAAAGGCGGGGTTTGCAGTTCATAAGCCACATCTGTGCAATAACAGTCCAGTAAGGGTTATCACTTGCACCGCGGGTGTTGTGGTTGTTGTTTCAGATCCACATTTAACTGATAGGTACATTCTGTATCCTTTCGCAGAGGCAATTTCATAGTCTATGAAGTTCTCCTGAGACGTGATTATTGCTGGTTGAAAACTTAACCCAATACCCCGCCTGGATGACTTGAAATATAGTCAGCTGTGGCAATTTTTGTTAGTCTCTGAGGAGGCTTTGCGCTTTGTTTTAATGCTAAAACCCAAATCATTAAAAAAATATTTTTTGAGTAGTTGTTCACAAATACAAAGCCTTTCAACTTGTCTTTCAATTCTCTTGCTGAAATGAAACTCATCTAAGTTCTGGCTAAATTTCACTCAGCTCTAATTCGGACCTTGCTAATAATAAGTCGTCCAGGTATGCTGGTCAAGCCATGACTACCATTTCATGTTTAAAAAAAGGCGGGGTTTGCAGTTCATAAGCCACATCTGTGCAATAACAGTCCAGTAAGGGTTATCACTTGCACCGCGGGTGTTGTGGTTGTTGTTTCAGATCCACATTTAACTGATAGGTACATTCTGTATCCTTTCGCAGAGGCAATTTCATAGTCTATGAAGTTCTCCTGAGACGTGATTATTGCTGGTTGAAAACTTAACCCAATACCCCGCCTGGATGACTTGAAATATAGTCAGCTGTGGCAATTTTTGTTAGTCTCTGAGGAGGCTTTGCGCTTTGTTTTAATGCTAAAACCCAAATCATTAAAAAAATATTTTTTGAGTAGTTGTTCACAAATACAAAGCCTTTCAACTTGTCTTTCAATTCTCTTGCTGAAATGAAACTCATCTAAGTTCTGGCTAAATTTCACTCAGCTCTAATTCGGACCTTGCTAATAATAAGTCGTCCAGGGTATGCTGGTCAAGCCATGACTACCATTTCATGTTTAAAAAAAGGCGGGGTTTGCAGTTCATAAGCCACATCTGTGCAATAACAGTCCAGTAAGGGTTATCACTTGCACCGCGGGTGTTGTGGTTGTTGTTTCAGATCCACATTTAACTGATAGGTACATTCTGTATCCTTTCGCAGAGGCAATTTCATAGTCTATGAAGTTCTCCTGAGACGTGATTATTGCTGGTTGAAAACTTAACCCAATACCCCGCCTGGATGACTTGAAATATAGTCAGCTGTGGCAATTTTTGTTAGTCTCTGAGGAGGCTTTGCGCTTTGTTTTAATGCTAAAACCCAAATCATTAAAAAAATATTTTTTGAGTAGTTGTTCACAAATACAAAGCCTTTCAACTTGTCTTTCAATTCTCTTGCTGAAATGAAACTCATCTAAGTTCTGGCTAAATTTCACTCAGCTCTAATTCGGACCTTGCTAATAATAAGTCGTCCATAGGTCCAGGGTATGACTACCATTTCATGTTTAAAAAAAGGCGGGGTTTGCAGTTCATAAGCCACATCTGTGCAATAACAGTCCAGTAAGGGTTATCACTTGCACCGCGGGTGTTGTGGTTGTTGTTTCAGATCCACATTTAACTGATAGGTACATTCTGTATCCTTTCGCAGAGGCAATTTCATAGTCTATGAAGTTCTCCTGAGACGTGATTATTGCTGGTTGAAAACTTAACCCAATACCCCGCCTGGATGACTTGAAATATAGTCAGCTGTGGCAATTTTTGTTAGTCTCTGAGGAGGCTTTGCGCTTTGTTTTAATGCTAAAACCCAAATCATTAAAAAAATATTTTTTGAGTAGTTGTTCACAAATACAAAGCCTTTCAACTTGTCTTTCAATTCTCTTGCTGAAATGAAACTCATCTAAGTTCTGGCTAAATTTCACTCAGCTCTAATTCGGACCTTGCTAATAATAAGTCGTCCAGGTATGTCAAGCCATGACTACCATTTCATGTTTAAAAAAAGGCGGGGTTTGCAGTTCATAAGCCACATCTGTGCAATAACAGTCCAGTAAGGGTTATCACTTGCACCGCGGGTGTTGTGGTTGTTGTTTCAGATCCACATTTAACTGATAGGTACATTCTGTATCCTTTCGCAGAGGCAATTTCATAGTCTATGAAGTTCTCCTGAGACGTGATTATTGCTGGTTGAAAACTTAACCCAATACCCCGCCTGGATGACTTGAAATATAGTCAGCTGTGGCAATTTTTGTTAGTCTCTGAGGAGGCTTTGCGCTTTGTTTTAATGCTAAAACCCAAATCATTAAAAAAATATTTTTTGAGTAGTTGTTCACAAATACAAAGCCTTTCAACTTGTCTTTCAATTCTCTTGCTGAAATGAAACTCATCTAAGTTCTGGCTAAATTTCACTCAGCTCTAATTCGGACCTTGCTAATAATAAGTCATCCATAGAGTCCAGGGTATGACTACCATTTCATGTTTAAAAAAAGGCGGGGTTTGCAGTTCATAAGCCACATCTGTGCAATAACAGTCCAGTAAGGGTTATCACTTGCACCGCGGGTGTTGTGGTTGTTGTTTCAGATCCACATTTAACTGATAGGTACATTCTGTATCCTTTCGCAGAGGCAATTTCATAGTCTATGAAGTTCTCCTGAGACGTGATTATTGCTGGTTGAAAACTTAACCCAATACCCCGCCTGGATGACTTGAAATATAGTCAGCTGTGGCAATTTTTGTTAGTCTCTGAGGAGGCTTTGCGCTTTGTTTTAATGCTAAAACCCAAATCATTAAAAAAATATTTTTTGAGTAGTTGTTCACAAATACAAAGCCTTTCAACTTGTCTTTCAATTCTCTTGCTGAAATGAAACTCATCTAAGTTCTGGCTAAATTTCACTCAGCTCTAATTCGGACCTTGCTAATAATAAGTCGTCCAGGTCCAGGGTATGACTACCATTTCATGTTTAAAAAAAGGCGGGGTTTGCAGTTCATAAGCCACATCTGTGCAATAACAGTCCAGTAAGGGTTATCACTTGCACCGCGGGTGTTGTGGTTGTTGTTTCAGATCCACATTTAACTGATAGGTACATTCTGTATCCTTTCGCAGAGGCAATTTCATAGTCTATGAAGTTCTCCTGAGACGTGATTATTGCTGGTTGAAAACTTAACCCAATACCCCGCCTGGATGACTTGAAATATAGTCAGCTGTGGCAATTTTTGTTAGTCTCTGAGGAGGCTTTGCGCTTTGTTTTAATGCTAAAACCCAAATCATTAAAAAAATATTTTTTGAGTAGTTGTTCACAAATACAAAGCCTTTCAACTTGTCTTTCAATTCTCTTGCTGAAATGAAACTCATCTAAGTTCTGGCTAAATTTCACTCAGCTCTAATTCGGACCTTGCTAATAATAAGTCATCCATAGAGTCCAGGGTATGACTACCATTTCATGTTTAAAAAAAGGCGGGGTTTGCAGTTCATAAGCCACATCTGTGCAATAACAGTCCAGTAAGGGTTATCACTTGCACCGCGGGTGTTGTGGTTGTTGTTTCAGATCCACATTTAACTGATAGGTACATTCTGTATCCTTTCGCAGAGGCAATTTCATAGTCTATGAAGTTCTCCTGAGACGTGATTATTGCTGGTTGAAAACTTAACCCAATACCCCGCCTGGATGACTTGAAATATAGTCAGCTGTGGCAATTTTTGTTAGTCTCTGAGGAGGCTTTGCGCTTTGTTTTAATGCTAAAACCCAAATCATTAAAAAAATATTTTTTGAGTAGTTGTTCACAAATACAAAGCCTTTCAACTTGTCTTTCAATTCTCTTGCTGAAATGAAACTCATCTAAGTTCTGGCTAAATTTCACTCAGCTCTAATTCGGACCTTGCTAATAATAAGTCGTCCAGGGTATGCTGGGCCATGACTACCATTTCATGTTTAAAAAAAGGCGGGGTTTGCAGTTCATAAGCCACATCTGTGCAATAACAGTCCAGTAAGGGTTATCACTTGCACCGCGGGTGTTGTGGTTGTTGTTTCAGATCCACATTTAACTGATAGGTACATTCTGTATCCTTTCGCAGAGGCAATTTCATAGTCTATGAAGTTCTCCTGAGACGTGATTATTGCTGGTTGAAAACTTAACCCAATACCCCGCCTGGATGACTTGAAATATAGTCAGCTGTGGCAATTTTTGTTAGTCTCTGAGGAGGCTTTGCGCTTTGTTTTAATGCTAAAACCCAAATCATTAAAAAAATATTTTTTGAGTAGTTGTTCACAAATACAAAGCCTTTCAACTTGTCTTTCAATTCTCTTGCTGAAATGAAACTCATCTAAGTTCTGGCTAAATTTCACTCAGCTCTAATTCGGACCTTGCTAATAATAAGTCGTCCAGGGTATGCTGTCAAGCCATGACTACCATTTCATGTTTAAAAAAAGGCGGGGTTTGCAGTTCATAAGCCACATCTGTGCAATAACAGTCCAGTAAGGGTTATCACTTGCACCGCGGGTGTTGTGGTTGTTGTTTCAGATCCACATTTAACTGATAGGTACATTCTGTATCCTTTCGCAGAGGCAATTTCATAGTCTATGAAGTTCTCCTGAGACGTGATTATTGCTGGTTGAAAACTTAACCCAATACCCCGCCTGGATGACTTGAAATATAGTCAGCTGTGGCAATTTTTGTTAGTCTCTGAGGAGGCTTTGCGCTTTGTTTTAATGCTAAAACCCAAATCATTAAAAAAATATTTTTGAGTAGTTGTTCACAAATACAAAGCCTTTCAACTTGTCTTTCAATTCTCTTGCTGAAATGAAACTCATCTAAGTTCTGGCTAAATTTCACTCAGCTCTAATTCGGACCTTGCTAATAATAAGTCATCCATAGAGTCCAGGGTATGACTACCATTTCATGTTTAAAAAAAGGCGGGGTTTGCAGTTCATAAGCCACATCTGTGCAATAACAGTCCAGTAAGGGTTATCACTTGCACCGCGGGTGTTGTGGTTGTTGTTTCAGATCCACATTTAACTGATAGGTACATTCTGTATCCTTTCGCAGAGGCAATTTCATAGTCTATGAAGTTCTCCTGAGACGTGATTATTGCTGGTTGAAAACTTAACCCAATACCCCGCCTGGATGACTTGAAATATAGTCAGCTGTGGCAATTTTTGTTAGTCTCTGAGGAGGCTTTGCGCTTTGTTTTAATGCTAAAACCCAAATCATTAAAAAAATATTTTTTGAGTAGTTGTTCACAAATACAAAGCCTTTCAACTTGTCTTTCAATTCTCTTGCTGAAATGAAACTCATCTAAGTTCTGGCTAAATTTCACTCAGCTCTAATTCGGACCTTGCTAATAATAAGTCATCCATAGAGTCCAGGGTATGACTACCATTTCATGTTTAAAAAAAGGCGGGGTTTGCAGTTCATAAGCCACATCTGTGCAATAACAGTCCAGTAAGGGTTATCACTTGCACCGCGGGTGTTGTGGTTGTTGTTTCAGATCCACATTTAACTGATAGGTACATTCTGTATCCTTTCGCAGAGGCAATTTCATAGTCTATGAAGTTCTCCTGAGACGTGATTATTGCTGGTTGAAAACTTAACCCAATACCCCGCCTGGATGACTTGAAATATAGTCAGCTGTGGCAATTTTTGTTAGTCTCTGAGGAGGCTTTGCGCTTTGTTTTAATGCTAAAACCCAAATCATTAAAAAAATATTTTTTGAGTAGTTGTTCACAAATACAAAGCCTTTCAACTTGTCTTTCAATTCTCTTGCTGAAATGAAACTCATCTAAGTTCTGGCTAAATTTCACTCAGCTCTAATTCGGACCTTGCTAATAATAAGTCATCCATAGAGTCCAGGGTATGACTACCATTTCATGTTTAAAAAAAGGCGGGGTTTGCAGTTCATAAGCCACATCTGTGCAATAACAGTCCAGTAAGGGTTATCACTTGCACCGCGGGTGTTGTGGTTGTTGTTTCAGATCCACATTTAACTGATAGGTACATTCTGTATCCTTTCGCAGAGGCAATTTCATAGTCTATGAAGTTCTCCTGAGACGTGATTATTGCTGGTTGAAAACTTAACCCAATACCCCGCCTGGATGACTTGAAATATAGTCAGCTGTGGCAATTTTTGTTAGTCTCTGAGGAGGCTTTGCGCTTTGTTTTAATGCTAAAACCCAAATCATTAAAAAAATATTTTTTGAGTAGTTGTTCACAAATACAAAGCCTTTCAACTTGTCTTTCAATTCTCTTGCTGAAATGAAACTCATCTAAGTTCTGGCTAAATTTCACTCAGCTCTAATTCGGACCTTGCTAATAATAAGTCATCCATAGAGTCCAGGGTATGACTACCATTTCATGTTTAAAAAAAGGCGGGGTTTGCAGTTCATAAGCCACATCTGTGCAATAACAGTCCAGTAAGGGTTATCACTTGCACCGCGGGTGTTGTGGTTGTTGTTTCAGATCCACATTTAACTGATAGGTACATTCTGTATCCTTTCGCAGAGGCAATTTCATAGTCTATGAAGTTCTCCTGAGACGTGATTATTGCTGGTTGAAAACTTAACCCAATACCCCGCCTGGATGACTTGAAATATAGTCAGCTGTGGCAATTTTTGTTAGTCTCTGAGGAGGCTTTGCGCTTTGTTTTAATGCTAAAACCCAAATCATTAAAAAAATATTTTTTGAGTAGTTGTTCACAAATACAAAGCCTTTCAACTTGTCTTTCAATTCTCTTGCTGAAATGAAACTCATCTAAGTTCTGGCTAAATTTCACTCAGCTCTAATTCGGACCTTGCTAATAATAAGTCGTCCATAGAGTCCAGGCCATGACTACCATTTCATGTTTAAAAAAAGGCGGGGTTTGCAGTTCATAAGCCACATCTGTGCAATAACAGTCCAGTAAGGGTTATCACTTGCACCGCGGGTGTTGTGGTTGTTGTTTCAGATCCACATTTAACTGATAGGTACATTCTGTATCCTTTCGCAGAGGCAATTTCATAGTCTATGAAGTTCTCCTGAGACGTGATTATTGCTGGTTGAAAACTTAACCCAATACCCCGCCTGGATGACTTGAAATATAGTCAGCTGTGGCAATTTTTGTTAGTCTCTGAGGAGGCTTTGCGCTTTGTTTTAATGCTAAAACCCAAATCATTAAAAAAATATTTTTTGAGTAGTTGTTCACAAATACAAAGCCTTTCAACTTGTCTTTCAATTCTCTTGCTGAAATGAAACTCATCTAAGTTCTGGCTAAATTTCACTCAGCTCTAATTCGGACCTTGCTAATAATAAGTCATCCATAGAGTCCAGGGTATGACTACCATTTCATGTTTAAAAAAAGGCGGGGTTTGCAGTTCATAAGCCACATCTGTGCAATAACAGTCCAGTAAGGGTTATCACTTGCACCGCGGGTGTTGTGGTTGTTGTTTCAGATCCACATTTAACTGATAGGTACATTCTGTATCCTTTCGCAGAGGCAATTTCATAGTCTATGAAGTTCTCCTGAGACGTGATTATTGCTGGTTGAAAACTTAACCCAATACCCCGCCTGGATGACTTGAAATATAGTCAGCTGTGGCAATTTTTGTTAGTCTCTGAGGAGGCTTTGCGCTTTGTTTTAATGCTAAAACCCAAATCATTAAAAAAATATTTTTTGAGTAGTTGTTCACAAATACAAAGCCTTTCAACTTGTCTTTCAATTCTCTTGCTGAAATGAAACTCATCTAAGTTCTGGCTAAATTTCACTCAGCTCTAATTCGGACCTTGCTAATAATAAGTCATCCATAGAGTCCAGGGTATGACTACCATTTCATGTTTAAAAAAAGGCGGGGTTTGCAGTTCATAAGCCACATCTGTGCAATAACAGTCCAGTAAGGGTTATCACTTGCACCGCGGGTGTTGTGGTTGTTGTTTCAGATCCACATTTAACTGATAGGTACATTCTGTATCCTTTCGCAGAGGCAATTTCATAGTCTATGAAGTTCTCCTGAGACGTGATTATTGCTGGTTGAAAACTTAACCCAATACCCCGCCTGGATGACTTGAAATATAGTCAGCTGTGGCAATTTTTGTTAGTCTCTGAGGAGGCTTTGCGCTTTGTTTTAATGCTAAAACCCAAATCATTAAAAAAATATTTTTGAGTAGTTGTTCACAAATACAAAGCCTTTCAACTTGTCTTTCAATTCTCTTGCTGAAATGAAACTCATCTAAGTTCTGGCTAAATTTCACTCAGCTCTAATTCGGACCTTGCTAATAATAAGTCGTCCATAGAGTCAGCCATGACTACCATTTCATGTTTAAAAAAAGGCGGGGTTTGCAGTTCATAAGCCACATCTGTGCAATAACAGTCCAGTAAGGGTTATCACTTGCACCGCGGGTGTTGTGGTTGTTGTTTCAGATCCACATTTAACTGATAGGTACATTCTGTATCCTTTCGCAGAGGCAATTTCATAGTCTATGAAGTTCTCCTGAGACGTGATTATTGCTGGTTGAAAACTTAACCCAATACCCCGCCTGGATGACTTGAAATATAGTCAGCTGTGGCAATTTTTGTTAGTCTCTGAGGAGGCTTTGCGCTTTGTTTTAATGCTAAAACCCAAATCATTAAAAAAATATTTTTTGAGTAGTTGTTCACAAATACAAAGCCTTTCAACTTGTCTTTCAATTCTCTTGCTGAAATGAAACTCATCTAAGTTCTGGCTAAATTTCACTCAGCTCTAATTCGGACCTTGCTAATAATAAGTCATCCATAGAGTCCAGGGTATGACTACCATTTCATGTTTAAAAAAAGGCGGGGTTTGCAGTTCATAAGCCACATCTGTGCAATAACAGTCCAGTAAGGGTTATCACTTGCACCGCGGGTGTTGTGGTTGTTGTTTCAGATCCACATTTAACTGATAGGTACATTCTGTATCCTTTCGCAGAGGCAATTTCATAGTCTATGAAGTTCTCCTGAGACGTGATTATTGCTGGTTGAAAACTTAACCCAATACCCCGCCTGGATGACTTGAAATATAGTCAGCTGTGGCAATTTTTGTTAGTCTCTGAGGAGGCTTTGCGCTTTGTTTTAATGCTAAAACCCAAATCATTAAAAAAATATTTTTTGAGTAGTTGTTCACAAATACAAAGCCTTTCAACTTGTCTTTCAATTCTCTTGCTGAAATGAAACTCATCTAAGTTCTGGCTAAATTTCACTCAGCTCTAATTCGGACCTTGCTAATAATAAGTCATCCATAGAGTCCAGGGTATGACTACCATTTCATGTTTAAAAAAAGGCGGGGTTTGCAGTTCATAAGCCACATCTGTGCAATAACAGTCCAGTAAGGGTTATCACTTGCACCGCGGGTGTTGTGGTTGTTGTTTCAGATCCACATTTAACTGATAGGTACATTCTGTATCCTTTCGCAGAGGCAATTTCATAGTCTATGAAGTTCTCCTGAGACGTGATTATTGCTGGTTGAAAACTTAACCCAATACCCCGCCTGGATGACTTGAAATATAGTCAGCTGTGGCAATTTTTGTTAGTCTCTGAGGAGGCTTTGCGCTTTGTTTTAATGCTAAAACCCAAATCATTAAAAAAATATTTTTGAGTAGTTGTTCACAAATACAAAGCCTTTCAACTTGTCTTTCAATTCTCTTGCTGAAATGAAACTCATCTAAGTTCTGGCTAAATTTCACTCAGCTCTAATTCGGACCTTGCTAATAATAAGTCGTCCATAGAGTCAAGCCATGACTACCATTTCATGTTTAAAAAAAGGCGGGGTTTGCAGTTCATAAGCCACATCTGTGCAATAACAGTCCAGTAAGGGTTATCACTTGCACCGCGGGTGTTGTGGTTGTTGTTTCAGATCCACATTTAACTGATAGGTACATTCTGTATCCTTTCGCAGAGGCAATTTCATAGTCTATGAAGTTCTCCTGAGACGTGATTATTGCTGGTTGAAAACTTAACCCAATACCCCGCCTGGATGACTTGAAATATAGTCAGCTGTGGCAATTTTTGTTAGTCTCTGAGGAGGCTTTGCGCTTTGTTTTAATGCTAAAACCCAAATCATTAAAAAAATATTTTTTGAGTAGTTGTTCACAAATACAAAGCCTTTCAACTTGTCTTTCAATTCTCTTGCTGAAATGAAACTCATCTAAGTTCTGGCTAAATTTCACTCAGCTCTAATTCGGACCTTGCTAATAATAAGTCATCCATAGAGTCCAGGGTATGACTACCATTTCATGTTTAAAAAAAGGCGGGGTTTGCAGTTCATAAGCCACATCTGTGCAATAACAGTCCAGTAAGGGTTATCACTTGCACCGCGGGTGTTGTGGTTGTTGTTTCAGATCCACATTTAACTGATAGGTACATTCTGTATCCTTTCGCAGAGGCAATTTCATAGTCTATGAAGTTCTCCTGAGACGTGATTATTGCTGGTTGAAAACTTAACCCAATACCCCGCCTGGATGACTTGAAATATAGTCAGCTGTGGCAATTTTTGTTAGTCTCTGAGGAGGCTTTGCGCTTTGTTTTAATGCTAAAACCCAAATCATTAAAAAAATATTTTTTGAGTAGTTGTTCACAAATACAAAGCCTTTCAACTTGTCTTTCAATTCTCTTGCTGAAATGAAACTCATCTAAGTTCTGGCTAAATTTCACTCAGCTCTAATTCGGACCTTGCTAATAATAAGTCATCCATAGAGTCCAGGGTATGACTACCATTTCATGTTTAAAAAAAGGCGGGGTTTGCAGTTCATAAGCCACATCTGTGCAATAACAGTCCAGTAAGGGTTATCACTTGCACCGCGGGTGTTGTGGTTGTTGTTTCAGATCCACATTTAACTGATAGGTACATTCTGTATCCTTTCGCAGAGGCAATTTCATAGTCTATGAAGTTCTCCTGAGACGTGATTATTGCTGGTTGAAAACTTAACCCAATACCCCGCCTGGATGACTTGAAATATAGTCAGCTGTGGCAATTTTTGTTAGTCTCTGAGGAGGCTTTGCGCTTTGTTTTAATGCTAAAACCCAAATCATTAAAAAAATATTTTTTGAGTAGTTGTTCACAAATACAAAGCCTTTCAACTTGTCTTTCAATTCTCTTGCTGAAATGAAACTCATCTAAGTTCTGGCTAAATTTCACTCAGCTCTAATTCGGACCTTGCTAATAATAAGTCGTCCATAGAGTCCAGGGTATGACTACCATATCATGTTTAAAAAAAGGCGGGGTTTGCAGTTCATAAGCCACATCTGTGCAATAACAGTCCAGTAAGGGTTATCACTTGCACCGCGGGTGTTGTGGTTGTTGTTTCAGATCCACATTTAACTGATAGGTACATTCTGTATCCTTTCGCAGAGGCAATTTCATAGTCTATGAAGTTCTCCTGAGACGTGATTATTGCTGGTTGAAAACTTAACCCAATACCCCGCCTGGATGACTTGAAATATAGTCAGCTGTGGCAATTTTTGTTAGTCTCTGAGGAGGCTTTGCGCTTTGTTTTAATGCTAAAACCCAAATCATTAAAAAAATATTTTTTGAGTAGTTGTTCACAAATACAAAGCCTTTCAACTTGTCTTTCAATTCTCTTGCTGAAATGAAACTCATCTAAGTTCTGGCTAAATTTCACTCAGCTCTAATTCGGACCTTGCTAATAATAAGTCGTCCATAGAGTCCAGGGTATGACTACCATATCATGTTTAAAAAAAGGCGGGGTTTGCAGTTCATAAGCCACATCTGTGCAATAACAGTCCAGTAAGGGTTATCACTTGCACCGCGGGTGTTGTGGTTGTTGTTTCAGATCCACATTTAACTGATAGGTACATTCTGTATCCTTTCGCAGAGGCAATTTCATAGTCTATGAAGTTCTCCTGAGACGTGATTATTGCTGGTTGAAAACTTAACCCAATACCCCGCCTGGATGACTTGAAATATAGTCAGCTGTGGCAATTTTTGTTAGTCTCTGAGGAGGCTTTGCGCTTTGTTTTAATGCTAAAACCCAAATCATTAAAAAAATATTTTTGAGTAGTTGTTCACAAATACAAAGCCTTTCAACTTGTCTTTCAATTCTCTTGCTGAAATGAAACTCATCTAAGTTCTGGCTAAATTTCACTCAGCTCTAATTCGGACCTTGCTAATAATAAGTCCCATAGAGTCCAGGGTATGACTACCATATCATGTTTAAAAAAAGGCGGGGTTTGCAGTTCATAAGCCACATCTGTGCAATAACAGTCCAGTAAGGGTTATCACTTGCACCGCGGGTGTTGTGGTTGTTGTTTCAGATCCACATTTAACTGATAGGTACATTCTGTATCCTTTCGCAGAGGCAATTTCATAGTCTATGAAGTTCTCCTGAGACGTGATTATTGCTGGTTGAAAACTTAACCCAATACCCCGCCTGGATGACTTGAAATATAGTCAGCTGTGGCAATTTTTGTTAGTCTCTGAGGAGGCTTTGCGCTTTGTTTTAATGCTAAAACCCAAATCATTAAAAAAATATTTTTGAGTAGTTGTTCACAAATACAAAGCCTTTCAACTTGTCTTTCAATTCTCTTGCTGAAATGAAACTCATCTAAGTTCTGGCTAAATTTCACTCAGCTCTAATTCGGACCTTGCTAATAATAAGTCATCCATAGAGTCCAGGGTATGACTACCATATCATGTTTAAAAAAAGGCGGGGTTTGCAGTTCATAAGCCACATCTGTGCAATAACAGTCCAGTAAGGGTTATCACTTGCACCGCGGGTGTTGTGGTTGTTGTTTCAGATCCACATTTAACTGATAGGTACATTCTGTATCCTTTCGCAGAGGCAATTTCATAGTCTATGAAGTTCTCCTGAGACGTGATTATTGCTGGTTGAAAACTTAACCCAATACCCCGCCTGGATGACTTGAAATATAGTCAGCTGTGGCAATTTTTGTTAGTCTCTGAGGAGGCTTTGCGCTTTGTTTTAATGCTAAAACCCAAATCATTAAAAAATATTTTTTGAGTAGTTGTTCACAAATACAAAGCCTTTCAACTTGTCTTTCAATTCTCTTGCTGAAATGAAACTCATCTAAGTTCTGGCTAAATTTCACTCAGCTCTAATTCGGACCTTGCTAATAATAAGTCGTCCATAGAGTCCAGGGTATGACTACCATTCATGTTTAAAAAAAGGCGGGGTTTGCAGTTCATAAGCCACATCTGTGCAATAACAGTCCAGTAAGGGTTATCACTTGCACCGCGGGTGTTGTGGTTGTTGTTTCAGATCCACATTTAACTGATAGGTACATTCTGTATCCTTTCGCAGAGGCAATTTCATAGTCTATGAAGTTCTCCTGAGACGTGATTATTGCTGGTTGAAAACTTAACCCAATACCCCGCCTGGATGACTTGAAATATAGTCAGCTGTGGCAATTTTTGTTAGTCTCTGAGGAGGCTTTGCGCTTTGTTTTAAAAAACCCAAATCATTAAAAAAATATTTTTTGAGTAGTTGTTCACAAATACAAAGCCTTTCAACTTGTCTTTCAATTCTCTTGCTGAAATGAAACTCATCTAAGTTCTGGCTAAATTTCACTCAGCTCTAATTCGGACCTTGCTAATAATAAGTCATCCATAGAGTCCAGGGTATGACTACCATATCATGTTTAAAAAAAGGCGGGGTTTGCAGTTCATAAGCCACATCTGTGCAATAACAGTCCAGTAAGGGTTATCACTTGCACCGCGGGTGTTGTGGTTGTTGTTTCAGATCCACATTTAACTGATAGGTACATTCTGTATCCTTTCGCAGAGGCAATTTCATAGTCTATGAAGTTCTCCTGAGACGTGATTATTGCTGGTTGAAAACTTAACCCAATACCCCGCCTGGATGACTTGAAATATAGTCAGCTGTGGCAATTTTTGTTAGTCTCTGAGGAGGCTTTGCGCTTTGTTTTAATGCTAAAACCCAAATCATTAAAAAAATATTTTTTGAGTAGTTGTTCACAAATACAAAGCCTTTCAACTTGTCTTTCAATTCTCTTGCTGAAATGAAACTCATCTAAGTTCTGGCTAAATTTCACTCAGCTCTAATTGACCTCCTTTTGTTAAGTGTTTTTTTTTGTCATTACCTACATAGCCTCCTTTTGTTGTGTTTTTTTCATTTAATTAAACAATTGACTCAAACCTGAATTCAGTTGTCCTTACCACCTTAATTTATCCCAAATACCTTGTTACTGCCCTACCCTAACGAGCTGGGTTGTAACAAAAGTGGGGGCTCGTCCGGGATGTAAATAAAAATTGTGTATTTGGTAATTTTAACTGGATACTGGAATCTGGACTGTCAAAGTTTAATTGATTGAGAGTTTGTTGAGCTCCCTTTTGACTAGTAGGTAAGTGACTGTCTGCCTCGGGGAGTCCTGCTGGTTACTGAGCACGATGGCAGAAAAATTTAGTTTAGAAAAATTTGTAACACATCCTACCCTTGAACAAATACACAGATGTAGAAAGGATGATTTGGTGGAGATAGCGACTCACTTCAACATCCCCGTTATCAGGTCCATGCTTAAAAAAGAAATTAGGGAACGGGTGATTGGTGGATTGGAGGAACAAGGTGTGATTAGTGTAACAGAGCAGTTGGAGTCTGTGTCTCTCCCCAGTTCCTCAGCAGAAGCAGGGGGTGGCCCGAGTACTGAGACGCCTTCAGGCTCTGGGAAAGTCTACAAGGCAGGGGAGCGAGCAAAGACCCCGTTTACTCTGCCTAAGTACGACCCTTCCCCACTGAGCAGTACTGGCCATACGGAGGCCAGGTTAAAGGTCCGCCTGGCTCGGCTGCAGTTGGAAGCTCATGAGCGGGAGGCGCAAGCCCAGCTCCAGCTCCAGTTGGAAATGAGGAAGATTGAACTGCAAGCTGAGACTGAGAGGGCAGTGAGACTGAGACAGCTCGAGCTTGAGACTTCTGATACAGGACGGAGTGCTCCTAGAGGCTCAGGTATGTCACCACCTTCCACCAGCTCCCCCAATGTAGTGTTTGATATCAGTAAGCATTTGGCTATGGTACCTGTATTTCGGGATAATGAAGTTGACTCCTATTTCAATGTATTTGAAAGGATTGCGGCTGCCTTACAATGGCCACGTGAAGTATGGACACTTCTGCTTCAGTGTAAAATGCATGGTAAAGCGCAGGATGCCATGGCCGCACTCCCCGTTAAAGATAGCTTAGATTACGAAATCGTTAAGACAGCTATCTTACATGCCTATGAACTTGTGCCTGAAGCGTACCGACAGAAGTTTCGAGGTCACAAGAAAACCTCTACTCAGACCTATGTTGAGTTTGCCCGTGAGAAGGGAACTCTATTCGATAAATGGTGCACAACATGTAAGGTAAATGACGTCAATGCCTTGAGAGAACTGATCCTGCTAGAGGATTTCAAGAACTGTTTATCTGAGCGTATTGTTGTATACTTGAATGAACAGAAAGTGAGCACACTTTCTGCTGCTGCTGTACTGGCAGATGAGTATGTGTTAACTCATAAGTCTCTGCTGTTTCGCATCTCCCTTCTCCTCCTAGACCATCAAAACCACGTGGGCTTAAAGAGGAACGGGAGTGCTATTACTGTCACCAAGTTGGCCATGTCATTGCAAATTGCTTGACACTAAAACGCAGAGAGCAGTCCTCACGCTCTGTTCAACCAAAAGGGGTAGGACTGATTAAAGCAGATCGTGGTGTGAACACTTACTTGTCTGACCAGAAAATTGATGACTGTTTTAAGCCATTCATGTTTGATGCCTTTGTGTCACTGACTGGAGAGTCAGCTGATAAACGCCCAATATGTGCTTTGAGAGATACTGCATGTTCGCAATCTGTAATCCTTTCTTCAGTTTTGCCTTTCTCTGATAGCTCTGCCTGTCACTACAGTTCTGTCCTTAGGGGAGTTGAGATGGGTTACGTGCCACGACCAGTGCACCGCGTCCATATTCAGTCCTCCCTGGCTACTGGTTTCTTCCCAGTAGCGGTTTGTACTGAACTGCCAATCCCCGGTATCATGCTCCTGATGGGGAACGATATTGCGGGAGGTAAGGTAACTCCCACATTAGAAGTTCTGGATCGCCCTCACTGTGATGGGATCCAGACCTCAGATCAGACCCCCCCGAATGTGTTTCCTGCATGCGCTGTAACTCGCGCACGCTCCCATGACATTAGCCCCGATGACTATGAAGCATCATTGCGTGACAGTTTGTTCCTGTCACTTTTTTCAGGTGACACAGAAAGCGAGAAAGAGGTTGAGAGCTCCGTATTACCAACCCAGGACGAGTCTGCTAATCAAAGGCCCCCGGCTGGCCCGGAACTGCCGTCCGCTGGAGAAGCGGCATTTCCAGTCAACCGAGCGCGCTTGAGCCAGATGCAGAAAGCAGACCCGACCCTAAAAGGGTGCTTTTCCAAGGTGGTGAGTAATGACAAAGCAAGGGGTGAGAAAGTAGCCTATGTTATGGATGGTGAGATGCTGTTACGTAAATGGTCTTCCTTCGTAACTGGTGATTCTGACTGTGACTCTGTTTATCAGATAGTTGTGCCGCCAATAGGTGTTGTCAGTGGCTCATGAGAGTAAGTGGGCAGGACATTTGGGCATAACCAAAACATACCAAGCCATCCTCCGTCATTTCTATTGGCCAGGTCTAAAGTCTGATGTTTCTAAACACTGCCGTGCGTGCCATGTGTGTCAGGTTGTCGGGAAACCTAATCAGACTGCCCCCCCCGCGCCTTCCTGTGATAGCAGAGCCCTTTGAGCGGGTGATTATTGACTGTGTTGGCCCTCTACCTCGAACTAAAAGTGGTAATCAGTATTTATTGACTATTATGTGCGCCGCCACTCGTTACCCAGAGGCTATTCCGCTCCGGTCGATAACCGCTACTGCCGTAGTAAAAGTTTTACTGAAGTTTTTCTCTACTTTTGGATTGCCGCGGGTGATCCAGACCGACCAGGGCTCTAATTTTAAGTCTAGTCTCTTCAGACAGGTACTCAAGAGTTTGAGTGTGCATCACATTGTGTCCTCGGCGTATCACCCCCAGTCGCAAGGAGCTTTAGAACGCTGGCATCATCAAGTCGATGCTCAGAAAATACTGTGTGGAGACAGAGAAACAGTGGGACGAGGGAGTTCCCTTTGTCCTATTTGCGGCTTGTGATGCTGTGCAGGAGTCTATTGGCTTTAGTCCTGCACAGCTTGTTTTTGGCCACACACCCCGTGGGCCGCTTAAGTCGCTGCATGACCAGTTCCTGTCATGTGAGTCTTTGCCCAAAAAGCATGCGTTAGACTACGTTACCCAGTTCCAGGAGCGTCTGCAACGAGTCAACGCCCTCGCTAGAGCCACCCTCCGTGATTCTCAATCAGCTATGAAGCGCTATTATGATCGTGCTGCCACATCCCGCAGGTTTGAGGTGGGAGATAAAGTTTTGGTGCTACTGCCCACCACCAGCTCAGTCTTCACAGCTAAATTCTCCGGTCCGTATGTCATTAAGGAGCGTCTTAGTGACACTGATTATGTACTCTGTACCCCGGACAGAAGGCGCAAAACTAGAGTCTGTCACATAAACCTGTTAAAAGGCTACCAGTCCTGCGAGGACAAGGTTAGCCCTGATGGGCCCTCGGCAGCAAACCCATCAGAAGCCAAAGCCGCTGCCATCATTGTGACAGAGCCTGTGGGCACTCTCCACGGAGATGATCCACAAATGTGCGTCTCTTTACATCCGCCTGTCCGCCTCCCAAATTCAGAAATGCTTGCACACCTGCCATGTCATTTGCAGCATTTAACTACTGAACAGCAACATGATCTTGAAGGCCTCATCGGCCGGTACCATTGTCTATTTGGTGATATTCCAACCTGCACGTCTGTTTTACAACATGACATAGAGGTAAAAGATGCGCGCCCTATAAAACAACATGCTTACCGTGCCAATCAAACTAAACGTCACTTGATGAAACAGGAGGTAGAGTACCTCTTGCAAAATGGGCTAGCTTCCACTACTTCCAGTCTGTGGAGTTCTCCGTGCTTACTAGAAGCTAAATCCGATGGCTCCCCTCGGTTCATCACAGATTTCCGCAAAGTAAATGCGGTTACTGTCAAAGACTCATACCCTCTCCCGCGTATGGAGGATTGTATTGATAACCTGGGCACCGCAAAATTCGTTAGCAAGTTAGACTTGCTGAAAGGTTATTGGCAGGTACCTTTAACGGACCGTGCCAGAGAAATCTCCGCATTCGTCACTCCCGATCATTTCTGTCAATACAATGTGATGGCGTTTGGAATGTGTAACGCGCCTGCAACATTCCAGAGGTTAGTTAACATTGTATTATCTGGTTTGCCAAACTGCAATGCGTACCTTGATGACTTAATCGTTTATGCAGACACCTGGGAGAAGCACATGTGCGTATTAGAGCAGGTTTTTGACCACCTGGGCTGCGCTAACCTGACTCTAAATTTGGCCAAATGCGACTTTGGAAAAGCCACCGTCACCTATCTTGGGACAGCAGGTTGGGCAGGGACAAGTGCGCCCTGTTGAGGCCAAGGTTGTTGCCATCAGGGACTGCCCTGTTCCCACGACCCGGAAAGCCCTGCGCCAGTTTCTGGGGATGGCTGGATACTACAGGAGGTACTGCTGCAACTTCTCCAGTATCGCCTCCCCACTCACAAGTTTACTCAGCACCAAGGTGGATTACGTATGGACCCCAGAATGCCAGGTAGCATTTGATAGTGTAAAGACCTTGTTATGTCACACTCCTGTGCTCGCTGCCCCTGACTTTACCGCTCCCTTCAAGCTTGAGGTAGACGCCAGTGCAGTGGGCGCTGGTGCTGTCCTGTTACAGGAAGGGGAGGATGGTATTGACCATCCTGTTGCTTACTTTTCCCGCAAGTTCAACCGACACCAGATAAATTATTCCACCATTGAAAAGGAAGCCCTTGCTCTGTTGTTAGCACTACAGCACTTTGAGGTCTATGTTGGGTCTACTCCTCTGCCTGTTGTTGTGTTCACTGATCATAATCCCCTTGTTTTTCTGTCTCGCATGTTTAACCACAACCAGCGACTCATGCGATGGGCACTGGTGGTTCATGACTTCAACCTCGACATCCGACATAAGAAGGGGTCTGAAAATGTGCTAGCTGATGCTTTGTCGAGACTGTAGAGATTAGCTAAGTGTTTAGTAGCTTTATTGCCAAGCCACGGGGGCTTGTAATTTAAAGGGGGGAGTGTTACGGCCACCGCTGGCTGCCTTAGAGTAGTTGTGTTTTGGAGTTCTCTGAACAGTATGCAAATTCCCGCTGCAAGCACCTGTTGAGGATTGGTTCCCCTGGACCTGGAACCACCCACTTCCTGGTTGCTGTTTGCTGGCGTCTGATTGGTGTGGCCGAAGATCCAACCGAACCTGCCAACCAGGACTCACCAATCACCACCAGCTGGCCTACTAATAGTTTGTGTTCCTGCAGTTTGAGGCGACTGTGAGCCAGTGATCAGTTTGCCTTGTTGTTGGTCGTGTACCCTTGTGAATTTGAGTGAGTGAGTGAGTGAGTGAGTGAGTGAGTGAGTGTTGAATTTACCTGTTTCTGTCGGTTGCCTGCTTAAGTGATTCTTGTCAGTTAGAAACTTTGTGAACTACAGAATGTGAGTGGCACCCTTTAAGGTGGAAAATTGTCTGTTTGGTTACCCTACATTCCTGTACAGCATATAGGTACTGACCTCCTTTTGTTAAGTGTTTTTTTTTGTCAGTACCTACATAGCCTCCTTTTGTTGTGTTTGGTTTCGGAGACAACTCATTTAATTAAACAATTGACTCAAACCTGAATTCAGTTGTCCTTACCACCTTAATTTATCCCAAATACCTTGTTACTGCCCTACCCTAACGAGCTGGGTTGTAGCACATGGTATCAGAAGAACATTTCACAACTGGCATTTTCATTTCTTTCTTTTTTTTCTCAAAAAAATAAATGTGTGAAAAATATCTGTGTCTACATGTAAATAGGTTTGATGGCTATTTCAAAAAGTGACAGGAATGAAAAATATATGTTCTAGGAGCATTATGGAATACTTTGGATTTGATTAATGGGCCTTCTCCTGAAATCAGACTAGGGTCTTTATGTAAATACTGGTTTATCCCTCTCATCAGTGGTGTACTTGTGATGCTGCTCACTGCTCTGACCTGCCTCCACTTCATCCTATGTCTTTTGCTGACTGGAAACCCTGGAAACTGGACAGTGAGGCTCCTGGTGTGAGAATTCACAGAATTCACAGAATTCCTCTGGACTTTGTTCTTCTTGTTGGCTGAACTCACAGGTGGGACACAGTCGTGATATGTGCCCATAACCTCCACATCTGTTGCACTTTATTCTGTGTCGATTTGCGTTGTTATGTCTGGGGTGTGTTCTCCAGCTTTTCTTCCCTCTGTTGCCGCGTTTTCCATTATCATTTGACTGTTCCAGTGGTGTGACCCATTTCTCACCATCAGTCATCTGCAAACAGTTCTGAGTCCCAGTGGGCGTGTTCCTGCCCTCCTGTTGGTCTGGGCTGGGGATTTGGAGGTGTCACTGTCAGCAGTAGGTGTGCGTCTCCTCCTTCACCACTTCTCCTGAGCCAGGAAGAGGCTGCTGATGGAAATAAAAACTTCTTGGGAGAGTCCCATTTTGTCCTTTCCCAGCAACTGGTATGTGAAATGGGGAGAAAATCCTCAGGTCATAGCACAATGCATGTTCTCTCCCCTGTCTGTCATTTCTTTCCTGGGGTTTCTCAGTCAAAAGGGCAGTACTTGCCATGTGTGTCTCTGATTGACAAAAAGATTAGTGGCTTGGAGACAACGTATGGAGGTGGCAACATCTGATCTGGCCTTTTGTGTGTCTCTTTCTTCCTCCCTTATCTGTTGTTTTACCATTAACCCTGACACTGATTTAGCTTCTCTCAAATGTGCTTCTTTTTCCCATTTCTCAAAAGCTTGCCAATCAATCTTTTTCTTTCCTATTTTCTTTGCTTTCTCTGTCAACATAATTCTACATCAGTGTGCCTAGGATAGGGAAAATGCCTTCAGTTATATCATGCCAAAGTAGAACATCAACAAACACACCTTTTCCCCATTTCTCTACCATTATTTTAACTGGACCTGAAAGAGTGTCAGGCAAAGAATTGTTTTTTTCCCCCCGATTTCTTCCCCATGTTTTTCTACTGACTCAGACTCACTGAACAAATTTGTTTTTACTTGCAATGGGTTTTATCATTCACACAATCACTCTGATCTTCCCATATGGTGATATGGTCAGATCTTGTCAAACACACACTAACTCTGGAGAAACTCTCTCAACCCTATGACACTTGCATCATGGTGCACTTGTTTTCGTTTACAATTGTGTGCAAGCCACTGAAATTAGCTTATCACAGAGTTTTCTATATTTATCTATATGTATGTGGCATAAGATGTTTCTCTGTCTCTTGATTGGTCTAAGTTAAAATTCTCACCTACATGCCAGCAGATGTTTATTGTAAATCAGACAACCTCTTGCTTAGGAATAAAGACCCTGTGACCAATGCTAATTTCTCACAAGTTAATTACAGTGAAATCCTAAAAATCAACAACTTATAATGTATTTCTCACAGTTGTCAGTGCACATGTGTAGGAGTAGCGTATGTGTGGTGGCGGAAGAGGAACACTTGCTGAAGAGACCGAGCCCCGCGTCACTGGTGTTGTGCTGAGTTGTCTGCACCTCGCGGGGCTTTCGTATAATTTATCACACATTTTGATGAACCACACAAAGAATATTGTTTTTTTTACTTGAAATAGACCCGCAAGGAACCGCGACGTGCATGTAGTTGTCGGCAGCACGGCATGCACGCAAAACTCACACAAGACCGGTGAATGACAGGTGAGAGAGAGAGAGAGAGAGAAAAGGGTCTTCAAAAAGCCTCAGTTTAGCTGGAAATTTACAGTGTAAGTTGAATGAATAAAGACTGAAGCTCTGCAGCTTCTCAAGATTAAAGCAGAGCTCGGCGTGCACAAAAACACACCTGATTCGACTATCAGTCTATGTCAATCCTTAGTTGGGAACAGCCCTACAGTCCAGTAAAGCCTAGTTCACGCTACACAATTTCAAGCTTGGTGACCGTTGGGGCTGTGATCAGGGGTAAATCAGTAATCGATCGGTCAACAGTCGTTATGTGCGAACTACGCAACGACGCGTCAGAACGGCTCCCCAACACGTTTCTGACACATTCTGACCCCTTCAAATAGACCAATGTCGTTACAAGTTTTGTAGTGTCTCCTATTCGATATGGCCTGCATATACTACAAGCTTGGGATGTGTTTATATCTGGATAAAGTGTATTGTGTTTTGGACTGATGAACTCCAAAGGCTGTAACCACATAAAGAGGCTAAAAAATCTTTTTTTGTAATCACACAAATTGATTGAATCGTTCTCTGTCCATCATGTAAATCAAGATAACTATTTTGAGATGCAATAGAATGTTAAATAGTATGTGATGGTCTGTTAACTTACAAGACTTATACTACATATACTGAATACACATACAGTACATTATGCCATGCAATGCCATCCAAAGGGTTAGATCTGACCTTAAAGAAAAAAATGTCAAGGTCATTTTTTCCTTCTTCCTCTCCATTTTCACCACTCATTAAAGAAGAGTGATGGCTTCAACAGATGCAATCAAACTCGCACACACACCAGGTACAACAGTTAACCCAGACCAGAAACCTGGCAAATATGGGAGCAATTACCTGGAGGCCACAGGGATCGGCTTCTTGGTGAGGTCCTCAGAACACACATACGTAATGTAGGTACACTCACATACACGCACAGATACAAACATTCCACTGTAGCACACACATGGGCAAATATT
Source organism: Micropterus salmoides (assembly GCF_014851395.1). Lineage (NCBI taxonomy): Eukaryota > Metazoa > Chordata > Actinopteri > Centrarchiformes > Centrarchidae > Micropterus > Micropterus salmoides. The sequence goes on from NW_024041039.1 coordinate 29,425,851, forward strand.
GACGCTGTATTAGACACCACTGTACAGTCACCCTTCCAAGTATTCCTCATTCTCCTCTCTGGACCTACGCTGTTCAAAGAGCAGCTTCATTACATCAGCAGCTGCTTACTGAGAGCCTAGCATGTCCAAATAAACCAAAATAGATAACCACAATCCAACTATTCTTATCAAGTATTAATTACATCCAATACACCACCTGAAAAATACCAGGACCCTGAAACTCAAGCAGCTAAATGAAGTTCCGCCATCAACCAAACAATGGCTTGAATAGTCCGATTGAGAAGGGCTAAATGAAAAAAAATCATGTCTTTCCTAACTGGCTATAACAAGCTGCTAAGGCATATTACATATTATTAACCATAATAAATACATTCTACTGATTTATTTTTATCTGGTTAAAAAATGTTCACTATTTACATATCCAGCAGTCATGGAGTAACGCTAGCATTCAATATTATCGTCCAATATTCGCTGTTCTTGCTTGTTTTTGTTAGCACTATTCACATTTGGATATTTTATTTTCTTTAAGTTCTCTGTATATAGGTATACAACTATAAAGGGCAGCAAAAGGAGGAAGAATGGGTGATAGTTTATTAGCAATTTATGCACTTTTGGAGATGACATCTCAGTGTTATGGCTACTAATGCACTGTCTAATAACTATTATGTAGTTGTGTATAAGATAGAGGTGGATTCACAAAGTTCATCAGTGATTTCAAATTAGCATATTGGTTTATTCCAATTACTTATCTTGAATCAGGGCAAGGTACTGTATAATATATTAATCATGTGTCTGTGTTTGCATTTGTGTGTATGCAGGTTTATGGTAACACAAGGTTCTGAGCCTGAGATGACTCATCAGATTATCACGAAAAATGCATACATGTGTCTCTATGTGGCATCAAAACTCATGCCTGAAGTGCTGAAACTGATCTTAATGTGGGGACTGTCGAAAGCAGTGTGTGAAGATTTGTACTCGCGAAACACACACACACACACACACACACACACACACACACACACACACATACACACACATGTTCTCAGTCAGAAAAGGAAGTGAGGAGGAATTTTCATTTGAAAACATCTGGAAGCTCTTTCACCCCTTGACCCCATCCCCCGCTCCATTCCCTCTCCACGCCTCCTCCACCTCACTAAAGGTCTTCTAAACCTGTGTCTGGAAGGAGTTAACTGTATACACCAGCATACGTGTGTACATATGTTGGTATGTTTGTGTACACAAACACCAAGCAGACAGGGAATAGATTGTGACCTCCATACATGTGGTAACGCAATTCCTATTCAAAAAGATCTTTTCAGTTACTTTTCAAATGAAGAGACAATATCTCACCAGGCAATATGGCGCTGTCACAGTGTTGATGCTCTTGGCTGCGGCGTAGAAGGGCAAAATGTAAGGTAGCTCTGGCAACCACATTTCAAAGGATATATATTGTTATGGACCTCTGTGTTAAATAAAGATAAAGGTAAGGAGACTAAGTTTATTTCACATCTGCAAATGGGCAGTGCAATACATACAGAGATCAAAGGTCCCCATAGCCAAGAAGCAAAGATCTGCTTTCCTGTCTATTCTTTTATACAAGCTGAGAATGTAAAGGTGGGACTGTCACACAAAAGGTCACACATAGTTCAGTAGTTTGTTGCTAGAATCAGCCCTCTGCAGTTGCCTCATCTTAACCGAAGGTTCCCTCACCAATTCCAAGTAACACACAGTTGCTAAACCAGACAGTGTTTATCATCAATTTACATTAAACCAGAGAGGGAAGCAAAAGTCAAGTAGTTTAAAATACATTTTCTATTACAATATTGAGAACGTGTGCTTTAAAAATCAAAGAGGAATCTTACAATGGCTTACAGGTGTGACTCAATTGTTACCAGCCTAATACATACAGCATGTGAGATGCTATATTATTTTCATGACACCACATGTTAGTCTGCTTTAATTTATCTGATAGGCGAATGAATTATTGCATCACATTACCTAAAAGTGTCTTTTTTTTAAATTAATTATTATTACCCACTTTTTCGAATGTCAGTTGCATAACAGAAAGTCTACAATCCTACTCTATGTGCTTAGTTTAGCAATCTATTCACACATGTTAATACAATATGTGTATATACATAATAATTATATTAATTAGTTTGCTTGGTTTATCAATTGTGGGCATATAAACTGGTCACTTGTTTTAGCAATTTGTACTCCCTTTTTGAGCTACGTGCCTTCCTCATAAAACGTTTGCCAAACTAATATTGTAAAATATTTTCAACCTGCAATTTTTTTTTCTTCTTTGCCGTATGTTTTTCGCAATCTGCTCCTCAGCTGTAATCAAAGATAACTCTGAGATTCATTACAGTGGTGCTGGATGCCAGGACAATGGAGTTGGTTGACATCAAAAACAGCTAAAAGAGAGTGAATCTTGGACTTACATTCATCGGTTGACACAAACACCACTCCAAATGAACGCTAATGTTGTCCTGTAACTGCTAGATTTGTAAATAATGAACTGTGTTCAACATGTCCTCATTACCTAAACCATTTCTATCAACATACATGGTCCCCTTTCATGGAAGTTGCCATAAAGCATGTGCTGCAGTGTGTGTGTTCCGGTGTTTGATTCGCCTCCATCAACCTACGGACACTTATTTTCATTTCCCCAGTATCTCCAGGCAGAGGAAATTTAGAGGAATCACGTTTTCTGATGGCTATTTCAGAGGTAAGTCAATCAAGCTGCAGTCTCTTTTTAATGTTGCCCAGTAAAAGCTCTCAATTCAACTTGAAATAAAACATTGCTGGAAAAAATATTTCTCGTGCTTTTATTTTGCGGGCAACCACTAAAGAGGAAGTAATTATGGGAGTAACTGTTGCTGCCATGACTGAGATCTATTTATCATTTATCAAAGCACCAAAATCTGGCCGCAGGCCAGATACTATTATTGGTGGGCAGTTTTGGTGAAGGTTTATAATAACCAAGAGAAGTACTGTGTCAGCATTTGTTTAGTCCTGGTGAACGGAACCCTGGAGCTTTTACCCCCTTAGTGCGATTTGCCTGTTTGAACTGGTGTGTAGTAGTTATAACTACTAATAACCATTAACTAATTATTACTGTACTATTAAATGTAGGTGTGAACCTGCCCATAGTATCCTTTGGGTTCTTCAGGCACCTCACTGATATTACTGATGCTCGGTAGATGGATACCAATAATCTAATAAGTGGTTTTATCACCCACTTTAGGGCATTAGAGTGGAGGAAGTGTGACTGCCTATCCGAACTGTCTGGGGTCTGTTTGTGAGTAAGAGTGTGGAACTCTCCGGAGTGCTAAATTAGCCTGGATGACCTGCAATAAAAAAAAGTGTCATAGGCTGGCAGTCATTCAGACTAGACACTGCAGACGTTTTAGGTAAATGGGACGATGGTGGCTGTCTTGAAGCAGGTGGGAACGCTCTGCTGTGACAGTGTTATGTTAATATGTCACTAATAACATCAAAGGGCTAATTGACACATGTTTTAGTTCATGCTCAGGGATGTTATCAGGCTCTGCAAATTTACTCATATTCTCTCTCAGCAGGACTCTTCTCATATCCGCTGGGGATACTGACAGTGGCCAGTCCTTTGACTCTTTGTTGAGTAGATCAAAGTGAGCATAAAAGCTGTTAGCTAATCGGATAATGCGGCCTCACACATGATGTTCACACAAAAGCTCCTACTTTTGTAGCCTGCAATGTCTTTGATGGCCTGCCACATATCTTTGGTGTTGTTGGTGCTGAGGTCTCTCCAGTCTCTGCTGATGTCTCCGCTTCATCTCTATGATACCAGCTTTCAGTCTTGCTCTGGCGGTGTTGAATGCTTCTTTGTCACCTGACCTGACCGAAAGGCAGCTCTTTGGCTCTGGATAGAGCCCTCACCTCTCCATTCATCCAGTCTTTCTGCTTGGGAAATGATTATAATGTCTTAATGATCGCCATCACTGATGATGTACATTCCTCAAGATTGATGTGGTTCTCCTGGGTGATGGCCTCTCTAAACATGTGCCAATCTTTGCACTGACAGTCCTCTAGAGCGTCTGTAGCCTCGTGTCTGACCACACTTTTACGGTTTGACTGTTTTAATCGGCTGGGTGTAAGTGGGCTGGAGAAGCAGTGTAAAATATACACCAATATATAGACCAAAATGGGAACAGTGGAAGCTGTAACTAGGGCTGTCGCGGTGAAGTAATTTCCCCTGCGGTAATGGTATGGTATTATCGCATTTTTCATCAATGAAGTCATTTGGTGCCTTATAGCATAGTAAGTGTGGCTGTGGATCTCACCTAACTGCACAGCAAGGCTGGGTGCTAGTCAACATCGTATATATCGATGTTATCAGTTTGCTGACCAGAAGCTGACCGCTTGACTTCAAATGAGGCTTACCATTCACACTTTCTCTCGACTATCCCTCAGGGTTACAACATTAGTCCAACATTGCCGAGCCTCCTAGCCACATTAGCCGCGCTATATGCTAATGCCAAGTTAGCTAACCTACCATATAGTAAAACAATACAAAACAAGGCAACACTCACAGCTTCCAAGTTTGAAGTCAGTTCACGTACAATCCAAGGCGATCACTCCTTGAACCGTTACAGAGCTCGTTACGGTTGTGGAACGTTTGAAGCACTAATTGGGTGGTGATTGCCTGGGTTCAATCCCCCACTGTGACCCATCCACCATAGTGTCCCTGAGCAAGACACTTAACCTCTAGTTGCTCCAGAGGCGTGCGACCTCTAACATGTATAGCAATTGTAAGTCATTTTGGATAAAAGCATCAGCTAAACGAATAAATGCAATTTATTAATTTAAGAAGCTCTGAAGTGTAAAGTTTGCGGTTGTTGCGGTGCTTGCCATCCTCCACGGTAGGCTTGACCAATAGCGTGACATCTCAATTTTGTGGTTATCGTGACAGCCCTAGCTGCAGCTACCAGGAATATATATGTGGACTTGGTCCAGTGTATTTGTTCCCCTGGTGGGGATGTGCACATGCTGGTGGAATTTAGGAAAGGTTCTGTTCGATTAAAATCACCAGCAACAATAAAAACACCATCAGGTTGTTTTGTCTTGTGACTGCTGATGACCTCATACAGTTCCTATAATGCATTTTTAGGGGTCAAAGCTGTACGGAGCCATACGTTTTTCGCCCAATTCCGATACTGCAGCCTAGACGGTAGGAGCTGCAGACGCGAAACTCACAGGGTACTCACATCTACCTCTAGGGGGCGCTATAAGAAAGGGCCAAAGTTTGCCACTTTTAAATCGATGTAAGTCCTGCATACGAAGGCGGATATCAAAAACCTTATATCCACGCGTTCGGGGGATCGAGCTGAATCTCCTGGTATAGGTCGCACCCATGTCCGCCTAGACTTTTTTTTTGCTACATCACGAAAACTGAAAAACCTATTTAATTTTAACTCTTCCAAAGATGCAAGTCTGATCGACACCAAACTTGGCACGGATAATCTCTGGACCAAGCTGATGAAAGTTTGTAGAGGAAATTTTGATCGGAAAAAAAATCATTACACAATTATACGCTAACAAATGTTTGCGAAAACCGCTAAAAACAGGAAATGATGTCATATCTTAGGCTTACAATGGCTGATTGACACCAACTTTGGAGCAATAATGTGGAACGCCCCCCCCCCCCCGAGGGCCTGTGCACAATTTCGTGCAACTAGCCCCTAGGTGGCGCTATTTAACCACAAAAAATTGTACCTCTATAACCACAAATCAGTTTGACACGAAAGTTGAGCCGAATTGTTCAGCATGGTCCCCTCACTACAGGCCTCAAATTTGACCTAAATATGCCCATAGGTGGCGCTGATAATTATTTATTATTTATTGCAGATAAAAGTGAAAAAAATGGGGCACTGATGACACCTGAAAAACATAATAACAAATAACATAAACAAAAAAAATAATCGAAGCTCAAATACCGTTGGAGAATCCCATTCATTTTAATGGGAATTTGAACCAAAGGACATTTTCCCTCATTTTGCCAACTACGCGCCACTACATTGTACATTCATAAACTTCATGTCTACGTGTTTGGGGGATACTGCCGATTTGGATGGTATAGGACACGCCTCTGTGCAATGATGTTTTCATTTCGCTAAATCACCAAAACTGGAAAACCTATTTTAATTAACTCCTCCGAAACCGTGAAGTCCGATCGAACCCAAACTTGGCACGGACGATCACTGGACCGAGCCTATAAAAGTTTGTAGAAGAAATTTTGATCCACCAAAAAACGTCCGAATTATAAGATGACAAATGCTCAAACGCAAAATATTGGATGTCCTGTCATATATTAGGTTCGCAATGGCCGATATACACCAAACTCGGGATCCTTATCTGGCACGCCCTCCCGATGGCCTGTGTGAAATTTGGCGTCAATCGGGACCTAGGTCGAGCTACTAAGCGTATATCAACACTCCCATAGACATACATTCATTTTTTATCCCTTTAATTTATAACTCTGGGGCCGAACCGAGGCGGGGCACCCGGGTCGACTTGCACGGCCCCTGTGGGGCGAGGGGTTACAACTAGTTTCTTCTAGATTTAATTTGCATCTGGAAGAAAGTAAACAGTAACTCAGCGTTGGCACGCCAACCATTTTGAGGAGTAAGAGGACTGAGTAGCAGCGTCTCTCGACCCCTGGATGGTGCACACCACCGCCAGGGAGAGACCTAAATCCTCTAGGTGCCGCCGCTCAGCGGATAACTCCTGACCGTGCCTCTTGCCTGAGAGAGGGCATCCCCCCTCCAGGAGAGTTACCACGGCTGACCCGAAACCAGGACGAGCTCGTGTGCTCCGGAGCCACTAGGATGACCGCCGAGATTGAAAGCTGCAGGCAGTCCAAGAGGTGCGGGATCACCCGAACTGGCAGGAAAGAGTACAACAGCTGAGGAGGCCACAGGGGGTGCGCGAAGGCGTCCACCGCCACCAGCTCCCCGCAAGCTCAGTGAAAACCACAGGGCACACTGAGCGTTCTCTCAGTTAGCAAACAGATCCACCTGTGCCACGCTGAACCTGAGCTAGATCAGGGTGAAGGTGCCACTCGTCTGGGCGAGGGCCCCCCCTCGACATGACATCCGCCCCTCTGTTCAACACGCCAGGGATGTACTCTGATGGATGCTCTGATGAAGAGCAGGTGAGTGTGCGGCCACAGCAGTAGCCGCCTGGCCAGGCTCGGCAGCTGCGCCAAGCACACCCCGTATGTAGGCTTGTTGTCGGTGCGGACCAGCACGTGCTGGCAGGAGGTCGTCCAGGTAAAACAGGACTCTGATGCCCGCACGCCGCAGTGGCTGCAAGGCTGTCTTGATGCACTTGGAGAAGGTGCGTGGGGCCAGAGAGTAACTGAATGGTAGGCGGTTGTACTGATACTGGATGCCCCGGAAAGAGAAGCGCGGGGGGGGGGGGCTGGCGCCTGGCCTACATGAATCATAAGCCTGCCGCTCCCCCAGTGAGGGGAAGGAGGCAAGGGTTGGCGACATGGATAATGAACTTCTTGTGACATCGGAGCCAGGCTGCATGAAGACTGTCCAGCCAGTCGCAGCCGGTCCGTACAGTGTGGGGGAAATGTGTTTAATGCCGGCCGCTGACTCAGCTGAGGCAGAAGGCTGGCTGGGGAACATGCTTTTAGGGCACATATTTGTCTCAACAGAGAAAGTGCAGGCAGAACATGAACAGTGAACACACAATTCCCCCAAAATGTGACTGGCGCTTCCCGGAACACCGTGGCTGCACAGGGGAGTTAGACCATAAGCAGGCCACCCCCGGGGCTTTGGGAGTGTGAGCTGAGCCAGCAGGGCAGGAGGCCGGGGGACAGCGTAGGCAGCTGCGTGTGCAGCAGCCTTGGGCCAACCATGGTGCTGGCGTTCTTTCTTGTGGCTGCGGCGGTCTCGCCTGGGAGAGGCAATAAGACACCACCACACACAAGGTTGAGTGTGTGTGTACCCCATCCAAACGAAGCATAATGTCCGCTTTCGTGGGCTCATATGACACAGCCTGCCTTCTCTGAACAAAGGGGTACCCCTGGACGCACAGAAGGACCCTGTCAGTGAAGAGGATCTGTACAGGGCATGTGTTCTGTCCACACAAAGTGTCTGCTCTCGGGTGGCTCATACACAATTTCTGAGGAGGGATGTGTGAGTGGACCTCTGACCGTGAACAGGGAGTGTACTGCTTGTTGCTTTGCGCTCGAGCTGCAGGTTAGCTGCCTGGCTAACAGACGCCGCACACTCGTCCGGTTGTAGCGGCGTCTCACCCCATTGTGGCCGGCTGGAAGACATTGTTCTTCTTGTTTCTCGGCTGGAAATCTTCTGCTCTTTAGACAGCTCAGTGATGAAGAAAAATCTGAGCCGAAGGCTGGGTCTCACCATTGTATATATACACAAGGTGCAGACGTAGGAGTGGCCCACGCTGTGGGTGGGCATAGACAAAATTTATCAGTGCCGCGCAGGCGCACGTAGGGGGTAAGGCCATCGCTATTGGGTTATGAAATACAACTAAAAGTTGCAAACCCTCACCTTCCCAGCACGTGCCAAAAAACACAGCCACGGACACAAACAGTTCAGTCTCTCTCACAGGCCCCATCGGCCCATTACATACCCCTTTATCCCCATCTGATCCTCCCCACCCCCTAACACAGGTGAGAGTAATCAGTCATCACTACAAGAATCCTTCCATTCAAGTGTCAACAAGGAGATGGAGACTCTCCCCACATTTATTCATTACACTATAATACATTTTTTGAATTTGCATCTGGAAGAAAGTAAACAACAACAACAGACAGATAGTATGGCCAACATCTTAACATTAAAATTCCACATGTGGTAAGCACTTGTTGTAACTTGATTAACTTTTAAGTTTTGTTCACTGCCAGTTATCAATACATGAGATGTGCCCCTTTAAGGGAAATGCTGTTCAAAGCAATACAAGGCCTATTCATATATCACATTCATTGGTAAATATCCCATCATTTTTTAAATTTTAAATCACTATAAGTCTAATAAAATAATTAAGATTAGATAGTTAGCCTACACAATAGTTTCTGACCATATAACGTCTGTGTGCACAATCTAGACAATATAACTTAAATGTGCAAGCCATGGGTGCAAATAATGATTAGTGGCGAATTGTGTGTTCTAATTGTTGTTGTCATCAATTGATACAATCAATATTATTAGGCTAGCAATAGAAATTTCTATATACTGCTTGCAAGTATTGTTTCTGTACATAGATAGGCCTACAATTAGATGTAAAATAGCTTAGGGCACTAATTGAATGAAAAATATCAAAGTCATTCAAACGATTCATTGTTCATCAGTAGGCCTACAGCAGTAACGGATTTTCTGCTGGTTCAAATCCCTATTTGATTTTGACAATTTGCCTGATTAAACCAGAGCCTATACCCTCCCTCCGTTGCGTCATCCAGGGCAGAGGGGGGTTGCTTCTTTTAAACCAATACTAAAAGTTGGATTGTAACCAGATGAACCGATGACTGACTCGATGTCACTTCAGCAGAGGAGGATCTGAAAACCTTGTGGACGTGGTTTACTCTTTGCTCCGAGGGCTGGACGCTGTATTAGACCCCTGAGAATTGTGTCGCCTCTGCACATAAAGGGAAACTTTAATTGGAAGCGGGAGCAATTGGGGACGTGTTGTCATCGGTTTGATCTCGGTATCGTGCATGTGGCAAAGCATGAACATACCAACACAGCATTAGAAGGCGGAGACCGGGCATTTTTACAATTAGGGGAGCAATAGCCACTCAGTAGCCTACGAGCGCGGCAGCGCTGAAGAAGCGCACGGAGAACACGCACACGTGTGCCGCTTCGTGTTTTCTTCCTGTCTGACCGCTGATATGGTTTGAACACTCTTACATCCGACGACACAGGCTGCAGGATTCTGTATCTTGTCGCTTTTGGACAAGATCAGCACAGAGTTAATGGTAAAGATGCGGCAGAAGGCAGTGTGGCATCTGTGGCTGCTGATGACCACTGTGGTTTCAGTGTCAGTCAGCGGATTTCCTACCAGCTTAAAGAGGACTTCAGTGCGAGACAGAAACCCTACAGCGTCTGTTACTGAGGTAAATCCCGCTATCCCGCTGTCCTGCATGCTTGTCAGATTATAGGCGTGCTGTCCATTGATATTCAATAAAATGTTTAAGAGACCTTCAAGATATGAGTGGTGCTTTTGACATTTGTAAGTTTTTCCTCATGAGAACCTTCATGCTTCATGTATATTCATATTTAACATGACACGTTGAATTCCTAATATTAACTTCAGTTTATTTAATTGAGATCAATACAGAACCACACTCATCACAACATTAAGCCTTATAAACCTAAGTTTAATAAGTGTTGATGTGAGTTTTGTCTGTTCACAGTAGCCTACTAAACTTTTTAACTGATGGATGTAGGTTTCATTTATGAATCCTTTGAACTAAATTCAAGCTGCTCGAAACACTGTTACTGCTCTTCTGTAATCATACTGTACCATCTAATGACCTGGATAATGTTGAAACCAGAAGCATCACAAGTTTGGCATCCTCTGATTCACATCTCTCTGTCTTTTCTTGGGTCTGTTTCTTTATCTTTTGCTTAATTCAGTACTGTATCAAACCTTATGGTCCTAATTTCTAGATTTTAACATGTTTATATATTGAATGCAAAGCATGCACTATTTCCCATTTTCCTACTGCCTTTTCCATACCCAAGTCCGACACATTGTTAAATTAAAGTTTTTTATTTTATTTTATCTATTCTAACACTAGAGCTGGATAGGCTTATAGAAAAGACTGTGATTGAAGCGAGCAAGATGTAATTCAAGTCCTCCCAATGTCCTCCATGTCAGATGTCTATCTGATAGTGAATCAAAGATGAGAATTGTGTGTAGAGATTTTAAAGCATCCTTATGTAAGATTTGGTGCGATTTGGCGCCCCCACCGTTTCAGAGTGTAATTCACTGCTGTCCTAAATAAGGACAGCTGTACACTTGCATTTGTTATGATTACATTTCTTATGATCAAAAACTAGCAAGTCTGACTGGAGTCTGACATCACAGACATCACAAGTCTGCAGCAAGGTGCACGGTGAAAGATAAAAAAAACGATTCAACAGAATGAATTTGGTCTAATTTTCTTTGGTATTTGTGTCACATTGACTACATATGCAGTGATGATTGCTGGGTAATATGTATATGGCTACCCAATCTTAAGTATTTGATCATATGACAAGACTCCAAAAATCAGGTGAAATGCAAAATCTGACCGGTAGACTAGCAGAGCACACGTGCAAGCTAGCAGTCATGCTATTCAAACATAAAAGTTCTTTCAAGAAGAGACGGGAGAGAAAAGAACAGGAGGAGAGGGCTGCAAAGCTCCCAAATAATATTGTTTAGGATTACTGAGGACATTATCAAAGATTTCGCTCAATGCAGGCTCGTCGGATGCCTTTCAAATAGGTGAGTACTTTACAAGTGCTTTTTCAGTGGCTTTGGTGTGGCTGGTGTGCCGCTGTTTTAAAGGCTGTTCACATTTCGGGGTCAGCTCACCGCTGAGTAGGCCTACCTGTTTAATTGTGTGGATGTGCTTGTGGGTATTAAACTGTGTGTGTGCCGTAGCTGGTCTGTATTCAGCACATTCAATTCAATTCAGTTTTATTTATATAGCGCCAAATCACAACAACAGTTATCTCACAGCGCTTTTCATAAAAGAGAGAGACAGAGAGGGATGGAAGGCAGCGTACACAATATACACACAATGGTACAGACAGTAAAGGTGATGTTACTATAGACTAAATGAAAAATGGTACAGATATTTATAGTAGTGTTAATGATAACAATTGTAATGTTAATGATTATAATAACAATAATAACAATAGGACTAGTAACGATAGTTGTAGCAGAGGGTGTCGAGCAGGAACACGGGGGCAGCAGGTGACCCGCAACCACAGATCCAGACTCCACAGCTCCAGAGCCAGAAACACCTGCAGGAAGTGATAGGAGGAGAGAGGAGAGGACGAGAAAGCACAAGACTACCAGAAAGGGGAGAAGTTGTGTTAGTAACATGCAATAATGGGATGAGGTTGCATACAGAGGGAGAGAAAGTAGAGGAGAGAGGAGCTCAGTGCATCATGGGAAGTCCCCCGGCAGTCTAGGCCTATAGCAGCATAACTAAGGGATGGTTCAGGACTCACCTGAGCCAGCCCTAACTATAAGCTTTATCAAAGAGGAAAGTCTTAAGCCTACTCTTAAATGTGGAGATGGTGTCTGCCTCCTGAACCCAAACTGGAACCTGGTTCCACAGGAGAGGAGCTTGATAGCTGAACGCTCTGGCTCCTAGTCTACTTTTGGAGACTCTAGGAACCACAAGTAACCCTGCATTCTGGGAGCGCAGTGCTCTGGTGGGGTAGTAAGGTACTATGAGCTCTTTAAGATAAGATGGTGCCTGACCATTAAGAGTTTTGTAGGTAAGAAGAATGATTTTAAATTCTATTCTGGATTTTACTGGAAGCCAATGCAGAGAAGCTAAAACAGGAGAAATATGATCTCTTTTCCTGGTTCCTGTCAGAACATGTGCTGCAGCATTCTGGATCAGCTGAAGAGTCTTAATGGACTTTTTCGAGCAGCCTGATAATAAGGAATTGCAGTAATCCAGCCTAGAAGTAACAAATGCATGGACTAGTTTTTCTGCATCATTTTTAGACAGGATGTTCCTGATTTTCGCAATATTACGTAGGTGAAAAAAGGCGGTCCTTGAAATTTGCTTAATGTGAGAGTTAAAGAACATGACCGGATCAAAGATAAGTCCGTGATTACACACAGTGGTGCTGGAGGCCAGGGCGATGCCATCAAGGGAAACTATATCTTTAGATAATGCGTCACAGAGGTGCTTGGGCCCTAGAACACACAGGGTGTTGTGTTATGAGTAGGACACTTTTCTTTCTTATTCACCATAATGTTTTGCCTCTCTGTCGAAGAGGAATGTGGTTGTTGTGATTCGGGTGGTTATTCTACTGAAATTACCTGAAAAATGTCTACATTATTTCAGCACAGTGGACACCTCCTGCACTTTTTGACAATGATCGCACTGGCCATGCTCCTTATAACTTTCTCTTTGACTTCTGTACTTTGCAAATACAAAAGTCTAGTTGAGACAGTCCGACTCTAAAATCCATCACATGAGGGTACTTCAGACTGTTGCATGCAAGTGCACGCAAGACAGCTGCAGCAGCAGCGTGTGTGTGTTGGAGGACGCACACAAAGAGAATTGTTGAATTTAATATGAAAAGAAATCCATTTAAGAAGCTTTAAATTAGGTTTTTACTAAATCTAATCTTATCAGTTGTTAAACCGTGGCAAACCAAAGAAACAAGGAATATAAATTTGCTAATAAAGGCTAAAGGGTTCGCTTCTAGACACGAACGCAGTGTGTGTGCTCTGTAACGGTGTAGCCCAAGGGTCCATCGTAACAGCCTGCACTGGAGTCCGCTGTTACTTCCTTATGCCACTGCTCCCACTCTCTTTTTCTCTTCTTAGCTTCCTCTCTCAGAATCTTCTTTGGTCTCTTCACAACCTCTGCCGCAATATCCATACTGTGAATACCGAGCTTCTTCCAAATAATTTACATTGTACCATATGTATTGTTTCTTCTCATAGCGTGCCTGCTGAAGAGTCATGTTGGTGCCGTAAAGCATTATGCCGTTGTCGCAATAAATGTCCTGCCTGGGATTCCACTGTTACATAGCGCTGTAGCTGGCATTGCGAGCTTGGAGAGGTAATGACAGAGATTCCATTCACCCTAGTCACTGTACCATCAAAATTATTTTGAAGCTGTTATTTTAAGATAAAATTACTACATAATGTTGCTTTAAAGTACAAGTTTGAGGGATGTTTTGGCATTTAGCGTTGAGGTTGAAGGTTGCAACCAACTGAATACCCTGCCCCCCATTCCAAGCATGTAGGGCGAAACTATAATGGCTGTGAAACTCACAGAAAACACAAAAGGCCCTCTCTAGAGCCAGCGTTTGGTTTGTTTGCTCAGGGTTACTGTAGAAACATGGCGGTGCAACATGACAGACACCACGTCCTCTGTAGATCTGTAAACAAAAGGATTCTTATTTTTTAGGTCATTCTACACTAATGAAAACATACTTATGAATATTATATTCCATCTCTGCCATATTGTGACAGTAGGCCCTCTGAATCTTACACACTAGACTTGAAATACAATGTGTTGAATCTTTTCACAATCTCATTTATAACAGTTGCGTATACACAAAAGGGCTTTAAATATGTGAGCATATTATTCAAACCAATAATATTAAAACAAAAAAATGTAAATGGATTTGTATTTTAGCCCAATTTTGAGTAATAATAAGAATCTTTAAAAAATCTAGATAATGTTTTTAATAATTCATGCATGATAGCGTTAAGCTAGCCGCACCTAAATTTGGAGTGCACACGTATTCAAGCCTTTATTGTAAATTAAACAGATCAGTGCGAGCTGAGTTAGGTTGAGCAGGTTAGCGACTTAATCCTGTCAGTTTCTCTTTCTTTACAAAGACAAGTGTTTCAGTATGAGAGTCCTACCTGAAGAGAGGCTGTGAAGTCTTCATGTTACGCCATACGAGAACCACATCCAACATTATTTATCAAACCAGGTCGGACTTGATGAATTTAGCGCGAGGATACACATGTGACAACGTCCGGGATTCAAAATAAGGTGTGTATACTGGATGGAAATAAGATTAATTGGATTATATTCACAGAAAATACAAAACATATTACACGTGTACATTAAAAGTAAATGGTTGCATGTAATTTACTTTACCGGACCCTCTCGGGCCCCAGACCCACCCATCTCTCCAAATTCTGTGGGAAACACTGAAGAAAAAGAACACTTTGACTATTTCATTTATGCAATGGTAAAAAAAAAATAAAAAACTGGCAAAATAAATGGAAAAAATGTGAATGTACTCACACTTACTTACTACTTACTACATACTTTCAGCTTCGGTGTGTAAACTGTGTAAATTAGTAAGTATGGATATAAAGCCAGTGACAGCTCTTACACAAATCACTTGACTCCATATCCTCAATATCAGTCCTAATCATAATGCAGGCCAAGCAAAACATAACTGACAAAAAGAATGTGTTCACCAGTCAAACCTCCATCTTCATTTGAATTGAATTTGTCAGGTTGCCAGAAACACAACTCCAAGTGATGATGTTTAAGCACACAGTAGAAAATACAAATATCAGTTCACTCTCTCAGAAGTTTTTCTCTTTTCCATTATTGAATTTTCATTATGAAATTGTCACACCACTCCCTGTGTATGATCGTCTTCTGTCTGTAAGCGAGGGGGAAGGGCATTTATCTTTTGCACAGATGCATTCTCTAAGCTTAATTTTACAACATTTTGCCATCATAAATCACTTATAGCAATTTCACTTGTCAAAATGCATTAACAGCAGCTCCATACTGTGTGAGCAGTTGATTTCATGAGCACACTCCGGATGCTCTGCCGTACACTGCTACTACCAACAGATAACCTGAGCTGTATTGGTGGTTGTGAATGACTGCTAAAACACATTTTGTATATCCACTTGACTTAGTGATGTGAAGTGCTCATACTGCAGTTGCAGCCTGCATGCAGTCGTCAGGTGAAGGAACCTTTATGCCAACCTGCTCAGACAGAGACTCTCAGTCTAGTCTTATGAATGGACAAATGGCTGGCTGGATTTTAGACTCTTGGCAGAGAGCATGGATTTGCAGAGTTGGTGAAGAGGTGAGAGAACGTTTGTGAGTGGCCTGTTTAATCTAAAAATCAACTGTGCACTCCAATTGTTGAGTTACAAGATAACAGCTGTTGACTGTATTGCCTGACATTCTGCTTGCTTTTTTTATTTAAAGTAGCTTTTCTTCCTTTTCCTTCAGTTCTGACAACTAATAATAACCATATTATTACTGATAACTGTAACAGCACCTGTCACATAGCTGTCCTTTGAAGAATGAGGAGAGGAAGCTAGCCAAGCGTTCAGTGTTACCATGCTAGCACAGTGTGCATGTGAAAATCATTAGTTGCGCATTGATATTAATGATTATTAAAAATTTTAAATGTTGGTAGCGGCACTAATTCATTAAGCAGCTGTGATGCGCCGAATATAAGGGGACACGTCTCTGTCATTTGCACGTCAACATTACGGTAATCACTTATGCTTCCTAACTGGACAGATTGATGTCCCTGAAGTTTAACCGTTTTTTTGAGCAGTGTATATCACTAGACTCTGTGACCCTGTGTGAATATCCCTCTATGTCGATTCAGATAAAATAATGATTTTCTCCATATGTAGCAAAGTCAAAACAAGGTACCTACAGTCAGTGTGTGTGAATTATGAGACCAATCATTTTGTAGCCTTAAAAGCCATTAATTGAAATTATGCCTCTTTTTCTGGAAACTCTAAAACAAATCCACAACTTCTCACCAAGTTCCTCAAACATCCTATTTTCAGGTCAAAATGAAGCTCTTCACTCAAAACCATTCAATCTTGCTGAAAAAACACACTTTGCCCTCAGACAAAACCAAACACCAAACAACTAATTATTCTGCCCCAGCGTCCTGTCTTTGGTCTGGGACAGGCCAGAGAATATTCTCCTTCTTCACCTCCTCCACTACCCTACTCCCATCTCCTCCTCCAACTCCTACTGTTCCTCTTCCTTCACTTCTTCCTCTTCTCCACACTGCTGTTCCTCCTCCTCCTCTCTGGTGTCCTCTACCTCTTCCTTCTCTTCTCTCTGGATCCATTGTTCCAAAACTGAAAGAACTGACTCTGGCCCTTTTTCTATCTATTGAAGCTTCTGATTGGTGTGTTATCAATTCTGACTGTTTGTGTTTCCACCTGGGTAGCTGTGTGCTAACTGAGCTCAACCTGTGCTGATTGAGTGCACAATCTTGACTGTCAGTGCTTTCTCAATGACTCCATGGTGTAGGCAATAAGAAATGAGAAAAGAAGGGATTTGTGTGTAGAGTTTAGGGAAATGGGTGTGCTTTTTTGAAAAATGGATTTATGGTTTTGAAATTTTAGTTCAAGGGCCTGCTGATAGTATTTGGTGGGAAAGCTGCTCTCTGGTGTGAACCAAACTAGTGGACTAACAGCATGTCTACACAGGAGGCCTCATGTGCTTCTGACGGATTTTGATCAATCTAGCAGTCTGAATAGACGTTAACCACGTTACAAGGTGGGTCTTGCTCTGTTGTGGTTTGTTTGTGATGTGAAGCAATAGCAGACCTACCACCGGATCAAATGATAGGATTTCCGGATTTCCTTTTAGCATTTATTTAAAAGCTAAAATGCAACAATGTATACTGTTTTCCTTGTTCCAGGCAAAATCAAATTATCTACAAGTGTGAAAACTGGTCAAACAAACCAAAACCTGTATTTTTATTATTTTTTTTGTCCTATCCATCAATTTTAGATTTGCGGTGTAATGAAAATTGCAGCCTTTTGGGGCTCCTAGCATGGCTTGAGTCTTATGTACTGTATGTCAGATTGGTTGCATTCAGTGTCTAGTCCTTCAGTGCTTGCAGATGCTTTAAAGATGCTGACTGCCTCAGCCTTAGACTTGACACCAGGGGTTAGCTATTAGCTATTGCCTTACCTTATCTACTAAACCTTACTCATTAGTGTTCAGTGACATTTGTCTTCAGATGGAAAATGGAGAGGGGTGAGGATTTAAAGGGTGACAGTTTGAAGGGATGCTAAGTACTCACGCAGGTCACAGATCACAGGGGTGGCTGGAGGGTCATGGAGGTCTGGATGCTGATATCATTAAATGTTCAAACAGTCTGGAGAAAGAAACTGGAAGAGGGAGACAAAGAAAAATGGGCAGGTAAATAACTTAAGGAAGAAAGGGCCTAGTGGAAAATATCTCAATGAATAATTAGAACATTATGTCATAACTTAACATTACATTTATTCATAATATTTTTTTAAATGGTTTTCCATTTAGAGGAGGTGCTGGAGTTTAGCAGGTAAGTCTTAAGTTATAGAGATGAGAAACCCCTTAGAAACCAGGAGGGTGTGAAGCAAAAGAATTTTCACTTGAGCCTAGCTTGATTTTATGGATTGTTGATTTTCTTAGCTGTAGAATCCAGCAAGTCAGAGCAGGAACTTCTCTCTCTGCCAAAATAACCACTTGCACAGGCTCTCCCCAGGGATGGGTTTTATCTCCTTTATTGTTTATTGCCACCAGCATTTTCCCCAAACAGGTAGCTACCTTATTAAGTATGCAGATGATACTTCCTTGATGAGACTGCTATATGATGAGGAGGTGGAGCATAGGCCTGTCCTTGACTACTTCCTAAAGTGGTGTGAGAAGTCAAGCCTCCTTTTAAACACCACCAAAACAAAAGAAATGTCCTTTGATTTTACGTTAAATCATCAAATTCTACTCTTATCAACGGGAAGCCATAAGCTCAAATGGGATCTGTGGTCTGACCTCATAAGCACAAAGACACAAGAAAGAATGTACTTTTTAAAGATACTGTCATGTTTTAATGTCCACAACAAAATGCTTCAGATGTTTTATTGTTCTTTTATTGAAAGTGTTTTGGCCTTTTGCATCATTTGCTGGTTTTGCAATGCTACTGAGGCACAGAAAAAGTCTGTAAGAAAAACCGTAACAATGGCCAGTGAACTATTAGGGATCAAGTTACTAAGTATGGAATGTATCTATAGGGAAAGAATGATGAACAAGGCAAAAACCATTGTGGGAGACAAGAGGCACCCCCTTGCCCCTTCATTCGAACTGCTGCCATCTGGGTGACTATATTGCCTCTAAATCTTCATTTGTGCCTCAAGCAATTAAGTTTTTAAACAGGTAAGGCACATATATAGCCAAATAGGCAGGATTCTCAGCTGGTCTGGTCTGCCTAATTTTAATCGGTACTAAGGTGCAAGGTTTTGGAAATTATGTGTTATGTATATTAGTGTGTGTTTACCAGTATGTTTGAAGGTTCTCTCTGTGGCGTATGATGTAATGCCTACTTGATTGTTCTGCAAACTATTTCAAATAAAGAGATTGATCATTAAAGGAGTGCGAGGTTCAGGTTGGGATATAAATCAAGCAGGTTTTCCTTATGTGTGTATATACAGTAGTGTGCAAAAGGCTGGTGTGGTAAAATGCTGTAAAATAAGAATGCTTTCAAAAATAGACATGCTAATAGAATATATTTATCAATTACCAAATGCAACGTGAACAAAAGAAAAATCTAATTCAAATCAATATTTGGCCATTATTACTCATGACGTTTAGCTAATCAGTTAGTGCTGTGGGCGAGACATTCCTCTAGCCCACAGAGCCGTGACAACAGACAGAGAGAGGCGGCTGCATCAGGATCAGAGTCAAAGTAGCATTTTTTTTATAGTAATTTAGTAATTTGCAACCTGATTTTGAAATCACCAATTCTGATAGTTGGAAAAATGCTAAATATCGCCGCAGATTATAGGTTGAACCCATGTGTTCTCCAGCCCTTTGGCGAACAACCTGCCAAATGCACCTGCTGCCATTTTTCTGCACCCCAGCTCCTGTGTTTCTATGCATATTTGACTCACTTGACCTTATTTCCATGTTGGAGGCTTTTTGGCTGCAAGTCTTTCATGAAGGCCACTTCTGACCAGACTTTTTCAGACAGTAGATGGTGTACCAGGGTCCCACTGTTTTCTGGAGCTCTGGGCTGACGGCACTGTTGTACTGTTGGTCCTCAATGTTGCCTGTTTTTTGTGCTTCTTCAAAAGAGCTTGAACACCATATCTAGAAACCCCTATCTGCCTTGTTAATTGATAAATATAATCTAATAACCTAATGCCTATTTTTTAAAGCATTATTACTTTACAGCATTTTTTCCACACGTGTGTGTGTGTGTGTATCTATATAAATGTATATGTCTTTTCCTGGCTCCACTGATGTCCTCTGATCTCACAGCTCCACTCACTCTGGGCTTGTGTGTTTTTATTAAAGTGAGTGGTTGGGTTCATGTTGCTCTCAGGGAGCCTTGAAGCCAGACTTACGGTTGCAATATGAATGTGGCATTTTACAAACAGCCACTTTACTTATCCAAACAGGAATGTGAAAGGGAGATATTGAGTGTGGTTTAGAGGGGGCATATTCATTGAAAAATCACAGGGGACCTGAGGGAGAAGTTGCTACTGCTTTAACCAAATAATGCTGGATGGATAGTCATTCCTCTCCACTCCCTCCCAAGAGGCATGCTGAAGCTGATGCCACATTTTGCGGAGGGCGTCAAATTCTTTAGCCAGTTCAGGTTTAAGTTGTGTGCTTTATTGTGGAATAGGCTGCGTGGGATGATCGGCTCTCAAATGTCCAGCACCCTAGATGAGGTAAATATGAAACTGTATATTATAATCTATGTATCAGAATGTAGGCTTTATGTGATGGTCATGTGTAAGTGCCAGATTCTTTGCTTCTGTGGGTTTTTAATGAAGTAACATGAGCTTAAGTGTTCACTGCACAAATGTGTGCTTAGCTAAAAGGCTCATATACGTGCAATGCACATATTCTACATTCTGTATGCACACATATAAAATCCGGTGTCTGAAACAGATAATCACTCGGAATTTTCTGTAGCTGTTTCTCAGTTTTCCAGGCCACTTATGATCCTTATTTGGATATGGACTGTGTTATAATATTATACTGAGGTTTCATAGCATTTTCCATAGTTATAGCATTTTATCAAATCCAACTCTTTTGTGTCCACTTATTCAATCAGAATCCTTTTGAATCACTTATGGAATCTGATTAGGATCAGTTTACTACAGTTGCAAGTAACTTGTAGTAAAAGAAATATGTTTTAAATAACTTAAACTCAAAGAACTGTGACGTGTTTTAGCTAAGAATGCAAAAACACTGTTTTAGCAGCAGTCCAATTATTGTTCACAACTGAAAATAAAGTAAAATAACAGATCAAAAGCTCAAAAAGCTACAGGTCGTGATGCAGAACTATTTATTTGATAAGCTTAACTGAGGGATTTTCCTGAAGTTGACAAGACTTCATCAGCCAGATGAAAAGAGTTATCACTCGTGTAAGAGCAATTTATCAATTTGCCTTTTTATTTTGATGTAATACGCTTTTTGTACACTGGGGGCAGTTACTTATACTGGGAGTGTACTGAGTCAGGTGTGTATGCCAGGTCATACCTGTCAAAAAGATTTACCGGAAAATATTTAAATGGGATGACACCAGGACAGAATAATCCCGGGTGAAACAGGAGTGTTGACAGGATTGTGCCAGGTGAGGAAAACAGTTTTTTGACTGTGGCCATGGCGTCTGCAGGTAGCGTAGCAGTATTATAATTTTAGTAACTGTGATTGGTGTGCTGCCTGGATTCAAGAACCCTTTGTAAAATCTGTAAGCAATAAATGAAGAAGCAAAAGCAGACGTAAACATCTGGACATATCATCTTGAAACATGAATGCCTGTCCCAGATGTCAGTGTCACCTCATTAAGTAGATCTTCAGATGTTTCTAAAGAAATGAGGAGAGGCAAGTGGTTTGATAATAGATTAATTAGCCTCAGAGCGAAACTGGGTATTCTGTTAACTGGGAACTAGTTCAGAAATGGAATTGGCAATCAGAATCCATCCCTAGGTGGGAGTTAAAACATCTTACTGTCCAAAAGGCTGGTTTCCAGCGGGACTCTTTAGTTGTATCTGGGAGAGGTCAGGGAGAGGAGAAATGCCAATTCTGCTGTCAGACGTATGCCACTAACACTCAAACATGCTCATCATCACGTCACACAGAACTTAAATGTGCTAGCAAACATGCTGAGATCTGCTTGGGTTTCACATCAACTCAGTCCTGGCAAAGTGTTTAACAGCTTGGCGAATGTGAACTGTAAGTGAGTTATTAACTACCAGGCAGACATATGTGAAAAACGCTTCTCCCTGTTCTCCATATCACCAAATGTGTCCATTTAATTGAATGATGGCTATCCCACCCAGCATTCCATTCTTAAAGTCAACACTGTAACCCCTCATAATTCCTTTCTCTTCAGCTGCAGTAGTTATATATTTTCTTTCCTTTTAGCAAAGGTACTCACATCCACAGAGTCTCATGCTTCAGTTCATTACTCATGGAGAGGAAAAAAGCTAAAACAGTGCACAATGATCAATGTATGACTGAAAGTTTGTTTATACTGTTACTCAGCGGAGAGTTTAATGTAACCTGTGTGGACAGAAACACAGCTTTGTGCATCTGTTTCATGTGTTGTAGCCAGGACACACTGGATCAATATCCTCCTCGTATTTTTCCCCACATCCATCTGGCCTCTGATCATTCTTGTCTAGTTTTCAATTTCTTTCACTTCAAAGGCGTCCGGACATGGCAGCTGTCAAGATGTTTGGTTTTCTTTACTAATTTTGAACTCTGCACACCGGGATTTACTTTGTATCCGTATGCTCGTCTGATTGCAGCGGTTCCAGCAAAGAAAATAGCTGACTTGTGATAGGCTGAGACTCCTGTCTTTTTGAGTTCAGCGAATAGTTGCCCTAATTGTTAAAGCATATTACAGTCATGTTAATAAGTGGAATTTCTGTCTAAGCAAACATAATTTTGTTTACATTATGCCCAGATTTTTTTATGCCGATACATATATCAATATTTGGAAATTTAAAAAAGTCCCAAAACAATATATCGGCGGATACTAATCTATTGAACATAAACCCATAACATAAACTAACAATCTTGAGACAGAGCCCTTAGATTGTTTTGTTTTGTTATGTTTGTTGTGACCAAGATACATACTCTTTCATTAAGACATTGTTCTACAGCATCCCTAGTGGTCAAAAACCTTAACACACTTCCCCTCTCAGAAATGTCTTTTATATTTCACCCGATATGTTGGTTAGTAGACAACATACTCACTGTTTTTATTCCACTCTCAGGTGACAAAGCAGCCTAATCGTGCCAACAATCATCAGACTCTTCTGGAGCTCCAGCAGGAGAACCTTCTGCAGACTCCATCTGCTGCTCCATCTTCTCCCAGGTCCAGACACAGCTGGTCCCAGCACCGTCACCAGGGTGTCATCCCCCCACCTGAACCTGAGGAGGACCACGAGCTCTTCATCCTGGACCTGAAGAACTTCCCAGAGCTGGCCAATGCAGACATGGGCTCACAGAACCCCAACATCCAGGTAAGCAATATGCATGTGGGGAGAAAATATTTGTTGGACTCATGATTGATACTGATTGTATCATAAAAGTAGCTTTACGTCATTCTTTCTTCTCATATAATGAAGGCTAATCACTGAAGTGCAGGTCTTCCAAATTAAACCAGTGATCACACGACGTAGGGGTGTGACAGAGTCCTCTTCACTCTTTCCTCAGTCTCTGTCCTCTACACCATGGATCTCTCTCCGGTTCGTACATCTCGCAGTACAGCTGGTTTGAGTCAGGACAGGGTCTTAAGTTACAATATGCAGGACCTATAACAGTGGGGTGCTCCAACTTGTTCATGAACCTTCAACATCTACACAGGGTTTGGAGCAATAAGAGAAAGAAAGGGGAAAACGTGAAAATATAAAACATATGAGAGACTAATATAAAAGGTCCTTTTTCAGTGAGACCGTGAAGCTGAATCCTGGTGGAATTTGCTTTTCGAAACAAGTATTATGACTTGTGGAGTGGATTTCAACAGAAATGATATTGGATTTCACTGCCTGGTCAACAGAGTGAGATGCACATATTGTCACGAGTTCAGCAGAGATGAACATATCCCATTTTACCTCAAATCAAGAACAGTATATTTACAAGTAATATACCAGGGACCAGTTTATGCTAACATGTGGAAATGTTAAACAAAATAATCATTCAAAAATAATAGGAATAATTGAATGAAATAATCCAAACAGAACAAAACAATCAACAAGAACACACACATAAGGACTCTCACACAATCCCTAGCCACACATAGTACATCTGTTACAAGTGTCAAATGCACAAAATGAGAAATAAAATACATGAACATGTCAGATAAAATAACATTTTGTCAGTTCTGAGTCTACCTAAAAATATACAGCATGAAGGTAAATATCTGTGAAGGAAATTCTTATGAGCTGGTCAACTCTCATGGATGAAGAAGATTTCAGTTTACAGTGCATGGGGATGATTACTTTAATACAGCACAAGCTGTAGCACATCAGCTAGTGATGTTTAATGGGTATGTGTTTCAAACGACCAATTACACTTTCTAAGGGTACTTAGATTGAGGCACTGAGGAAGTGAATACTCCGTTCTACCAAGTTGTTTGTGATAATATAGGAGTGGACAAATAAAGTGTGAGTGGTGTGGTGAAAACTGTGTCATTGACCAATGTGGTCAATGTAATTGTTTAATATTCAAAGGATGACCAGATTGCCCAGACCTGCGCAAGTTTTTTCTTTTGGGGAATATTCCCAATACTATTGGGGTTATCAGTTACACTCATGTGCACATACAGTTTTGACTATTTGATTCTGACCGCCCTCTGGATCATATCGGGAAGCTGCACCACCGAGCTGCACAACACACAAACAAGGACCCAAGCCCTTGATTTTAACCTTCCTTGGTTGCTTATACAAGCAATGCAATAGTTATCCAACAGAAGTTAAAGTCAAGGGCAGTCCAAGTCCAGTTGCCCTTGACTTTAACCTTCGTTGGACAAGTAATAGACACATATTTTTTGAACTTACCCGGTAGTTCTCTAGAACTTCCTTGCTTACTTTTCAGTCTCCTGTTTTGTCCGGTCTGTATGAATATGTAGTAGTCCCTCAGAGCTCTGGCAGCTACAATTACAACAGTGTGGCCTGAAACACAGTAGCTTGATGCTGAGAAGCACGAGTGAAGATAAATCAAGGTTTTAATTACGGATGCACCGAAACGAAAATTCTTGGCCAAAGCTGAAATCGAATATAATGAAAGAAATTGCCGAACACCAAACAAGTACATTCACATTTTTCCCATTTTATTTTGGCTTTTTTACCATTGCATAAATTAAATAGTCAAAGTGTTCTTTTTCCTCAGTGTTTCCCACAGGATTTGGAGAGACTATGATGGGTTCGGGGCCCGAGAGGGTCTGGTAAAATAAATTTCATGTGTCCATTTACTTTTAATGTACACATGTAATATGTTTTATACTTTCTGTGAATATAATCCAATTAATCTTATTTCCATCCTGTATAGACACCTTATTTTGAATCCCGGACGTTGTCACGTGTGTTTCCTCGCGCTAAATTCATCAAATCCGACGCGGTTTGATAAATAATGTTGGATGTGGTTCTCATATGGTGTAACATGAAGACTTCACAGCCTCTCTTCAGGTAGGACTCTCATACTGCAGCACTTGTCTTTGTAAAGAGACAAACTGACAGGATAAAGTTGCTAACCTGCCTGTCAGCCCACTCGATTCCGTTTCATTTAACATAAAGGCTTTTAGGTGCGGCAAATTTAGGTGTGGCTAGTTTAATCGCTTTCTCACAGACAAGTGACAGAAACACTCAAAGCGGGTCAGACCGTTTTTTCCCCCTTTACTAAGGCCCCATCCACACTACTCTGTTTAAGCTTACAAACGGAGAATTAAAACAAATACGATCTCTGTCCACACCAGCGTTTCTGTTGCGTTTTGGAGTTGATCTCCGTCTACATTAAAACAACGTTTTAGGTGCACTGGGCATGCGCGTGCCAGTGTAAAAATGAAGCAGCTGGTCTGTTCCGTAGTTCCAGAAGATTTGGCGAAAGAATAAATAAATACAGACTAAGCATCAGACCATTTTGTTTTTGTTGCATGGATCAATAACGAGCTGGGACTGTTACTGAATGTAACACGGGAGTGTGGCGTCAGAAAACAGACTGGGAGTCATTGCAAAGTAAACGGCAACATGCACAGTACAAGTGTAGTATTAATATTAAAATATGATGTCAAAAACCCGGTCAGCAGCATCGTGTTTCTGTTTTGCAAGACCCAATCAGAGAGCCACGCGTGAGCGGCTGCGTCATCGTTTCTAAAGTCCTCCGTTTTGGCCCGTCTTCACTAAAACGTCATCCGGAGTTTTGAAACGAAAAACGGGGTCGGCAGCGTTTCCAAACTTCTCCATTTTAGGTCTTTGTTTTCATCGTTGTAGTCTGGACGGGAGGTGCAAACGTAGCAAAAGGTCTCCGTTTTAATTCGAAAACGCAGTAGTGTGGATGGGGCCTAAGAAGTCAGCCACAGATGGAGTGGATGTGCTAAGAGACAATTCAGCAGACCAGTTTCTGCAAACGGCAATTTCTGCGTCTTTCTCGGACACTTTAAAATGCTTTCACACTGCCAACACCGTAATTGTTTGGTAAAAATTCTATGTATAAGTCTTTTGACTTATTAGGCCGAATACCGAAAGAGCTTTTTTTGCTATTTTCGGCTGATTAATTTCGATGGCCGAACATTCAAGCATCTCTAGTTTTAATCCCAAACATTACAAGTCAAAAGTTAATGTACTAAAAGCACTAAACTCCTAGCTTCTCGGGCCATTAAATGGCTTGGTTTTCAGAATGAGTACTGCCCATTCCCGCCTCTTCATTTTAAAAGAAAACAGTCAATTTGGACACTCCAATACTAGACCGACCAATTGTGAAACTTCAAATTACAAACCTGTTTAATTGTGTTTATTGGGTTGTCCCCTGCTCAGTCCAGCCAAAAAAATATTTTTAAAAGCCAGAAACATGCACTGGGTATCATGTAAAATATGTAAGTAAGTAAGTAAAATATTGCACACAATAAAGGGGAAAACTTTTTTTTTTTAAACTTTGTTTAATCATTTGAACTGAAAAAGATTCAGAGGGCAAATAAGACATGTTTACCTTCATCCTCCATCTGTTCTCCGATATTCAGCTTTGGCTTTATAAACAGTTACTATTGGAAATATAAGCAACCTGGGTTTTGTCTAGACCTGTGTGTTTATGTATGCATGTGTATGACTGAGGGAGAGAAGAGAGATAGTCAGAACCAATCAGTTCATCTTTTCATCCACTTCTCTCAGTCCCTTCCCCCACTGCACAATAACCCTCTTTCATAAAAGAGAGTACACTTTTAATCTGATCTTCAAATAAACAGACTTCGCCTGCAGCGGTGACATCACCCCCCCCCCCTCCCCATCATGTCTGAGATCTTGTACCAACGTATGAAGTTATGTATTAGATAAAGAGCTTTTTAAAAGGAAGCCTTTATTTTATTCATGATTTGAAATTTAGACATTTAAATGGATCAGTTTGCCATCTTTGTTGCAGCAGTATGGGACAATGTATACATTTTAGACAAAGTCTTTAATGAGGTGAACATAAGCTCCCAGTATGTCATGGTTGTGTTTTTGAGTGGTCCTCTAGTGGTCAAAAACCATTTAATACTGCTTTAATGTATCCGCAAACAAACAAGGCTTCTATATTTTTATATAATCCAGCTTGCATCTCCGTTTTTTCTGTTGTTCTTATGTTTACCACCATCCTCTCTCTCTCTTTCCTCATGTCTATAGGTAAGTAGTCAGACAGGGCAGCAAACAAACAGGAACCCTCACTACCACTGGAAACCTTCTTCTAAAGAATCATGTGGGTCCTAATCAGACCAAGCAGTCAGATACTTTGTTCCATGTACATCAGGGTAGAACTGTTTACTGCTGCCACTGTGGATTTAAACACAGACTGTGATGGATTACACTGCCTTTTGAGAAGTACTTCTACTTGGTTACTTTACTGAATGTCTGACAGAGGGATTAAACCAAAATCATCACACCAATGCTATACTGTTACAAGGTCAATTAAAATCCAAAGTTGGCTGTTTTCTTCTTCTTCTGCAGCTGGATTTCCAGCAGACTGGAGGCTTTACAGCATGGTGCTGCCTCTCAAAGATCAGTTTTTTGACTAATTAGGGGTCCAAGCCCAAATGGGGTTAGAGTCCACGCATGCAAGACAACGTGGCTCCCAAACCCAGCGGTGCTGGTACTCCTGTTTTTATTTTTTCGTTCGTAAGCGTCATACTGTAGCCTTCACATGTTATAGACTTCTGCACCCCAGGCGCAAAAAATGACACAATGTCCACCAGAAGTGGCACTATAATCAAGGTAGATGTGTTTTGGCCAGCAACTCCCACATAGTACGTCGCACACTAAGGAGGGACAGTCTGAGGGCACCTGGTAGAGAGCTAGAGGATGGCAGGTTTGGGGAGCCAAAGAAATGGACAGAGAGCAATGCAGAGGGCCAGATGACACATTTGTTACTTCTAGGGTGGATTATTGCAGTTCCTTATTGGCTGCTAACAATCTGACAGTGAACTGGACATCAGCTGCCTCTATGGAAACAATAAAACATGGCCACGTATAGCTCAGTACATCGTGTCTCAACATGCAACCAGTTAACTAGGTCAATGCTTAGTTATGTACTTACACAACATAAAGGCTATCCTCTCTACCATCTCGTTAGCTGAGCTACACATGAGCACTGACACAACCGCAGGATTGGATATATTCCACTAGTACACAGCTGCCCTTCAAGAAGCAGGAAAGAAACAACAACAATATGAACGCATCTGGATTTTGGTATTTTGAGTGGCAACAAAAGGACCAGGGAAATATGGTGAAATTTTTACAGTTTGCCTAAACTGATTAAATTGCAAAACTAACACATTTTATTATGTGTTACTAATGCGTTTCTTTGTGTAATAGCCTGAGATTGCTAATATTGGGTATTACCCTAGAGGGAGCTCTGGGAAATCCAAGTGTTTGTTACCTGGCAGGAAGTTACCTGCCAGAAAAGGGATATGTAGAAGCCCCCTGGTGGCATGTGTGTGTTATACTTTGTAAAGTAAGTGAGAAAATGTGCATTGTTTTAGAATTCCCCTTTGCATTATTGACAGTTCTTCTATGTGTTTTGTGTTTCTTTCAGGTGACCATCGAGGTGGTAGATGACACACAAACTGAAACGGAGGTGGAGATGGACCTGGCCAAGGAGGGTCAGCGTAACGACTGGTCAGTATCATCCTCAGAGTGGGCCAACAGCCACAAGAAACTGTTCTGGCCTCTGTTCTGGGAGTACCCGGACCAGGTGCAGAATGGGTTGGGAGGAGCCAGTTTGGAGGAACAGTCTGAGAACTACGACTCAGAAGACCCTATACTGAGTGGAGTTGGAGGAGACTGGGGTGGTCACTGGAACAAAGATTGGGATGCAAAAGATAACTACGGTAAGAATACACTCTCAAGAGATGTCCAGAGCTAATCTTAAGGATAGGTATCAGGCTGATCCAGACATATCGATACAGCATACTGATCAAAATCCATTCCTCTTTTTACTGTACTCTACATGACATGTAAAATTCCCAAAACGCAGATGCTGCTTATAGTTAGCGAAGAGCAGTGTCAGGTCCCATCAGCTGTCCCTAATTAATTTTTATTCTGTGAGTGAGGTGATGAGAGGCCAGATTTTAACTTGTCTGGTGAAAAGTCTTCTCTGCGTACAGTGTTTCTGTAGTACCAACAACTCCTCACACTGCCTTATTTTCTGGGATTATAATGCCATTATGCCGGCTTGCTGCACTGTACGAAAGGTATGGAAATGAAGAGGGTGGTCAGATTTAATCCGCCTCAGAGTCGGGAATGTTGGTAGTACAATGTCTGTGTGAAAAGCCACAGTCAAACATGTCAAAACAGGCGTGGCGCTTTAAAGGTGCTATTATGCTTATTGCCTTTTTCCCTCTCCTTTAGTGAGTTATATGCCTTTTTTGTGAATGTAACAGGTTTGCAAAGTGAAAAAGCCCAAAGTCCAGCCCAAAGGGTGTTCCTATCTCCCACAGAAAACTCTGCTCAGAACTGCCTGAAAACAGCTTGTTTGTAGTCCAGCTGTTTCCCTTTCATCCCTGTGACGTCACATGTCGCAAGTGAATCTGGCAAGAAAAAGCTCTGTTTGGCCTGCTCCTGCACCCCAACCAGTTTTCAAAGAGAGAAACCTGTTGTGTGTAGGAAAGAGATAACCTCCAAGAAAATCACAATTTTCCCGTATCATAAAGGACATTTTTGGGACAGAAAGGATAGAGGTTAGTAAAGCGGTCGAGAGAGCAGTGAAACTGGTAAGATTATTTCAGAAACACTTCCTGTCCTTGAAGCCAGAAAAAGACTGGTCTCTGCTATGTTTTTACCTGTTCTTGATTATGGTGATCTGTTGTACATGAATGCATCTGCACATTGTGTGCACGTGTTAGATACTGCATATCACAGTGCACTGAGATTTGAAGTGTAAATCCCTCTCTCATCATTGCACGCTTAACTCCAGAGCTGGTTAACCATCTCTTTTGTAGACTCAATCATTTGTATTAGTTCATTTATAAAGCCATTCAGGGTGAACTCCCTTCATATGTTTGCACCCTGATTGCACAGAAATATGACTATAGTAATGTTTTGAGATCACAAGAAGAGGCCTTGTTATCTGTTCCAGGTATACAGCTGGAATTAAAAAAAAAAAAAAGCTTGTATGTCCTTTGCTCCCCTCACCTCGCTTTCAAAAAGACTTGAAACAAAGAGAACCGGTCTCTATGTTGAGTTTTAAAGCTCTTACAAATGTAAGGGTGAATAGTGAAAGTATTTTGAAGTTAGTTTAATTATTGACACGTAAATGTATATCTTTCTTGCATTTATTGTTGTCGTTTGTAACCTTTTTTGTGCGGCTGTCTTGGCCAGTTCGCCCTTTTAAAAGAGATTACTGATCTAATTGGGTCTTACCTGGTTAAATATGGGTTAAATTAAAAAAAAAAGGCTACAAGAATAAAATCGCAGTTAAATTAATAATGGTAGCGTAGTCGGCCAGGGCTCAGACTATGTCAGAGACAAACACCAATATAGGCCCTCAAACCATGCAAATAGACAGTATCAGAGATGAGTGCCCAAGTTATGGATCTATCAGAGACACTCTCACCTGGGCAGCCACTGCTAGTATCAACCCAGTCTGTAGCTAAACACCTGAAAGGGATCAAAGGACACGGGACATTAAGGTACTGTGTCGATGAACTGAGTAATGCATTTCAAAGACTATTCCAGCCCTGGCTCTGGGGTTGTTCCTAATTTCTGAAAAAATTCGTTCGGAATTGGAATGATGTTAGTAGGCCTAAAATCTTCGGTTGGTAGAGGTGTTGACGATGCAACGTTATGTACATGAACATTTAGAACAAACCAGCAGTTATGCAAGAGTACGCTTTGTTGGCTCCTCATCGTAGTCAATACAAAAATCAGCATATTGTAAAATTTGCTGATGATAGCATTATTATGGATCTCACTCAGTCAGATTAATCACATAATGCAAGAATTTGTGGACTTTTTTTAATTTAAATGGATCCAAAACCAAAACAAATAGACAATCGTCATTCATAGCACAAATGTTGAAATTGTCCAGATCTACATTGTGAAAAATAGTCCACTGCGTTTCTGTCCACATAAAATAAACTCCTTTGGAGCAAGAATATTGACAATGTTTATTCTTCTTTATTTGCTGGTTCGCATCCCTTTGTCAAAAGGACAGAAATCAACTGCTCTTAAATTACTAGCAAAACCTCAAAAAAGCATACAAGACATACCATCTATGACTATTTTAAGCTGCTGCCATAAGGGATGTGTTGTAGATCATCAGTGTGTGACGTTTTGGTTTTATTTCAGAAGCCAGTCACAGTACAAGAACTGGTCCGTTTAATTTGTTTATAGACTGAGAAATGCACTTTTGACCTTATCCTAATCCTTGTGTCTGTCTTCTAACATACCATGTTTGTATTTTTAGATTAGTTTTTTTATGTGTGTAAATGACTTTTATATGTACTGTTGTTTATACACTAGATTGCCTTCAATTGCTCCTTCAGGGAAAATTGAAAATTGAATTTAAAAACTCCTGATCCAGAAAGTATTACAATGGCAACTGTGAGTTGACATCATTAGCTCTGGCATAACTGCATATTCATTGTTAATACAGTGAGATTTCTATTTATTGCCTCTTTCTTCTGTTTTGATGTTTGAAAACTTAATAGTTCATTTAAATGGTGCAGTGATTTGATCCATTTTGCAGCATACTTGGCCTGTCCTCAGTTCACTCCATGATGATGCAGCACCCACTTTGGAAACCACTGGTCTCCTCTGACCTCTCTTGAACTGTGGCTCCATGTTATCAGTGCAGTTAGTAGTCTGTGAACCTCCAGCTACCTGTAAACCTTTGTTTATAATTATAATTTAATTAAATAACAGTTCGTAGCTGTCAGTTAGTAAAAACACGTTTAAAATGTGAAACACTCTGCAATTAAGCATTTCTAGATAGTTTTAGCAGTATACGTTTGGATGCTTGGAAGGTTTGCTTGACAACCACAATAAAAGAACAATGAAAACATTTAACCCTCCCCTTCCACACCCCCAAGACAATAGAGATAATGTTTCTGAATGAGGCTTTTGTGAAGTGTAGGGCTTTCTGCTTGTATAGAAAAGTCTGAGTGTTTGGATAGTATTACCTTATCACTGCTGTGTGTGTGTGTGTGTGTGTGTGTGTGTGTGTGTGTGTGTGTGTGTGTGTGGTGGTGGTGGTGGGGGGGGGGGGGGGGGGGGGGGGCAAACAGGCCTGGGTCATGTTAGCTGTGTGCTGTCTGAAGATGTTTTTGTTCTGTTGACTTGACCGTCTGACTGAGAGGGCTGCACACACCCTGTTCCTAACATACACACACTCACACACAAGTGCACACATGATTTATTATAGGGTCTGCTCCTTGAACGTCCTCTACATAAACATGTCAAACACACACAAACTCATAAATGATACTCAGAACCAGTTCACTGTACTGGCTTTATTCAGTGGTGTACTTGCAAAATGAGCAGAGAGGATTAACAGTGAATGGTGCATACTGTGCATATCAATTAAAATGCATAGTCTAACTAATATGATGTTGTCAAGAGTAGCTGCTGTGATAAAGTTGACTTTTTTTCTGGAGCCGTTCATTAAAAACTTTGCATCTATCACAAAGTCGCCACAGGTCGCTACAGACCTCGCATCTCTGCTCCGGGCTGGAGGCACCAGGCTACATAAGCTTCTACTAACATAACACATCCAAACCTCCCATCTAAATGTCAGCCGTCCCGATGCATTGTGGGTCATGTAGGCGCTGGATTTGGACAAGGAAGAACAATGTGTGGAAAAAAACAAAGGGCTTTTCTGGTTCTGCTGCATAGATTTTGGTTATTTTTGTCACTTTTGGAGAGTGCAATGCTAAATCGGTCGATCGCTCATAAACAATATATTGCTGTAAGAATAGTTGCTATACTTTTGGTAGCTTCAGCACATTTCAGCAACAAACATGGAGAGTTTAGCTAATAACAAACGTGGTGAATTTAGCTAATAACAACATATCAGACAGATCCTGAGGCTTCTTATCTCCCGATCAATTTAACTACTAGATTATGTTCTACACAGTCAGCTTTCTCTTTAAATGTGAGGCCAGTGTTGTGTAAGTTTTGGAAACTTGCTTGTTTTCCCGGAAGTTGAATACATTTCATTAGAGCTTATTAATATTTTCTGACATTAAGTGGAAGCGTTTTATGTTTGGGTTGAACTGACTGTTTAAGTTAAATGAGGTCTTAAGATTTGAGTTGGACTCAACTGCTCTTAAATTTCTTTGGTAGTTGGAACAATAACATTTAAAGCAGCATTGCTTAAACCTTTTTACCCCTTGTCTTCAATGGAACAAGCTGTAAACACAACATCAGGATTTATTTGCAATCCATTTGTCACTCTCCTTTTAGCTCCGCTTTGGTCTCTACCAACTCTGGAGAAAAATATCTGGTTCCTTAGCTGCTAAATACTCATATGTTCAACATCTAGTCTCAAATTTTGTTAACCAAAACAGCTGCTCGCCATAAAACCAAATCACCACCTCCATTTGTGAGATAAAATGTATTGGCTGAACCGTTCTGCTAACGTGGGCCTTGGATAGGCCTTCTGTATTAAATCTTAGCATGTCATTAACACCTTTACTGGTTTACTTTGGTCTTTCTTCTCTGTAGAACCAGCTCTCCTTCTGTCTGTCTTCTTCCTCTACTCTCCCCTCTGCAGGCCTCAGCTTCTGATGCCAGCAATCAGCACAGTATGGCTAACCTTGTGGCAATGCAGCCAAGGTAAATTACCAGCTCCAAGTGAAAAGGAATCAAAAAAAATGAACTAATCTCTACCCTCCTATCATATTCTTCCATTATTTCCCCCACTGTTGCTGTTGTTCATTTTTAAGCCACTAGAAAACTAAACATATCCATGATTTGCATTAGGTGACTTGTACACAGCCTTAGAGGTGCATAACTGCTACAAAGGGGGAAACACAGTAAACCTTGTTAATTAACCTGCTACGCTTCTCTCTCTCTTTTTTCTTTTTTTTAGCTTTATTTGTTTTTGACAAAGCAGTACCTTATCAGAGTGATTCAAATGTAGAAAAAATGATTTTTATGAGAGAAGCAGACTATGGATTTCAATAAAGACTTGCAGCAAGCTAACCTCCCTCCAAAGTATGGCATTATACCCTTTATAAATACATTCTAACAAGTTCAATCTGTTTTTAAAAACCCCATCAAATTTGGATCCGTTCAGTGTCACTTCAAAAATCTCAAAATCATTCATGTGCCTCTAAAATCTTCTGCCAGCTCTGTTCGTAATGTCTGATTGAAGAAATAGATTAAGATTAACCTCAGTACAACTGCAGTAAAAAACTAAACCTACTAAAATGTTGAGCTGCGAGTGTATATATAAGTCTTATCTTGCTAGCTGCAGTGCTAGCTCAGCCACCTTACCATGCACGACGTAGTCATTCCTTAGGAGACTGCATTGTAAACGTCCATCACAGTTGACCTACCAAACATATTGTAGTTGTGCGCAGAGCTTTTCTGTGTCGTGAGGGATTATTGGTGTTGTTTTGGTTGTTCCAATAATCAAATTCAAATAAAGTTGTTTAGATAGGAAACTAAACTTTTGACTTGTTGACAACCTGTTTGATTGTCTGACTGTGTTTCTGTCCTGGCAGTTTGTTTTTGTGATGTCACCATGGTCCTAGGTCTACATTGAGTACAGTGTTATTAATACTACAACAAAATCAGGTAGGATAAGTAATAGTAGACCATGTTGATAAGACAACAACAAGAAAACTTTTTCAATGACCCACTCATATATGGACGATGGAGGGACGTTTTACCGCCAGGGGATGTTGGGGAGGCGGTGAAGTTGCTGTTGTTCAGGCATTTCATTGTGCTGCAGGCTCCTTGTGCTGGTGCACTCCCCGGCCGGTGTCTGAGCTTACTTAACTTGCATATTGCAGTGTGATGACACACACACCCACACAGAGTTTCATGTGCTCACACTCCAACTGACTCTTTTCACTCTCATATACACACGCCAGCTGGCTGTACTTCCTGCCTGATCATTAGCGCGATTATGACTTTCTCCAAAGGTATGCAATATTCATTTAGTCGCAGTGCATCATTAACTTCTGTGTGGAAACAGGACTGAGGGGAATAGTTCCAGATCTTTGAGGCTAGGCTAAACATACTGGCATATTTGTCTGCAGCCCAAAGATCAGGTCAGAACAGGTAGGAAAGCTTAGCATCACTGACAGATTTCAGAAGGCTTTGATGGGTATAGATAGATTATTTTAAACTTCTTATTGTAGAAATATATATGATTTTACCCTAAAAAGAAGTATCCATTGAGCTTCTGCATTAAGTGCCAGTTGTTGATAAAATGTTGGCACTTAACTCGGTTCATACCGTTCTCAAAGCACAACGAAGAGTTTTGCTAGCATACAGCCGTCATCACTCTCACTGCAAGAAGACTTTCAGTCCTGCTGGCTCCTTTCCTCCCCTCCTCCTCAGTCTTTTGAAGTTCTCCCCTCTCTCCCCTCCTGCATGTGTTGTTTAAACACAGAGGAGCATGTCTCAGAGGTCCCACGCTGTCGTTACCCGGCTCTTTTCAGCCGCTCCTTAATTGCATAATACACATACACCAGCTGGGCGAGGAATTCACAAGGCTAACTTCAAAGCCTGCTCTTATTATCTTACTCTATAGTTTTGCTTTTGTCCCCTCTGTGCTGTCTCCCCTTCATCCATCTTTTCTCTCTGTGTTTTTCAGAGTACGAGGAGGAGTGGAGCGCCTGGGCTCCCTGCAGCGTCACCTGTGGACACGGCACCCAGAAACGCACCCGTTCCTGCGGTTATGCATGCACAGCGACTGAGTCACGCACATGTGACCTGGAGAGCTGTGCCAGTAAGAAGCAGAAACTCTGTTATGTGTCAAGATTGTAAAAATCTGACTTGTGTTACCACTTTTTATTGAATGTGTTTTAATAGCAAAGGTAGCTTAAAAAACTGCATCAGTCATTAATCACCTAAAAACCAGCCCTTATTTGCCGATCTGACAAGAAGTGGGATAACATTAAATTAAACCTCTCGGTTACATTTTTAGATGATCTACCAAGTTACTGGAGTATGTACGATGAACTTGTTAGTAAGAGCAAGGTTTTGTTTCACTTTAAAAGAGGAAAAGCAAGAATGCCAGTACAGTGCCAGTGGCCATAGACCATTTGAGAACGCCTCTAGCAGACCAACACCATGCCACAAAAGAATACTAAAGACTAAAGACTTTGGAGCACATAACAGATGACCAGTTACAAATATACCACCTCCTTCCCCAGTGTGGCCTTAACCAGTCTAAACCAGAAATTTTATCAAAATTGCAGTATGACCTGTTAAAGGTGATATGTGTGTCAAAATACCGTTTTAAATTTAATATAGCCTGTTGCGCAGATGTAAAATTGTTATTTAAATGTAAATGTGTATAGCGATGTAAAAATTATCATTCCCCCCAATATTGCAAATCATATGGCAAATGCATTATCATTCTAATTTGTTGTATTTCACATTATAATAGTGCTCACTATGTAGTCTGCTCCAAAAGTATAGTCCTATGATGACAGTTGCAATTTGGGCTGTATTCAATCAATGTGTTATTTCTTACAATGATGGTGAAACATTCACTGCTGAAATAATCTGTTGACAGCCAAAAGGCATGCTGCCAAAAAAAAGCCTGTGCCCTATGCTATGTTCATTGCAGCCTTGAGATGTTTCTACATCTCATAATGTTGATGGATTGTGGGGATATGATCTGTAGTCTTTAATTATTGGTGCAGATAATTAGTCTGCCCCCCTGTGACCGAGATAATAAAATACAGCAGTAGGCTATAACAAAACACTGGATAGATGATGCAGTTGAGCCACATGTTATATTTAACCGACTTCCCTTTAAAATGACGACTCTAAAGCAAGGATGTCTCATTTTATTAGATGCCTGTTGCCTCGACTCCGCTCTCCTCGTGTATCTTTCTCACCTCCTCCACTCGCATTTTGGGTGGGAGGGACTCAGACTGGAGGCGAGGAAGCAAAGTAGTTCTACGGAGCAATGTTTTTGAGATTGAGGATGCACATGCATGCACTGAAGCAATAAGATTCGCTTTCCTGCTGCCAGTTCCATCCTCTGATCAACGGTTGGTGGCGGTCCTGCACAAAGAAATGTCAAGTCAATTTTATTTTCAGTTTTAGAGCACGGGATGGAATATAAAGTTTAAGCAGATCAAACAGTTATGAATTAGCAAGCCCATTTACAATTTTGTAAGTCATCAGAAGCATCTTACAGTCCTATCTGACATGGATAGGCAAGATAAAATTAGTAAATACGGTAAAATGTTTTGGTTTTTGTTAAGATTCTAGCTGCAGCAGTCTGAACCATTTAAAGACCTTTAAGACTAGTCTGACAACAAGAATTTACAGTAATCTAGTCTGGATGAAACAAAAAGCATTAATTAGGATCTCTGCACCAGCTGAGAACAGACAAGACCTCATTTTAGCTGAATGTTGTGTAGGTGGAAAAATGTGATCTTGGTGATGTGCTGATCAAAAGAGAGGGTATGAACCACCAGGGAGTTACTGTTGATTGAACAGGTTGAGGGCCAGGGCCAGGGCCAATGACTAGCATCTCAGTTTTATCAGAAAGAAGGAGCAGAAAATAACGTTTAACAGTTTGTCAAGCAGGATACAGAGAACACAATGGATAGGACATAGATGCAGACAGTGGGGCAGAGATAGTTCCATAGTTTTAAAAAATCAGAAAGCTACACTGGCATACAGCAATGGCAGGCAAGGATCAAAACCAGACAGACAGTCCATAAAAGGTAAAACAAATCCTAAGGGTGCAGGCATGAGTCAAACTCCATCAAATAAGGTGGAAAGTCCAATATACTGTGACTGTTAACAAGTAGACGTTCTGGCAACTGACAAGGGGAGCAGACAGACTTAAACATATAAGTGGGGGGAAGATAACAAGACACAAGTGAAACTAATTAAGGTGGGGCAGGCAATCACAGAGGTGGGAAAACGCACAAAGACAGGAAGTAAAGTAACACAAGATACATGAGGACGGATTCTTCAAAATGAAATAGGAAATAAAAAGCCTAAAACCATACCAACCTGATATCCAGGCCTATAATTTAATCATTTGGGAATGATCAACAGGCACTTACAAGTGAGTATCATCAGCATAGCAGTGGAACTACATGACTGAGAGGTGAAAATATAATGAGAGAAAAGCAGAGGGTCAAGAACAGAGCCCCCAAGGCAAATTTCTTTAGAAAGTTACGATGGCAGTTTTTTTTTACCTACATTGCAAGGTAAACAGTAGAAATACAGTGTTCATGTTACAAACAAATAAACCAGGAATGTGCACCAGCATGTACTTGACTGACCAATGTAGCGCCTTGCCTGATGATGTTAGAGTTGAGCTTTAAAAGAAAAAAAAAAAGTAAATAAAAAAAAAAAAGTTGAGCTAGGTTCAACTTTTTTTTGTTGGGCGAGTCTGTGTTGGCAAACTGACTTCATTCAAATAAATGAGGGGCGTGCACTGTAAAGCTGCTCTGAACACTAACAGAAGACTTGGTCAGGTTGCGTCAACTTCAGCATCTTTAGTTTCAACTATATTGAAGCACTAATCAGATATCCACCTTTTTTAAAGCACAAATATTGGTGATGAAAAATTCCAGCTTAGTGCAGGAGACTAAAACCAAAACTAAACAGAAACATTGTCATACTTAGTGTTTCCATTTTATTCATTATGTTCATTAATGTGTCCATAAAAGGCCAGTATGTGTATGTTCATGTTTGTTAAGATATAATTTATCCACCAAAGTTGCTAATTTCTTTCTTCCAAAAATAATTATTTTCTGAAGAGATTAATAAAGTAATTCTTCTTCTGTTATTTAGATACTGCGATTTCAGTGACTGACCTGACACCCACCCAGACAACCAACAGCACAGACTCTCTGGACACAAGTATGTACGGAGTGTGTGAGTGTATCGGGTATATTGTTCCACACAATAGACAACAGGTTGCGCTCCATGTTTTCAATAGGTGTTGGCCTGCATGAAACATTGTGCTCCATTCAGTGGTGGGTTACAAATTCACTCACTCTGTGAAATGCTGCATGATGCACTAGTTACTACATTTTAGAGGTTTCTGTAAGATCAACCAAAGCTTATTTGATTTCAGAAAACTAACTGAAGAATGTTAAGACTCTTCTTCTAACTTTTTCAAATCCCCCCCCCCCAATCCCAGATGTAGACAGCTGTGAGAAGTGGCTAAGCTGCAAGACTGGTTTCCTCCAGAAGTACCTGCACCAAGTGCTCACAGAGCTCCCCAGTTGCCCCTGCTCCTACCCCTCTGAGGCTGTTTATAGTGCTGTCAACATTCAGGACGGCAAGCTACGCAAGACCTACCGTTGGAGGGACGCAAGCGGACCCAAAGAACGCCTGGACATCTACAAACCTTCAGCCAGATTCTGCATCCGCTCAATGCTGTCGTATGATAGCACAACGCTAGCAGCACAGCACTGCTGCTACGATGATCAGATGAGACTGATAACGCGAGGGAAAGGAGCAGGAGCACCAAATTTGATCAGTACAGAGTTCTCACCAGAGCTGCATTACAAGGTGGATGTACTTCCTTGGATCCTGTGTAAGGGGGACTGGAGTCTGTTTCACTCAGTAAGGCCTCCGAATAATGGGCTGGACTGTGAGGATAATCCCCCTGACCAAGTGTTTCAGATGGAACTTAGAGAGGCCAGGGAGTACTGACACTGCAGGGTTGTGGAGTCACAACAAGAAGGGTGGAGACACAGAAAAACTGAAGTGCAATGTTAATTCACCATTTCTGTGGTCCATATGGCAAGTGTGAACTCCTGCCAGGTGAAGTACTTTAGTGCAGTAGCAAGCTTCGTTGTTGTAGTCTCATGGCCTCCTGCATTTAAAGGGACATAACAACAACATGAACAACCAATACTGGTGAAGCTTTTTTATACTCATATGTAGACTCATAATTCGTTCATGGCAACAAAAATGAAATAACACTGTTGTCGGAACCAACAGCTGTAGAGAATGTTCTATTAGGACCCTTGTCAGCTAAACCCTGTTTCTGTATGTTGCTGCTACTCTATTAGGCAGTAGTGTGGCATGTCTTTGTACAGTGTGTGTGTGCGTGTGTGTGTGTGTGTGTGTGTGTGTGTGTGAACAGAGGATGAACTTATTTATTGGTCCCTGAACTATTTCAATCAGACCGAGTGTCCAAGGAAAGGAATTCCTGTAGAGCTGCTAAACGGGGAATAAAGTCAAATGGACCTTTGGACTATAAATTGTCAGCTTGTTATTCTTTACAAAAAATCTTACAGTTGTTTTCCTCCAGAGCATGTCTGTAATGTACTTCCTGTCCATCTGCCAGGTAGGGATTGACTATACAATATGCTACAATATGCATGCTCCCACAGCAGGAAAACATACAGATATTTTATGTTGCATACAATGCAGAGGAAAAAATTCCGGTGTAAGTAGCCCCATCTGAATTGGCATCCATGTATAGCATTTCCTTTGGTAAAATAATATATAATATTATTATTCCTACAGCATTCTCGCTAAACTAAGACTTTAAAATGTCAAAATGGCATTCTATTCAGACAATTTTCAAGTTCAACAAAAATGTTACCATCTCTTCATCCCACTAAACACATTGGAAAGCTAGCAAGGGATCACGTTCTTGTTTCCACAATAACAACTTTTGTTGGTTGGGCAGCTGCATGAGCAGTGTGGGATGTTCGGGGATGGCATGAACCTAAAAGTGTTACACCCTCCTGTCACTGACAAAAATCATATTTTTGTGTGTCTGTTATAAGATGACTATAAGAGTAAAGAGAGCAAAAGTTCAACTGGAATGTAGATTCTGTTTCCAAAGTAATAAAGTCACATTTGTTAAATGCAAAATGACTAAAAATCCAGCCCTGCTACTAGTGTTAATTTTGTCATTTTAAAATTTAGTCTTAGTCTTAGTCCTGTGTCAAATGTCCTTGTTAGTTTTTGTCATATTTAGTCCACTGTATACCATTTTTTAATCAAGTTTTAGTTGATTAACAGTCTGGGTATTTAAGTCTGTCTTTAGTTTTAGTCATTAACCATCATTTTAGTCTCATTAGTATGAAATTGATTAGCATTTTGGTCAATCTGCTCAAACCAAAATAGAGATATAATTCGAATGTTAGCTTTGTTCTCATTTTTTATTGCAAATGAGACATTAACTGATCTCAATTCCGGGTGGTTAGCCTTTATATGCCGCTTCAAGTTTGTGGTGTTTTTTGCAAAAATCTTATAACCACATTGCTTGCTCTCCAATATAATTAGACACTCTGTTTTTTTGTCCGCCTCATTGTATTTCAATTGGGCTGAAAAAAATAC
Organism: Micropterus salmoides; assembly: GCF_014851395.1. Taxonomy (NCBI): domain Eukaryota; kingdom Metazoa; phylum Chordata; class Actinopteri; order Centrarchiformes; family Centrarchidae; genus Micropterus; species Micropterus salmoides. The sequence continues at coordinate 29,467,791 of NW_024041039.1, forward strand.
CGCTGAATGAACACTGTTCAAGTAAAATATGGCCTGTAATATTTTGTCTCCTCATTATACTGACAAAAAGAAACGTTTTTATGTTATGGATTGCATATTAGTGTCGTCATTTTTCGTCAACAATATTGCATGGTGATATAGCCACAGTCAGTGTCTAAGGACATTGTCGCCCTCTCGTCTTCGTCTCGTTTTAGTCTGGGGGAAAAAAAGGTTGTTGACGAATATATTTTGTTTAGTTTTGTCTGACGAAAGTAACACAACCTGGTACATACCAACCTTCAACGATATGCAGTGTGGTTCAATCCGTTTGTCTAGAAAGGGATGGTATTTCTGTTTCATGGATGAGTCGAGTGGCAACAGCTAGTCATTAGCTGTAACACTGGCAGGACAGTAAGCCATGGCAAAATGTCAAGGAAGTGAAAGAATCCATTGTGGCTGTTTGATGGTAACTCTTCATGGGAACTGTAGTTTTTTTGTTTTAAAAATGTTTGTGTTGATGTGTAGATTTAAACTTCTGATGGCAAGTGTTGTAGTAGACATTCATTCATCCCAGAATATTGCATACTTGTCCCCAGGAACACTTTTCACTTTTTCCATAAGGCAGATGGACAAAAACAATTGACTTACAGAAGCAACAACTGATTTGATTGAGGGCCCTTATAAGGCTGCTCCTTAACCAAGGCTGACTGTAATGCCTCAGCTGCCGTTTTAGACCTTTAATCAAATCACCATATTAATACTTGTGCAGCAGTCTGATAATGATATGGTATGTCATGGCAACACTTGTATTAGATGCAGTGAAATGGTGGAAATGGCCACGTTTTACTGGGGGAACCATCTATACACAAATTCTTATTGATTTTCCATTATTGTGAGAGCTACATTGCTGACAAAAGTTACTTAAAATTACAAAGATTGCCAAGATCTACCGATAATTTTCTTGATGACACTGCTCATCTTCAAAAACATGTTCTCCTACTATTCTCAGCTCTCATGCTGTCACCTCTTCTCTACTTTCCTGCTCTGCTCTCCAACAACAACAATAAACACATGAATGATCAAACAATCAAGATAAATGTAACACTAAGTAGACTAGATATGTCAAAGACGCCACCAATGTTTGAGAAAGCAAACCACCACTATAGATTTTGATGTGTTTCTCAACAGCTTCAGTAATTTTATTAGGTTTTCAATGTAGAGAGTCCCTGGGACCCAAGGTGATCATTTGAGTGGGTCCCCATTAAAATGTTTTTTGAAAATCTGTAGTTGTGTTCAGGGATAGGTATCATTTGGATTTCATTGATATTACTACTCTTATTGGTTCTTTTTCATTACAATTTTTTTTTAAAGAAATTATTTTAAAAGACAATAAATTCAGAACAGGAATAGAATGTGATATTTTAATTATAACTAAATGTTTCTACAGCAGATTTCTACATGTTTATATTTTTATGCTTGTTGAGCAGGCGTATTGATTAAGTAGTGGCTTTTAACTTGAAGGTATGTGAAGGTTTTATTGCACTTACAGTATCGAGCGTAGTTGTCATATACTTGAGTAATCTTGTGATCTCTGCTCTGCAGACCACTGACTTTGTTCCGTGTGTGTGTTTGTGTAGGAGCTCACAGAGAGCAGGATTTCATTTCACGTTAGCATAATCATGGGAACAATACGGTTCATCGATAGTATGTTTACTGCATTCGTCTCAGATTTTTACGTGTCAGAGACGCAGGACATACAGTCACAGGAAAAAGTATGTGAACTCTTTCAAATTTCCTGGATTTCGGCATAAATCGGTCATAAAATGTGATCTGATCTTCATCTAAGTCACAATAATAGACAAACACAGTCTGCTTAAACTAATACCACACAAACAATTATATGTTTTCATGTTTTTATTTAACACATTGTGTAAACATTCACTGTGCAGGGTGGGAAAAGTATGTGAAACCCTAGGCTAATGGCTTCTCCAATAGCTAACTGGAGTCAGGAGTCAGCCAACCTGTAGTCGAATCAATGTACAAGATAGGAGGTGTTGGTTAGAGCTGCCCTGCTCTATAAAAACACTCCAATATTAATTTTGCTATTCTTTGCTATTCTCATAAAGCATTTCCTGATGTGAACCATTCCTTGAACAAAAGAGCTCTCAGAAGACCTAAGATTAAGAATAATTGCCATTTAGCTGGAAAGGCTTACAAAAATTTCTCTAAGCCTTGATGTTCATCAGCCCAGACAAAGACAAATTGTCTATAATGGAGGATGCTCAGCACTGTTGCTACTCTCCCAAGGAGTGGCCGTCCTGCAAAGATGACTGCACAAGCACAACGCAGAATGCTCATTGAGGTTAAGAAGAATCCTAGAGTGTCAGGTGAAGACCTATAAAAATCTCCGGAACATGCAAACATCTCTGTTGACAACTTAACTGAACAAGAATGGAGTTCATGGGAGGACACCACGGAGGAAGCCACTGCTGTCCAAAAAAATTGCTGTTTGTCTGAATTTTGCAAAAGAGCACCTGTATGTTCCATAGCACTACTGGCAAATATGCTGTGGATAGATGAAACCAAAGTGCAGTTATTTGGAAGGAATACATAATCCTATGTGTGGAGGAAAACAGGCACAGCACACCAACATCAATACCTTATCCCAACTGTGAAGTATGGTGGAGGGGGAATCATGGTTTTTGGAGCTCAAAAGGAGATGGGTGATGCGAAAGGACAGCGACCCAAAGCACAGAAGTAAATCAACAACAGAATGGCCTTCTGGAGTGGTCCAGTCAGAGTCCTGACCTCAACCCGGCTGAGATGCTGTGGCATATTGCTGAACTGAAGTTTTGGAATGGTTCAAAATTCCTACTGACTGTGATTGACAGTTCTGATCTGCAACTACAGGAAACGGTTTTGTTCCTGTTGCTGCCAAAGGAGGATCAACCAATCCACCCTGCACTGTGAATATTTACACAGTGTGTTCTAAAAAATTGTTTGTGTGGTGTTAGTTTAAGCAGAGTGTGTCTGTCTATTGTTGTAACTTAGATAAAGATCAAATTTTATGAACAATTTATGCAGAAATCCAAATAATTCTAAAGGGTATCCATACATTTTCCTGCGACTGTACCTATCACTGCAGCTTCCAGCACAACTGTAGCCGGTAGCGATGACAATGCTGACACAGAAATGCTTCTTTGGGGACTGGTTCCAGGGACCCTGCAATGTCCCACCTTCCCATTGGCTGCATGGGCTGTAGCTGGATTTGTGGTGTGTTCAAGCACAATAAATAATATTTATTTCATGAACATGCTTTAGAAACAGTGTAAAACAGCTAGAATTGATTTCCCAACTTTCTCAACTTACTTCTTTTTTTTTACTCAATTAGCTCTGACAAGTTTTGGATTTTGAACTCAACTGTATGAGTTTTAGAAAGTTAAACTTGCATTAATTCATTGTGTTGACTATTTGACACTTTTGTCGTGTTGATTGACCTTACATATGTAAGTTATCAGTTGAAAAAAAGGGCGAGAGTATGAGGATAGCCTAGGTGCTGCGTCTTTTGAGTTTGAGAAAAACATATACATAATCAACTAATTATTAGGGTTTAGCAAGTACTCGGTTAAAACGAGTATCTGGTACAGATACTTTTTATGAGTAAAATGTGTCAATATCTGTTTTGTTATAAATTATAAATATATGAATATAAAAAAATCTATTACTATTCTCTGAAGCTCAATTCTGAGGCTGTTCTGTAAATGGTTTTCTAATAAATATAGCAAGTTCTGGTCGGCTTAAATAACTTATAGATTAAGCCCCGCCAATTCTGAGTACAGATACAGAAAATTTGGTGTTCCTGCTCACCCCTGCTAATTATACACTGCAGATAAGTCATATATTCTAATTGCAACCAAAATATAGACACTTCTGTGGTAAACAAGACTAGTGCCACCGGTGGAAAGGGTTCCAGACAACGGCCTTTAGGCCCTTTCAGAAAGGAAGTGACATCTGCTGCTATTTTGAACTTTGACTGTGGCGTTCACAGGCGCACCAGCAAGCTACCGTGCCCCGGCACAAGTCATTGAAGATCATAGCACAGTGGTGCTGTTGTTGTGGTCTGTCTTCAAGGCCCTTTATAGATGTAAACTGAAACAAATTTGGAATTTAAGTCCCTTAACTTGAAATGGAAAGTAGTATTAGTTTGGTTAAGTTGCTTTAACTTGAAACTATGAGTTAGAATAACTCAAACTTGTTCATTTAACTAACATTGGGACAACTAGAACACTGTAGATATATCCACTTTATGAACTTAAATTTATGAGTTGAAACAAAGGCAATCTTCAAGTTGAGTTATCTGAACTTAAAAATGTGAGTTGAAGGGGTGTAGAATGTTTGTTAGACAAGTGAAAGCAAGTTTCCTTGAATGGACAATGTAATATAGATAGTTGTTTTAACTCACAGTAGTAAGTTCAAACAACAAATTATCATTAATTAAACAAATTGTATAACGTAACATCGTGAGTTGAAACAAAGCTTTTCTTAAAGATGAGTTTGATCACATTTTAAGGCAGCAATTGAACTTAAGTTTTTAAGTTGAACCACCTAGATAATTTTTACAGTGTACTATATACTCCATTACATTGATCTTTAAATTACTAGTTACCATTCAGATTACATTTATACATACCCTCCCTGTCCTGACATGTATCTCCTGATGTGGTGATTTTGAATGTTTGTGATAAAAAGAAGGATGGGCTGAGAAAATAATAATACTTTTTATGCTAGATAAACTATTTATCACAAAGCTGTTTTTCTGAGCCCATGGAAAGTTGACTTATTAGAGATACATGGTTCTCACAGGACAGCGACTCTACAAATATATGATGATCTAATAAAATATGATGTATTGCTGTAGATTAAAATACCCAACATCATATATAGTAGCTAAAATTAGCTCAATTCTAAACATCTGCAACCGTATAATGCAACATAAACATTAATGCAGAAGTTATATTAATCCAGAAACATCAGATAGAATAGTAAAACACTAACAGGGTATATTTTTACTGTATTACTTTAAGTACATGTTGCTGATAATACTTTCGTACGTTTACTAAAGTAAGGCAAAGACAAAAAATAGCCTGGCACGTAACTCCCCATAAATCCACAACTTGTTTTCCAGTCAGTGCCCTTCACCAAGGCACTGGCATAGATGTGGAATTGGTCCCTGGGTCCTGCACAGTAGCTGCCCACCGGCCCTAATTAGGGTGGGTTGAATGCAGATATTGCATATTTGACAATAAGAGTTGATTTAATTTGAATTGCTGGTACTTTGTGGCCTTTGAACAGAACCAAGCTAGCTGCTTCCTCGTTTTCCGTCTTTTTGCTAAGCTGTGCTAATCAGCTACTAACTCTAGCCTCATATTTATCCTACAGATAACTTGTAGGCGTACAAGCCTATTTCCCAAAATAGCAAGCGATTTCTCATGTTGAAAGCTGTGTCTATGGTAAATTTAACAAACCACTATTAGTACAGAAATCCTTTATTTTCATTATGTCCTATGTAAGCAATTACTTCATGCACTTTCCAAATAGGACTTCACGCACATTTTGTTCATTTCTCTGTTTAAAAATCCTGCAGTCAGTGCAGCCTGATACTGTGCACAAGTGCTTCCCGTTAGTGCAGATAATAGTCATCTCCAGTGTGTGATCCAGTGTGCCCTGAGATGAAAGTAACCTAAGAAGGTTACCATGTTGATTTAAACTCATCCACATCCCCTTTGGTATAAGTGCTTGTTTGCACTTAATTGTTCTGTTGAAGAGCTGACCTGTGTTGAAATATTTTCCTCTCCCCTTGGTCCTTGCGATCCAACGCAAACCTTGAGTGTTCTTTGACGCTTGGAGTGAAGCTCTGAAAGACCGGGTGTGAAAGGAAAGGTCAAAAGTGAGACGGTGTTGATGGAGGGAAATTAGAATGATTGGGGTGTGAGTGTGAGTGAGTGTGTGGTGTTTAGTTAACATAAAGAAATGGAGTCATCCTCTTATCTTCAGTTTTATGTTTTACTTGACAGTAAATGGAAACTAAGAATGTGTGAGGAGGAGCCACAGGAAGTTGTCAAAGCTAACCTGATAGATAGACTCTAACAACCCCCCTCCCCACCTCTCCTTTTGTCCTTGTGTGTGTGTGTATGTTGCAGTCGACACTAGAGGGGAAACAGGGACTCTCTTTTGAAGTTTCCTCCTCCCCCCTCCTTCCCTCCTGCTGTTCTGAGGCCTGTTACTCAACTATGTTGGGTTAAGACACTGACAGTGTGTTGTTTTAAGGACTTAATTCTGCTGTAGGTTATCGGGATTTGGATTGATATTGATTGGTCTGTTAGAGACAGGCTTTGATGGAGAGGATGGTCTTTACTTAAGTCACGGAAACATGCGTTAGGTTAGACATTTTTTCTAGTGCCATGTTTGTTTTCTCTGTTTCTGTCTGTCCATCTGTCAGTCAATCTCATCGTGGAAATGAGAGGACTCAAGAATTCCCACTTGGCTGTTTGATTATCACACATTACATTAAAAAACACATAACCATGATAAAATGTGACTCATACATACATTGCGTCTGTTTCTCACATGTATATATATATATACAGTACATTTAGGTACATACACATGTACAGGGTGCCAACCACAATAAGGTCCTGCAACATCTCTTCGTTTCTGTTTAAACAGAACAAATATCGTACAGCGATGAATGTTAGATGTAACAAGGTTAAGAATAATTTTAGCAGGGTTAGATTTTTTTATTTACTTAAATGTTTTTGTCCTTATCCTCCTTTTATCCTTTATCACAACTCCAAAAAGTTGTGAGCTCAGGTTTTGCTATGAAGTTTAAGTCGGAAAACATCCAATGAGAATCCCTTCAGCCTGACCATACATGTCAGGGCACTGTGAAATATGGGAACTGATTAGATGATGTCATGGCATTCAAACTGTGTGCATTAGTGTCATTCTCTCAAATCAGTGCCAATTTATTGTAGCGGAAGGAACTAATGTTACAGTTTATAGTAGCTTCTCCAGTCAGTTAGCAAGGAGCACCCAGAGTGTTAGTGGCAGCTGTGTTGCAAATATTTAATTACCTATGTCATATTAATATTGTTAGCTTATCACATATATTCAATTAATGTAATGTTCCCCTTAATACTCATTTTATACAATCTGTCTGTCTATCATTAATAATTAAAATAAAGAAGCCATGCTTCCAAAATATGGTCAGTGGTAGGGGAGAATTGTGATTACTGACCTGCTTACACAGATTTACAGTAACCAGATTGTCCATAAACCCTTTCTCTGAATATCGGCATGACCCCGATTTCTAGTAACATGGTTACTTAAGTGCATGTAAACATATTGTTCCAGCAGCACAAGCTCTGTAGTTATTTGATATCAACATTAAAGGAACACGGATAGAGGCAAGATGAGGCATGAAAAATGAATTCTTGTCCTGTTGCCACCTTTTCACTTCAAATAAAATAACCACACCTTACAGTAGCTTACATGTGCTGTAGTTATGTTTTGTCATGCCTCCTGTCAACAACAACTCATTCATATCAACTTTGGTTTAGTTTTGTTGTGGCTCAAAGTTGCTGCTGCCCTGCCGACTGGACGTAAAGGATCATTTCTGTTAAGCGTTGTGATAGCATATGTGATGTTCAGCCTCCTGTCAGTCACCTGACACCCACAGGAAGAACCGGAGATCTCCAGTACAAATTAACCTCCGAAAATCATGCCACCATAAAAACAGCTTGATCACATCCATGTCTTGTTGTTTATCTTTACTATTAAATATTACAGTTCTTTTCAAACTTCATACTCACATCTGTATTTTCCATATGATAAAAAACAGCTAAACGTTTTAAAATCCCATTAGCATGCATTGAACACAGGGAAATGCAACCTTGAGGAATAAAATGATCAAACTAGTTAAAAATTAAACCACACAGTTTCAGGTTCAGTGCCTTGCCGTTTGGCAGTGTTTAGTACCTTAGATATAATATCCTGCACTCCTCCAGTTGCCAACTAACAGCTGGAATCCATCCTCTTCTTAGTGTCAGGAATTAAAACTCACAGCCTTTAATTAATACTCAGCCTTTTTACCTCAGTGAGAAGCTGGCACCCCGCAGCAATGACCAGCTGACTGGTAACAGTCTGTATCTTATTAGGTTGGATTGCAGTAATGGATCCCCGTGTTAGTGCAGGTCATCATCCAGCTGGTCCAGCTGAATAAACCTTGGGATTTCTGTGCATTAGCAAGACCGGGACCAAGCGGATAGTCCACTCAGCCTCAGGTTTCATGCAGCATCCATGCCCTGAGCTGACACACTGGGTGGGACAAGTAATGTAATGAATTAGCTCAATTTTTGTTCATGAGGGCATAATGAGGTGAATCCCGGTATAAGCCATTATTCCTTATTAATTTCCTTCATTAAAATGTGCCAGTACTCTTACATGTTTTAATCAATTTACTACAAATATATACATACAGACATACATACATATATACAGATATGAAAACATATCTTCTAACCATTTGTCAAAACGTGCTGGATTTCACTTGTGTTTGTCCTTCAAGGCAGCCCATTGATTTCCATTCATTTTCAGTTTTGTGAATAAGCTTATCTATCACAATCATGTCCGCCTCTACTGTGGTCAGTAGTTGTTCTTACAGTAGTGCTATTTGCGACGCAAAACACAAAACAATCTGTTATGGTCCTTTAAATCAATCAAAAATGCAGCAGCAACTATTTGCTTGTCCGTCTTGACGCTTGCGAGGTAAACAAATAAATTAACACAAAGCGGTAGAGTGCACACTAAAAAGTAGCAAGTCCAGGACCAAGTGGAGTCCACTCAGCCTCAGGTTTCATGCAGCAGCCATGCTCTGAGCTGACACACTGGGTGGGACTGGGAAATCTAATTGGCCTGCCTAAATAAAGGTTTCAAATTAGAAAAACACCACAAGCAACTTTACACTTTGACCTGGACTAAGACACTGAAAGGTCAAATTCTTACCATTCTAAAGTAAAAAAATCTAGCACAATCGACACATTAAATCCTGACATCTGAAGGCAGAGATTTTATATATATTCTTTGCTGAACACAAAATAAGGCAGGACTATAAATAAGCACCAGTTTACCTAGAAAAACCTAGACTATATGAAATGTGCAATGAGACGACTTTTGTTATAAATTGGCACTGAAATAAAATTTTATTCAATTGAAATTAACTAAAATATAAACTTGGATAAATCAAGGTATTTTAACCTCACCTCCATTCAAAGTTCTTGGTTGCTTCATGGCATTCCTCATGATACCACAAAACTGGCCATTTGATTGGAAGCTTTCCCAGTAGCCCTTTACATTACAGCTCGGCAGAGGTAGCAATTAAGTGTTACCATGTAAGGTGATATGACCTACGGAAGGTTAACTCCGACTATCATTCGTTATGAAAGAATGAATGAGCTTTTGTTTACTTGCCAAACTTCTGGCAGTCGATTAACGTAATCAGGTTTACAGGTTACAGGTTTATTGTTGATCATGTAACATTACAGTTCTATTTAGTTAACGTTACACTAGGTTTAAGATTCTTGGGAGTGTTTTGACTTACAGTAGTTTATAAGCTGTCATTGATTGCATTGCACATTACATGGTTGTGCTCTGTAAATGAAAAACAGGTTACAGTTACAGAATTCCTTATAGCCATGCAGTTTTATTAGCAACCTGGATTGAACGCAGCAGGTGTCAACTCGTATAACCACGAGAGACTTGAGACTTGACTTGGACTCTAGCTCAAAGACTTGAGACTTGAGACTTGACCTCTAGCTTAGAGACTTGAGACTTGACTTGGACTCTAGGTCAGAGACTTGAGACTTGACTTGGACTCTAGCTCAAAGACTTGAGACTTGACTTGGACTTGAGCTCAGATACTTCAGACTTGACTTGGACTTGAGCTCAGATACTTGAGACTTGACCTGGACTCTAGCTTATGATGGCAGAAAGCAGGGAGGCAGACTGAGGTGGCGGTCTGAAGAGCATGGTGTAGAGTGGAGTATGGCACAGGAGACAAGGCTCTGAAGCACAGAGAATAGGGGCATGTAAGCAGGAAGGGGAACAAATGGGAAACACAGAAAAACAATTACTCGGAGGTGAACTGACCGTCCTCATTCTGCCAACACTGGTTGAATCAGATGCCGCTGGATCCAGAATGAATGTCTGTCAAATATCAAACTTAAAACTAACTTCACTGCGGTATAGAGGAGGGAGGTGCAGCAGGCCGGTGTTCAGGGGCTACAGTAAGGAATGTGTCTTTTCACTTGCCCAGCAGTGAGTGTGAGTAATCCAATCTGTGCACAAAGAGGGATATAAAACCAGAGCAGAGAATATAAAAAAATAGCAAAGCATTTAAATGAGACAAACAAAAGTTAATGTTTCTCTGATACCTGCATGGTGCATGAAAAAACATCTGTTTTAGGGTTCACTTGTTTGCACAAGAATGCATTCTCCATTACACTGCTGGCACCGTAATTCATTGCCAATTTAGACTTGGCGCTAACATCAGTGCTGTTTCTCAGTTACAAGCTTTGTGTATGTTTACCATTCAAAGCTTTAAAGCCCAAGCGTACAGGATTTCATTTTCTAAGAAATGGTTGTTTTGGGGGAATTTTACAGTGAGGCAAATTTAATGCATTCATTAAAAAAGAAATAAAATGTAATGTGGAGAAAAATATGTTATAGCTATGGACAGAAACAACAGGAATTCATGATGGATCCTGCATTAGTCCATGAATTATATGATCAGAGGTTTGTATGGTGCGAACCAGATAAAATATGCACTGTAACACCTGAGAGGTTGACAAATATTTACGACGCACAAGTTATGGGCTGTCTCTCACACATTGTTTTAGTTTAGAGCTGAAGATGAGATGTTACTAAAAAAGAAAATTTGAAGAATCTAAGCTAACTCTCATACAATGTAAAATTTCTGTTGGGCAGGGAAGTGGGACTGGAAGCCGGTGAAAACTGGGGGACAGGCAATTGAGCTGGTGGAGCCAGAGAAACAGCTCAGGCTCAGCGGATTGCAGCAGCTCCAAATGAAAAGGAGAATGCTGGAGCACAGGAACAGCAGTAATTTTCAGCTCAGGGAAAACGGGAAGTTACTGCAGCTCAGCAGGGACGGGTGTTGGCCGGGCCAAGGTGGAGAGTCTAACATCTTATGCTTCTCTTTTTGAATTCATTTCAGTTTTATTTATATAGCGCAAAATCACAACAACAGTTCTCTCTGAGCGCGTCTCATAAAAGAGCAGGTCTAGACCGTACTCTGTGATGTTATTTACAGAAACTGAACAATTCCCACCAAGAGCAGCACTAGGAGACAGAGGCAAGGAAAAACTTCCTTTAAGAGGCAGAAACCTCGAGCAGAACCATGGCTCAGGGTGGGCGGCCATCTGCCTCGACCGATCCAGACTCCACAGCTCCAGAGCCAGAAAACCTGCAGGAAGTGATAGGAGGAGAGGGACGAGAAAGCACAAGACTACTGGAAAGGGGAGAAGTTGTGTTAGTAACATGCAATAATGGGATGAGGTTGCATACAGAGGGAGAGAAAGTAGAGGAGAGAGGAGCTCAGTGCATCATGGGAAATCCCCCGGCAGTCTAGGCCTATAGCAGCATAACTAAGGGATGGTTCAGGACTCACCTGAGCCAGCCCTAACTATAAGCTTTATCAAAGAGGAAAGTCTTAAGCCTACTCTTAAATGTGGAGATGGTGTCTGCCTCCTGAACCCAAACTGGAACCTGGTTCCACAGGAGAGGAGCTTGATAGCTGAACGCTCTGGCTCCCATTCTACTTTTGGAGACTCTAGGAACCACAAGTAACCCTGCATTCTGGGAGCGCAGTGCTCTGGTGGGGTAGTAAAGTACTATGAGCTCTTTAAGATAAGATGGTGCCTGACCATTTAGAGCTTTGTAGGTAAGAAGAATGATTTTAAATTCTATTCTGGATTTTACTGGAAGCCAATGCAGAGAAGCTAAGACAGGAGAAATGTGATCTCTTTTCCTGGTTCCTGTCAGAACACGTGCTGCAGCATTCTGGATCAGCTGAAGAGTCTTAACGGACTTTTTCGAGCAGCCTGATAATAAGGAATTGCAGTAATCCAGCCTAGAAGTAACAAATGCATGGACTAGTTTTTCTGCATCATTTTTAGACAGGATGTTCCTGATTTTCGCAATATTACGTAGGTGAAAAAAGGCGGTCCTTGAAATTTGCTTAATGTGAGAGTTAAAGAACATGACCGGATCAAAGATAAGTCCGAGATTACACACAGTGGTGCTGGAGGCCAGGGCGATGCCATCCAGAGTAATTATATCTTTGCTAATGCTATTCTGTTCTTTGTTCATTTTGGATGCAGGTCTTAAATAGATCACAGGATTGGGTCTGACTGTCCCTGTTAGTCCTTTTCAAATGTCTCTTTTTTTTAAATGTATTTATTTTGTCAGGTTTTAATAGGTCTGTTTCGGATTGGGCTTTTTGTTTGGTGAGACCTGAATGGGGCATGATTGTCAGTTTGTGATAAAGTTACAAAACATTTCTGACTTCCCCCTTTGATTCCGTCCTCAGAAAGGCATGGAGGGAGGGGTTTTCAGATTATGTTCAACAATCTGACAAGCACTTGATTTAAAGCATACTGAGGCTTTTAAGCTGCCATTAAATTTCAAACAACATCAAAGTTCAAGCATGAATGTTCCTAGACTGCAGTCAGTTACACAGCATGACTACAGGTCTGTCTGAGCTTGTGAATTATAGTGGGAATAGACACCGCTTGAAAGTTTCTCAAGACAGAAAGTTAAGAGTAGCTTCCTCCAACAACATGCATTGTGGTGACATAAGTACAACAGTACAGTACTTGGATTGAGTGGTAACTAGTACCTTATTACTTGAACCTTGATTATTTGTTTTAACTTATTGTGTAATCCTCACATACACTCCTGTGCCTGAGGTACAGGATCATTCATCCCCAGTCTTTTGTCAGTTTTATGTGAAAAACAATATTGTTCATCAGTACAGCAACATGGCCAGCCTTCTCAGCAGAGATGTTTTAAAGGAGCCACTACATCAGCTTAAAGGCCCTCTCACATATAAACACAACCCACCACTGGGTCCAAAAAGAGGATAACAGTGTCAGTGTTTTACACCTCTGATGCTGACTTCAAAGTCTGCAGCGGGGAGGACGAGGGTTTAAGTTCAAGATAATGATACCTAGACAGGCATCTGTACGGACTGAAAACAAGGCATTGTGGAACTAGGCCAGACGCATTTGCTTTACTTCCTGCTGGAAAAACAAAGTGGTGAAAGTCGTACAGCGTGGTTAGATAGTAATAAGAGATCTGGCAGAAAAACCTGCTCAGCATCAAACAGATACAGTTAGAGTCTAGCTGGTCAACATAGCACAGCGTTTACCAGTAATCCAATGCACAATTTTTTTTACACATTTTGTGTGTGCTCTGAAAAAAAATCCTGTTTTCCTACACAGCCCTGGCTCTGTAAATGGAAAACAAAGAAAGTGGTGTGGACCTTCCCCCCAACATTTTCCCTGCCAATCTGCACCAGTTAGTGCTCATGCACAGGAGTGATGGGGGGGCAATGGTAGAGAGAGTTCTATACACCGGCACATTAGAACGTGTTGGACTCCAGGCAATGTGAAGAAGGAGATATGGCCGAGTAACAGCCAAAGAGGAAACGGTCTGAAGAGTATAAAAAGGAAGATGACCAGGCAAGTGCAAAGGCGACAACAATCACTTACTTCCTCTTTATCATGTTGTTAAGGTTGGGTTTAATTTGAATGATATGGATTCTAATTCCATTTCTGATGATCAATTCTGATTCCAAGTTTATTTCCAATAAGAGAACAAAAATTGGTCAAATGTTTAGATAACAATAAAATCATCATTCATTTAATTAATTATTTTGACTTTTATTGTTTAATGAAGTCAAGTAGATTCATTCTAGAGTAGAGTAAAAACATATGATGCCCCGTCAGTGCATACATTTTCTTGTGGATGCTGTGGTATTTTAACATTCTTTTTTTCTCTTTGGCCATCGTTCCCTGTGTTGCCAAAGAGAACGGTGTATTGCTGCTTGGTGTCCCCGCCTCTACTGGACGTGCTAGTGCTGGCTGATGACACATAGGAGAACGCAGGACATCAAACATTCTTTCAGATGGACGCTGCGGTGCCTTTAATGTCAATTTGATGTGCAACCTGACTTACAGTTAATAAGCTTCACACATGCATTGCACTTTAACAAAGTGTAACGCACATCAAACTGTAGAGCCGGAGAGCCCCTGCAGACCCACCTCTGTATTATTTCATTAAAATGTTTTCAGTTCTTCGGCATACGGATGCGTTGCTGTATGCTACCTGGACTGAATCCTTTTTCTCTAAATGCTGTTGTCGTCTTCACAGGACTTGAAAAGCATTTTTGTCAGGGAATTCTCAGTGGACTAATGTTAAGAGTACAAATGTGAGGGAGAAGGAAGATGGAGAAAAGTGTTTAAAGAGAGAGAAAGAGGCAAGCAAGAGTTTTTCCATTTCCCCCAGTGATAAAACCTTTTGAACTTTGGCTCTGAAGAAAAAAGGCAGCAGAGCGGGGAAAGAAAGAGAAAGAGAAGGCAGGGGAGGAAGAGATGCTTACACACATACACAGACACACTCACAGATGTGTGTTTTATGGCCGTTGGAGGGGCAGTAAATAGTGGCCTGTTGTGCTATGTGGATGGAGAGCATAGAGACCATAAGACCAGATGCCTGATTTCACAACACACATGCACACACAACGGTATCTCACAGGTTTCATCAAACAGATTTATAGCCCTCAATCTCTAGCTTTTCTCTTCCTGATCGAGCCAGTATGTGTGTGAGTGTGTGTGGCGCTTATCCTGAAGACAGTTCCCTCTCATTCAAGCGCACACCAGGATGTGAACTATGCCATTAATGTGGCTGAGATGTGTTTACTCCTGAGCCATTTCCCAGAACTAATTCATTATCCGCCATGCCAAACTTTTCTGCCAGAGCAAACTCAATCGAAGGGAGGCAGGGTGTGAAACCAGATCTTAGAACAAAACTGCATCTGTGTCTTTCGCACCGACACGAAGGCCTTGACAGATGTCAAGTTTCTGTATGCAAATATTTTGAAGGTATTTAGAGCGGTTGAAGAGTCTTAATAGAGGTGCGGTGGCTGAGCGAGAGAGTTTGCACAGCTCAAGCAGAGAAGTCATTTTCTCTCAGCCACCTTAGCGGACGTTTACAGTACTAATGGTATCCTGGTACAGTACGATGACTGCGTGTTGCCAATAAATGTCAGCTGATAGCTGTCAGAGTACCTGTAAAAACCCATTCAAGGCCAGGTTCATTCCGGGATTAAATGGAATCTGACACTGCCAAAGGTAACATGAACAGAGCGAGCTATCTGCAATCTTTTTTAAAGGTACACAAGGAGCTCAGTATTAACTGTGCTTTAGAAGTGGAAAGGCCAAGGTCAGTTTACAAATGTTTTCAGTTTTTGAGTTGCAATACGTCAGCTTTCGAAATGTCATTTCATGACCATCCTTCTGTACCAGTTTGTTTCTTACAATATCATGCAAGGGCTGAATTTTCCTAATAACATCTACACCCTTCATTTGACTGCTATCTGGCCCTATCTCCCTGATATTGATTTGTCGTTGTCATGGTCTTGGGTTTGAGTGTGGTATTTGTCTTCTTTTTTTTTCCTGTTGTACTCTCTGCCACCGTGTTCTTGTTTAGGTTTTGTCAGTTGATCATTGGTTCCTTGTTCTCTGATGTATTTGGTTACATTCATCCTTGTGTATTTTCGGTAGCTTTACATCCTGTTTTACTTTGTAATCATTGGTGTTTTTGTCTAGCTTTGTCTCCTGTCTGCCTTGATTTCCGTGGCTGCATCTGAAAAGTAAAAAAAAATCTCCTTTCCTAACCTCCTTTCCTTGACCTCGATGGAAAACGTCATGAGGTCAAGGAAAGATGTGAAGGAGAATTCATAAGGACTTAAGGAAAAGAGGATGGCGCGTCTAAGAGAATCCGACTGCTCTTTTCTAGGCAACATAATTATGCGACAGCCTGCTGTGATGAAACTATAATATTCTGAAGATGAACTACATATAGCACATCTTTGACACGGTGGAAAATATTATTTCATAACCAAAATAGCAAAAAGGCAGATAAGATAGCCTACCAGTCACTAAATAATGGAGAGGGTTGTCACATTGAGAATGCTTGCTCACACTCACCCTCCTGCCCACATTCATCAACATGAATCCCAATTATTGTCTGTAAACACAGTGTTTCCCACAGAATGACAGCATAACTGTGGCACGAGAGAGAGAGAGAGCGATGGGGCGAGAGGAGATGCTGAGTGAATATAGACTGTGCCCTGCATGGAGCTCTGTGATCAAATACGATTTTACCCATTTTAAATAGTAGCCCAAAAAAAAGTGCGTTGATAATGTGTCAGGTCGCCACAAATAAATCAATGTGTGTGAAACACCTACTCTAGAGGCTATCCAGCCTGATCATTGCCTTTATTAAGGCGAGGGTGATCAGCATTAATTAACAAAATTAATTAATGATTTTGCTAAAGGCTGTTGTACATAACATGAGTCTACACGCTGCAACATTATCCTCACTTTGATCATGGTACAAGACTAGTAACAGCTTGCATGGGTCTCAGTTATTGTTGAGAGTTTCAGAATCAGAATCAGAAATACTTCCGAGGAGAAATTCTGTGATATGTGTTTAAGATATGCATATTAGCAAGTTATGGCATAAAAGAAAAAAGACTTAGGCTAATAGCCAGTGGTAACTTACATGGTGATCAACATCCTTTATCCGTCATGGTCGGTGATTTCATTTTTTAAATTTATTGTAGAAAACACTTTATAGCTTATTTCAACAATCAGAAACATAAACCGGTGTTGAAACAGCAAAGCCAAAAGAAAACAAACCAAAAGAAAGATGGTAATAGTGAGTCTTATTCAGTTATCATAATGTGTGTCTGTATTGGAAGGATCTTGCTAAATGTCGTTGATGGATTTTATCATTTGAGTTTGAGAACGTGCGTCGCTTTAAATGTTGCCACCGCAAGGAATTGTGGGACGGCATTCTCTCCTTTTCTTTGTTAAAGGATGGTCCGGTGTACCCTATGCTAAAGGAGATATGAAAGGAAGCATTGAGGCACCTTTCCTTAGCTTTTAGAGAATTCGAACAGCTCTTATCATGGCTGCCACTGAAATACTTCCGGGTCATTTTACTCAGTTAGGAACCTTCCTAAGCAAAAAAGACTTTTCGAATGCAGCCCGTGTCTCACCTGTGACTAACTGCCTGCCTGCTTGTGTGTGTGTGGTGTGCCCCAGGATATATTGCCCTCACTTGTGTTCAGTCCTTGTGGTGTCATCGTCTTATGTTGAGTGTTCTGCCCATGCCCTGTTCTCTGTGATTTGGATTATTTCTGTCTTTTGGGATTTATGTTCTGTTTCAGTTTGGACTTCTGCTTCACCAAGTGTATGCCTGAGAATATCTGGAGTTTAAAAAATATCATTAACTGAACATGCTTTGCTCTGGTGACCTGCATTTGGGTCCTGAATATCAGTAAAACGACAATAAATCTAAATTGAACATTACGAAGCAAACAATGCCAGATCCATGCTAATGTAGCTAGCTGCCTTGCATCACTTGGGCATCACTTGCATTGCTAAAATCCAGTGGTGTGGGGTAAAGAAGCATTCACAAGCTCAATCAGAAGAAGTTTTACATTTGCATAGTAGCAGTGGTGCATGTATCAAATAGGCCTATCCATCCATTGTCAACTGCTTATCCTGGGGTCGTGGGGGGCATGGAGCCAATCCCAGCCGAAATTGGGCGCAAGGCGGGGTACACCCTGGACAGGTCGCCAGTCCTTCGCAGGACCACACATAGACAAACAACCACTCACGCTCACACCTAAGGACAATTTAGGGTCACCAATTAACCTAGACCGCATGTCTTTGGATGGTGGGAGGAAGCCAGAGCACCCGGAGAGAACCTACGCAGACACAGGGAGAACATGCAAACTCCACACAGAAAGGCTGGGGCAACCGCACCACCGTGCCACCCCAAATAGGCCTAGATACTTCTTGTTTAATGCTTGGCCAAATGTTCATAACACAACATCACTCAAGACCAACAAAGTACCAGACCAACAGAGTAAAAACAATTATTCAGGTAGCCTAACCTTGCCTAGTGCCCTGTGGCAGGTGCTGTCTGCAGTCAATAACCAAGTTATAGAATTTCCCACTGGCTTTTAGGTCCTTCGCAACAACAGAGTCAGCTGATGTTTGGCCCTACCAGCTAGTCACTCTGTATGGATATAGTTTTCCTCATTGAATGTCTGAAACCCCTTTTTCCTCTCCAGGCACAGCTCCAGTTTTGGCGTTGGTCTTCTATCAGATTTAATCTTAAGTTGCAGCTGTAGTGGTAGTTTAGTAAAACTATTTGTAACTAAAAACAAATCTCCACCCTCCAAAACTGCACCAGCTAAAGTTGCTAACAGCTCCCGTTATTTCATCTGAATGACGTTGATCGCATGCTGTGATTTGATTGGCGTGAAGCCAGACAGCGGCTGGCTTCCCTTGGCATCATCCTGACTAATCACAGTTAGGCAGTGGCGTGACAGTGGCCTCATCTGATTGTTTTTTTTCCACAAAGGGATGCCAACTCTTCCGGGCCTCCTCGCGTAGTCAGACTGTTACGGTGGTGCAATAAAGTGTTTGTCCACACATGAGAAAGGAGGAAGAGATGACAGCAACAGCTTATAAGATTTATCGAAACTAAAAACATTGCGTTTTTATTAAAATGATAAATAGAGTCTTGCTTCCCTTGGCCTCTGGGAGAAAACGTCACTGCTAAAATCAACACTTTGACATAATACTGGTACAGAGGATAGCAATATATAATAGTATTTTGCAATGGATAACGTTAGCAACTGGTCGGCGTTAGTTGGCAAGCTAACAGTATCTAACTTGAGCCAACTTAAACACAAAATCCCAAGATATTTTTATATGCTTTGCAGTAATGTTAGCTTAGCTTTTCAATAGGATGAAAGCCAATTCTGGGTTTTAATATCCAAAACAAAGCAGAGGTCTCTTCAGAAATTTGTGAGGCAGAAATGAAAACACCAAAGCTGCTGTTAATTCTGAGGTGTAAAATATATCCTAAGCCCATCTCAAGAAGATGACTTCATCGCTAATTAATCACTGATGAGAGGGTGGATCTGGAAGGTCATATAAGTGTATGACAAATGTCTGAGCATGGCGCTGGCCATCTGGAATTCTGTGTGACAGCCTTTGAAATGTAAGGCTTTAAGACCCTAATGGCCAGGGGTGGTGAAGCAATTATTAATTTATAAGTGACATGGCAGATAAAAAAGGAAAACATGGCCGAACACATATAGACCACATTTGATCCACACTACAGGGTGGAATGGTTATGTGGACAAGATGTGTGTACAGTCCACAGAGTGAGGATCAAGACTATCGGCTGTCAGACAGGGAGGTTTGTGCCTTAGGGAGCTTCTCTTGTGCTGTATAACGACAAATACTAAAGGAAGAATGGAGAACGAGGGAGAGAGGCGTTCTTTCACCAACTGTACTGCCAAATCTTGTGTCACAGTCTAAGATGCAAAGAACATTGTCGTCCGTTGTAAACGTTGTGCAACCAGCAAAAAGCTTTCAACTGTGAACAATTCTACATTTAATTTTTTGAAGCATCTGCTAGAGTAGCACAGCAATGTTAAACTTAAAGAAACTTATGCCGCTACTGCCATTGATGCATGCACTGGTATGGGAGAGAGTGGCGTGCAACGTAACAACGTTAACAAAGAATACTGAATAATAGGCTACTGCTCTTATTACATATGTAGAAGAAAATGTAGCCTATTTCAAAAGTAGAGATTTACTTGCTTTATTATATTTTATTAAGAAACATTAGGCTATATGTTTTGTAAAAATCACACTCCTTGCTGTTATTATGAAGATGATAAAGTCGGGGGAGAAGGGAGGAGATGGGTCATAGTGAAAGTAATATAGTAACGTAACGAGTAACGTGACTAGTTACTTTTATCGTCCAGTAATAAGTAAAGTAATATTATTACTTTTTAAAGGAGTAATAAGTAAGTAATATAGAATTTCTGAGTAACTTGCCCAACAGTGCTGTCAAAATGTTGTCAAGACGCCAGGTGAGACATAAACAGGAAAATGAACTTTATTACTGCAAATACTACTTGTACTACAATATATACAACATATTTATATATACATATATGTATCAAAACCCGTACCGGAGAGGGAGTGGGGGGTGTCAGTGCCATATCCGTACCGCCAGCAAGAGCCGTTCTTCACATGTGCAAAAGGGGTCCTGTCTGTCAAGGATTACCGCAAATGTGCCTGTTCATAATTATTCTTGTGTTGTCTGTTCTCATCTCAGGACATCAAATACTTACGCTTTATTATCGTTAATTGGTAAAAAGGTACCCTTTGACGTCCGTATGAGACGCCTCTGTGTTCGTCTGAATGAGACGCCCTGTCTAGACCGGAAGCGCTAGTAGCTAGGTAGCTAGCTAGCTACGTTAGTATAAAATGCATTGACAGCTTCCCAAAGCATCTTATCCTAACCCTAACCATCAGGGTGTGTGCCTCCTTTGTGTTGCTTACATTTTTAACGTTTTTAATATCTAAAGTATAGTCATATTACATCATAGTGAACAGTTAAATCTCCAGTGATTAAAAAACATTGTTATCTCGATATGAAAGATTTAGATTTGAATAGGCAGATTTGAATAGGCAGATTTGAATAGGCAGATTTGCGGTAACCTTCTTTGACTGACAGAACAGATTTTGCACATGTGAAGAATGGCTCTTGCTGGCGGTACCGATCTGGCACTTACAGGGCAGACTAGGGACAGGAGATCGCGGAGCAACTGGCCCGCTGCAGACGGTTGGTGATCGTTCCCTCTGGCTGGATGAAGTCTGACACTCCTGAATTTACGCAGGGATCCATGATGATGAAATATTAGTGGTTAGCGGTATAGTGGTTTGAGGGAAATATTACAGGTACACATTCTTGAGACAACTGTAAGGGGTGTATTGGTGAGGTGTGTGAGACCGAGTAGCAAGCTAGCCAAAGCTAGACAGCAACTGACGCAAAAGCACTTACAGTAACGTGTCCAATAGTGTTATCTAGTAAGTTTGCTAAAATCAACTAAAGATTTATACCGAGCGACCGAGCAACATTATATAACTTTTCTACCATAAAATAACAGCTGGTGGAGGGCGGCGCCATGACGTGTCGCAGCCGGGGAAGGAAGCAACATAACCAGGCTCAGCAGCCTCTATGGACATAACATTAGCTAATGACAGAGGCGAAGAGACCGAAGAGGACATGGAAGGAGGAAGCTAAGAAGAGAAAAAGAGTGACCAAGCAAGAGGCTCACGGCTAAGGGTGAAAGCTTCATGAAATAAAAGACTACAAGAAAGACACCGAGCTAGCATTCCTTCTGATGGACTAGTAAGTGATAACCTCTTAGCTGGTTTGCTGTGTCTTGTGTTGTCGCACTTGCTTTATGCTTGGCTTTGTTAGCAGTTAGTTTTTGATCATAAATAATGTGATCATAACAAATCCATGTGTACAGCTTTAAGAAGTAAATATTAGTAGTACTTGCTCTTATCTTATCTTGCTTGGACTACTGTAATTCACCATTCTCACAGATATCCCTCTACTAAGTTGAGCTGGTGCAGAACACAGCTTCTTCTGGTTGGGGCTCCATAACAGAAGAGGGGCAGGGAAAACTGATGAGGACTGAGAGAACAGGGTCTTTTAAGGGGTACTTTTCTGGAGTTTTAACTGATTTATGTTTCTGTTGGGGGTTGTGTTTCTTATGATGATCACAGAGTGGCCAACATGGTTTACTTTGGGATTTACGGCCACATCACTAGTAGACTGTGCAGGCCAAAAGTAGAGCTGCGAGGTACTTTAGCAGGGAGCCATAATATCTTTATGTACTCTATAAAGCACTTGTAGCCAAGAAGACCTCACGAGATAATAAAGCATAAAAGAAACACCAGAAAAGTAACATTTAAAACTGTAAGCATATATCATGAGACATTCAGCAGTTTGTCATGAAAAGATGTGTTATTTCATTTGTGGCAAGCTATCCAACCAGGTCCTGAGCAGCTCACAGAGCTCAAAGGCCAGTATTTACCAGAAACTAAAAGCCATTCTGAGCACCCCACCATACACACCCACGACCACAACCTACCACTGCCACACACACAACATACACAGCTGCTTCTGTCAGGCTGTACAGCAGTGGGGGGCAGAGACGATGACAAGTCAAGTTGAAAAACATTTTTTGAATTTTGAACGGAATCACATCAGGTTTTATTTATTTTTCTGCAGTGAAAGTGCCCTCAATAAATGAGCTGTTCTATACTGTAAAATTCAAGAAATAATGTAAACTTTTGTGGAAAACACATTAAAACCTGTCTATAGACATTCATACATTTCAGAAAACAGACAAAGTTTACATAATTAAGAAACACACAATAAGGAATTAAAATGTTCCAGAACAGTTTTGATCTGCCTCATTTAGTCCCTTTTTCCATTATAACCTTCAAACCTGTCTGAACCACAAGAATCTTTGACCTACAACTGATATGTATTAGGGCAGTGACCATGGCGACCTCTGCTCCCCCCCCCCGACTTGGCTCTAGTCCATGGGACTGCATAGAGTCGTCTTCAGCAGTGCTGACATCCAATGAAAGCAAACTTTTTATTATTTCCCTGTAATTATACCTGTATACAGAGCAGGTTGCTGAGTGGAACCCTCTGAAGCTAATGTAAATGGCTTGAGGGGGATGTGCTTTACTCCAGCTCAGTCTTGCTCTTATATAAACATCCAAAAATGTCCATTCAGGTCTGATCCACATCCACATTAAAGCAATTTGCATTAGCTTTCAGAGGACACGCTACAAACATTTATAATGACCAACCTCTCTCACTGCTGCATGCGCGTGCGCACACACCCGCACATGCACACAAACAACTCACTTCTTTTCCTTCCTCTATGTACAATTACCCCTTACAATAAGGAGATCACTTACCTCCTCGTCACTGCTTTGTAGAATCACATTCAGACCGTGTTCCCGTGTATAAAACATCTGTGCCATGGAAGAGACATCTGTTTTCCATGTTTCCACTTATGATTGTTTTGTATTGCTTTTTATTACAGTTTTTCTGGGGGGGAAAACAAGCTAATTACTTCCTTGACATCTTTTACAGCAAATTATAGACAAGCTGCAGGCTTTTGAAAATTTGGGAAACTGATTGGTTATTGACGACGATTACTGTCCCACTGAAAACAGGTCTGTTTATCAGACGAAGATAGCGTACATAAATACAGTTTAGCATCCACATTTTATGAAATAATTTTAGCAATTTTTGGAGAGTAATCTAGCCACATACACAAACCAACTCAATTCTGCTCATTGCGCTGGGGGAAAAACGTAGCCCAAAGTAAACAATCCAGAATAGGCACACCGGCAGGTTCCAGAGGAACGTGAACTGACTACGTTCTCATTCACTGAATCAGTAACTTTCAGCGGTGGAGCTCCTCACTGGTAACTGAGAGCACCGTTGTCAGCTCAGCTGTGATTTACAGTATGTTACTTCCTCGTAAAAGCTTATCAAAAGTACAGAAAGAATAAGAATGTGATAACTCGCAGATAAGTGGCTTGTACAGGCTACTTTTGCACCGAACTGAACATACTACTGGAGAAGAAGTGAACTAAGAGAATAAGTGCAAAACTTTGCCTCCTTACGATGATACATTTACTTACTGTTGTAGGTACTGAAGTCCATTTGAAATGTGATACGTTTTACATACTGAAGTGCATTTGAACTGAGATGTAACCGCACGAAGGGACAAGGAATCTGTGAGCTATCATAGTCATTGTCCAAAAACTCTCTACTCGCTGGAAACTGGCTTTACCATAAAGAATCTCAGGTGTTTGGCTTTATATGTGTGTGTGTGAGGGGGGTGTTCAGCACTTTAAAACAAGACATTTAAATTCTGTTGAAAAAGTTTAGTTGAAAGATAAATGCCATGGACTCGCATTTTAGCTCTCTTCTTTGGTCTTCACTGCATCCTGAGGGAAATATCTGGCTTTTTAGCTGCTAAATGCTCCACTATGTTCACCAGCTAGTCTTTGACTGTGCCTGTCTGCTGTTTGCTGCTCAGCAGGTAGGTACAGTGGCTTTTTACAGCTTTTTCTCTGAAAACAGCTGCTGCTGCTGGAAAGGGCGAAGAGTGCCACATACTATGTATGGGCTGGAAAACTACACAAAAACTGTACACTATAACCTAATACAAAATTACAAACATAATATTATTATTATATAATATAGGTCATGTTTTTGTAAGGTTCTCCTTCATACAAAAGCCAAACATGGTTTCTACTATCATGTTACATGTAGGAGCAAAACTCAAATTATGGGGAGTCACCTTTCATCTAAAATTAAAAGGGTTTAAAAAAATTGGTAAAGGTTCAGATTAGGTTTTGAGTAAAGCATGATTAAGATTATGGTAAAGACTCTGTGCAGTTTCCTTCTAATTGACAAAAAACAGTTTTTGTCAGAGAAACACATTTTGGTCAAGTAATACATTTGCGTATTTTTGTCAAAGGAAATGGGCAAACGTTAAGATATCCACGCTTAGTACTGACTAGAAGAAACTCCTATGTCATTCTATAAGTATTGAAAAAAACACTAACTTTCCACTGCAGGAACTTTTCCCAGAATTCAGAAGCCATTCAGACCACTGCTCATGAGCTTGTACCTATGCCCTTTTCAACCAGATGAAGCTGGTTCTGATTTGATTTCCAAAGCCATAGTTCCTGTCCTCAGAAAAAAATTCACTGAAAACCATGGCAGTGGAGTTTGCTTTATTGAACAGCTCTGATTAGACAAATGCTAATTTAAAAAATCTTTTATAATAGCCACTCTTGAACAGCAGAAGCTGAGTGAAAAACACAGCAACATTAGGAGAAAGCAGCAGTTAAATCTAAAACAGGCCTACAGAAACCCACTTCAACTGTCATATCCATGACACTGTCATATCCATGACACAGCCCAAATATTGTAGTTCTTTTAAATATATATATAGCAGTGGAACAGAGGAGGAAGTTGACCTCCCTTTGCTCTCAGACAACTTGTATTTACCCTTCCCTTGTGTTCCCGTGCTGAGAACTGAGTCTCCAGCTGGACCTTGTCCACCAAACGTTAGCTCATTGTCTGGTGGACTCTTTACTTCATAAAACCTTGTTTTCTCAAGAGGTTATCAGTGAGCCCACACGCTCACTCAGACTGACTGCTCACACACACTTCTTGACCGGCCTTTGTCTTGAAGCTATGATCCAAAACGGCCGAAATGCTGACCACTGTGTCTGAGAGATCTGTGCTGAGAGTCTATAAGCACACACACACACACACACATACTAAGTGCCAGTGTTGTTTATCCTCATTATCTTTGCTTTGAGTCGCGTGTTTGTCCAGCTTTTACGGCGGTCAAGGGTCAATAGAGTACAACATGCCTGGATGAATAGAGAAACAAGGCTTTGCAGTGCTGGCGAGTTTGTAGTTTACCTGTAAAATGTGAACTGAGAAATTAGGCTGAGGGATAGAAAGAGAAAAAACTGTTGTTTAAGATAAATGAGAAACAAACGTTTGCCATCTGAGGTCTATTAAGGTGTTGTAGGGAGGGAATAGAGGAGAAGTGTTAGTATGTGCCGAGATCATGAATTGACACAACGCGCAATCGTGCCTTTGCCTCTGTTGACTGAGTTTACCCAGGCTCGTAAAGGGAGCTGATCAACGATGACTGGAAATGAACCTCCCAGCAAACACAAACCGCCACAAATCACTCGAGGGCTTTCATCTTTATTTTGTTACTGGCATGACAACGCGTACGATTGACCCGCCAAAATAAATGCATGGAGTGAATTTGGGGACACAAACTTGGACTGAGACTTAACACATTGTTGATCATGGCACCGGGAGAGAAAGTACATCCGAAAGTTATTTCCAAAACCAGCTCAGAGGGGCTAACTGAGGAAAAGGGGGCTCACTTTACATAATGCTTTTCCACGTCCAACCAAAAGAGGTTAGCAATTCCATTCTATAAATACTTCTTAAGTCCTATAAGAGGATGATTTCTCGCTGTGGTTATTTGCCTTTCCCTGTTACATTGATGATTTAAAATTATGGTGTGCTGTTCACACCATTCAGAGGAACTCTTAAGGGGTGGGGGTGAGTAACCGTACCTTGTGTTGATCCTTATGTAGCTACCCTTTGCACTCAGAGGCCTTCACACAGGAAATCGTGACTCCAATTTTAGGATAGCCCATCTGAAGGAGGGGATCATGTTTGAAGAGTTACCAAAATGGTACTGAAGATATTAAAAATATATAAATATATATACATATATATTCATATTCAGAGATTATGGTAGAAAGGATTTTTAATTTGAGATGTACGGATGTTTGTGCCTCAGTGGTTCTGGTGGGTGTTAGGGATCCACAGGCTGGGTGTTGGCACAAGACCCCAAGCTGTGTGATGAGATGAAGGAGACAAAGTGTCTCCCGGCTGGAGCCTCCATCTCTGCTCAATGACCCGATGGTGTCTGTTCACTGTTCACTGCGTCACCTCTCTGCCTATTAATAGGGTCAGGCTCCTGTCCATATGGAGGGACCTGTGAATGGAAAAGACCATAGTGAAAATGCATGTGTGAGGCCATGGGTAAGCTAATACGGCATTAGAAGCGTCCATCTTATGGCTGCTCTTATTAGCTTTAGCCAAGAGTCTTGGCTCTGCAGTTGTTCCTGGAAGAAATAAGACTTATTCAGTTTGTTATCCAATTGGTGCAGTCTGTTTATTTTTAAAATGAGCATTTATAATAGAATTGTCTTTAATTTTGTAACATCTTTGCATTTATTTTGAAAAGCTAACAAGGTAGAGCAGCATAGTGAGCCTTTTTTTAAAAGAAACTTTACATTTGTTATCCATTTGTAAAGATTGGGCTTGGAGCTGAGACCCACATACAGGGTACTGAAGTCAGAATGTACTGAGAGACAGACCAACACTTTGTAGTTTCAGCCAATCCCCTCAAGTCCACAACCTGGGTTTCATTCTAGGCTACACCCTCTGATTTCAGTCACACATCAAATGCATCACCAAATCTGCTTTCTACCAACTCAAAACCATCTCCAGACTCTGTGGCCATCACTCACAGACTCTGCGGGAGAGACCCTCATCCATGCCTTCAACACCCTTCTGCAACAGAGCCCTGCCCTGGCTCCAGTATGTGCAGAGCTCAGATGCCGTGTGTACTGACCCGCACCAAGCCCTGGCAGCACATCACCCACACCCTCATCCATCTTCACTGGCTCCTGGTCAAGATCTTGTACGAAATCCTCCTTCTTACCCACAAATCTCTGCATACCTTTCCCCCCCTAGTACCTATCAGCCACCCCTATACACCCCCGGAATCTGCAGTCCTCAGACACAGGTCTGCTCGTCACCTGCTTTCAGTGTGGCAGCCTCTCCATTAAGGCCTAAGGACTTAATTAGTCTGTTCTCCCCAACAAACGTTGATTCTATCATTTTACGTTCTTGTGTTATTTGTTTTGTCTGCCTCCCTATGTGCAATGTGTCCTTGGGGAAATGTGCTAAACAAATGCAAATTGTTATTATTATTATTATTATTATTATTATTATTGTTATTGTTATTACTATAGAAAACGCATTCTTTAGGTAAATTGTAACATTGCATGAAAGAGTACACACACTGAACATGTAACAACATATAAATCAATCTTGTTGATTATGTTCATAAATGAAGGTATATTTACAACAGATGTGCCGATTTGTTTTATAATGAAAATATGCTGGGCTGAAACACATTTTCTCTTTTACACACACACACACACACACTGATGGCTCCACTGATAATCAACCCTGACAGGAGGAGGTGCAAATTCCAGGCGTTTTCTGTGGAGTCGGGATGCCACTCTAGCCGGCTCGGGCAGAGAGAGGGGTGGGGCATGAAAGCTAATATTTGGGAGAAGAGAGAAGGACAAGATATGCAGGAGGTTTGGACTGGGTGGAGATCCCCCGCGAGGCGAACTTCTCATTACTGAGAGCAGCTTATATTTTACTTTAAGAGACTTACTTCAAAGAAACAGAATTTAACTGCATAGTGTATGCATAAAATATAAGACAGACATTTAAAGAGATAGACAAATAATACTATAAATTAAATTATTAATACGTTTATGTGTGAAGCCATCTGAAAGTAGTTCAGAAGATGATGTTAAGTCAGGCATATTGGAAGAATGGTGGAAATTGTTCTTGTCATTTCTCTCTATAAAGAACGTATATCTCGTTGGGAAGATTTCAGTCAGAAGCGTCGAGAAAACAAACTAAAAAGAAAGAGTGAGGTCGCCATCTGCTCCCGAGCTCCTGACTGATATCAAACGTGAAACAGGATTATGTTCTGCTGACAGGAGGCAGTTCAGGGCCTCAGAAATGGCGGCAAGTAGCGGCACTGAGGTTCTACACCACAAGCCACAGACCCTCACATGGTTTGTAACATGCTGTGAAGTGAAAACCTCTTAAACCCACGTTTGGTGATCTTTGTGTTTTCACTTCAATTAAAGGATTAGAGGGTTTTCAGTCGGTTGAAAATATCTTAAACCCTTTGAAACAGCAAAGGCTAAACTGACAAATGCTCGGTAGCTGCTCTTAGCTCCTGAAGAGCTGACATTTTGCAGATACCAGCATTTCTAGAGAGATTTAATTTAAGCAAACAACTGATTTAATTGCATCAAGGTTTCGTGTCATGTCACCCAGACTAACACAGAGACTCATATTATTGATCAAAAAATCTCTAAAATTATCTGTCAGTTCTTTTGTCCTCTGGTTGTACAAAAGGCAAACACACATCTAATAGTCCAGACTTCATTTAATCTACTTTACCCAAATCACAAACTGTGAAAAGGCTTGAGGCTGAAGCAGCGGAGAGAATTTTGAATGAAACAGCACTGCCACCTGGTGGCAGGTCACACTTACTGTAGCAAACTGCCAAATACTAGGAAGAGCTACCTCATGATGGTCATGCTCTCAGCTGGCTGTTCACCTGCTTTGTTTGTTTGTTTGTTTGTTTTGTTTTGTTGAAATGCCAAGATTTGATAATGTTGCATGCTAATTATGTGCATTTTAGTAGTTTTGGTTTCCAACCTGTATGAACAATCTGCTTTGACCCAAAGACAAAAACAACTTTGAATCTGTTTTTTAAAAAATGCATTTTCTTAAGAGAGGGTACATTCTGTCATTGAATTCAACATGTAGTCAACTTTTACACACTTTAAAAATTGCACTGCCATGTCCTTCATGTGATAAGCTGCCGTAAAAGCTTATGACGTTAACTATTTTTAGTTATTGGGGATGTATGAGGCAGAGTGATGTTATTGCTTATGGGTATTGTATTGATTTTGTGGGACCCAGTCACCTGCTGTCTTGCATCATTTATTGTGGTATCCTTTATATTTTTGTAGGTGTGTGTGTTTTATACTCTCCATCTTATAATTCAAATTACACTAAACTGGACTCACACTGTGGCAGGAAGGGACCACTGGGGAGGGGGAACAATTCAGAAGAGAATTCCAGGAAATATACACGACCATTCCACACCAAAGCAACCAAAATTGTTTAATTATGACCTTTAGGATATCAGGCTGGATGGAAAGAACCAAGGTAAGAAACAGAGCCAAGGGCCACACATTGGCAGGCTGTAAGCCTGGCTACAGCCCCTGAGATGTGATGCTCAGCATATCAATGACAGAACAGAACACAGAGGAAAGACCGCTCAAACAAGCACTAATGGGTTAGAATAAAAGGCTTGTCATTTACACTTTACTTGTCTATTACTTATTTTTAAGTTGATGTTTTGATAATAATTTCAGACGCGAATCATCATGAAATATTTAAACATTTTAAAGAGAATCCAATTCTGCTGAAGTCCAGAAGGTGCCAGTACAGAGCCGCCTTTGTTTAGTCAGAACTGAATGTGGACGTGCGCGCTAACCTTTAGTACAATTCAAGCTTCCTGCTATACTGACAAAAAGCAGCTGAAGCTGCGGAAAATTCACAAGGCCCCAGCGAGGATCGAACTCGCGACCCCTGGTTTACAAGACCAGTGCTCTAACCACTGAGCTATGGAGCCAATGGTGTTGAGTCGACCATTTCTTTTCTTTTTCTTCTTTCTTATTATTATTAGCTGTCCACTCGGTATTCTCATACGACAGGTTTGAATTTTGTTCGCTAGTAGGTAAGTTGAACACCAACCTCAAGCTAACTAAGCAGTAGACTATGATAAAACACTAACAACCAAACGACAGCAGTGCGAAACCCTAGACAGTGACGTTATTATAAGTTTTTCTCGACGCTTTAATTAACTTTAAGCTAGAAGTTATTAAAGTTATGTCGTAACCTTTTTATATAACGTTACAGTATGGTCAGAACATGTCACATTAACGCTTCAGAATAACAACATACAGTTTGCGGTGCTCTAATGTTAAAATGGCTGAAGCAGAACGTGCAGGCTGTCATGCTAAAACAGGCCAAATTGGCTAACATTACAAACAAACACAAGCCTCGCCAGCACGTCCTTACGTTTCAGCTACATGATATTGTTTTATTGTATAACTGTGTTATTTTGCTGGACTGTCAATAAAGCCAAGATGTGAAAACAATTTATAAAGCATTTCCAAACGTTGTCTTCTTTTCAATAGGTCTACATGTTGTAATCTCATAAAACAGTGCTATATGTCGCGGTATGTCAGACCTACCTGTTTGGTCTAGTTTGTGAGGAAGCCAGAAGAAACTACAAAGCTTTTATTAATATCATTTACCAAAATAATAACCATGCTACAACCGTACATTCATTCAGTCAGTGGGTATTGAACATTTAAAACGTTAGGAAGAGTGGCATTCAGACCCTTAAGTTTGTTACAGTAACAAATCACTGAGGAGGCAAATACAATAGTGCCAAACATACATTCAAATTAAACATTCAAAAGTCTGTAAGGACAAATTAAAAATAAAATCTTACATAAACATTTACCTGTGTGAGTGATTTGTGCCAATTACTGGCAAGTAGGAGACCCCCCACCCTGGGATATGGTTAAAGTGTTAGATATAATCATTCCAGCAGTTAGGGCAGGCTATCTAATAATGCTTTGATGAAATAATTTGCCTCAACCTAAATCACCTCCTGCTTCAGATTATGATCCTGAACTTTCTTCTATTGAAAGATTTGTTCCATGCCCCTTATGCAAAGCACTACGTATTGTGGTTGCACTGCTCCAAGAATGTCCCTTTGTTTTTCGGCCTAGTGATGGACTGACGACAAAATCCAGAAATTTAAGATCACTTTTATACTATTTAACTCCATTTTACCTGCTGGAAATATCATGGCACAAAGGGCTATGTTTGGTGTGCACAGTCATGGGAATAAGAATATTCTCCATATTGAAATACAAGTGTTGAAATGTTTTAAATTAAGGGTGAATTTTAAGGTTTAGTTAATGATAATTTGGTCAGACTTCATAGTAGTCAAACATTTAGACTTCCACAACATAGTCCGAGTTGCCACAGATCACCCCAGCGTCTTCGTAATGGGCACAGTTATGCGTCCCCACGCCGGCATGTCGGCACTCCAGCAGACTGGACTCTGTCCCTTCACACTGAACATCATCGAGAATAATCCGCAGATCCTTCCCCTCCCCGAACTCTGAGTTCTTGGCTGCCTTCAGAGCGTACCGAAAACCTAGCTGCCGGCAAACCACTACAGCGTTCTTCGTGGTCCATAGGTCGTCACACACGGTGCCCCACTCCCCGTTAACGTAGATCTCCACCCGTCCGTGGTCGCTGCGGCCTTCTTCGTCCCCAACCAGCCTCACTGCTCCATTCTGGAGCTCGGGCGCACTCTCTGCTCTGGATTTGCCCTTCCTACGTCGGCCTTTCCGCCTCGAATGTCTGGGTGGTTTGGTGGTAGTTGTGGTTGGCAAAGGGGTGGTGGGGTCTGGTCCTAATTCACCTAGACTGTCAATGAGCTCTTGGAGCCAGTCATAGGACTCTGTGGGTTGTGGCTCAGGCTTGTTTTTGCTTGGTGGCTCAACGCCAATTAATGCTGAATAATGATGAAAAAAACCACATATTAACATAAACAAATTAATATCACAGATTTCATTTGTTTTATAGCAGGTAGTGAGGTCAAAGTGTTTCTGAATTGACTCACTTTCCTGTGGAACAAACTTGATGAGGTTACTTTTCACTCTGACAGGAAGAGGGTCGTAGTGACATTGTCTCGGTGAAGCGCGTCTGAAAAACAACAACAGAATGAAATATTGTTGCATGTTGCACTTCCAGCTCGAGTCACAACAGTGGTGAGGAACAGTTCCAATGAGCTTGATGGCTGGGAAACAAATTAGGTGACACAACCATCTAGTGCTGAGAGAAATGCAGAGGGAGCCAAGAGCTGTCTGAAGCAATGTCAGAGGAGGGAGATTTAGGCCTTTCACACTACTGCCAATACTGCTTCATTTCCCTTCTTTACCTAAACAGAGACAGGCAGTATAACGTCCTCATTCAGCAGAAAGTTATCCCACTAGTGCTGAGAAAACACAGCCCTAAGCTCACATCTATGCCAGTTATGATCATGATACTGCACATCCCTCGGTCTCACTGACAAGAATGACATGCCTGTGTTTCTAATTATGAACAGATGTGTGTTTTCCAAGAAACAGAAATAGAACTGTACATACTCTACACACAGGAAGCAGTTATTGTGTGATGGCAAATCACACAAGTTTTCTTTGTGTTACGATGGTGACATAAGAAGGAAGCAAACTAGTGATTATAGTACTCACCTTGAGGGGTCCACCACTTTATAAACGACTCCTGAAGGTGACGTAGCGCTCGGTATTCCCGTCGACATGAAGTACAACTCGCCTGATGGAAAGAACAAAACATTACATCGGGAGGACGTTACACATTTCCAAATGACAGCTAGTGCAGTGTGAGGCTGTGCATGTGTTACCAGCTTCATCCTCTGCAAAGGAGATGATGTACTTGTGGTAGTTGTTGATGAGGCCGGGGAAGGCGCAGGTCAGGCCCATGCCCATACAGATCTCATTGTATTTCCATTGCCCTGTGTTTCTGTCCTCCCGCAGACTCATCAAGCGCCTGGAAAAGGAATCAGATCTACAATCTCTAATGTGCAGTGCACCATTATTTTATGGTGAAGCGTTACCAACCAATTTTGTCTACTTGTACTTGGGTTTATGCTTTCCTACATTTCCCAAAGTACTTTTAAACATGTCTATGAAGATTCTCAGTCATCCAGGTCATAGTTATCCAACGAAGGTTAAAATCAAGGGCAACTGGACTTGCTTTTACTTTTAAACATCCTTAGAGAACCTACATGAACCTCTACTGTACAGCAGTGGTGGAAGAAGTATTCAGTAAAAGCATCAATCAATACCACAGTGTCAAAATATCCTGATAATCATTTGGATAATCTATGAATTAAACTAGTTCACGCAAGTCATGTTATTCTGAAATCCTCAAATGCAGGTACTGCAGGCATCCAACAAACACCAGGTATCTTTTCAGTTATCAGATTAAGGTCTGACATCACATTGTTGCCATTCCTCAAAAATATTTCATTGCGGTCCTGTTCCTGACAAAAACACAAGCTTCAGAGGTTGGTGGGGTTTTTCAGCAAAGAAAATGTGCTATTTACCAGATTAAACCTTACCCACTCATGAAGTCTCCGAATATATACATGCCATTCAGGTTGGGGTATTCACAGCTTCGGTACACATAGCCACCGGTCACTGACTTGCCCATTTTGTGAGGGTACGCATAAATAGGCAAGACATCATCTGTGAAAAAATTCAAAAGTCATTTGGTATTGGTGTTACTGAGTTTCTCCTTTAGCTCTGTTAGTCATTTCTTTACAATGAAGCCAAGAAATTTAAAAGCTGAGCATATCTCTCAAGGGTAAGTCAAAGTCCATGTGATGATGCCAAATGATTATATGCCCAAAGTAATCAAAATCTAATCTATGCATATTTTATCTATGTATTTTTTCTCTTGTTTAGTAAATGGTGTTTAAAAAGTGTTTTAATCTCCATTAACCTCAAAAGTTATTTTTTAAATGGCTGTTTCCGAAGAGAAAGTGGCCTCGTGGCCAGTTGGATTAGTTTTTATTATGAGTTCATGTCCTTTACATTGTAGCGGCAACAAATAAGTTGGTCACCATTTATACCACGGGCCAAGATTCTACAGTTTTTATTTCCAACAAAACACTACAAAAGCTAATTACATCCAGACAAGAAAAGATACAGAAGAGAGCTGCTATGGTGTTTGTGTGTAATGAAAAACTCCCGAATCTTGGCCCTTCATCACGCAAACACTATTGGAGACCAACACTGCTGTCTGCGTTTGAAGGAAAGTAACAATGGGTGTTTTCAAACCACTTGACTGTAATCACCAAAGCATGCCTACCTAGCGTGTTGTTAGCACACAGCTTCTTATCGTAGCAGGAGAAGCCCTCTTTGGCTCTCCAGCCGTAGTTCCGACCTTTCTCGATGATGTCTATCTCTTCGAACTTGTTCTGGCCCACATCCCCGCAGAAGATGCGCCCTTTGCCCTCTTTGGTACGAGGGTCACCTCGGTCCACAGAACACCTCCACATATTGCGGACACCGTAAGCATAAATCTCAGGTCGTGCCCCCGGCTCGTGTATGAAGGGGTTATCTGGAGGAATTCTGTACAACGGGCCTCTCTCATTGTTATCCACATCAATGCGGAGAACTTTACCCAATAGAGCTGACCTGTGGCAATATGGAAAATATCTCATTTTATCTTAAATGTATAGACACATAGAATTACTGTCTTTAAATTAAAACAAAGTAAAACAGGAGTCATGCAAAGTCCTACATATGGTTCTTTGCTACATTTTCTAAAGTTGGATGCATCCTTTGTTACTTCAGATCATTTAAGGGTGTCTACTTTTGGAAATCTTAAGTGGACATCTTACTTGTTCTGGGCATTCCCATATTTCCCGAATGGGTCTCCTGCCATTCCACCATCCCCTGTGAAAATGTACAGGTAGCCATCATCTGCAAATAGAAGTTGCCCTCCATTGTGGTTTGATGCTGGTTCATCAATCTCCAGAATAACCCTGGATGGACACATGACAAAAAAGACAAAGGACCAGGTATAACTCCTCATGAGAGTTTATTTCTCTGGCTGCATGCCGAGTTTTAAATGTTTCAATGTTGCTAACCTGGATCGGCAGTCCATACCTACCGCTCAGAGGTGTGATCCACCACATTCATGTCGTTGGCTGACACATGGAACTCACTGATCCGGATCCTCTCATCGAAACCAACTTCCACAGAGTAATACACATACAGCTTTCCGTTGTACTTGTAATTGGGGTGAAAGGTCAGTCCCAGAAAGCCTCTCTCGTCACCTTCCCATGATGAAGTTAACACTGCCTTAGTAATGTTCAAAAATGGTTTCTCCAGTTTGGACCGGTCAGGAAGGTATGTCCACACCAAGCCCACCTGTTCTGCCACAAAGAACCGATGTGTGCCGTCTTTGGCGTGCACCATGGCTAGCGGGTTCCGCAACCCGTTTGCAACTTCTTCAAGGCACAGCTGAAGACAGCCGTCCGAGTCTGACTGAACCTGGCCCAGGTTTTTGGTGAGCTTCTGGTTGCTGAGGAGGTGTGGGTAGCAGTAGTCCACGTCGTCTAGCTCCAGGTACTGGCAGAGACGTGTCTGGTCTTTTTTGACTGTGGCTATGTGTGGGTCATCAGACAGGAAAGGGATGGTGGAGCTGCACTTCTTCCAAAACTGGGAGCAGTAGTCAGGACAGAGGCCGGGGATGGTCCTGACCGGGGTGCTCGGGTCCTCAGCATCAAAGAGGTGAGCTGCATAGGGAGAGCATACCTGGACAGATGGAGAAGAGCGATGAGGACTGCACTGTTTTGTGGTAGCATAAACAAGCTGAGAACTGACACAATATGTCAACACTGACGTATCGTCCCCTTTTAACTTGATATTCTTTACTTTTACACATCCAGCAAACACGGCAATAATCATAAAAACTATATATTGAAGAAATACTGTGAGCCAGGTTCAGGTTTGAAGAAGTTTCAGAGACTCATGAAGACATACATACAACATAGCATGGTTTATTGAGCCCGGCCGAGGAGATACAGTGGCAACATACAACATGTGAACACATCAAATGGCAACGCCAAATCTGAAGGAGAACATCTCTTGATCCATTTTATGTTTCTGTCTTCCCCCTAGTGCCTGTAGGTTTCCCTATTAGGTCATTTAGCTGGCCTTAACCTAGAACAACAAATCTATCTGATATTTAGACTCGGAATTTAGACTTGGAATCTATTAGTACCCATGAGTTGTACTCATGAGTTTTATCTGTGGAGCCAGTCAGTTCTTGTAAACATTCTTGTAAGACTCAACCTTAAGATTC
The DNA here is from genome assembly GCF_014851395.1 of Micropterus salmoides. Classification (NCBI taxonomy): domain Eukaryota; kingdom Metazoa; phylum Chordata; class Actinopteri; order Centrarchiformes; family Centrarchidae; genus Micropterus; species Micropterus salmoides. The sequence continues at coordinate 29,504,547 of NW_024041039.1, forward strand.
CCAGAGAACTGATGCCTGGGCTACTGTCTCTACATTATCAGTTAAACTGTTGTCTCCCTAATAAGGAGAAATAACTAGAGCTGGAAGGTCAGTGAACACTTGTGGGGTCAGCTAATGTCTCTAAGCTAGACCGGTCTTACTTTTCCATGTTACATCAATTAAGACGAAAATTACACTATATATTAGTAAAGTAAGTCACAAATATCATGAGGAAATTGCAGAAAGCACAGAATACTAAGGTAAGAGTATTGTAATATAAAAGTTTCATGTTGTATGCCTGCAGACAAATGTAGTAATGTATTTTCTTTTTGCTTATGTAAGATTAACGGATATTTAGAACACAACTTTATGTTAATGTCTTAACACACAAAAGGCAAGCATTTTTTCACAAAACAGAAAAAAGCATAATCAGCAGGACAACAAGTATTTGATGATGATCAGTTTCCAATAATGAGACTAATTGGTCTTTCCCCATATGAAGAACATACATCACATCTAGAAATAAACACAACGTCCGGAATCTAATCCAACAGATTGGGAAGCTCATGGTGAAACTGTTATTGGGTACATCTGCCTGATAATAAATTGCAGCCCCTGTTGCTAAATCAACATCTTAGGTGTCAAAGCTTTAACACCTTCTCTCCCTCTGCTTACATCTGTGAGGGCAGACCTTTACCTTAATTCAGCTCATCAGTGTACCTGATGAAAAGTGGCCATAATATTGTATATTTTTACTGTATGATCATATTATTCTGATGAAATGTTTTGGTATTCATGAAGTGTTTTTACCCAGAGCGTCACTTTGCGTGGTGGGGACACAAGGGCTCAGATTAGGGGAGAGATGATACTCTTGGGTCACGAGATGTGAAGATGCACCAGAACAAGACAAGAAGATTCTTTAACGCTATTTTGAAGAAATAGGAAATGATAAAATATTGGAGTGGGGGTTTGGGGGTCCTCCCCCAGAAAATTGGAGCCTTAAAGACTTAATTTCCTGCATTGTGGAGACATTTTCTGCATGGCTTTGTGGTGGAAATGGTGGTCTTTATATATCGAAAGGGAAATAAAAAATTCATCTTGCAAGTGAAAATTCATGAACAAACAAATAGGCTATAATACAGTTATCAGTAGCTTTTTTAGCAACTGGGTTTTTTTGGACAATGCACATTTGTTTCTTGTATATTTAAACTGCATTGCATGTTTTCTTGCAGTATAAATAAACCTTTCTCAAAGCATCTTCATTTGTTGGTTAACATTCCTTGGTGCAAGCTATTTTTCAGAAAATCTTGCTTACAAAACGTGATGGGGACAGAATTAGCTAGGCTATTATAAATGGGGTGGGGACATGTCCCCAAGGTCCCCAGTGTAAATGACACAAATGGTTTTTACACATGATAGATTTCTGTTTTTTTAAGAGTCAATGTTTATCCTGTTGTCTGGCCACTGGCGCATGTTTTTGCTGTTTGTCAGGCTGCTGGCGCATGATGGAGACGTTTTGGACTAAGCCAAGCGACCTTTGTCCATGCATGCCTACCTGGCAGAGCAGCTCCTGGACGAACCCAGCACAGTTGGCATATCCATAATAATCGAAATTATCCATAATCTGGTAGTACTTTGCCATTAGTTCCTGGTCTTTCTGATAATCACAGCAGCCAAACTCCTTGTACATGACGCAAAACTCCAGCTGCCTCAGCGGTCGAAAGGGCGGCTTAAAGTCCAAACACTGCGGGTGCAACATTACAGGTGCGACACATAATACCAAAAAATACCAGATGCCAATCGGCGAGAGCCACAGCCGACCCGGGACTTGGCCATAACTCCGCTCCATTATGGCGTGCGTTGGAGATCATGGAAGGGAAAGTTGTGCAGACGCGGCTTCCTGTCTGCACTTTGCTCTAACTCCAATCATCCGCTTTATGCGTCCTTCTGACGTTGTGAACCGCTGTGTCCTCTGTCAACCTGGACTGTCTGTCGTCAGGCGGCAAATTCGGGAGCCGTGCGGTCGGTGTGCGGTCCATCTGCACACAAAATGGGAGGAAGCCAACGACCGAGGCTGTTAACCGCGTTACCGAAGACAGGGAGAGTCTCCCTGCTGCTGTCTGTGTATTAGACCAAGAATAATTCCAATAACATCATCAACAACAGCAATACCATTATAGTGACCTAATAGTGACGTCATCATCTACAACACTAGTGATTTTATTACTAATATCACCATCAGCAAGTCCTTTATTAATCCCATATATCCTATTTATTTGCCATAGTTTTCATTGAATCCACTCTTCTGAATTTCAATTAGAGGACGCACTGCATTGTGGGTCTGTGGGTTCTTCTATTATTGTAGTTTCTTGAGTTGAACTGATCTCTTTCGCAACATATTGTTGAATGATCATCCATGTCAACTCTGGCTGCCCAGTAGATGGCGACCTTACGTTGTCTAAATCATGACTCCAGGGGCAAAACAGTCGCCTCAATAATAATAATAATAATAATAATTTTTAGTGTGGCAATTGCTCACTGAAAGGCAGAAAAGGGTTCACTCCAGTTGCATTTCGGTACAGTCTTGCATATTAGAGGTATTGTTGAAATCCAGGTCGTGGAATGGGGGAAGATGAATGTATTTAAAATAACAATGGATTTAATGAAGCGGGACAAAAGTAAGCAGAGGGAGAAAAGTACATTCAGCAGCTAATTGGTGAAGTGCACTTATTTTAGTAAACATGTTGAGTGAGCCTATTTGAAACCAATAAAAGAAAGACGTGTGTGCAGACCCAGTGTTCTAAATGCGTCTAAGAAAGGGTTCTCTTTCTATTCATACTTTAAATTCTGTTTTGTCCAAACTGTGTTACATGTTGCATAATGTTGCTTGTTTGATATTTCATGTCCACGCTGTCAAAAGTATGGGTTTTGCTTTTAAAAGATTTAAAAGATATATTTTGAATGGGAGAATTACCAGATTGTTCAAACAGAGATATTAAATGGGCTTAATTTGGACAGGACTACTGTCTAAATCCTGAAAGGGGTCTGTATCTAACCACTTTAAAGGAACATTTTGAAAAAACAATTGAGGCACACAAGCTGGAATAACACAAGGGTTCTTCTCACTTCTGTGATATTGTGCCACTGTGCATGCAGCACTCCTGGTTTATCTGATATCATTTTCATGAGTGAGTTGGTTCTATTAAGCCTAGAGGGTTTTCTGGTTTGGAGTAAGAGCATGTGTCCCGTAAATGTGTGCAGCATCTGATATTTTTCCACAAAAGAATGACAAATGGAATAGTCAGATGCTTGGCAAATGGATACCCAAGATAAGAGAAGAAGCTCCTCTGTTGATCCCCCATGGGGGAAATTCAAGTTGCCAAAGCAGCTCAGGGGAATGTAGTGCAAAGAGTAAAAGAAATACAATAAAAGTACAATCTATGATCAAATCAGAATCAAATATAAAATATACCTACACACTATATAGGCTACAATGAAAAATATAATATGGTGACCTATTCATGGTGTATCTGTACATGCAAAGTTTCTGAGGTATTGTGCATGTGCCCTTTTCAGTTTAAGAGTCTCTGTGAGCAGAGATGAGGGAAACGTGGGGTGGTGTTGCCTTGTGGACATAGACTTTATATGAAAAGGTTGTGGAGGTGGGATGTACTGGGTGCTGTGGCATGAAGTCTGAAAGCCCACTGGCAGTTTTCTTAATATAGTGTCTCTGAAATGTTAGTGTGTAACATATTTAGGCTATTGCTCTTTGAATTCCCAGCTGGACATGACACAGTCAGCGGGTTAGTTGGCGCTAGTGGAAGAGAACCAGCCAACATTGGCCGTGGACGCGTAAGGGCCACCACGCTGTCTGGTGGCCCTTATGTTAGAAACGCAGGATCCTGGATTCAGGTCTGTGGGGCTGCCTGCAGAGGACACTGTGTTACATTCTGTAAAGTGGGGTGAGCTCTCTCTCTCTCTCTCTCTCTCTCTCTCTCTCTCTCTCTCTCTGTCTGTCTCCTCCCATGCTCCTCCACTTCGAGGACCAACCGGCTCTGGTCTCTGGCTTCGGACAGGGTCTCCTCGCGTCTCCAAAACTAACTTGCATCGTTAATGTTTAAGAAAGTGAGACCAACGAACAGTCCTCTGCTGGAATTTGCTCCTCGGATGGATTACAGGCAGCGCAGCCTGGTCTGAGCCTGCGGGTCTGTCTCTGTGGCCCGGTGCGGACTAGGCTATGTCATGGGTCTGATTTCATAATAACTTTGCCGTTATAGACCGGTTACAAGACTCGCCGTTTATTAGGACAACATTAGAAACAGTGGGGCTATGGACGGGGCGGATATGAGCCAGCTGTCCGACGAGGAGCTGCTGACACTGGGGAAGGAGGAGCTGATCCGGAGGCTGAGGAGGCTGGAGAGCCGCAACATGGACCTGATGCTGGAGCACGGGAACATGATGAAAGACGTGAACCGGAGACTGCAGATCCACCTTCACGAGATCCGGAGTCTGAAAGAGGTCAATCAGAAACTGCAGGACGATAACCTGGAGCTCCGGGAGCTGTGCTGCTTCCTGGACGATGACCGGCAGAAGGGGAAGACCGTGTCCCGGGAGTGGCAGCGGTTCGGCCGCTACACGGCCAGCGTCCTCTGGAAAGATGTCGAGCTGTACCAGCAGAAGCTGAAGGAGCTGGAGGCCAGCCAGGACGCGCTGAGGACGGAGAACACGGAGCTGAAGGAAATCGTCCTCATGCTGGACGAGGAGAGGAGCGGAGCCGGATCCCGGAGCTCCATCGACAGCCAGTCCAGTCTGAGCAACCTGAACGGCTCGGTGCCGGTTCGGGACGTCGGGGATGGTAGTAGCACATCCAGCACCGGAAGCATCGGCAGTCCCGACCACCACAACCACATACATAAAGCACCTGAGGGAAAGACAGCATCTCAGGGGAGGTCTATGGACGACCTGTCCCCCTTCCACAGAGGAGCCGGGCTCAGCGGTAAGTGATGCTCGGGCTGAATTAATAGGCTACATAAAGTAGACTAGGCTGCTCTTGATACTTGAGATGTTTGAGCTTTTGACATACAAGCTGCAACACATAGGATGAAGTCAGGTAAAGTGCCTTAATTACCTAAATCAGTTAGAATGTATTACATGTATTTTGTTTAAATAGGTTGTTGTGAAGACATCTATGGTGAAATTAAGCCAATTTATTTATTATCAAATTGTTTATCTTTAAACATCATCTGTCACCCTTTTCGGCAAACTGGAAGCAATCAGGTTGAGTGGGACACTTTGTTAGATGAAGTGGGACACTATATTATTTATAGTTAAAATTAAACATTAAACACATGAGAAATACTTTTTACAACATTTAATAACATATTATTAGACATTTTAATATTATATTAACATTTAACAGCATATATAATGTGTTAGTGTACAGTAACTCAAAGAGATATAATTTAGTTAAAAATATTCAACTATGCATAAAAGAAATCATGTTTGTGAGTAGTCTAAAGGCTATATATCTTCAGTTTATTAATACTAGGCTATGTAAGTTAAGTTAATAAATGCATTTCAGAAACTATTTGGGGCTTTTACCTGATGCATGGCCTCTCACCAGCCCTTTCACTCACTTTTGTAATGTCAGTTTCAGGGTGTTCCATGCCTTGGCTAAAAACCTTACTTTAGGTTCCTGTACTTTAGGTTCCTGTCCTTTATATTCCTCAACGTCCACTGCCATTTTCTCTTCCCTCCACTTGTTGAGTTTTCTTCCCTTCCTACATTGTTGTTCTTATCTTCTCCATATGCCCGGCCCCCTTTCACTAATTCCTCTATCTTTCTGTTAATCTTTTCTTTGTATGGGTGCCATCTTTTGTGTAGCCTAGTGTATTTAAGCAATTACCAACCATAAATTTGATACATTATTATAATACATTATTATATTACATTATCTTTTTTTTCATGAAACTGCAGCACTGTGCTTACTAGCATTAGCATTAAAACTGTCCCACTCAACCTGAAATGCCCTGTTCCGCTTTATCTAACACTGTCAGGTTGAGTGGGACAGGGCTGTAAATCTAATTTTCATAAATATTTGATCCAGTTACATCCTTATTGTAATTATTTGAATTATCATCCTTATAATTTTATATAGATTTACACTTGCCGGGTGGTTTACCATGAGGTCCAAAATAACTACAGGACCACTTCTTTGATGTCACACCAGTCACAACCTCTGTTTCATATCCAATAGACACAATAATAACACAACTCTGTTTCATATCCAATAGACACAATAATAACACAACACAATAATAATCGTTGTGATTGGCTTACAAAATTAACTCTGTATTGTTATGTCAAGGAGTTGCCATGTTGACAGGTTAATGCTGTTGAATCAGTTGCCAAACTGCAGTCCAGTGGTCATCCATCATTTATTGAGTGCACCCATGGTGATTTCTACGAATAATCACAGCTGCACCAGCCTTGTCAGGAGCATACATCTTAAATGTACACTACAAAGCATAGGCTATAAGTCAAACGTCTCATTCTGCCAACCCAAGCACCAATTGTGCATTAGAGATCTTCAAAAGCAAGAAAACATGACAAAAATAATCTTACATCAAGGTCAGCTCATTGATTTTACCTAGAGCTTTCAACCGCAGCTCGGGGTCTTCAGCAGATGCTCATAGCCTATGTGCTATATGTCCTCCATCCACTGAAGACCACGAGATGAGTCAAGGTTTTATCCAGCTCCTATTTGTACAGTCAAGAACATAAAGTTGTTCCAAATGTTACAGCCTGCATACAGAACAAGCAGACTGCTTCAGCATCATGGATCAGGTTGAATGTATAAGTTACAACTTGCATAACACACCACTATCTCCCATCCAGCTGTCTGTTGCATTTTGGCTAATGTAGGCGGCAGGTTTTGACAATTTGAATTTTCCAGATACACTGAAGCATTATATGATCCTTTGTGGGATGAGAACATTATCTTACTTCTTATTACATGCATAACATAAGACATAAAAAAAAACTTTGACTCTCTGAAAAATGCATTTTCAGAGAGCCAAAAGGTTTTTTTAATGTCTTATGTTATGTGTAATGATTAGTTTCTAGAGTAGACAATTTAGAGATACATGGTTTTCACAAGACAGTATTGTGTGTGTGTGTGTGTGTGTGTGTGCTGCCCATAGCAGAGCGATGTACCAGTGTATCCTCAAATGTACAAATGCAATGTTAACCTTAACTGTAGGGAAATATTAGGTGAGAATCTACTTTCCACATCAGTGTGATAACGGATTTTATTGCTGGTGTGATGACTCTAGACCAAATGCCTGTTACCAAGTTAATGAAACATGGCTTTGTGTGTGGGAACAGAAAGGGCCTGTGCCTTATAATATACCACATTTACATAAAACATAAGAACAGCATAGGAGCTCTGTTACCCTGTGTCTATCACTGCCTCCATGCCCAGTACATTCTGGGAAAGGCAGCAGTGCTTGACTTAACACATGACCTTCTAACCTCGTAGCCAACACCAGGAGGAGGACAATCAATAATGTATAATTATTTCTACTTCAAACCTCAGTCCGGACCTTAATTCATAGTTTTATCTTCCATGATATCTAAAATCTGAGGTGGTGCCTTCTAGTCACCTTGCTTTGTGACACTGTCTGGCCCGGGCCGGCCTGGCACAGATGGCCCCGTCCTAATTACCTCAACTCATTTTGGATGAAGTCAGATCTAATGAGGATTTAGCACCTCAGTGGAGCCAGCAGGACGGTAACTGAAAGTCGCGTCAGCAAGTCATTCAGTTGAAAGCAGGAGGTGGGTGGCAGCTGAGGTGCCAGTCAGCGGCATGCTAACTCCTGTCTTTGACACATTCCAGCAGGTCTCAGTGTATGTTTTCTGCAGAGACAAAAAGCTTAGATGGCGATCAAGCGTGCATTTCACAGATTGGCGAGGCCCACAGCCTACTGGTAAACGTACTTGTTTTTCTGGTTTGGAGAAGTACTCTTGTGAATGCTGGTAGTGCTGTCAGTCCTGATCAGTGAAATAAATATGTTGTAGTATTGTTTGCAACAATTTATACCATTAATCTGTGAGTATAAGAGGTTGTGGATACTTGGGTATTATTAGTGCAGCCATCTTCTTTGTTGAGGCAACATGGCATTAATAGAGCAGGACTTGTATTTAAGCCAAGCACTGCAAGGTGAGTGTGTCCCAATATTCAGTTTATGAATTTCTGACGTGTGGTGTGTTTACCCTAATGCTTTCATCCATATTATCTGTAGACATGTGTAACATAGTTCTTTTCAACTTAATGTAACGTTTCCAGCCACAAGCTATGTTTTAAACAGAAGTTACGTGGCAGTGCGACCACTTGTGATACAAAAAAAAATGACCCCTTGTTTTTAGCTCCCTCCATGCGATGTTAGCTGTCCTACCAGCGCACGGCTGACGCATGATGTAGTACGGGTGTAATTAATTTGAATAGATTCAACACCCCCACCCCCCCCATTCTGTGGGAAACAGTGTACCCAACGCAGCTGTTTGAGTCAGTATCGTATCCGATATCAGTATCAGATCGGTTCATCCCTATACAAAAGCCTCCCGGGTTGTTCAGCGTTCAGATTTGGGAATCACGCTGTTGATTTTTTATCTTCCATGGACTGGGTTTCATTTACTGCTTTTGCCAATGTCCCTGAATTTCAGTGTTTTAAGGATGGTTGTTTGTTTGAGTCCCATGCCTCCCCTGCCTCACACTTGTTGCCACTGCTGTGCTGTGCATTTTCAGTGCCTGACTGGAAATGCCTGTGCAGTCTGTCAGCAACATGTCTGCACAGGTGGATGTGTGTCTTTCATGCATTTACAGTGTATTCTTTAGTGGCAACAACATGTTTTCAGTCCAGGTAGCTTGTAGTGTGAAGGCCAGCTTTCTGTTGGACTGAACCGTCTGAATCAGACTGATCAGCTGGAATTTCATTATATTAAAAGGGAGCTCATTTGTTTGAAATGTTAAACTCATGAGCGTGAAAGGGTTTGGTGTAGGGATTCATGCTGGAAATACCAAAACTGATCTTTAGCTGGTTGAGGGCAGAGTGTCTTTGGCAAATGCAGCATGTGTGGGTTATGGGAGGCCCAGTGGTACCAAACTAGTGATGGAATTACAGCTCTTTGAAGGGAGCTGGATCTCATAGCTCCATTCCTTTCCGAGAGCCAACTCTTTCAGCTCTCAAACGGCTCTTCATTTAATACCACTTCTGTCTGTCACTGCCTAAATTACATTCTTATTTGTAGCAAAAAGTAAGAAATTGGCTCTCAGACGGGAGCCAGCTACTGTTGTTGGCTTATAGAGCCGACTCGTTCGCATCCCGTTTATGTACAAATTAAACAATCAAGACACAACATGTTAACAAGCTTTACATTGTTGGTATATTTTCTTTAATGTGGACAGCCGGCTAGCTGTGTCCACTGCTTCCACTCTTTATGCTAAGCTAAGCTAATAGCCCCCTGAATCCAGCTTAGTTTTTTTCTTCAGTTTTGGCCAAAGCCTATAAAACTGAGTCCCTGGGCCTCATATAATTTCCACCAATTATCTTAAACTAATGGCCCGATTTGTGTTCACTTATTCCTCAAATATATATTTCTTCATTTAAATCCTTAACTTTTTAATAGAGGTAAAGTTCTTTAATAGCTTCTATGTGTTCCACACTGATGTATTTGGTCAGTTTGATGGTTGAAAGACAATGTTTATATTCCTCAAAAATGTATTGTTTTGGCATCTGTGCTAAAATCCAGCGCTCGCAGTGGCATCTGTATTGAAAAATTCCAAATGACACACAGCTCAAGTTGTGAGCAGTTGTATGATACAGTAATATTTATACATCAGCCACCAAAATCTGATCTGAGAGGGAACACTGGTTCTTTGATGCTATAATCCAATCTTCTTTTCAATTTGACAAATTGAATTCATGATAAGCTCAGAACATTGGAGCCTAATCCTCAGGACTGCAGTCAGTGCCTGTCCAGGCAGGAAGGCTGGAAGGCCAAGTCCTTAACACAGGTCACTTGCAGGTCCAGCTGAAGAAATAAACACACTCAGTAGACCAGACGTCACATTCATTTTTGCCTTTTTACTTAAAGCCGCATTTTACTGAAATAATTAAAATGGCTAAAGCTAATAATAGCCTTCATCTAATAATAGACAATAATGAGGGGAACATATTCTGAATACTATTCAGCATGGATTAGAAGGCTGCACACATAATTATGTCATTACAAGATGAAAGTTAGTGCCCTTAACCATCCATGTAAGGTGCTGATTATGTCAATTATTGCTTTCCTTTTGTAAAAGAAAACACATCTGCATATTAACAACAGAGTTTGCTGATGTAATGAGTAAAAAAAAGCTTGAATCAAGTTGGTTGAATTCTCAATGGCTCATCAAAATACACAAATAAATGACGCACTCAGCCAAACAGATGCAGTATTTCCACACGGGCTGTTGACTACGTCTGCAGTATCACTAAACACAACATGTGACAGTGTCTGTGTGTGTGTGAGAGAAAGAGAGACAGAGAGAGACAGAGAGAGAGAGAGAGAGAGAGAAGGGAAGAGAAAAAGAACACAGAAGGACAAATACCAGGCTGAAAATGAGCCATAGACTGAATTTTGTAGCGTTTTGTGTGAGGAGAGTGAGCAGTAAACCACTAGTCTCCATACTTTCTGTACTGCTTGTGATTTTGGTCATTCTGTCTGTCTGTCTATACTATGGTTTCTGGAAAAGCAATGAAATTTGGAATGGATATTCATTATTCCCGGTGGGTGTTTCTTAAAGAATGGGTTCATCTTTTCAAGTCTGTATTAAATGAGAATATATATAGGCCTGACAAATGTAAAATTAAATGCACTAAAGCTGTTTGGGGACTCCTCTGAGCTTCCCTGTGGACTGGCCTCTGGGCTGTCTTCAGGTCTTTGCATGTTCTCCACCTCTATCTTGATGTGGAATTCGGGTCAGGAGGGGCGCAATTTGAATTGCTGGCAGTTTCTGTTTCACATAGCTATCATTCCATCCAGGTTTGTTGTGACAGTTGATATGTGGTTATTTCTAATACAGCGAGCAGCTGAGTACTCCATGTGTAAATCACTAATCATTAGTTAATCAGCTGGTTATTTAAACCACAGATTGCCAAATGTGTTTTACTCTTGAGTTGTGTTGCAGTTAACGGTAACGGTGATCCATCTAGATAGAAGCAAACTCACACGTGAACATGAAGATAGCAATGCTGGAGTTAACATAGTTAACAGTATACTTAATGAACATCAGCATGATGGCATTGTTGTTGTTAGCCTGTTAGCTAAATCAGAGTAAGTCTGACATTAGCATTTAGCTCAACCCACTTACATAACTTAATGTGGGAAACATAAAAGTTTGAACCTGATCTAGATTAATTAAAAGTAAATAAACCAAAGAATCTAACAAGGCGTTTAATTCCCAACTTCTGATACTTTTGGAAACTTAATGCTGTGGACCAGTGGGGGGATATAACCGGCATATATATTTATTTATTTAAGTTAACATTGAGGGACTTTACTTGAGTAATTTCTTCTCATGCCACTTTCTACTTCTACTCTGCTACATTTCAGAGGAAGATATTGTACATTTTACCTAAATTTTACCTTATTTGACATCTTTAGTTACTAGTTACTGCACAAATAAAAAAATGCTTGCAACACAACTATCAATTAATCGACTGACAATTAATTGGCAATCTATTCTATCAACTGTCTTGATAATGGTTTAAGCTATTTTTCATTTAAAAACATTTCATGATTCCAGCTTCTCATGTGTGAATATTTGCTGCTTTTAACGATTTCAATAACTGTCTGTTAATCATTTCAAGGTTTGGACTGTTGGTTGGATAAAACAAGTGTTATGAAGGTGTCACTTTGGGGTCTGGGTTATTCAGATGACATTTCTCTAATTTTCTCCAGAATTTTTTATTTTCAGAATTCCGATACAAGTTAGTTCAAAAAGATCTCTAGCTCCCTCCTGCACCCTTGCTGTGGCCTGTAAACTCATAAAGTTTAAGGTTGGCTATCAGCTCTAGACCCAATCTAATAGCCCAAAGCAAGTTTCAGAAAGAAGCGTACACCCTTCACTGCTTTAAGCAGCTGTTATCGGCTTACGTACACACAGACTCTGTCTTTTTAAATTGAGTGCATCCCGCCTGTGGTCACTTTGACCACTTTGTGCTATAAATCACTCTAACCCTAAAGTGATCGATCCTAATGAGAAAGTACGCATTCTGGAACAAAGCTGTAAAACTGAAAGCCTTTCAAATCTGTCACACTGTCCGACCTGAGCAGTGCAGAGATTGCTCCAACAGCTGTGGCTCTCTTTGATGTGTGTGTGTGTGTGTGTGTGTGTGTGTGTGCTGCACCGCTCTCCTGTCCTGCACTCTGTACTAACTGGTAACTACACTAAATGTTCTGTTCTCTGAGTGTGATTCTTGGAATACGCCCAATGTGCAGTGTTGAGCACAGCCACCATGGAGATAAGACTCCGAGTGTGTTTTGCTGACCCCTGTGATAAGAGCCAGAGCATCCAGATAGTCCCCCAGCACCAGTTCTTTCTCTCACACTGTCATCAGGGTCACATTCAGGTCTTGTTTCAATGGGGAGATTCAATTTCAATTCTGCTTCCCACGCCTGCATAGACCTTGCAGTTGCATAACTGCATCTTAACCAAAGGTGGTGGAAGAGGTATGATCATTTACTTCAGTAAAAGTATTAATACCACACAGTGAAAATACTCCGCTACAGGTAAAAGTCATGCATTCAAAACTTACTCGTAAAAGTATGTCAGCAACATGTACTTAAAGTAGTCATAGTGGAGTAAAATGTTCACTGTCAGTGTTTCACCTGATGTTTCTGGATAAATATTACTGCTGCATTAATATGTATGTTGAGCTCAGTTGAACAACTTTATATCCTGATGGGTAATTTAAAGCAACATTATGTAAGATGTGTTTTTTTGTTTGATTTGGCGCCCCTGCCGTTTCAGTGTAATTAATCGCTGTTGTAACTAAGGCCAGCTGTACAAGTGCTTTTTGTTATGATTACATTACGCCAACTTTGCTAACGCAGTCAGACATCATGTGAATGCGACAACACGTCGCCCGGCACCCTCTTGCTTGGTCACTCTCTGTTTCTTCTTCGTCAGCGTCCTCTTTGGTCTCTTCGCCTTTCTCATTAGCTAACGGTATGTCCATAGAGGCGGCTGAGCCCGGTTATGTTGCCTGCTCGCCCGGCTCTGGCTCGACAGCGTCGCCTCTCTCCACCAGCAGCAGCACAATGTTGCTTTAAACTTGGGTGGTAAGCTAGCTAACAAAGCTAGACAGCAACCGACGCAAGAGCAGAGTAACGTTACTGATGTCTGAGTGTGTTTTCTAGTTTGCTAACATCAACTTTTAGCTAGCGGCTAAACCTCTGTCTGTGAAAGTCGACAAGTTTGCTAACACAGCCAAACATCAAGCAAACGCAGCAACACAAGACACAGCAAGCAGCTAATAAGATGTTACTGACTGGATCAAAAGAAAGAAGGCCAGCTCTGCATCTGTCCTGCACCCGTTCAGCTCTTCTAGCTCAGTATTCAGTTACATTGCACCACTGACCTTAACATGTATTTTGACTCTTAACCACTGTGAACTATTTTTAATGTGTAGACTGCTAATAAATGCTACACAGAAATTAAAGAACCCATTAAAACTTTACACTAAATTATAGTGTGCACCCAAATGTCACAAAGGTACCTAATATGTCAGGCTGGATTTTTAGGAAATGTGTATAAAATGTTGCACAAGCCATTTAGAATACTTCTAATGGATGTAAAGGCTGCACTAAATAACATAGAGTAACATAGTGTCATAGAGTAAGCGTTGGCGTCAGCATCATATAATAAGGGGTTTGAACAAGCAGATACAGAATACAGTGTGGAAAGTTTTTTCCTTAACCTTTAAAAAGCCATAGTAAAGCATACGGGGAAAATCATGACTTACATTATAAATAATTAGGGTACAGTTCAACATTTTGGAAAATCCGTTTATTCGCTGTTTTGCAGAGTTAGATGACACCACTCTCATGTCTGTACGAAATATACTGTATGAATATGAAGCCAAGAGATGGTTAGCTTTGCTTAGCATACAGAAAAGTGAATAAACATATTTCCCAAAACGTCAAACTATTAAATTGGAGTGCTGCTACAGTTTGAAGCCTAACCTGCAGTGTTTAAATCTAAAGTGAGGCACTGTGATCCACCTTTAGGAAGTAAAATACAGTTTTAACACTGGGATACAGAACTCTGACATTCCCTTCTATTTGGTCTCTGTTATGTTTGATGCCTTTTCTTAGGATTTCAGGGGAACTGAAACATTGAGGCACTTATCATTCAACATCATTCAACTCTCCGTTGTGGAAATCTTCAATCTGCAGCCCTGCATGTGGGCGCAGGTCACTGTTTCAAGTCGTGCGTTACTGTGATTAGCTGTTGTCTTTAGTCTTCTGACAGTTCCACCTTGAGAGGAACCGGCTCAGTTAACAGGAACAGGAAAAGGAACCCACACTGGACATTATGCAGTGTCCACTAGATCCTGTAGTAGGTGTGTACATCTGATGGCTTCAGCTGATCTGGATGAGTTTGAGAAGCCTGAGAAAGAATCCATCCTGGAAAAATGTTTCAGGGGTGATATAATCAGTTGAAATCCTGAGGAGACATGTTCTTTGTAACTCTTACATAAAACCACAAGATGCCACTTCAGTGTGTTGTTGGTCCCACGCAGTTCTCCTTTCCATTACACGTTTAAACGGTAACACATCTCACTCATCGGAGCTGTCTGTCTGGAAATGGTGTGTATTGAGGCTGAGGTCACCAGAATCTGCAAAGCCTGACTGAAGTAGCAGTTTGGGAATGGAGGAAATCTGCAGTTCTTAAAAAGGACCATTGTCTCTCTAAAATCTATGTCATATGTCATACATGGTTTAGGCGTCAAACCTATACTGATCTTACATTTTAAAATATACTTTTTGTTTATTGTGTGTTTTAATACAAAAGTGTAGCTTATTGTTTCATTTCAAGTCTGATTTGTCGGTGCACTGTGAGCAGTGTGCAAAGTAAATATTACTGTGCAGACTGAGCTAATAATTAGGCTTTTATTTCTAGTCTAACACATAGAGTGAGTCATAGAATGATTGCGCTAGAAAGAAAGCCTGTATTTTCTTCCGTTAAAGTGCAACTTCCTGTCATCTCCAGATTTCTCTGGAAAACTTTTGGAAGTTTACTCAGCATGTCTCTCAAGATAGACCTGCTGTTAGCATGTTAAAGTTTACATATTTGTTATTCAAATTCAAATTTAGTAGTCCCTGATAAAAGTTAAGCTCTCCTCATGTGGGATTCAGGTGGTTTGGTTTGGTCACACATAGCCAATAGTGATCTATTGGTGGCATAAACAGCTCAGATATCTCAAATTTCCCATTGACCTCATCAATTCCCATTGACCTCATCAATGCCCCTGATGAAAGATGTGAGCAGCTGTGGCTTCCTGGTGTTGGGTTGTACTTTGACGCTGCAGATTTCAGGCAGATCAGGTGTGTCTATGCGCACAGTGCCTTGTTAGAAACTTGCAGGACCTGAAGATGGAGAGCGCAGCAGTGAAATAGTTTTCCAGGAGCAACCAGGTCAGATGAACCCCCCACCTATTGTAGTAATCTACCGTGTCATTGTTTATTTAGTCATGCATTTTTGGGGGTTAGTTACATGAAAGAGAGACACAAGTCAACACGCCACTTAAGAATCTGGAACAACCTGGAAGCAGATGCATTATTTGGGTCAGTGTAAACCTCAGCAACTCGATTCATTCCACCGGACTTATCAAATAAACTTTTTGTGCTTTTTCTTAACAGAAAGCAATGGCTACCCTGTCTCCTAGACATTACTTTTATATGATACTATTTTGTTTTCCCACTTACATTATGATGGGAAATGTAATAGCTGCTTGGACAGAATCCCAAATGTCTCAAGGCTTTGACAGCAGAGACCAGGGTTCGCATCCTGAGTCCTGTGCGGTTAGGTTTAGGCTAGTGTTCAGCTAGGGAAAGATTCCTGTTATATGTTAGTAAACTAAATGTTGCGTCTTGTGTTTAAAGTTCTGAAGTCAGCTTTTTCTTCATTAAGCACTAACAAAGTGCTGCGAGTCTGAACCATCAATACATTATCAGCAAACTTGCTTTACCTGTATGTCAGTTTTTAGAGGCCTGAAGGAGTAAAAGGATCCTGCGGTTGAAGGAGTACTCAGATGTTTCAGGGAGGTAATACTGCAGTGTACAAATACTCTGTTACAAGTAAAAGTCCAGCATTCAAAATTGTACTTAAGTAAAAGTACAAAAGTATTAGCATCCAAGTACACTTATTATGCAGAATGGCCCATTTTACAATAATATATTATAAAATTGGATTCTAATTATTGATGCATTAATGTGTTAATCACTGCAGCTGGTAGAGATGGAGCTCATTTTAATGTCTTTATGTACTGCTGGGTAGGGGTGTGTGATATTACGATGTTAGATCGTGGATGATTAAAATGTCTCCACGATCTACCTTTTTTAGAGGGATTGTTAGTATCGTGCTACAGTGCACAATCTATCAATTTTAGTTATGTGCTCACACACGCAGTTGACAGCTGCTCTGTCAACATGGCTAGTCAGCTGCCTGGGTCCTCCTCTGTCAACAAAGGCAACACTGGAACTGTTGGGCGTCATAACATTAAAGGTCCCCATGTCCCCTGGCTCCTCTGCTGTCCCTGTTTTTAAATGTGTGTTAATCATAGACTGTATAAGGTGTTAACAGACCTGAAATCCGATTTTACGTTGCCACTAAGACTGGACAGCAGAGCACACAGGTGTCGTGCTGAAAAGTGATCATCCGCAGAAAATAGATTGCCGTCCGCGGGAGCGTGAGCGCCATGTTAAAGCTGTATTGCCCAGTCTTTTTGTGTCTAAAGCTGTTTTTATCTGGATCAAACAGACATAACATGCCATCCCCCACTGTGACCCATCCACCATTGTATCCCTGAGCAAGACATTTAACCCCTCGTTGCTCCAGAGGTGTGCGACCTCTGACGTGTAGCAACTGTAAGTCGCTTTGGATAAAAGTGTCAGGTAAATGTTTGATATGTGTAATATCCTTGTTTATATTTGGAAACGAAATGAAGCCTATGATTAATGTGACTTACTGCTTAAGCTCTCTTTTGTAATTATCCTTATGACTCTACATTATTTAACTGGCTGTGTACCAACCAATCCAGACCTTTTTACCTTTTGAAATACCTTTAAATGGCCAGTACAACCCACGTAATGCAGTATTCCACTTGCCAGAAAGTGACTCATTGACTGAATGGTAGATTCTGCCTCAAAATGACTTGATTTCATTCAGAAGAGTTATATTTGAGAGATTATTATTTGTAAAGTTAAGTTATCTTTGAGATTCTAAAACCAAAATTTCCCCATTTTTTATTTCATATACAATAACATTATGTTTTTTAATGACATACTGACCACCAAACCAAAAATGTCCCTGGTTTTCATTTCAGAAATCTGGTCACCTTACTCTAAGTGAATATGGCATGAACAGAACCGAACACAGAGAACAGCTGGGAAAACAGAACCGAGATGATTTACAGAGTATCTTGAAGAACAGATACATTTACTTTTTGCTAAAACAGCTAACGTTACTAAGAATCATGAGAAGATCAAATCAAATAATATAGACCTATAATAAAATCTTTAAAATCCTACGAGAACAAAATGAATCAGTTCTTTGTTTGAATTAAATATTAGGCTACATTGTATACGATTTAATAAAGTTGTGTTATTTTTCTCTTTTTAAGTTACCAATAACTTGCAAAACAGTCTTAAAAACCAACATGAAAATGAATCGTGATAAGATCGTGAATCGTTATCCTGCCTGAAATAAATCTATATATATATATTCTTGCCATATCGCCCACCCCTGCTGCTGGGTAGCTTCATTTTACGTATATATTTAATACGTCATAACTCATTTGCTGATTTTGTTTTGTGAGCAAAATCTATAAAGTAACTTGTAACTAAATCTGTTAAAAAATGTGATGGAGTAGAATTCAAGTGAATTACCAGCAACCAGTAAAATTGTAATGAAGTACAGTTCTTGGTTACTTTACACCTCTAGACTTAATACTCAATAATTGACAAGAAAGATGTGACAATTTGATTTGAGGAAAGTTAGCATAGTTTTGTGCTTTTCTGCCTTGCTATGCTGTTGATCTTACAACCCCTTCAGATTTATCTTACCGCCTGTTATTGGGATCTCGACCCCCTGGTTAAGAACCACTTGTCTAAAGTGTCATGGTATGCTGTAGTATTAAGCTTTCTCCTAACACTAAAACATTGGAACTAAAGAACCTAGAACCTAAACCATGAGAAATAGTTTTATTTATCCTTCTCCTTTACCCATTGACAGACTCATGTCCATTTGACTTCCATGGCAGTCATTGTTTATAAGAAACTGCTCTTAATTGACTCGTCTTGCTAAAATTAACCCTTAAAAACCTGCATTAGAATTTAGACCCCTAAAAAATGTATTTTTAATACAGGAAAAAAATCTTCTGCTAAATGTACATTTGTCTGAAGTTCCATTTCTTCTCCCAGTCCTGCAGCTCATAAAAGCCACTGTTGTCTTTCCTCCAGTGCAGCATTGCTGGTTTTAATTCCTGAAAGATCCTGTAATTGGGGCAATCCATAACTATCTCATATACAGCCTCTCAATGGTCCTCTGGAGACCCATAACTTCTGCTGTTGTAAGAGGGTAAAAGCCACGTGGGAGGACTTGAAAATGTACTGTGTGTTTTTATAGGAAGAAAACTGCAGGTTAATGACCCAAGTTAGAAACAGCCAACTTAGCTTTTTCCCTTTGAGCCATGACTTTGAAAGTGCAAATAAAAACTGTTCCACATGTTTGAATTCATTGTGATAAAACAGGTTTTGTCTTTAGCCAATCAAAATCCCGTTCCCTACATAGCTAATCTAATCTAATAATCTAATATTTTATGTGAACATTGTGGGTAATTAGTTCACATCCAGGAAGCTGTGCGTGTTTGTTGGAGGTTTTCTAGTTGATTTGAATGAAAAGTTGAATGACCCTTCACTATGTATCTGTGCGAGGCATCTCTTTGTGTGTGTGTGTGTGTGACGGATTTACAGCGTGCGATGGAGGGAGAGCCTGTGTTGTTATGATAATGAGGCAGCATGGGAAGGTCTTTGTCTGTGTGTGTGGAGCTATGAAAAGGTTTGAACAGCCCATGGTAGAATGTGCCCGTTTCTATACAGAATCCACTGTCTGCTGGTGGAAAAACAAAGGGATGTGTGGCAGAGGCCATTTATTTAGGCTATGCATATGGGGAATCTTTTAGGGCAGTTTCACCAAATTAAAAGTGGATATTAGTGATTACACAAAACGCACCTGAACCTGATTAGTGGCAGAAAATTAATGTATGGAATTTCTTTTCTTTTTTTTCCAATTTGTGTGTCTTCAGTGTACTTTGCAGAAGTTTGTATTGCTCCAGGGTTTTGAAACCCATTTTAAAGGATAGGTTGGGGTGGGGTAAGTGATTCTAATCCAGTGCACGTCTTTATGTCAAATTCAGCGAATGTCTCCTCACGGTTAGCTGTCCATTCTGTATGTGCGCTGAAAAACAATTTGGTGTTTGTACACAGCCCTGGCTCTGTAAATGGGAAACAAAGTGGACCGGACCAAGCCACCCAACTCTATTCCAGCCAGGATTTGTGTGTCAGGTAACGTTAAATGACTTGTCCACTGACATTCAGCTTACTTTCTAGGCCAAGACATGCTGTTGTTGTGATGTTAGCTACAGTAGCAGAAGAGCTGCGAGTATCGCTGTCTGGTGCTGTTCTGCTGCCTCTGAGACAAGCGGGAAGCTTCCGGTCTGAGACACAAAGCCAATGCGGAAGTCCCTTAAACCTGCATTCTATCGAACAGCCAGCAGTTGGCAACTCCTCTGGTTACAAAAAGAAGTCCGGTTCCATTAGAAATAATGGTAAAATAAGGCTACTTCTCACCTGATTTATTACCTTTACACTTACACTTTCATAGTGAGTTTATGGTCTCAATCGCTAGTTACGTGTCTTCTTCAATACAACATGATGTTCACTTAGTAAATTATGCTCCTGAAAATAGACCATAACAAGTCATTACCATGGCGACCTGTCAATAAGTCTAGTGTAAATTTAACTAGCACCGCTGAAAAAGCATATTACGAGTCGGCTGTTCACTTTCTCTGGTGAGTACATTTAGTTTTAAGACTGTTGTTCACTAGACAAAATTGTCAGCTGTTAAAATGACAGTTAACATGAATAACATGAATTACAGTTGCACCTAGCTAAGCAAGCTAGCTAGCTCCGCACACGGCGGTTAGCTCCACTGTCTCCATATATGGTCACATCCGGTGCCGCTGGTTGCAAAAACTCAACATGGCGGCGCTCTATCGTCCAAACTCGAGGCTTCAAAACGGCAGTCCACAAACCAACGGGTGGGGTCACAATGACTACGTCCACTTCTTTTATACAGTCGATGCTCTGGGACCGGTTCGTCCTCTCTGCATGTTAGCTTCAAGTCTGCTTCACTGCTAACCTACAACTTAGCTAAAGTTAGTTACTTGCTGTGTCATTTTTTGCTCCACATCATGGTATTTGTCATGGAATTGGATTTCTCCATCCATCGGTTAGGGAAATACTTGTTACGTTCTGTCCAAGAGTTAGATGAGAAAATACCATAGACTGTATACTAGCCGATTAGCCTAGCGGTGGTTGTTGTTCACCAAGAGATAGTTACAACACCTAACTCCTGATTTTCTGTAATGAAATAGCACAAATGGTTTTTACCATGGCAGTTGCATGTAGGTCTTTTGTTTGTTTTGTCCAGCAACAAACGAACAAGCAGCTAACATGGAGGACTCCTCCACTGCAGCTCCGCAAGGAAATACTGTCCAGAAACGCAAAGAGGGAATTTTATAATAAAAAGTTTGTGACTTTGGAATATAGCCACTAGATTTGTTTAACTCATATGGAGCCCCCATAGTCTCAAGAGATCATTTTTCTGCACAATATATTATTAGCTTTACTTGTGTACACAAGATAAAAGCTGCATATCATTTAATCAATTTAAGGGGCTGTAAAGTTACCCTCTGTGCACAAGATTTTAACAAATCTTTTTCTTTCTGTAAACTCCAATGTAAGACTGCTGAAGCCTTATAAGAGCTGTCTGTCCCCATCTCTTACAGGGGAGTCACGCTATGAAGACATTGCTTCAGAGTCAGTGTGGAGAAGAGCAATTCTAATAATTAATTCAAATAGTCCTTCACTAAGCCATAACTATAAAGGGGTTTGACTTGGCACTTGATAAGATTAATAATAATATGTCTTCTGGCTTGAATGTCAGTGTCACTGACAGCGCTGCCAAAGTTACGAGTTGTTTTATGTCTTTCCCAAATAAGTTTTTTCTTTAGTCACTTGGCTCTCATTAACTTTAAATGAAATCTCTTCAGTTGGTGCAGTGATTTGTGTTCATTTGAAAATGTTACAAAGCACCAGGCTAGATCCCATGCCAATTAAAACCGAGCACCGTCACTCCTATTAAAGAGTGCTGTAAAAAAAAAAACAATTAGCCCTGGCCTAGTATCACTGGGATTTGTTCAGAAAAGCCGCCTGGTCAGGAATACCCACATTCCAGCACACATAATGGACCGAAAGCTCTGTGGGAAAAAAGGCGCGTCAAGGAGACAATAATAGTGCATTGTTTTGTCCGACATCACTGTGAGAGCCCCAGTCACCTGCTGGGATGGGTCCAGTGAGGAAATGGTTAAATCAGCCAAATGGAGCATTTGCACAGCAGCTTTATTAAATATAAATATGGAACAAATAAACCACTGTGTGTGTTTGCATCATACAGTCTATGGTTTGCACATACAGTATGTAAATCACCCAAAGGATGTGTGTGACAGTGTGTTCCTGCTAGGAACACTGCTGAGGCAGAGTTTTCTCTCTGCTGCCAGCTGTGCTGTGTGTCCTGCTTGCTCAGTTTCCTGTGCTTTGTCTTTGTTTCTCACAGCATAGCATATGGTAACAAAGAGCGTGTGAAAGGTTTCCATATAACAGAAGCAGAGCCTGCGTAGCGTCTCTGAGTTTAGTTTGCTTTTCTACATCACATGCAATCAAACAGTATTGTGGTTATTTATTTACTGCCAAAGTCAACCACAAAAAAAGTGACAGCATTACATGCGAGGGTTGTCAAAATATTATAAAACCTAATCTAATCTAATTCAGTACAGCCAAAATAGAAAATAAAATGCTAAAATGGATTATTATGTAGATGTAGAATATGTACAGTGCTGATGTTTGGTATCTAGGCTCAGAACTCACTTCCCACACGGAAAACATAAAGCTCAGCACAGCTTGGAGAGTGACAACAACAACTCCCTAAGAATTGAATCTTCACATTAAGCCTGTGGCAAAGAACCTTGGTGTTTGGTTTGATGGTAATTAAAATTTCGAGCAGCACACCACAAAGCTTGTTCAATCATGTTTTTATCAACTTAGATCGAATTTTAGTTATATTTCTATGTTAACTTTTAAGGACACCGAGACCATTTTACACGCCTTCATCTCATCACGCCTGGATTATTGCAACAGCCTTTTCACCTGTTTAACCCAAAAATCTACTGATCGACTCCAGACTGTCCAGAACTCAGCTGCCAGGCTTTTAACCAGAACAAAGAAATATGACCACATTACTCCTATTTTAGCTTCATTACACTGGCTCCCAGTATGTTTTAGAATTGACTTTAAAATTCTATTGATCACTTTTAAAGCTCTTCATGGCCTCTCGCCTTGTTATATTTCTTAACTTTTGGTCCCATACACACCAGCACGTACCTTGAGATCCTCGGGCAGAGGTCTGATGTCTGTTCCAGAGTCTCGACTGAAAACTAAAGGGGACAGAGCGTTTGCTGTCAGGGCCCCGAGGCTCTGGAACAGCCTGCCCGAGGAAATCAGGTCGGCTGAGTCAGTGAACTCTTTTAAGTCCCTTCTTAAAACATACTTTTATAGGAGAGCCTTTCCCAATCTTATTTGACTTTATTTTATCCCTTTTATTTTATTGTATTTTACTAATTTTATATTTATCTTAAACGTGTATTTTAGTCTTTTCAATGTTTTCTTGCTTTTATCTTGTATTGTTTTTGTATTATTCTTTACACTTGTTAAAGAACTTTGTAACTTGTTTTTGAAAAGTGCTCTACAAATAAAGATTATTATTATTATTATTATTATTATTCATTTAGGTTTTATTATATCTCAGAGTAGAGCTGAAATAATGAGTCAATTAATTGACTGGTTGATAAACAGACAGTTGTTCTGAAATGATTTTACAATTTTTCCTGTCATTTTTCAAGCAGAAATGCCACATCATATTGAGGTTTAAAATGTCATGACATCAGCGTCATGCATCAGTCTCAGCTGTTATCACACAGCCTCAGTCAATGTTCATTTTAAGTCCGTACAAACGAGCTAGCACTTGCTGAACCTGAGAGCTGTGACTGAGAGCAGATTTGGATTGTTTTCAACTTGTAGTTGGCCTCTTCATTTAATCTGATGTCTCTTAAGCCTAGTTCACACTACACAATTTTTAGCCCGATTTGCCGCTCGGAGACCGTCAGGCTGTGATCGGGGGTAAATCAGCGGTCGATCGGCGGTCGCCAGTCTTTATGTGTGAGCTACACAACGACGCATCAAAACGGCTCCCCGACACATTTCTGACACATCTGGTCTGTCAGATATCTAACATGCCAAACATCCAGCCAATGAGAGCAGGCAGCTACTTTTTCACTGCAAAACACTTTTTACTCCCCTCCAGCTCTCTCTGTAGCTCAGACGATCCCTGCTACCTGCGTGTACTAATCCATCCTTTCACCCTGATTCTTTTGTCTTTATAATTTCTATCTTTATAATAACAAACAACAGCTGTTTCGTGTGTAGGTTGGCGTCATTTCCCGTTTCACGTGGGTTTTCTTGAGTCGTTGTCAGCTCAGGTAGTGTTTGACCCACTGTCCTGTTATGTCATGTTGTGGCCTATCTTTGACTTCCAGTCTGCACTATTCATTTACTAGTTTTCATACTTGAAAAAGCTGCAAAATGTGATCTACGTTCAACAGCACAACAGTTATTCTGTGTTTCTTTGGGTACTTCATTTTGAAACTCATGTCAAGTGACGTGTTTTGTTTTCCTCTTGGTCTCACCAGACAGAGAAAGTGTGTGTGTGTGTGTGTGTGTGTGTGTGTGTGTGCTCTGCATGCCCTGGCCATCTGTCCAACAGTATTGTCTGCTTGAGAATAGCGTGCAGCGTCTTCAGGCTCACTGTGTAGAATGGGAGCTTCCCATCCTCTCTCTGTCTCTCTCTGGTCCAGTCACGTCATTATGTTTGTGTGCTGGTCTAGCCTTAAGCCTCTCAGTCTGACAACAATGTGATGACAGGGCTGAGGCTCCGGGACTAGTCAGGGCCAAAGGTCATCTGCCTCTGTCTACTATTTTATGGTGGCTATATCTCATGAAGGTTTGTAGAGGTTCTTTCAGCTGTAGTCTGGCCATAGTTGGTGTAATTTACACCATATTTGAGGAGAAAGTTATTAGATGGAAAACTAGAGGAAAAAGGAAATGTTGCCAAACCATTAATGACAAGCAGTTGTGGAGGTAGTGTCAACATAATGGACCAAATATGAGCTTGTATTTAAATTGCAGGCTTGCTTTGGAACAGCTTTAAGACTAGACTAAGCTTTTCACAGTAGCCCACAACTTTTAAAAGACCAGTCAGCTCTGGCTGTGAGTGGGATGAGAGGTGATCTTTAATAACCCTGGACACAGGGAAACTGAGGTACACGTACATGGAACCTCAGAAAGAGGAGAAATCACAGGAGTAACGTTACCACCAGCTAGTCCAGGAGCTTGGCCTGGATAATGGTCAGTTCAAGGCTTAGATGAGACACTTTGACAATCTGCTGTCAGTCGTTGGACCTAGTATCACAACAATGACCACTAACGTTAAGCACTGGGGGTCTGCTGGTCCTGCCGAGCAGCTGAGCAATTGTTTGTGGTAGATTATGTTTGTTTTAACGTCAATGCTATATCAGCAGACTAAAGATCTGACAGGTGATGTGAGACTTGTTATGTAGCTAAACTCTACAATAGGGCTGTAAAATAAAACAATAATTATTGCAATATAGTTTTTTTCAATAACAATATAACAAATGTTCAATAAATATGCAATAAATGTTTATTCACTTGAATCATACACAAATTAGGACTTAATAATTTTACTCATGCATATGTGTTAACAAAGATTTTATCATAATTGTTTTGAATGTTCTACCGCAGATCTGTGACGTGTTCCACTGTTTGGCCTCAAGTGTCGACCATAAAGAAGAGTTTAAACCACAATAAACCATCTGTCTTCCAGTATCTTCAACCAAGTCCAGTTGCCCTTGATTTTAACCTTCGTTGAATAAACCATCTGGTTTCTTCAACTTTCACTCAGGAGCAAAAATCAGCTTTTAACCTCGAGATGAAATAACGATTTGAAACTTACCGTGATGCTCATCGATATCGAAAGATAAATAACTTTTTATCGTGATAACATTTTTGGCCATATCGTCCAGCCCTACGTTGCAATGATAATGTTGATGAGAGCGAGCAAACGTTAGCTTAATTAACAAACCATGAACTGTATGCTACCTGTTAACTGCACAACTGTTCAGGTCACATTAACAACGTTTGGGAAAATCATATAGCTCCAGCAACAGCCACCACTAGTTTGGGTGTGAGGTCTCATAATCTGTCCATTCCAGAATCTCAACAGTTAAACAGTGTTAATATCCACAGATCTGAAGGAGAACTGTTTCCCCCAAACTGCGAAGCACAATGATGTGGATGATTTGAATGTCTTTTGTCCAGACAGCTATTTTTTGCCTTCCTTAAAAGCTTCAAGCTTTGGTGCTTTTCCATTATCAGAAAAATTAGCAGGTCAAGGCATATGACCGCCTACCCTGAGTCTAGGTTCTGCTCGAGGGAGTTTTTCCTTTCCACTGTGGCCAAGTGTTTGCCCACAGCTGGAATTGTTTGGGTAAATAATAATAACAATAATAACAGAGTACGGTCTGGACCTGCTCTTTATGAAAAGTACAGTGAGATATCTTTGGTCAAGATTCGATGCTTTATAAATAAAATAGAATTGAATTAGGCAGTGTAGCTCACATTTGTGGCATATTTAAAAGGCCTACTCCATTTATTAGCCAACATTATATAAACAGTTATTCTATGTGTCTACCCACCAAAGGCAAACACTCCTACAATATGTGGTATGTTCAGAGGAAACTCCCCACTGGTCCAACTTGATCTCTGATCTGCTGTGTTCTCGTAACCCTCATCTAATACCTGTTCACCCCCCACTAGGACTTTATTGAACCACATATTTCACTATCCCCCACACAGACAACTCCCGAGACTACCTAATACCCACATTAAAGGCAAAAGAAATGTCTGTTGAGCTGGGCACGAATGAATGCATGAACAAACAAGCCTTATGCACATGTTTCCTACCTAAGACGTTACCAATTCCAAGGAAGTAGTTCCACTGACACAGATTTAAACCAGCTCCAGAGCAGAAACATTAGTTGGTGCTACAACCAGATGCCAAGGTGATGTTAACTGGGCTCCATGCCAAACTCGGTCATCCATCATCAGGAAGAAAGTTGCACCTACTCTCAGTGAAAGCAAAACCTCAGTCGGAGGTCAAATCCAGACTTTTCATCTGGTTTTGAAAGAGTAAGGTTCTTCATCTTTTCATATCTTCTGGTCATGACTAAGAGGAGCTAATATGGAAGCGTGACAGAGAAAATGATTTGTGTTTGAGATGATGTTAATGCCCTGAAATCTAGCGAGCTCTTCCAAATCACTAAACACTGCTTCAAATACATACAACAAGAGGCTCATCTCAGGTGACTGGCCTGTGCAGTTTTACAGAAATGCCATACCATGAGCTCGCGCTTCGCATAGATACACTGGCTGCTCTGGACACAGTTATTAGTTGACTTGGCCTTCTTTCACTCTAGTTTTTATGAGACTTATAATCATGGAATTAAGTTGAAATGGAAACAGCTGATGTCAGGTTAGGTTGATTTGCCCACTGCTGCTCTCTGGGGCCTCAGATAACATCATTCATTTTAGTCATTCTAGCGGCATGGCTCTAGGGTTGGCAGCGTTTGGTTCAGACTCAAAGATCTCAACAACTATTGGATGGATTGCCATGAACATTTGGACAGACATTCATGCTCCCGAAAGGGTGAATCATACTGACTTTGGCGATCCCCTGACTTTCTTCTAGCGCCACTAGCAGGGTTACACTTTTGGCTTTTAATGAAATATCTCTATACTGGATGGACTTCCATGAAAGTCTCAGGATGAATTGTAAACACTTTGATCTCCTGTCTTTTTCTCTAGCCCCACCATCAGATCAAAAGTTCAGTTTGAACACATGCTTTTCTTTTGAAATCTAAATGTTTGGTATACTTAAGACTAGGGATGCGAGGAAGGAAAGTGGAGTTCAGCTGCAGCACCTCCCTTGATTCTTTAGTTTCAAAGTGTCAACAGTCATGAGTCATTCTGACCACACTCTCAGTCAGGAATTCTGTTACTTTGCCCCTACTTTGATACAGTGCAAGGCTGTGATGTAGTGGGCAGCTGGCACTGTAATGAGGATGTGCAGCAGGTTGTTGGTAAAAATGATCAATGTACAAATGTCTAAAAGATAAAATGATCCCTTAATAAGCCAGAAGTGATCCTTTTGAAATGGAAGGTCACAGAAAGAAAGAGACAGAGGGGTGTACTCCATGTGTGCTGACTGACTGTAATTCAAGGTTCTTTATTTTGTCAGCATTGTCTCTTCCGTTGTTTGTGTGTGTGTGTGTGAGTGTGTGTGGGAGAGATTTGCCCAGAGGACTGAGCACTGTCTGTACCACTGACTTTGACAGCATCACCCTGGTCATCACCTTGTGTCATAGTGTTTGTGTGTGCGTGTGTGTTTGTGCGTGTCCATGACTTATTCTGGGGGAAAGGTTCACTCTGACATACCAATACCAATGTGGCACAAAATGAGATCAGTGAGCAGATATTGAGCTTTACAAATGCTTTCAGGCGTCACAAAGCTGTCTAGGGTTGAGGGTACCTGCTGTATGGCTAACCTGCTGTAGAGCAGACACAGCCCAGGTACATAATAAAATACACTCTGCTGCTACCTACCGAGAGAGAAGGTAAACATCAGCTTGATTTACGTTCACTCTGAGTTCACCAAACAGTTCGCTTATTAATGAAAAACACAGCAAGAGTCCTGTGCACATAGTTAAAGATAATAAACTAGCTAAACTAAACTATAAACCCAAAATACCCCACTTTTAAACAAATGCTTTTGTTGCTTAAACATAAACAGTCTCATAATGCTGTAGTCACTATGAGCAGATATTGTATAGTGGCTTTGGCTATATTATATATACCAATACATTCTGAATCGATATTTTTGCCAGATCCATTGAACATAATGTGGTCAGCATTATTTAGTCTTATTAATAGTCTTATTATTCCAGTTGTCTGGTTACGGACTTCAAAGGTTGCGGTGCACTACATTCTGAATGCTGCATATGAGAATGCAGTGCGTGGATTCCAGATGCTGCGCTAAATACAATGCATTCATCACTGTTTTAGTCTTTTCATCCTCTCATGATGGTGGAATAACTGTTCATACTGCAGGAATCTGGATGGCAGGTTCAAATTACTTACAGAATAAGAGACGGAGAGGGGAAAGTGGGGATGGGTGTGGAACAATGTGTTCTCTGTTTGCTTTAGCGGTTCCACTAACCTTCTACTCCCTTTCTCCTGCAGCTCAGCTTTACGTCATTGAAATCAGCCAACTGTGTGTGTGTGTGTGTGTGTGTGTGTGTGTTCAGTGTAATTGAAATCATTCCTGGACTTTCCTGTCTGAGGACATGAGGCTCACTGGCTCTGATACATGACTGGGAGCAGGCTGCTTTAACAGTTAGAAAATCATAGTGCATCTCGCACTAACCACAGATGGTAGGAAAAGGAAAGAAGGGTGACTTATTTAAATATTTAAATTTCTAGCAGCAGGCCTTCAAGACTATGAAGCCCTGTGTGTGTGGGTATTTTCATTCCGCTGGTGAGCTCCACCCGGTTACACCAGGAGCCAAGGCTGGATGACAGGAAGAAAACAATGAGTGAGTGGTGTTCAGGAGAATTGCCCTAGATGGGTACATGGGTGTAGTCTGTGTGCATGGAGGTGTGTACAAAGTAGTGTGTGAACAATAAGGGGCTGGCTGGCTGCAGGTCAGATAATACTGCTGTACAGAGATGGATAGATGTCACAAGGAAGCAAAGAGGCTCACTGCCAAATACACCCCGTACCACCCTGTCACCCCCGGCCATTCCCCCCACCCACACTCAGGATATGTGAAGAGGATGTGTGTCAGCTCTTTCAGAGACAGAAGATCAGGAAGGCACCAGGACCAGACGGAGTGTCACCATCCTGCCTGAAAATCTGTGCAGACCAGCTGGCCGCCATCTTCAACTGTTTCTGTTCTGTTTCTGTACATTGAGAGCAATGTAAGATGAGAGTCAAATTGGTCGTATGTGTACACATGCCTGGCCACTGAAAGTGATTCTGATTCTGAAAAACAAAGGTTTAGCTCAGCAATGTTTTGTATGAAAGCAAGGTTAAGGTCTAGGTTTCATGTGTTTTACTGAAAATATAAAATGCCTTAATAATGCCTTGTAAATAATGCATTCTTGTAATACATTGTTAGCCTTGCCAGTGGCATAGCTGTGGGAATGGCAATGAGAGAAAATTGGAAGGATTGCCATGAAATTGGGTACAAATGTTTATGGCCCCCAGAGGATTAAAGCTAATGACATAGGTGATTCCCTGATTTTACATGTAGAGCTATAGATGGAGGATCCCTTGGGTTTTCCTCTCACACCACCAGTAGGTTGACATTATTTGTCTAGACTGGATTGTCTCAACAACTGGTGGGTGGATTACCAAAACATTTGATCCACACTTTCAGGTTCCCCTCAGGATGAATTTTAATAACCCTGACGATCCTCTGACTTTTCATCTAGCACCATCACCAGGTTAAAATGTCCAATCCAATACTTTGGTTCATGATCAAATTCCTGCAGAGCTAATGGACATCGCCATCAGCCTCAGCTGGTCTTCATGTTTACTGCTAATTAACAAGTGTTAGCGTGCTAACACTCTGAACTAAGATGGTGAACATGGTAAACATTATACCTGCTTAACATCACCATGTTAGCATTGTCACTGTGATTAGCATTGGGACAATACATGTACCATACATTCAACTTAGCACTTACTCTGTGAGCCAATTCCTGATATTTAACCACACCAGCCTGTCCACTGTATGTCCAGTGACAAACTCAAATTGCCTTTTATGTGCCAGACATTTCTTTGTTGTACATTGCAATAGAAAACTGCAATTATAGGATTAGTTGGCTTAACTAGATCGGCGTGCTTAGCTGTATGTGGGGATTAAGCTCAAGTGGGCCACTAAACATCTGGCAAACATGTCAGTCAAGGCGCCATAAGGAGAAACTGGCAGCAGTGAAGGCTAATAATGACCTTGTTGAGAGGAACACTCTTAAAACAGGGCTCAGGTAACAGTTTGCTGCAGCCGTCAGACACTGTTGATATCCACAGATCAAGATCCCGTTCTAGGAGAAGGATACACAGTGCTTAACATGTTCCAGTTTCGTCAGTCTAAGCTCTTGGTTCGGATGTGGCGTTAATGCTTTCTTTTGTTTGTTTTTCCTCATTCAGACGTATCCACCAGCTACATCAGACAGCTGGAGAACAAGATGAGGATGCTGGAGGACGAGAACAAGCAGCTGCTGGCACAGGTAACTACTGCTCTGATCACTTTACACAGTTAAAAACCACATCAGTGGGGATCACTAAATCTGGATGCAGTCCTCTTTGGCACACTTTGGAAAATGTTCACACATTGCTATACTGTATATACTCTAGATGGGATTTTTTTGTATGGCCATGTGACGCTGTGCTGAGTAATCAGTGTATTGATGCTAGGGGCAGTGATCATCTGACAGACCTGCTGTACGTTCACACCTACAGTGTGACTGTCTTTCTGATGTTTGATGTTATCATTAACCTGATGAAGGCAGTTGACTAAAACGCCGGTGTCCTTATAAAACAAGAGCGAGGCGTGCATTCACCCATCACTGATCGGTACACCAGAAACCAGAAACATCTACAGTTGCATTGTTTTTGTGTACTGAACTTTTACTGGTTAATGATATTGAATACCCTTAGTGGAGTATAGTGTGTTTGTGTCCAGCTTGTCTAATATACACACATACTGTAGGAGTACTTGTATACACATACACACCTTACAAACAGCAGTGAGCGTCTTATTTTTTCCTCACAGACCAAAACCACCATCGTAAATTGCATAGCTTAAACTTAATGTCTCTTCATTGAGCTCGTAAAAAATGTACAGTATACAATATTTTTTTTGTCCATGTACTAAAACACATAAAATGTTCTAAGCTAGTTTTAGAAAAACTATATGTCCGGTAACATTAAGGAACTGCAAACAGCATTGTCCCGGGAAAAGTCCTACCACTGCCTTTATGTGAAGCAAACATACCTGATCTGCCTTATAAAGTCAGTATTGATCAGACTTCATCTGAAGTGTCTCTCTCTCTCTTTCTCTCTCTCTCTCTCTCCCAGACGAACGGAGGGGAAGTAGAGACGCTGCGGAAGTGTTTGTCACTTTATCATTCAACTCCGCTCTCACAGTTCCAGGATAGCATGCACAACGTACGTACACTATTACACTGACAACAATGTGTGTGTGTGTGTGTGTGTGTGTGTGTGTGAGCTCAGCCTCAAAATATTAAAAACTCTGGTCTTGTTTATCCAGCTTTGCTTGTCTCTACCTTTTTTCCTCAGCTCTATGTTTCTTCCTGCACCCCCTCCATCTTCAATTCAGTTGTATTCGGTTTGCACTTGATTTGAATATCCCCAGCACAGAGGAATTACTGTACATGTGGTATCAATCAGTATACAGTATGTCCCATCTGAAATTAAAAGACTCAGCTCATGTAGCTTTATTCCACCAATAACCAGAATAATAACCTCATCTAATAACCACCTCTGTCAACTCAATACATTTCACTTTGTTTTATGGTGGCTATGCAAACCCATTCTTAAAAATCTTTATTTCCTGGATGTGTGTACCCACTTTACCGTAAAGGAACAGTTTGGGGAAGAAATGTATTTGCTTTCTTCCTGGAAGTAACAAAATCAAGCAGCCAGTTTAGGGGGGGGGGGGGGGGGGGACACTAGCCTAGCTCTGTCCAAAGGTAACAATATCCACCTGCCAGCACCTGTAAGGCTCACTAATTAAAAGTAAAAAGTAAAACCACAACCTGTTGTTTTCATGGGTAAAAGAAACCATATATAACATGTTATTGTGTGAGCTGAGGTGGGAGGTAGGTAGGTGTATTTTGTTACTTGTGGACGAGCCGCTGTTCCCAGTCTTTATGCAGAGGCTGGGCTGAACAACTACTGGACATACATGAGAAAGTTATCAATCTTTTTCATCTAACTCTTGGCGAGAAAGGGGAAGGGGAAGCTTACTCCCCCAAAATGTAAATGACGCTAACTTTTTTTCTGAGCCATCTTCAACCGTTGCATGTTGCTCACCTTCTGATTAAACTGTGGCTTCAGCAGTAACCACAATCAATAATAGCATCAAGTGACAAACCCCTCAGTGATTCCTTACAGTGTACAAACACAGGACATCTAATCAGATAATTGAATTTATGTGTAAATACTTGTGGGAATTGGGAATGAGGCGTGGGAGGAAAAAATAGCTTGTGTAACTGGCATCATGTGTCTCCTCCAGGTTCGATTTTCTGTCTTATATCATGTGAGTTCAAGTCTTAGGGTTAGACATGTCAGCTTACTGTGCATGTTTGCTTCTTTAAGTGTGTGGGACTGAATCCGAAACTGATCATTCGGTTGCGTCAGAGCCAACTTGAAGTGATGAGAAAAGAGAAAAAGACTGGCAGAGGAGTGGTATCAAAAGCTCACCTTTCTGTCATTATCTAACAGTATCACTGCTGACAGCTGCAGCGACGTCATTCAAATGGAATGAAAAGGAAAATGTGAGAGGCAGGACATCCGATCTCACCTATTGATAAGTCTGTCTGACTGGCTGATTGATCCTCCACGGCTTTACTGCAAACACAGCAGGTCTCCTGTCGCCGTGGGAACGCATACATACTTGCCTCAGCAGTGCTGCTGCCTCCTGTCACAGCGTCTCCTGTTATTCCTTTTCTTTTACTGCTGGGTGTTGCTACAGTATCTCTCTATATGCTTGCATGTCTGTTTACTTTGTGATTCCAATGATTGTGATCAGAGCGGGCCACCTGTCTCCCCAGGTTGCTGCTCGGACCCCCAGCAGTGAACTCTCCCCCACAGGGCTCTACTTCCCACCAGAGCAGAAACCAGAAGCTGTGGTCCACGCAATGAAGGTAGGCCACAATCCAGCCTGTGTGAGCTGTTTATGGCTGTGTACAAGTTACAACTAGTAGCGTCACGTCCATCATTTTCAAGTCTCACTCCCAAGACCTCTCGGCATCACTTTACTTACCTAAACCAAGGGGTCTTGCCCAAGAGTCTATATGTGATGACTTAGGAGTGAAAACAAGTTGCTTTTGTTGAGGTAAACCTATGCTATTTCCACCAACCTTGTCAATCAAAGTTGCCCATTCTGGGTCTAAACATAGCTTTGATAAAGGCATCAACTGCTTTTATGCCTAGAACAGAGTACAAAACAACAAAGTGGAAGATGGGGAGTAAATGACAGCAGCTGCCTCCTAATGGCTAATATAAGAGCCAAAGGTTTAGCTTGAAAGCCTATTTTGTTTGTGTGTGTGTGTGTGTGTTTGTGTGTAGGTCCTGGAGGTCCATGAGAAGCTGGACAGACAGAGCTCACACGAATACGATGAAGACCTTAGTGAGAAAGAGAAGGCCATCGTCAGAGAGATGTGCAATGTAGGTTTCAACAGAACTTTATTTCTTTCTGTCTGTCTGTCTGTCTTTGCTCTAGTTTTAGAAAGTTTTGGGTGGTGTGGGGAGAGAGGAAGGAGGATTATAGAGGGGTATGGGAAAAGCGCCAAATCAGACATTTAGTCAATTGTGTACAGTGTCTGCCACTGCAGAGGTGAGGAATTAAAAAGATGGAGGGCAGCAGACACTTACTGACATACTTCGCCTGCAAAGATGTAGATTCAGCATGGTTTATTGCATGTAATGGAGCTGAGCTGAGATGATACGAGAGTAAGGGATTGAGGGTCCGGAGGGAGGACTGAGGGATGCAGGGATGGGGGAGAGGGTAGAGGGATGAAAGGATAAGGGTCGAGGTGTGATGGATGAGGGGGGTGAGGGGAAGAAGGGTGAGGGATGAAGGGACGGAGGGGTAGGAATCAGATCTGTAGCTTGTGGATGTAGGAGAGAAGAGGGGACTGGGAGGGGTCTGCTGGCGGGAAGATGGGCGGGAACTGGTGGGAGTTGAGATTCTGAGCGGGGGAGCCATCTCTTTGTGGGTAGATGTACGGAGCACCCGGTTCCTGTGCTTAAGTACTTGGTGCGAATTAATGGGATGAGTTTATGGCGTGGTCTTAGTTCTCAAATTTAGTTATAAAACTTCCTGTCATGGAGCATAACACTGCAGACCAGAGACAAAACCTGGCTGGAATCAGGAGGGATTTGGGGTCCTTTCTCCGGGATAGAGCAAGGGGGGCTGTTGTAAACGCTAGATTTTCTACATTAAATGACATGGATGGATGCACTTACCTCCTTTTTCTTTGGGCTGGAGAAGCAACCAGTGGGAAGATAAGCACATGCACTAAAGGATGGGTTACAGCTGAAATAAGGGAGGGGGCTGTGAGGTTCAATGAGAGACTGTATGCAGCAGAGAAGTGTGATCCAGCTTCTGCTAATGTACTACTGGTGAGCTTGCCGCAACTCTCCAGTCCTGATACTGCTATCTAAGAAAGCGTCTCTTAGTGACTTGAGAAACTGGTGGTCAGTTGCGCTACTTTGTGTTGATTTTAAACATTATTCCAAGAGCGTTTGGTCGGACCTTCAGGCAGTGGTGGGTATATTTCAGATTGATCAAAGGGCTTCATCAGCAAAAGTGAAGTAGGGGAAAAATGGGACGTGGTTGTGGGGTGGTTTGGAGGGTTGTTGGAGGTCCCACAACTAGATGGGTTTAGGGTGGAGCAAGGAGGAGCTGAATGTGTGTACCTAGACTGGGAGGGCTGGGTCAGCAAGAACTGGGAAGGGGTTTCATCGATGGTTGACAAAGTGGAAGTGGATTCTCCCTCAGGTCTCATACAGAGGATAGATACAAATCGACAATTTGGTGGCATCTTTGTTGTGGCACAAACCTGCTGGCTGGAGGAAGCTTCAGATAATGCTGGTGGACTACTTCTGGGCAGATCACAGCTGGCTGCCTTGCTGTATCTACCAATGCAAGAGGGGGAACAGAGACTGCTAGACTTGCAAACACCACTGCACCAAGGTTGGCTGCAGATCCAGAAGCGTGGCGGGAAGAAGAAGCGAAGCTGCTGTCCTTTGCCCCTCCGAGCCTGGGAATTTTTGCTTAGAACTTTACAGCATTAGGGAGGTCAGACAGCATCGGTGGCCGTGTGACCTGGGGGGACAGACTATGGCAGGGTTTAGGTGGACAGTGCCATAATGTTGACCTGTTTTTGTAACACTTGTTTTGGTACATTCCACTGTATGTTATAAGGCGTTTCCTATAGCTGACTTTCTAAGAATGATCCCACTTCTTCACTTCTGTCTGACACTGTGCCGTTCCTCCCTCTCAGGTGGTTTGGAGAAAGCTGGGTGATGCTGCCGGCTCCAAACCTTCCGTCCGACATCAGCTTTCAGGCAACCACTTTAAAGCACCTTTATAGTTGTCAGACACCGAGTGAAGTCACCAGTGGTCCCAGCAAACCTGCACTATTAGTTTGGACTGGAAGCTTTTCAGTGTAGGATTTGCTCTGTTGGCTGTCAAACAGCCTCCTCAGTCTGAACTGAACTGAGTCATAATGGATGTGCAGCTCAGCGTACCAGGACATAGTACTGAAATGCCAACACTGGAAGACTCTGGCAGTCACGACTTCGGTGCAGATGGACACATAAAAGCCAGCCTCATAAAAGCCTGGGTTGGCCTATCAGGCCAAGACGACCAGAAAAGCTTACTTTAATCCTTAATAGCTCCTAAATGGTTTAATAATTGTCAGAATTACCACCTAGACACATAAAAAAGTGTGACAGAGTGTGAAGAGAGATGTTTTTAAAATTGACTTCATTTCAGGCAGTGTTTGTAGCGGTCATTAGAAGAAGTGCTGCTCTAGGCACTTCTGCATTGGCTTCTCCACTCGTAATTCAATAACCATGCGTTCACACAGCGACCGATCGGCCCTGCAGGAGCCTCTGTTTACGCTGGAAGCCTTGCATTTTCACAGTCTGCTTCGATATTCACCTTCAGTCGATCGAGGAGTTAACAGCGCTTGACATCAAAACCTTTATTTCATTTCCTGGGAATTCATGGACGGGACATAATGACTGTGTCGTTTACAGTGTAAATGCACAGTGAGACTTTAAACAGTCTTATAAGGACTGACGTTGACTCCATCAAACCCGGGAACCACAGAAACTTTCTGCAATTGGACTCGCAGCCTTCACCTTCATCGATCAGCCTGTTGAAGGATGACATATGCGAGTTATCCTATAAACACACAATGGACAGAAGTTCATTTATCTTCTTCTTTTGACACTTATATTTAAACAGCGGAATTACACGTATGCATGAACACTGCTGGCTCTGGTTTCACACCTTATGTACCTACTTTTACAAAGCAATGGAAATTCCTGCTTTGAGGAACGCCACAAAAACACACGGTATGTAAATGAGGACATGAAATGTTAATATTTCAGACTTTCCTCTATTTTAGTCTCAAACCACAGAACACTGTACGGTGTTTTTAAGGTTGTGTCAACAGTGGTCAGTGCTCCAATAAAAGATTTTGATTCAAATTGATTCCGACATTTCAAATTGGGCTCATAGAGTCAGCAGATACACAGGTGAAGGGACAAACAATGCACCCACTGGACGAACCAGCTGCATATGTTTCCATTATGTAATGAAGACCGGTAGCTCTTTGCTTTTTGTGTCCAGTATAGTGTGCATGGTGTGTGGTTTGGTGGATTTGACTAGCAGCAGCTTTACACTATTAGCCTAAATACTGAGCACACAATGCCAACCCTGCTACCAGTACTTCTCTGTGACAACAAGAATTTGATCAAAGAGCTGATTTTGCGTCACGTGTCTGTCTTCCTTGGGAACTGCTTTAACTTGAGACTACTGTGAGATGCTTTAAGGGACACGCTGACTTCTTGGGAAAGCTGTGCTGTCCTACCACAGTAAGATTAGAAGGCCGATAACTTCATATCTGTTCGTCAGTACAGAGATAGGACCAAGGTATGGTAAGACTAGGTTAGACTGGAAGCAGGAGAAAAAGTAAGCCTCCATCAAAACTGAATATGTTTGTTGGAGCCAATTAGCCACCAAATCATCCAACTGTTATCCGGGTTTTGTTCAGGGTTATTCTGCAAACCTGGCAACCCCACTATGAGGACAAGTGAGTGCACATTGCAGTCACTGCAACTCCTGAAACTACAATATCATGTAATTTTGTACGATTTGAATACAGAAGATGTTGTGTGTAAGGCAGCTTAGAGGTTGTTGGAAGGTGAATCGGTCCGATTTTGATGGAACAAGGCCGAAACAGGATATTAAGTAGACCTAGTAGATCATTTTGCCTTGCTTAGTTTGTAAGTGTCTATGACAATGTTATTTGTTCAAATAAAAAAAAGGATCAGGATATTGTCTATTTTTATATTTTTCAATTCTAAGCAAACTCATTTTTCAGGTGACTTGGCTCTACAGTTTGGTCTCCCCACTCCCACCATGACCATTTTGAGTGTACATGACAAAAGAAAAGCAGACTACACACTATCTAATTAACCAACCTCTAAAATACCTAGCTACCAGAAGCTAGCCTGGATATTGAACTTTTGAATACTTGAGTTCTACCTACCATAATTAGGGATCTTAACAATATACACTGTTTCTTCAATTCAACAGAAAGTCGTCAGATTGAACTTTTCAGAATAATCTCCCTATATACTGTACAGTCATGTATTACACTTTCTGTAGGAGTCATAAATGAAGTTACATGCTGCAAACCTTTTTGTTTATTCTCACTTTGGTACAAAATTATTTTCGTCTACAAATACAGTGGGAAATCTCGTGAAATTCTTTAAGTTGAACACATAATGCTAATGTGGGTCTTTCCCTTAAAAAAACTTTTTTGTTGGATAAGAGAGTGTGTGCATTTAGTGAATGTGTTTGAGTATGAGCGTTCTTCAAAAATCTGAATCTAGCTGGTGACTTGTATTTGGTAACAAACCCAAGTTATGGGTCTTTACCTAAACTAGCAGCTGTATTGCATCTGTACAATATGATGCACAATATGTGCACAATTGTTAAGAGACCCAGGTTATGTTTTTAAAACATGTTGAACAAAATAAAATATTTTCTTATGGCGACATACATATGCACTGCTTACTCTGTCAATGACTTAGATCTAGTGCTGAAATATTTCTCTGTGACTGTGCATTTTAGAGAAAGACATGTGCTGTTATAAATACATATTTCCAATAGGTTTCCATGGAGTAGCAGGCCTTTATATTTGTTGAATAAGCTGTATGTAGCCGAAATGTATTTTAGCAGTATATGATGTGAAAGAAATGAACAAACCTTTAGATGATTTTGAAATAAAATGTAAGTATACTTTGTAAATCTGTGTTGTTGTCAGTGACTGATGGTAAACATGAATTATTCAGAGCTTTAGTATTCATGAGCTTATGGTTCTTTGCCTTGCAGTACAACATTTGCAAAAATGTTTGCCAGTCATTTTCTAGTTTAGACATTTACCCGATTCCACCCTAAAATGACTGATTCTTGATGATTACAAGAATGTGACTCATTTGATAAATTGTCCACATTAACTACAACCAACAAGCAGCAGGAACATTTAGCTATATTCGAAATAAAAAATGACTTGGAAATGTCTGCTATGTGGACTAGGTGCATGTAAAAGCTAAATGTAGTTTAATTTACAGTGGACAGAAAAAGTCTACACACCCCTGTTAAAATGCCAGGTTCTTATGATGTAAAATAATGAGACAAAGATAAATCATGTCAGAACTTCTTCCACCTTTAATGTGACCTATAATGTGAACACTTCAATTGAAAAACAAAAATCTTCGAGGGGGAAAAATGAAAAATAAAACCCCTCAAATAACCTGGTTGCATAAGTGTGCACACCCTTAGACTAATACTTTGTTGAAGCACCTTTTGATTTTATTACAGCAGTCAGTCTTTTTGGGTAGGAGTCTATTAGCATGGCACATCTTGACGTGGCAATATTTGCCCACTCTTCTTTTCAAAAGCGCTCCAAATCTGTCAGATTGCGAGGACGTCGCCTGTGCACAGCCCTCTTCAGATCACCCCACAGATGTTCAGTTGGATTCAGGTCTGGGCTCTGGCTGGGCCATTCCGGAAAATTTATCTTCTTCTGGTGAAGCCATGCTTTTGTGGATTTGGATGTGTGCTATGGGTCGTTGTCGTGCTGAAAGGTGAACTTCCTCTTCATCTTTCTAACCGACGCCTGAAGGTTTTGTGCCAAAACTGCCTGGTATTTGGAACTGTTCATAATTCCCTCCACCCTGACTAAGGCTGAAGAGAAACAGCCCCAAAAGCATAATTCTGCCACCACCA
Organism: Micropterus salmoides; assembly: GCF_014851395.1. Lineage (NCBI taxonomy): Eukaryota > Metazoa > Chordata > Actinopteri > Centrarchiformes > Centrarchidae > Micropterus > Micropterus salmoides. The sequence goes on from NW_024041039.1 coordinate 29,544,728, forward strand.
TGCTTCACTGTGGGTATGCTGTTCCTTGGGTGATGTGCATCCTCTCTGATGCTTTGAAAGCTCTCTGTGATCCGTGGCTTTCGCTCGGAGATGCAACTAAGAATATCTCAGGAAAATCCTCCTAGAACAGCTGAACTTTATTTGTGATTAATCAGAGTCACTTTAAATGATGGCAGGTGTGTAATGACTTCTAGTTAACCTGAGTTTGAATGTGATGTGATTAATTCTGAACACAGCCACATATAAGAGGGTGTGCACACTTATGCAACCAGGTTATTATAAAGTATTTATTTTTAATTTTTCCCCCTTGAAGATTTCAGTTTGTTTTTCTATTGAATTATTCACATTACAGGTCACATTAAAGGTGGAAAAGGTTCTGACATGATTTATCTTTGTCTCATTATTTTACATCATAAGAACCTGGCATTTTAACAGGGGTGTGTAGACTTTTTGTATCCACTGTATGTTAGACTAGACTGCCTTCTAGTGGCACAAATATATCACTACAGCTGAAAGACCTAAAAACAGTAGTAGAATCCCAGTTCCATACTTCAGTAAATAGCCATTTTAATGATGTTGAGGGCTGTGTGTTGTGTGAGAGTTGTTCACAACTAAAAAAAACTGTAAAATCAAACGATCTTAAAGCCCAAATGCATAGCACTGCACTGCTGAAAAACCTGCAAGTTGAAATATTTGGCAGCTGAACTGCATGACCTAAAGAAGGTAAGAGGTGAAATACATTCCCAGAAAAACATTAATAATGTCAAAGAATGAAGCTGAAATGAGTTGTAAAGCAAAAATGACACACACGATGAACATGGATGACAAGGAACTCTCAATATTAGTACTTCAAGACATAATACTGCTTTTGATTAAGTGGCAACCTCAAGGTCTGAAGAGTGGAGTCTATGACAAAATTACCCTACTTCTCACTTAAAATCTTCAGGGGAGGAAATAGATGATAAAGCAGGGTATACTTTAGGCCGTGGCTACATTGTGATTGACAAGTCTCTACCACGGCAACTTGTCAATCAGGTTAGATGCAAATCATATCCTCCGCACAGTGTACATTTCACTAGCTGTGAAATTGTTTTTATGTGCTGTATGTGTGTTTCCAATGCATGAAAGTAAGTCACTAACTGTAACATTTTGGTCGCCTAATGATGCCTTGTTCAGCATTCGGCTGTACTAAAAAACACTCAAAGGAGTCGGCCTTTTTCTCTGGTAAGTACATTTTGTCTAAGCCTGTTTTTCGCTAGCACTAATTAGCATCCCAATTAATATCACTGTATTGTGACTGTCATTGTAAGTTATGGATGCACATTGCTAACCTAGTTTGCTAGCTTCTTCCTCTTGTCTGATTATAGTTGATTCTGGTTAAAAAAAAAACAGATGGAAACGGCCAAAATGTCAGACTCCAGGCTTCAAAATGGTAGTCTACAAACCAATGCGTGACGGTATGCCAGCTACGTCCACTTCTTTTAAACAGCCTGTGCTTCTGATAGTCGATCATCACATCCTTTTTAACAGATTACAATAATGTTTTGGCCTCTCTGGCTCAGTTTTAGATTGGTTTAGGACATTTTTTTGGTTTCCTTGGTGACCACTTCTCGGCTAACACGTGTGGGGTCCCTCAAAGCTCCATTCTGGGACTTCTGTTGTTCAGCCTCTATAAGCTGCCACTGGGAATATCATGTAATTGAACAAAGATAAGACTGTAAGTTTAATTATCGGAGCAAAGATCCAGAGATACTGTGCACTAATTTATAATCCCTAGCAGAAAATCTTGGCAAATATTCTAGTGCCTGATTTCACTTTTGAATCTCACATCAGTCTCACTCTTAGAAATATTGTTAAAGTGCAACTGTTTCTCTCCCAGGCAGATACAGACTGACAGACTAACGCATGCTTTTTATTACTAGCAGGCTGGACTCCGTAATGCTCTCCTTTCTGGTCAACCTAAGAAAGCTACAACTAAGCTACAGATCATTCAGAATGCAGCAGCACACATCTCACCTGTTCACCCCATTACCGCAGTCCTTCCAGTTACTGCCATTAAGAAGAAACAAAATAGACACAGTACTTTAATCTGTTTAACAATGTCAATGTTTTGTCCATGGTAATTTTTTAACAGTCTTTTAGATCTATCTGGAATGTGTGTGTGTTTCTAGATGGGTTTAAATGTGTATTACTGTTTTAATGTTGAGCCTTGTCAAAAGAAGTGTTCTGTTACCCTGTGACAGACAATAAAGATATCTCATCTGATCTTAAAGTCCCGACATTGGCTGCAAAATACATTTTAGATCCTTTTATTGGTGTTCAAATCACTCCATGGACTAGCACCTGGATACTAGTCTGACACGCTTTTAATGTATTCTCTCTCTAGATCACTACAATAAAGTAATTTTATCGATTTTTGTCTAACTTGTTATGCACCAACTACCAAAGCAAATTCCGTGTGTGAAAACCTACTTGGCAATAAACCTGATTCTGACATGTGTCAAGTGTCAGCTGAGTCTGAACTTCAGAAGGCCACAGAGGGTACTTCTGCAGTTACGAGGGAGCTCACGTAGAGAGACTGTCGATTAACTCATGTAGTGAGATTATTAATTATGATTTGGTAATAAAATATATCCACATATTTGTCTCTTGGAGGAAACGAATGATGATTACATATTGTTGGGAGGATGATCCTTGGTTTAAGTATAGTTATATTAATTATTAATTATAATTAACAGCTATTATAAGCCAGTAGCAAAGGACAGTCTATCAACTACCCTTTGTGTGCGGAAAATAGTATGCAAACAAGCAGATAAGTCAAATTATATAATTATAAGTAATAAATCCAAGCCTGAACATCACCAATTCCAGGATTGCTATGTTTTGTATAGCAAGAAATTATACCAATAACCACATGTCTATAATTATTGATGTTAAATAAATCTAAATAAAAAATCAAGATGAATCAAGATATCAAATCGAGATAAATAATAATAAATAAATAAATACAATCCAGTTTAGAATCAGTTCAAAAGAACACATTTGTAACGTCACAGTTGATGCCACAAAAGAACCCTTTTTAGTCGTGGGGATACGTCACACAAAATGTGCTGTTAATCTCTGAGCAAATAAACCTACCTGCTGTATGTCAAATAGATCAACACTCAAACGATATATACATAGGTACAGATTCATTAGAGATCTTTAGACCATTGTAATTATTATTATAGTAATTATACAACGTATTATTAGAGAATGTAATACTACATTAATAGACAAATTATTAAAAGAATGTAATTAGCTACACACACTTCTTATCTTAATGCTTTATTTTATTCTTACAGTAAAAAAAACAAACATCCAAAGCATTTTTGGAAGGGTGTGCTTATGTATTCACAACATTAAATGTTTATATACAAACCGACTTTGGTTGATGCCAACCTACTGTAAGCTCCTGAAAGAGGTTTCTTTATAAATAAAAACAAATTCAAAACAATGCCATTATAAAGTAGTTCAATAAAAGTAGACAAATGGGACATTTCTGTGTGAATTGAACTAGCCCAGTTGTTGATGGTTCTTCAATGCAAAGCGCTATCCAGAGAAAAAAAACACAATGAGCTGAACAACATCAAACTGGTGATAAAAGCTGCCTTTTACAGTGCTCTCTTTAATAGGCTACAAGATAACAGTTTGAAACTCATCCTCAGATATGGGCTATTAAACACCAAAAATGTCATACTCAGAACAATATCCAACCTGAAAAATGAGAGGATTACTGCTCCCACATAGCAAAATAACAACATAGTGTTCATCATCAATATTTAAACAGGACATGAGGCAATCACAGATTATCTGAGCAGGAGTTAAAACAGATATGAATGCTGTTTACTTTAAAATATCACATAATGTGTTGTGCAAAAAAAGAAGAGGAAGACATTCATGTTACAATCCTCCGTGTGTCTCCTGCCAAGTCAAGTAAAACCAACATGAAGTCTTAGTGTCAAGATACAGTTTTAGAATATTGGCATGAATCTGCTCCATATCCTCCATATCATGTAATGAAGACTTTTTGAAGAACTGAGAATACTGAAAAGGTGAAAATGTTCAGACCATCAAAGTTGCCTACTGTGTTGATTTCTTATCAATCAGAATGATTTTAAAACATTCCATCAGAACTTATCGGAACCCGTTGCCGTCTTCGTGGTACTCATCTCATCCATGTACCCCGACTCAGCCCGCTGACTGGGTGCATCCCAGGTGGCAGTGGAGGGGGTAGCTGATTGTGTCCAGCAGTTGCTGGTGGTGGGTACCCACTACTCAAACTAGGAGGCATCCCCATGACTGAAGGGGGCGGAGGTGCCAGCAGGTAACTATAGGCTGAGAGTGGGGGAGTGTGGTAGGGCGTGGTGCCTGGGGGGTAGTGGTGGTAGCCCAGCTGTGGGGCACAGGCCTGAGGTACAGTAGTGTAACAGGAGCCCTCTGTCTTCATCATGGACTGGAGCTTCTGGTAGCCTTCGCTGGAAACCAGGGAGCTAGAGGTGGGGAGGTCCTTGGGCAGAGGAGGTGGTGGAGGTGGGCAGTGGGGTAAAGGTGGGGGAGGGGGTTTAGATGGAAGATCTAGGGCTGGTGGGAAGGAGGAAGGGGGTTTGTGGTCTATGGGAGAAAAGAAAGATCCAGTGAATGTTGATCCAAGAAAACCTTTGTACAAACTGTGGAAGAATTAGTCCAGTGGCAACCTGTGAAGAAGTGAACCGTGCCCAAGAGGCTTCAGGCAGTGCTGGAAAATAACGGTGGCCACACAAAATATTGACACTTGGGGCCCAATTTAGGGGTGTACTCACTTTTGTTGCCAGCGGTTTAGACATTAATGGCTGTGTGATGTGTTATTTTGAGGGGACAGCAAATTTACACTGTTCTATATGCTGCACACTCACTACTTTACATTGTAGCAAAGTGTTATTTCTTCAGTGTTGTCACATGAAAAGATAGAATCAAATATTTACTAAAATGTGAGGGATCACTTCTGTGAGATACTGTATGTTGGAAACGGCTTGACTGCTAGACTACAACGTAAATTCTGCTGTTCTCTCTCACCAGATAAGAGCTCATGAACATCAAGGAAACAACACTTGCAGATTTATTTCAATGCTGTGAAATCAAACGCGGTGAAGTAATTTCCACCGCGGCAATAAGTTATGACTCAACAGTGTGGTACGCGGTATTATCTAATCTTTCATCAATGAAGTAATTTGGCGCCATATAGCAGAGTAAGAGTGTCTGTCACCTCACTGCACAGCGAGCCGCTAACGGCAGCTTTATGGTCTGAACAAGCTAGCTGCTGGGTGCTAGTCAACAACATTGCCAAGCAAACTCCTTTTTGTAGTTTGACCGTGTCGTTTTCACACGTAGCGATCATTACCTTCAGGGCACATACACTCACCTAAAGGATTATTAGGAACACCATACTAATACTGTGCTTGACCCCCTTTCGCCTTCAGAACTGCCTTAATTCTACGTGGCATTGATTCAACAAGGTGCTGAAAGCATTCTTTAGAAATGTTGGCCCACATTGATGGATAGCATCTTGAAGTTGATGGAGATTTGTGGGATGCACATCCAGGGCACGAAGCTCCCGTTCCACCACATCCCAAAGATGCTCTATTGGGTTGAGATCTGGTGACTGTGGGGGCCATTTTAGTACAGTGAACTCATTGTCATGTTCAAGAAACCAATTTGAAATGATTGGAGCTTTGTGACATGGTGCAATATCCTGCTGGAAGTAGCCATCAGAGGATGGGTACATGGTGGCCATAAAGGGATGGACATGGCCAGAAACAATGCTCAGGTAGGCCGTGGCATTTAAACCATGCCCAATTGGCACTAAGGGGCCTAAAGTGTGCCAAGAAAACATCCCCCACACCATTACACCACCACCACCAGCCTGCACAGTGGTAACAAGGCATGATGGATCCATGTTCTCATTCTGTTTACGCCAAATTCTGACTCTACCATCTGAATGTCTCAACAGAAATCGAGACTCATTAGACCAGGCAACATTTTTCCAGTCTTCAACTGTCCAATTTTGGTGAGCTCTTGCAAATTGTAGCCTCTTTTTCCTATTTGTAGTGGAGATGAGTGGTACCCGGTGGGGTCTTCTGCTGTTGTAGCCCATCCGCCTCAAGGTTGTGCGTGCTGTGGCTTCACAAATGCTTTGCCGCATACCTCGGTTGTAACGAGTGGTTATTTCAGTCAAAGTTGCTCTTCTATCAGCTTGAATCGGTCGGCCCATATTCCTCTGACCTCTAGCATCAACGAGGCATTTTCGCCCACAGGACTGCCGCATACTGGATGTTTTTCCCTTTTCACACCGTTCTTTGTAAACCCTAGAAATGGTTGTGCGTGAAAATCCCAGTAACTGAGCAGATTGTGAAATACTCAGACCGGCCCGTCTGGCACCAACAACCATGCCACGCTCAAAATTGCTTAAATCACCTTTCTTTCCCATTCTGACATTCAGTTTGGAGTTCAGGAGATTGTCTTGACCAGGACCACACCCCTAAATGCATTGAAGCAACTGCCATGTGATTGGTTGATTAGATAATTGCATTAATGAGAAATTGAACAGGTGTTCCTAATAATCCTTTAGGTGAGGGTATATCAAGTCAATTTACATGCGGCAGCAACACGCGCGCGCCACGGTGTGGAGCCGATTGGCTGTCCACAACTAACCACTGTGCTGTGGTAACATTATAACAAAATTTTAACAGAAAGCAACATGAAAAACAGCTGCAGGCTTCTGACACACTCTGCTCATTAGTTAGTGTGTTAGTTAGTTACCAAGAATATTTCTCTATAGCATGTGCTCACTGCGCAACAAACTGGATGAACTTCAGCTACTGGAGGGGACGTTTATTTCTCTCCTGTTTTATGTTTCACGGAGACGGGGCTGTGTGGACTGATACCTGACTCTGCGCCGCGGCTGGCAGGCTTCCACATCTTCGGAGATCAAAGCGGTTGACCAGTGAAGAGGGGGCTCAGACAGTTCGCCAACTACAAACCTAATTGCCTTCAAGAACACTGTGATCGCCCTCTACTGGTTTATGGGAGATGTCCAGAAACAGCAGGAAGAAAATCAGGGATGCAGCTTTGTCAATTACACCCCAAAGCTATGAAACACATGACCCGTAGATATCAGGGAAGCCAGCTGGCTAAACATGAAAGCTAAAGCTTTTCTCTTCACTTTAGCCTTTAACTACCTATGACTCTACTGATAAGGGCACTACAGTTTTTGCATCACTCTTTTCAATGTATTATAATTCAGTGGGTTTTATTGTTCTGTTCACCTTATGTTAGACAGTTTTTACCTTATTTTTAAATATTATCATCAAGCAGGTGTTATTCTCCATTTTACTTTACATTATAGCATGCTATCCCTGTTATTAATGCTCATTCTGTGTCTTTTTTATGTGAAGCACATGGAGTGCCATGTCTTGTAGGAAAGGGGCTATCTACAGTAAATCAAGTTTAATATTATTAGTGTTATTATCTAACTAGCTGAATTAAGGGTTTATTTCCACCAAACCAGTTGGCGATTGTTGGAATAGTAGAAAGACTAACCAGGTGAGTGAGTTGTTTATGATGAACACAATTCGTTTGATCAAAGAGAGAAACCTGAAATCAAAAGTTGCATGGTTGTATTTTTCCGTTTTATAAGGAAAATGTGTAATAACATTTCCTTTTTTGAGATTCTGAGTGTATTAGACTATAAAAGCTACAATCTGATGGAATTTTTTGGAGTTAAGACACTGACCTGGGTTTATGGAGACTGGAGGAGGAGGTGGGGGTGGAGGAGGAGGCGGAGGAGGTTCTAGATTTGTGAGCTCTGAAAAAGAAAAAAAATCCAATCAAAGACAAAGAAGCCACTGATAAAGAAAACCAATGTAAAGATGACAGTAAACGGATTAATGAACTGAAACTCCGTTGCGAGTCCATCAGTTCGTTTACAATCTGCTAGCTATGCAGGAGTTTTACTTACTAGTGACCTTGCTGTCATCTTTGGGAGAGGGCTAAAAAAAAAAAACACATGTAGTATCAGAGTCAGACAATTTAATTTATAAAATGAGATCCAACACACACTTATAGGAGGTTGAGTCCACTCACCTGGGCTGGTCTGGGTGGTCTAGGGCTGGTCTGAGGGGAGGCCTTCTTGGCTGGCGGTGTGGCTGAGGGTGACAGTATAGAAGGTAGCGGGGGGTTTTCCCCAGTCCCTATCCCTGCATCAGGTATCTGCTGCTTAGCCTGAGAATACAAGTCCAGGATCTGGTGGCAGATATCTGTGTGAGAACAGGAGAAATGAAGCCATCAAGAGAAAAGGTAGATTAGAGAAGCATGTAAACCAAACATACTCTGAACAGTGTGGCGGTACTCCCATTACCTTCCAGCACTTCCACAGGCACATCATGGACAAACTGCTCCCACCAGCGCCGGGACGACTGCTTGGAGGTCCATTCCTGGATGTCGAACTTGCAGAGACGTCCAGCCAGATACATGACAGCCACGGCAATGATCTGCGGCTCCCACTGCAGGGCCACCATGGTGCAAAGGCTTGGGAGGAACACAGTGGATAGTATTATTGTTATTAAGATTTCCTTAGCTCACATCTGTCAATCTGCTAAACACCTGGCAAATATAGAAATTCCACAGAGCTGTAGCAGAAGCCAACCAGAGTTCACACTTTAGGTGAGGTTACTGTGCCACACAGATCTGTTATTCATTATTTTAGTTTTCACTGTGACAGGAATTAAAATCTGTGGGTAACAAAATGACATACTTTATAAACATTAAAATACGGTAGATAGTAAATAAACCGAATATTGGCATAAAATGTTGTTACTGTGGTCAACCTCAAAATCCCTATTTCAGGCAAAAATACCTGTCATTCACAAAAGTCCAGGCCATCTGGACTAGCTTCTGCACCTTGTTCTTGTCACCTGAAAAAAAAGCAGTAGTTTCTCTATCAGCTCCACATTCTTTATTTTTCGTGAGGTTCGTAGCAATGTAGCTAGCCACAGTACAAATGTATTCAGTTATCCTAACGTTACACTTGTGAGCGGTCTGTGATATTTCCTGTGTCTCACTTGGCCCCGACTCTCTCTGCAACACATTTGTGAACACAGAACTGTCTTCAATGCAAACTCTGATGACCTGCCGTTGGACTAAGAAAGTCTTTTTACTACGCGGGTTTTAGAATTTACTATGTTTTAGTAGCTGTCCATACAACTTGCAAGCTCGTCCCCCTCAGTTATTTCTACTCCTACTCCTGTGACCTCTGTCCTCTTCCTCTTAAAATGCTGTAGGATGCTCGTCTCTGTGTGACAATTTTGGCTACTTTTAAACTGTTTATGGACACGTAACAGGTTTTTAAGGCCAAGGATGGTCACAGACAGGGGCAAACACTCCTGCATTCTTGAGAATGAAAGAGCCTTTAAAATACTATTACTAGAAACCCCTCTTTAACTCTCCTAAAGTAAAGAAAATAACTCAGCCCTTGAATACAATAAATAAATAAGCCATATCATCATCAATCTTACCATAAACTGGTGCTTTGGACTCTGCGGGCTTTGACTCTGTTTTTCTGTTTCCCTAATGCTGCCTATCACATGTTCACCATATCAGAGCTAGTACTTGCCGCTGGCCAGTGGCGGGTAGAATACTCAAAATCTTTACTCAAGAAAAAGTACTACTATAATTACTATATATTTAAATATACATTTCATCTATTGTGCAACAGGTTATTTCTAGGGAATGCAATTTGCTTTGCTTGTTGATTATTCTGTAAGTCCTTTTTAAATCTCCATGAATGTATTGATAAGATTACTTTAAAATATCCCGTTTGCTGCCTAGCCACTATTTTTGCTTGTCTCTTTTATTATGGACTTTATTATGTGGCCAACCAAACCACTTGCTTTGCAGTATTCCTAAACCATCTATATAATCTTAACAACACAAAGAATTATTGTGGCAGTAACGTTGTTGAAGCAGCGTCAGCCTACATACAGAGGAAGCTGTGCATCACGCGTAAAGACCAACAGGATTGTTCTATCCACCCATATTTTCTCTCTCTGTGCATCTCAAAAATGATTGTTTGGTGAATAAATAACAGCTGGTAGCTGCTGAATGAAAGCCAAAATTTGTTTCACCTGCAGCATTCTGTTTATGGACTCACCCTCGGACATTGCTATAAAACAAATAATAACCAATGTGAAAAAGAAAGCGATGCTCTTTTCACTACTGTTGCTATATAAGAATCCATCCAGTGATCATCAGACTTAGATGTTACAGTGTGAAGTCTACATTTGCTCTGCAGGGACAAAATACGCTTGGAAAGTGAAAGTATTTCACCTGCTTGTTAAAGAGCGATGCAGGCTGCTTTCCAACAGGCCACCAGTGCCATGGTGTGCGCTCACTGGATTTCAGTTGTATTAGTAGAACAATAAAGCCTTAAACTGAAATGGTGTTTGCCTGATTTTCTAAAAGTTTGCATCTGCCCAGCTCTGTGACTGTGGTAAGCACCCGACACCAGGGCTGATCTGAGTAACTGTGCACAGTCTGGATGACAGCTCATTTCGGTTAATGAGGCAAAATGCTGATTACAGACTGGTTAAGTTATGAAGGTATGAATGTAGATTACTGGCCCAAAGAAAATACAGAGTAAAGAGTAAAAGTAGGCTACAGTTTTAAAAAGGAACCTGAAAAGGTGCCAATGACTTATTTTATTTTATTTATTTAGCAAATTTGTGTTAGGCTGCTTATAACAAGTTACTACCCACCCCTGCTGCTGGCGTCCCCAGTAGACCTACTGTCTTCAAGTAGGCTATAACAGCAGCAAAAAAGAAAGGTCTGTGGCCTAATAATGAGGGGCGTGGCTGCACCAGCCTCAAGCGAATTCTTTTTTTTCCCTCCCTTAACTTTTACGCACCACCACCTTTGCCTTCTGTCGCATGTTTTCTAGATTGATTTTTGTCCACGTTTCAGTCGTTTATTTAGCCTATGTCTGATGCTGAGTGAGTGATTGATTGACTAGTCACTCATAGTAAACCGTCTCGGCTATGAGGCGACTCCGAAAGGGCCTGAGAAAAGTGGGGGGGACTAAACGTAGATTTAGAAATATGAGGGGAACAAGTGGTGGGGACAAGTCCCCTGCGTCCCCAGTGTAAATGACCCCTATGCACAAACTAATTAATGTGGGCGCATTACATTCAAGGTCTCAAGTATATTTATTTACTCACTATTTTTCCTCAATCTATTTGTCATTGCCGAAGTTACGCCCCAGAAACAGACAAAGAGAAACAGAGGTACCTTTGAGTTGCTTGGCATAGCGCAGCAGGAACTGGTAGGGATGCTCCACCTGCAGGTCAAACTTGATGGTCTGCAGCAGGATGCGCTCCAACACCATCACCTCCTCCTGTTAGGAAAAGGATTCTTCAATGATGACAGACTTTATGAGAAGATCCAAGCCAGAATTCCATAGATGGATACAGTGTGCCGGTTGAAGAAGCTTGAAGGAGAGGCTGTCTGTTGTTAAGATGATCATTGCTTTTGTGTTGAAATGAGCACTTCCTACCGCATGTATAAGGCTTACCCCTGGATTCCACCGGGCACGGCTCTATAACATCACGTCTGTGACCCGGTTTTGTTCTGTCCTCTGCGTGGCTTCATCCCCTACAAGGAGCATTTTAGAAGCAGAATGTTTTGCCTGCCTGATTTTGATGATTTGGTTATTCTTCCTGATTTTTGTGCTTCTACCACACATAAGTAGGCTACGTGGCTAAATGGTTTCTTTTTTTGTCTTTTTAAATTGTGTTTATTGTTGATATACGATCAAAAGTTTGCACAGGGTGTTTTATTTTGAAAACAGACTCTCTATGCCCCTTTCTGTGTCTGACTTCCTGCCCGCCGGTTCGATCTGCTCTGTGCAGTCTTGCCAAGGCTAAATAACCAAGACCAAGAGAAAGCAAAGCCCAGGAGAGAAGAGACTTCCCCATTTAACTTGTTAATGTGCTCCGAACAGGCCGGTTTTGTGCATCTCTTGCACTCTTCAAATTTCCATATTTGTCAGCGCACCCTAGAATGTTGAGAACAAGATTTTTTATTTTTTGCATCATCACCATCTTCCCTTTTATGTTCCTGTGTGTGTGAAGGACCTATCACTGCTACATTTGAGGGTAGCCATGGTATTTTCATTTCTTATCATTCAAGCAAATACATTCATTGAGTTGTTTTGTTGGGTCATTTTTACATACAACGTGGCTTGAAGACAGTTAAATTACCAAATTGCTCCAACATGAGTTTTTCCAGCGCCATGGACAGTGATATTGAGACACTCCTGACAGCTGTACATAACTAGTCATGTTCTGGAGGAAGGATTTCGTGCTACAGACCTTGGGATCATCGCCAAACTGTGCAAACTGGATGTCGTTGAGCAGGCTGCGAGCTGTCTTGATGATGTCTTTGCACTTCTTTGGAGTTTCCTCCACTTTGCCAGCTAGGAAAAGGCAGCATCCTCCTGTCACCTACAGGTACATGCACCAGGTTAGGAGCAAAAGGGAGATTTAATAATATGACACAGATTAGAGGAGTCAGCTGAGGTATCTATCCTAGTAAGGGTTGTGTCTAGTGCTTCCAAAACACAGTACAGCAGTTCATTATTGCTGTTCTTTCCTAATCCAGTATTTCTCAGAAGCATTAAAAGCTTAAATCTGAATGTATCTTTACTGTGCAAAAGGGTTTAAGATGCGCTGATGGCTTTGTGAAACGCCTTAGTGTTGCCATACATCACAGTGGACCGGTTGGGTGTTATCATGCACCAGCTAAATGATAGTACACACAGATCTGAAAAGCCTGACGTTATAGCAGAAAATTGTGTCCTCGTACATTTAATCTTTTATGTATGATCTTTTAATATTATTATTATTACTACTGTTATTATTACTATTATTGTTATGGCTTATAGATATATAAATGGATTGTGTTTTTATCCTTAACCTTTTCTCTCCTATACTCCTGATGTTAGTCTGTCCACATTTACTAGGGTTTAGGTCAGAGCTGTGAGATTGTTTTGGTGTTCTCCCCCTCTTGTTGTTCCTCTCCTCTCCTTGAATGTGCAGTCAAGGCTGAGAGAGGATCTCATCTCAAACACAGAAACCTACACTGTGTAAATGATGATGCATCCCTTTGCTCGGGGCCAGACATTAGTGACTGTCTTAGGAGACAGAACCTCTGGCCCAGCTGATTTATGTTGTAGTACTTCTCCGTTTATTCTCTTTTGTTAATAAATTCTTCAAAGACAAAAGGTTTGTTGTAACTCAATTATTTGCTCAATCCCTCACCAGGAATATCATTTCTGCGACACTTGACATGTATAACTATGTCTCTAATCAGCCACCTGTTTACTGGTTACCACTTGTTATTTATTCATCATTTTCTATTTCAGAACTGTTCATACTGTATATACTGTATACTAAATCCACCTACCTCTTAAGTACATAACACCTGCACATAATACTTATTTATTCCAGCATCCTCTGCACTGTGATCCATTGCACATGTATGCGTATGTGTATATCTCATCCACCTGACATGTACATAATGATAATAATAATAATGGTGATAATTATTTACTCCTGCATCATTTGCACTCCGCTCACTGACCTATTTGTCAGTATGTCTATATTGTTTATGTCTCTATACTGTAGCCTGTGTCTGATTTTATTATTGTGTTATTGTATAAGTAAGCGCATCGTGACCAATGTATAATCCTGAGTCAAATTCCTTACATGTGTATACATACCTGGCGGGTAAAGCTGATTCTGATAAAGAACTCCATACTTACATATCTAGGAAACTGCTTGAAGGAGTGGAACATGTAGAAGCGGTGGAAGTAAACAATTCCAGTAGCCAGGGTGTCATAGTGCCTGTAGCCGCAGAGGTTAAGAAGACTGGGAACACTGTAGACAGTGGTTATTTATCAATCAGTGTGAGCTATAAACAGCATATTATTACTGTCTGCAGCTCTTGCTAGACTTTAAATTATATTAGTCTTTCTTTGCCTGTGGTTAGAATTACTGGTGACAGTAGCTGCAGTATAACATTACATTACATTCACATACATTTCTCCTGTATATATATTGAAGACTATGTAGCCTATAGCCTGAAGCTGAGTCACATGAACCATAGAAGGAAATGTATGTTTTATGTGTGAGCTTGTTTACCAGGTGACGGTCACGACTTTAAGTAAGCAACCAGCATCGCTCATGTAAGGGGTGTAACTTAGCTAGTAGGCTCCCTGTATGTTAGCCATTAGGTTTCCCACATAAGGATACAGCCCAAGCCGTGTGCCCACGTCAAAGATGAACCGAGCCCCCTCTCTGCGGTACCGGGCCTCAGTGGCAGGGTCCAGACCCTCTGACTGGGATGGAGTGTGGGCCAAGTCCTTTTTGTCCCAGTACCAGCATGGTTTGATGTGGTCCTGCGTCGCCGGGTCCTTCCTGTCCCAGAGCAAGAGGGGTTTGATGAGGTCCAGGGTGGACAGTCCTTTTAGTCCCGCTAGCAGCAGGACTGGAGGCTAGAGTTGAATGTTCTTGTTGTATTGTGTCGAAGACAGCTGCATTTAACCAGCTGGCACCTGTTCCAGTCAGGCGGCGAACGAGAGATGCTGCTAAATTAGCTAACGTTACTATTACATCTAACGATAACGTTACTGTACAGCAATGGAAGTGACAAAAACAGTTACTCAAAACCGCGACACAGTGCGTTTGGCCTAAGTACTGCTGCTTTTACTCCGTAATTAGCATATGTCAAATATCTACGAGTGGATTTCCATTCATGTATAAAAAGTTAAAAATGCTAAGTCCGCTGTAGCGGCACTCGTGCACTCCAGTTGCACACACTGCATCCAAACAAAGACCACAGAACTACAGCAGGGCCACATTCAGGATGGACATGTCTTTCAACCAATCACTGTGGCGCAAACCTTACCATTTATGGTCTTTTTAAAGGTAAGCGTCCAATTGCAAGGCGCGGTGGGACGGGAAAATGTTAAATTTACATAAATCAGCAGTTTCGCTCAGCGAGCGTGCTGCCCAACAACCAATCAGAGTGTCAGAATCCAGGGTTGTTTTCGAGGGCGTATTTCAGGACTGCCCCAATCACACGCGCTTCTCTGTCAAGGTTGGTTTCAGTGCAGGGACACAGGAACTGCTGCTGTCACTTAAAAAGGTATGACTGAACCGCAGAAAAAGCCTTATGGTTTTGTTCAGGAAAGTTCTGACTTGGCGTTGCTCGTTATATATATGAATGCGCGCATGTGCTGTAGAGGCAGTTGTATTTTAGCAGACAAGGATAACGAGCCTGCCAATCCAGCAGATTAGCCTCTTCTAAAACTCAGCCTGATCCTCTATCACTTGACAGCTTAGCAGCTAACAGCTAGCCTGGTAACGTTTACTCAGTGCAGCCAGTGTAGATGAATGAGCAGGGTGCGTTACCCCAGCCCCGCTCCAATTACAGCTCTGCTCTGATGGGCGTGATTCCTCAGTGCTAGTAAGCTAAAGTTAGCTGCTGGCCTAGTGGGGAAGGCTACAAATAACCCGAGGGGCTAACGGTTGTTAAGGTTAGTAGTGGCGTGTCAGCTTGTACTTGGTTGGAGGATAAAACCTTGCTAATACCCCACTTGTGTTATGTTTACCATTAAAAAAAACGACACCCCCTTTGCTACACTAAAAAGATGTAGAAAGTGTTCATTGTTCAAACGGATTCATTTGAGTGTTCAGGTCGCTGAGATGTAACGTTAGCTACATGAAAGACGTGTTCGTGACAAACCACGCTGCTACGGTAACTGTGTCAGGAGCCTAGGGGCAGCTGAAGCCAGCGAGCTCTATTTTAGTGGGTTTAGTTTGTTTCTTGTGGGTATTTCTGCTTGATGTCAATCAGAGATGCATTTGGAAGAAACAGTTTGGACTTTGAATATAGCTCACTGATTTCAAAGGTTTCAGAAAAGCTGGTTCTCACTTGGAGTCACTGATAACCTTCTAAAGTGCAGCTAAACCGTACTACCAGAGTTTTAATTAGTTTTCAAGCTATTATTCAGTGGAGAACATACTGTTAGAATAAAAACATTAAAGCTGCAATACTCAGTATTTCCATGTTAAGAATGGATCAAATGACTGCGTGTAATCTTAAAGGGGTCACTAGTGGTAATGAACCATGAAGATTTATAACCCACATCTGCAATTTTCCTTATCTCTGTGAAGCCTTTTAGCCTCTTTTAGCTCTTTGTTTTGTTTTTCTGTCACATACACTCTGCTCTCATCCATCTCATTTCCAACAATGGAAAGCTGTTTTCAGTTGAAAGATTTTGATAAACCCCCAGCCAACAGCTGAGAGACAAAGTTAGCAACGAGCTCATGAACATAGTGGAGCATTGAGCAGCTAAAGAGCTGGGTGTTTCTAACTTCAGGAGTTGGTGGAGACCAAAAACAGAGCTAAAAAGAGGGTGAAAATGAATTTTGGGCTTTGTTTCATCAGGTGGCCAGAAACACAATTCTAAGACTTTATGCAAACTGCAGCTAAATCAGATTTGTTTCTCAACACAGATCGTCCATACTGTCTGCTGTGTTATTTACAAGTGATCAGATGGGATATGTGTGTCCAGACATGACCAGCCTGTCTGCATGGGTTGCTGTTGTAACGTCAGTAACTATGTATTATGCTGGTGAGGCGGCCTTCCAACATGGAAGCATGAAAAATGGAAGTCCATCATATTAGTTATGCTAAGGCCTGTTGGAAATTTAATTGGTCCATGTAAACCGCACTTTGAGACTTGGTCTATTTAAAGGTATCCTTTTTTAAGCCATAGGCCTAACACTGCAAATTTACTCTTCAGAATGAAATATCAGGCTGGCACTTTGAGAAGACGTTTCACTGTGACACTGATGGTTCTTTGGCCTGACAACATGTTGAGGAGCCAGACAGACACAGGATGCATGTGTTGCTAAAAGCAAAATAAACATTCAGCCATAGTATTTGCTAGGTGAACTATTTATGAAAAGATAAGAAAGATTTTATTGTATGAAACTGTAAATTGTTAGGAACTTTAGAGGATCAGTCAGTGCTCAGTTTTCAGAGAACCAAGATCCATCTTGTTGTAGTCTATGTCTCAGATAGTACTGTGACAAAGCATTTTTTTTTTTTCATACAGGAGTACTTCACTCAAATTTGATAAAACATTCACTTACATCTGGTGCAATCTATACAATTAGTTTGGGATTCATGTGTTGGACTGCCTGCCGACCGGTGTTCTGTTGTTGTTCTGTTTGTCTGCTCTGTACACACCACATCATTTTCCTGTCTGTCCATCTTGGGAGAGGGCGTGTTTGTGTGTGTGTGTGTGTGTGTGTGTGTGTGAATGATCATCTACGATAACATAACTCTCCTCCAGGCTGTCACTGCTCTAACTTGCTAGTCACCATTATAAGCTTCAGCCTATGGCATTTTTACAGCACTAACAAATTACATATTACTTATATTTGTACTAAACCAGGAATGTTAAGCATTGCTTTACCTGGTCTGTACTTTGGTTTAAACCACTGCCTCTCCCAACAGAACACAATTGAATTTCTGTCTTCAAGTAGGCTAATAAATAAAAAGGATTTGTGAAAGGAAAATGATGAGATTTTCAGTTATCAGCTCAATGTCTGTAAGAAGAAAACAGCTGGGGAAATATGTATTTGAAACGCTAATGTTATGTTTTGATGACATGTGAATATTAAATATATATATATATATATATATATATATATATATATATATATATATATAGATGAGAAATCAACTATCCTATTGAATTAATGTGTATCAAACATAGTTTTGTCTTAACAATTTGATTTCTTTCTTGTTTTCAGACTGAATGGTAAGGACAGTAGCCAACTACTACGAGCTATGGTTACATTATGTTAGCCTAAACAAAGAAGCTTTTAGCGTTTAGCCACTGCTAACGTCATATGGAACATGGTTTGCTCGGCCACATAGCAATGCCAGCTGTCTCAAACATAAAGAATAGTAACGTGTATTTAAGGATATAAAGGTAGCGTTTTGGATGTGTTGTTAATGTAACGTGAATTTAAACTCACTCAGTCTGGATGTTTGTCTGAGGTGCTTGCTAAGCTGAAAGTGTTTAATCCTTTAGTCTGAATAGTTTGATGGCACCGTATAGAGACTGTGTTTTGCAAAAGTATTATTACTCCCTTTCTGTTCAACGTCTTGAGGCGGATCTTTTGCTGCAGCTGCAGGGCCGTCATGTTTTCTGAATTTTGGTATTGAGTTGGTACCAAAGTATCTGTTCTCGTGAATCCCTACTCATGAGGTCAAGTATCGGCTGATGCCAATGAAAGAAAAATGCCAGATATTGGCCCCAGTAATTTGTCTATCACTGTTTGTTTACTTTTCTATTCTGCTCAAACAATATGTTTATTTCCCTCCGGCTTTTATCAACATTTTCCACTGCACAGCTGCTCCACTGTCTGTGTCAAACATTATTGGTCAGGTTGATGTCTCACAGACACAGTGCTGCCTGGTATAGGATATGTATTGGGGTTTTCTACTCAAAGTATTCAAGATTATTCTGGAAACCAACTTATTGGGAGAAACCTCGAGACAGAAAAGGTCTCTGACCTCTTTGTAGAAAACCTGAGAGCAGTGAAAAAGGTGAAGTGCGGTTCCCGGCAGTTAGTCAGGCAGGTTTTCTGTCTGCTTTGTCTTTGAGTGGAGTTTACTTTTCTGTGTGGCCATAGAAGAGGAACCACTTCTTCAACCGCTTTGTCCGTTTTAAACATGCTGTAACGTTAATGAAACACATGATCAAGTCTCTTTCTCTATATGATTGGTTGAGTTTCAGAGAGCTTCACACAGTATGCATGATTTACAGTATAGTGTGGAATGCTAACAGTGATAATGGTGTGTCTTCTCAGCCCAGACGTCCATCCAGCACCATGGGAAAGAAGAGTCGAGTGAAGACTCAGAAGTCGGGCTCAGGAGCCAGCGCTGTGGTTTCCCCCAAGGAGATGATGAACCTCATCTCTGAACTGCTGCAGAGTACGTTTACCTTCACAGTCCTCCTGACCTGGGGCGGTCTCTTTCACCCCCACACTCACTCCACATTCCAGTGGTAACAGTTGTCCGGACAGTAACTCACATGAATGTATGCATACGCAGTATTTGTTTTAAAGGCATGTTGGGACGTAGACGACTGGGAGAATGTATGGAATGTTGAGATGAGTAAAGTCCAGTTCCTCACTTCTTCTTCTGAGAGAATAGATGTGTTTTACAAAGCTAACTGAACAACGATATGTGAGCTTCATTTTTACTGCACACACAAGTGGGAAGCCAGTGAAAGGTGAAGAAGTCAGATTGCATTGGACTTGCAAAATGACCCTACTTCCCACTTGATTTATTACCTCAGTGACCATACGAGTGTCTGTCTGCCCTCAGTGCTACATGTGGTTCATGTGCAGAAGTAAAGGAGTTCCACTTACAGTAAAACACACTTTAATAGCACCATAATACCACCAATGTCCACCATGTCAAATTATAGTGAACGATACACGGGAGTAGTTGTAGCCAGTGGTAAGACTCCCCCTCATTCACTTTACTGAGGTCACTGCTGTGATGCAAGTGGGGTACCCACGCAGAGGACTGGGCCAAAGAACAAAACAGCTGAACATGAGTCAACTTGTGCCGCTCTGCAGTGCAGTGTCGGCCAATCAGATACATTTAAGTTCACAGTTCGGGTAGATTTCTTCGTTTCATGATTTGTAGAGGGTAATTCTGCTGCTCGTCTGGGGGTCATTGCTGTGATGGAGAATACATTGATTGTAAAATCCTTCCCAAACGTTTTCAAACGTCATGAACTCAGCCACCACCAAACCTCTGTGCATTTATAGCCTATTTTGTCCAAACTGTTATGTTCAAAACCTAACATGGCTAAAAACAAATAATAATAGGATAAACTCTTTATTGGGATACTGAGTGCCCAATGTTATTCACTGATGACCTCTATGGTGCGCAGTCCATGCAATGAAGAAGCCAACACAATGAACACAATGAAAGTGTTTTAGTATGGTGCTTCTGCAGGAGGGCAGATGGAGATCCTGGTTGCTCAAAGCACACCGTCTCTCAAACTAAAAGAAAGTACCCCTGGTGTTGTCCACGCGTTGTGCATCAGCTGCAAAAGACAAGTCGGCTGACATTTCATCACTCTGACTACGCTTTCACCACAGGTGCAACATCCGTCAAAGGTTCTGCATGCTCTACTCACTGATTTAGTAACGAGTAGCTCTGTATGGTGTCGTGGTTTGGTTATGCTTTCCTGTATTTTTAGGTGAACATGCAGTGGTTAAGGTGATTTTGGCCGTATTTTGAGTTGAGGTGTTTATAGTCAACGTGCATTTCCCCAGAATGCAGCAGTGCAGCACCCTCTGCTGGTAAAGAGTGGGAGGAGTACATCCAGATCAGAGGCTTGGTGGAGAAGATCCGCAAGAAACAGAAAGGTGAGTGTGTGTGTACACACACAATATTTTTACCTTTTTCAGTTTTTTTATTTATCCCACAGTACTGAAGAAATGTTAAGTGAGCAATATTGGCAATATTAGATTTCATATCATTTAAATTTAGGGGTTAGTTTGGATAAAATAACTGACACACAGATTATTATTGGGTTTTTTTGTGTGTGTGTGTGTGTTCAGGTATGTCGATATTATTCGAGGGAAGCAGAGAGGACCACTTCCCAGATTTGATGTCCTGGGCTCAGGAAAACGGGGCGTCCTGCGACAGCTTCACAGTGGCCAACTTTGGAACGGAGGGCTACGGCCTGCGGGCCACCAGAGAGATCAAGGTGAGCTCAGACCCAGTGGTGCTACTTTTAGTTCTGACTTGCAAAAAATGTCAAAGTTTCTCCAGTGCTTAAATCACAGCATGAACTCCCAGTGCAATATAGAATCAGCCTCAAAATGAAAGTTTGCCCGTCAGTACCAATCCTGCTACCTGTCACAGCAGATTGGCAGAGACTGTTTGCTAGCTGGTGTTGAATACTTACACTGTGTGTGTGTGTGTGTGTGTTTGTGTAGGCAGAGGAACTTTTCCTGTGGATTCCCAGGAAGATGCTAATGACGGTGGAGTCAGCCCAGAACTCTGTATTGGGTAAGGACTTGATTTAATGAGTATGTAACATCATGTGGGCCACATGAGGAAATGGTGTCATTCCAAGGAGCAAAGTGATTCATTTCCAGCAGAGCAAAACTAGCATCTCTAGGTGAAATGATGATTAACTTTTAGGTATTCTTTTTGTCTGCATTCCTTGTTAAACAACACTGCTTTTGGACAGGATGTCAGGGTTTTTCTCTGCTTCAATGTTTTGTTCAGGACATGTAATCTTAATCATAATACCACAAACCTCCTTCACACTTTTTCACACATTCCCAACAATGTGACCAATCGTCAGGTCCGATCATAAACAGTTCATCGGCTCAACTCTCCCATCTCTAGTGAACATTGTGGCCATCGCCGCCTTCGAGGACGCACCCTCCTACGTCACACTCAAACATAGCCGGATGAATGTTTTGCGTTTTTTTTTTTTTAAAGAACATTTCTTCACTTTCATTGTGATCAAATTGCAGCGTGTCCGACAGCAGCTGACTGTGTAACCTCCTCGTCTCAGGTCCTCTGTACAGTCAGGACCGGATCCTACAGGCCATGGGCAACGTGACGCTGGCCTTCCACCTGCTGTGTGAGCGGGCCGACCCTGCTTCACCCTGGCTGCCGTACATCCGCAGTCTTCCTCAGGAGTACGACACGCCGCTGTTCTACCAGCAGGACGCGGTGCAGCTGCTGCTGGGCACGCAGGCGGTGCAGGACGTCCTGAGCCAGTATAAAAACACTGCACGCCAGTACGCTTACTTCTACAAATTGGTACAGGTAGGCAGATACAATGAACACACAGACGCATACATGCTTACTGCATGTGTACACACATTACATATAATGTCAGCTCAGTATGTGTATGCTCATATAGGTGTTTTTCGCTTGTTAGTCTTATTTCTGGACTGTGTAGACGTCATCCGTCTCCCTCTCCTAATCAGCCAGAAGAAGTGTATAGACCTGTGTGGAAGAACGTTTAAGATGCTTTACTGGTGTCCCTTTTACCCAGGTAGGGTTTGAAATGCAGGACTTGTAATGGAGATTGTTTCAACTGTGGTATCTTTTATAAAAAATAAATAAGTAAGTGTTAGATTGAAGCTACGGGTGTCAGTGTTTCCCCTATATGCCGCCGCTACTAAAATTTCCCATATAATAATTAAACTATGCGCTACAAATGTTTTCACTCGCACACTCATCGTTCTATACAAAACATCTACGTGACAGATGCTGTTATAAGAGCAGCGTAACTCTGATTCGGGAGGCGCGCAGCGAGTGTTTGATTGTCCGAGCGGCAGAAAGTGACAGTGAACGCGAGCGGAGGAAAATATTCTGGCAGGAAATGTACGGTGTTGGTTTCAGTGTGGCTTCTCAAGACTAAAAAGTCTCCCCTCCCCTTCAGACTGAGCTGAGCGGGAAAGCTTCTACAGCAGGCTGCGTCTTTTGGCTGCTATGTAACTTAACATTAGCTCAATAGAAAGTAACTGGTAGCTGTATTTTATTACTGCCTACTTGTCCAATGTTGAGAACATCATGTACAATCTGAGAGTAAACTGGTGTAGCCTGCATCACAACTTTCCCCAAATCTAAAGGTTGTAGTTCCTCACCAGTAGACTGATCTTTTGCTGTTGGTTATTTATTATCTGCTCTAGCTTTTCCAACTATTTGTTCAGACATATGGTGAAAATAATGGCCCAATGTGATGTGAAATTACATATTTGTCATTGGAAAACGTAAAATGTTATGGATAGAAGGACTAATGCAGCTGGCTTTAACGTTAGGTTAGTTACCGATGTTCTCCTTACACAGGAATAAATTAGAATAAAATGTTATCCGTAGAGCCCGACCGATTTATCGTTGTGCAGATACGAGAGGGGACATGTAAATAAACAGCTTTGGCTACAAGTAACAGTGCTGGTAAAAGGATAAACTAGATGTGAATATGCTACATAGTAGAAAGTAGTAATTATGCAGATTCTATGTAAGGTCATTTATATTTCATGACAAATAAATATATATATTTTTTTTTTTTGGTAAAAAACGAATTTTTTTTTTTTTTGGTAGTATAGTGTTGTTGTTTATTTTTATAGTTTCTATTTTGCTGACCCCTCAATACATGCACTATTTAATGTTCATTAGTAATAGTACTCCATAATTTATAACAAATCAGATATTTGTAAAATGTTTTCTGTAGTTTTTGACTCTTATTTATCAAAAGATTTTATTGTACTTTTGTTCAAAGTACTATTTATAACAATAAAGTGTATTTTTATACTGCATTATGTCATGGTATTTTGGTGAGGTCTCAATGTAACAAAGTTTTGCGTACTGCAAAATAAATCGATTTAACCGCTTCATACTAGATACTAATATGAAACGCAGTATGCGGTACGAACTGTATACTCCAGTTGCTGGTAGTATGTAGTTGGCTGTTCCAAAAAACAGCCTGTGACTGTGAGTCTGCATGAAAAATACCAGGACTCTGAAACCCTGGTTTCATTCCACCTGTGCTTTTCTGAGTGTGACGTCAGAAAGTCCTTCTTGACAAAGACTCCTCCCTCCTGTCTGGCTAACGGACATGCAGCTGTTTGAGCACTTTGCTGTCAGTCTCCCATATTTCTGTGGTGAGCAGCAGTGATGAAGACCAGTTCAGTCGTGGGCCTGGAATGCTCCTCCTTGTCCAGGAGGGGGCGCCATTGGGCCAGAATATAGAGTTGAAAGACCCAAGATTTAGTTTGTGGAGACTGACACCTTTTTAAATCAGAAGTGGAAGTGCAGGCAGAGTTGAT
Organism: Micropterus salmoides; assembly: GCF_014851395.1. Taxonomy (NCBI): domain Eukaryota; kingdom Metazoa; phylum Chordata; class Actinopteri; order Centrarchiformes; family Centrarchidae; genus Micropterus; species Micropterus salmoides. The sequence continues at coordinate 29,568,760 of NW_024041039.1, forward strand.
CTAACAGAGGGTCACTGATGTTTGACACAAACTTTTCTAATCATAAGTCGACGTATCACAGAGTGATTTACATATCAAGATCAGCAGTACCCTTTTTCAATTTAGTGGAAAGATTAAATTTATGAACTGTTAAAATGATCACACAAAGACAGTCCAGTGTAATGTGCCAACAAATGGAATAAGATATAGAGACTGTGATTATTGTAGGCTATATGATGAAATATTGGTTAACGGGCCCACACAACAGATAGTGGGATAGTAATCTCAAAATATGCTAATGTCTCATTATTAATCTGAAGCATGGTGAAATGACAGCTCAGCTTTGATCACAACTCACCACAGTCCTCCTCTCTGAAGTCAGACCCTTCTTCGTGTATCAAAGAATCAGTGAAAGGAATACTTTTCAAAGAATTAGTTCTTTTTGTCAGCAGCTAGGTGTTTGTTTTAATTAGACGATGTACAGGCAGGGGGATGGATGTTTTGCGTGTAAAGATAACAGGGATGGTATCCGAATTTGGCTCAATGATTTCTGTCAGACACAAATTTAATGGAATATTTCAGATGTTTTTTGTTTTTTTATTAGTTTTGCAATATTTACCGTTAGTTATATGTATATAACTCCTTTAAAAACAAGGGGTAACTAAAGATAAGAGCTTTGGTTACTCCTCTTTGAAAATGACTTTACAATGTCATTTCAGTGGACTCCACTAGGTGGGAGTGTTGTAATCTAAATGACTTAATGTCAGTGAAATAGAAGAAGAATCCCAGTGCTGGAGGAGCTTTAATCACTGGCCCTGGTCTTGTTTAATGTTGTTAATGCTGCTGTGGAGACTGTGTGACACAGAGTCTGGATGCTGTGGTCTTGAAGGGTTTTGCCCTCCCATAATGCAAACGCCTGTTTGGTTGTGTGTCATGTACAGTTGACACCCTGCTTCAAGGATTAATGATGTTTCCTAAGTAAAGCTATTGACAGACAGAGATTCTCACATATTCGTGTGTGTCATTATCTGTTGATACACACGATTTAAATGTTGTAGCTGAATGTCAACCGGCTGCAGGTACACAATCTGCATTGTTGACTGTGACGTCGGCACTGTAACTAGAGGGATAGAAGGCCCAGCTGCTTAGCATGAATGTAACGTGGGAGTCGCACTAAAAGTCAGCAAGAACAGGTTGTAAAAATAAAGTAAATATGACAAAAAATTCATATCCCGATATAGAAAACTTTTTGTTAAGTTGTCCGTGGGCAATTCATTTAACGTTACCTGAATGATGCACACACATCATGGCTGCCACTGCTGGATACTGTTGTGTGGCTCGTGCATTATCTTTAATGTTTGTGGAAGAACGGACTGCGGTGAAGTTAGATTGAAGTTTGAATTCGACATCTTTTGAATGAAATATCCAACTTCAAACTAACTTCACCGCGGTGCAAAGCGCCGTTCCCTCACCAAAATATCGCGGTAAAACGATAGAAAAACATCCATCGTTTACAATTATGTTCTATCGTCAAACGATAGATATCGTCATATCGCACAGCCCTATAAGTAAGTAATGTAAATGTTTGTCTGTAACGCACACACACACATACACACGCGCGCATTGCATTTGGCTTGAGAAGGAGACGGAGCAAGGAGGGTTCATGGAGGTGTGTGTGTGTCCTGTCCCCTCGTCTTTGATACATCTCCTTTCTTAACACACACACACACTCCCTCCTTGTGTAGCTCTCGCTCTGTCCCCACCTCCTCCCTCCTCTTCAGATGACCGGGCTGGAAAATTAGCTTGTCACATTGGCTTTGAATTGAATTGACCTGAATGTACCTTCCTCAAAAAAAAAAAAAAACCCTCTCTGTCTCTCTCTCCTTTTCCGACCCCCACCCCTGCCTCCCCCACCCCTGTGCCTGTCCGCTGTGTTGGATGTATGATCGGCCGCACAGACTGATATATGCTGATGTATACAGACAGGCACAATCTCCACTGGCATTCCCCCAAACACAGAGATGTGCCTCAAGCATGTAAACCCTTCCCAACCTGCAGTGTGTTCTGGAATGGGTAGTAAGGAGAGCTGTTTATGACCATTTAAGTAAAACAGTTGTAATCATCAGTATTTCAGATGTTTGGTTCCTGGCTCAGTGTTGTTGTTCAATTCTTTCCAAGAGACGAGAAGTTTCCGTGTTCAGCGCAGAGCTGATCAGGACGTGGTTAGCTTAGCTTAGCAAATAGGATCATAGGATCTTACTGTGTCATGCTACTGATAGCTGTCCACTCTTGGATCAGTACAGACACCTGATATGTGTCCTGTTGCAGCTGGACCTCATGTCCCAGCATTTTCGGGTATAGTGTAATGATACGACACATTGGTGCAGTCGAACCCATTTAGTGGCACATTGTGTTAGTAGCTGTTCTCAAGACAGAAACAGACCTCAAACTAAATGGGAATAGGAACGTAAAGGTGCTGGGGAGTTTTCCTGGACACCCACACTCAGCCAATTAGCAGTCTTCACTGATGGAAATTACCCATGAGCTTTTGCACTGTGTGGTTTCTTGTCCATTCATTGATTCAGACTTTACCTGTACCCTCACTCGCCCACACGCTCTCTCTCCCCCCACAGTGGCACATGATGGATGACCCTTGTCTGAGGATGCTAATGCATCAAGAGCTCAGCGTGCAGTGCTCTGTGTGTGTGTGTGTAGAGTCTGTAGACATAGTCCATTCAGCTGATTTTACAGCTATGTGTCAGACACAGGCCCCTCAGTGAAACTGAAACTGAATATGTCTGGTTGTCAGGTTTCTTCCTCTCTCTGCTACCTGCTGAAGTTTTCTGTGCATCCATGTAAAACAAATATTCACCACTCGCGCATCACCTGCCAGTAACATTTATAAACAATATACTGATCTGTATTTTTATGTGTGTAAGATAGCCTGACTTGGGTCAAAGTGTTGGTCTATCTGTTCAGCTATGACTCAGATTGTGAGTACCTCAGTATCCTCCTTGTGCTCTGTGTCACAGCCGATGCTTCTGCAAATGCTGACCGTGGTAATGATCAGTGGAACAAACTACAGTAACCAACTTCCTGTTGTTTTTACAACACCAGCATCACACCTGTCTGTCATCTTTCCCTCTGATTACATTTATAAGCAGTCTATAATAACAGGTCTCTCAAAGACTGTGTTAAGTGTTTATTAAAACCAGTAATTAAATGTTTGAATACTGCTTAGAAATGCTAAATAGGGGTACTTTGAAACATCCAAGCTGAAATGAATCTGTTAACTCGGATTCTGGGTCAGTTTAGAATGAAATTGAATTCCCACTTACAAGGACAGTGTTATTAATATAGTTAGCTCGCACCTCTAATTAGATTCTTCTAGATCTATCTAAAGGCTTGTGCAGACTACACGACTTTCAGCGTCAGCAATCGCCGTGCTGTTCACACTACACAACATGCTGTCTTGTTACAGGAGTCTTGAAGTCTTTGTGGCGTTTACACTATATGACTGATCGGTGCCAGGGGGTCACACTCTACACGAGCTGACAACGACTCTGTCACAAGGATGCTGGTCTCCAAACCAGGTTTTGACAAGAAAACACACGTGAAACAGGAAATGACACAAACCTGTTTGTTATTATAAAGTAGAGCTGGGCAATAAAACAATGATACTTATTGCAATAACCTCAATAACAATATAATACGTGTTCAATATATCGTCAGTAAATATTGCTTTAATTCATTTGAATAACGAACAAATTAGCTCTTAATTTTTCTATTAAAATATTTATTTTGTTGAAAAAAAGAGGCCTGGAAAAAAGATTTACTAATCATATTTGTTAAACGATAATAGTTTTGAATGTTCTACCTCAGACTTGTGAAGTGATCCACTGTTTGGCATCAAGTGTTTAACCATATAATTAACCATCTGGTTTCTTCAATTTTCACTCAAGAGTAAAAATCAGCCTTTAAACTTGAAAGAAATAATGCAGTGTTTCCCATACATTCATTTATTTGTGGCAGCCCGCCACAATATCAACGCTGACCGCCACAGATAGATTTTCAATTTTATTTTACTAAGCCTATTTAAAATCATACTTGATTGCAGAGCGCCGTAGCGCATTTGCGTAGCACTTCCTCTCACCCGTACCTCTCAAGCTCTCTCTCCCTCATGGAACACAGCTGCACAGATCTGTCCAACACAAAGCTGTCAATGTCGGAGACCCAGGTTACAAAAAGTTATCAGCCAGCATGCAAGGAGCCTAGCTACAAAGGAGAGCTAAGTTAATGTTAGAATGCAGCTGGATTTTCGAGGTTAGCACGCTGTATATAGCTGGTAGGGCTAAAGGACCATCAGGACACCTCGCCAACTGCCGTCTGATGTCCTCCTCTGTGATGAGGGCGGGGTCTGTCTGCTCAGGGGTAGGTAAGGTCCCTAACAATCTCTTGCACTCGTAGAAGCAGTTGTAGCTTTCAAAGTGGGCATAAAAGGTGCCTAAGGTCTGTGAGTGAGGGTATGTTGGATTTATTGTTGTCGCCTCTAAGTGCCCTCACCCTCTGAAAAGTCTGCTAGGTGCTCATATTGCTGAATTATTGTTAAAGTTTGTCTTTATAGGTTAGGCTGTCCTCATTTTAGGGCTGAATGATTTGGGGGGAAAATCTAATTGTGATTTTTCTGCCAGATATTGCAATTACGATTTCGATTTGAAAACGATTAATCGTTCAGCCCTACCTCATTTCATTTTTCACAGAGCGGTTTGCTTTGAGGGAAATCCAGTCCTTTCAGTGAAAAGCTGTTAAATGTGGGGAGTGATCCGTGGTTTTGAGTTGGGATACCTCTTTACTTTTCTGACTGGGGTGGGGGTTGTTATGCAAAACTTGATGAAAACTGCGAGTATGTTGACCCTGTCATTCAGATTACCATGAAAAATGCTCCAGTCAGTGTATGCAATGGTTGACGTTGTGTCTTCCGACCACTGGCTGTTTTCAATGACGTTTCAGTGCTTTGTTTGTCTTCCTGTACCCACAATACAATGTTGCGGTCCACGGAGCCTAGTAGTGGCTGTCCTCAGGCTGTGTAGACAACTGTGACGTTACCAAATGAATTCGGCAGCTATGGCGTTTTGTTTTATTCCCACTTACAAGTACAAAGTATCCTGTATATATTATGGTCAGCTCGCCTCTGACTAGCTTCCTCTCCATAGCATCAGTGGCCGAGGTTCATGGGTAACGATAGGCTGTAGTCTTTTAACGCACAACACACTGCTCATAAATCATTTTTCTGGTTCACACGTATCTGTGTTTAGGGGCATATGCGAGTGAAAATGTCACTCTGTAGAGCCCTGTGTGGCCTGGATAATGAGCAGACAGCCCTGCGCACAGAGACTAGAGTGTCGGACACAGCACACTTTTTTTGTCTAATTAAATTGCACATTTTAGCGGTTATGTAATCGCAAAGGGTCACCCTGCAATTGCGATAAGATTAATCTTACAGCCTTACTCGTGTGATCAGACATGACTTCTGACATAAACAAACATGGAGGCAGACTGTCATTCGTCAGCTGGTTGCACTTGTGTGCGCTGTTTTGCACAGGGGGAAGAAAAAAAAAAAGAATAAAACTGTGGATGAACTTCAGGCTGAGAAGAGGGAATCGGCACCAGATAAACACGTTGGTGACACTTCCCGGTCAGCTCGCTCTCATTGGCTGTTGCTGTTATCCTCTAGTGTGCGGCCAGCATAAGAAAGACACGATGTGATGTGAACCTATGGTAATGTTAAATTATCCAGGAAACTCCTGGTGGTCTGTGTTGAGGAACAGTGAGAAAATATCATGATGTAAAGTTTGAAAAGAGAATTTGGAGTGGTAGTAAAACAGAGAATATGTATGCCAGCTTAGTGGTAGTTCCAAATAACAGAACAACCAACCAACCACACCGCCTTCACCCCAGCACAGTAGTGAGGAAGAAGTCTTTCACATCAGGAATCACCATGTCAACATGTGGGACACTTCCTGTAATCTGTCCTCGACCTCAGTCCCCCCCCCCCCCCCAAGCTCTTACCTCACCCTCCTCTGGTAGGAGAGAGGCAAACAGAGCAAAGATAATTGTTTCTGGTTCTCTGTGTAAGATAGAAGCCTGGTCACTTTGTTGAACTTGACAAGCATGATCCTCCACACTCACCTGTAGGGATGAATCAGTGTCACCTCTGTATATTCACACACACACACACACACACACACACACACACACACACACACACACACACAGAGCAGCTATTCACCTCACGAGGTTGAAATTTGATGTGACCAGCCTGTTTTACCCTGAGGTGGGTGGGGGGGTGTGCGAGTGAAGGAGCAGAGGTGTTAAATGGTGGTAGGGTTTCAGTTCTCACTGATCTTGATCATCATGAAAACAAGCTTGATGCTGCACCGGAGTTGTAGTAGTAGCCATGAAAACTATTGCTTGTTTGCCAAAAAGCAACGCAGAGATGAGCTATTTTGTTGTTGTTGTTGTTGTTAGAAACTCAAACATGAATAAGAAACTGCAGGAAAAACTTGAATCCCATGAGAAGAATACTGTGAACGCGGCTTTTATTGTCGTTGTTCAGCAGCGGATTACTTTTTCATCTCAAATATCATAGCTTTCTCACACTTTCAATGGCCGCAGCTCCCAACTATAAGTGCAACAAATTGTGAACACAACATATCATCAGCTGATTAAGTTTATATAGTGAAGGAGTTAGCAGACAGTTGCTTATTTACACATCCATCTGATACAGAGGGACATTAGCATTCACTTTCTTTCCAAATGTAACATGACCCCATCGATATCAAATTTATGTCTATGTGGTAAATACAGATCTGGAGTCAGGACATGGTAAGCTTAGCTTAGCACAAGGACTGGAAGCGGGAAAACAGCTAGCCTGACTCTGTTGAGCACAGAAGTGCTAGGTGGATGGATTTGTCAAGAAATAATTCCTAAAATCACAAATGATCAGTTTTACATTCAATCTATGCACAGATCAAACAAACAAGATATATTTTATTAATTAGTGATGTGCTCTTTAGAGGTGTTGGTAAAATCACATTTTGCTAAGCTAAGCGCCGTGTGCTCACTTCAACTCTGCACGTGACACGCAGACACGAGTGGTACCAATCTGTTTTCACTGGGCACCGTCTGTTTGTTCAAGCTTGGGGACGATTCATGATTTTTGTCTATTTTTTTTTTCTTTTTTTTTTCTTTTCTTTTACAAAATATGATTGAAACATGTCGTGCAGACACTTTTCCTCTCGTAAATGTGACCGTTAAATTTGCTAGCCAGAGCCAGAGTCACGGCAGTCCCATAAAATGTAGCAGGCGCTAAGACGGCTAATACAGCCAGCTATCATTTATGTAACCCTTGAACTGAAAAGAAACTTGTGTGTGTGTGTGTGTGTGTGTGTGTGTATATAGTAATAACTTGATTTCCATTTTCAGTTTGCCCGGACCTCCATCTAACTCTCAGCAACAAAACTATTCCTTTATTCTAAAGCTGCAGACTCAGCTGGATGGTCCTGTGGGGGCCAAGCTGACTAACAGGCTATTAGCGTATCAAAATGATAATAAATGACATCAGTCATCAATCAGTTCCTCTTTATGCGCTTATAGCTGACTTACAGCGAATACTCTTCCTCATAGGCTCACATTGGTTCTTTCTCTCTTCTTCTACTCTTTCTTATTTAGTTCTCACTCTTTGCCCCCTCCTTCCATTTCCCTCTGTCTCCTCCTTTTCTTCATTATGTGTTCCTCTCTGCTGCTTAAGCTCAGGAGTGTTTGCCAGTGGCTCGGGTTAGGTGGCGGCTGTGGCTTTAAATGGAGAAACCGTGGCATCGACGGACACACACTCTCCAACACACGCCCGGTTTCAGGGCCCAACCTGATGAGGCAGATTTATGACGGCTGCTGGCTACAACAAATTAAGTTGACAGTGATGTATGTGGGGGGGCGAGTGTCACACTGCACCAACCGACCACACGCGCACACACAGATGCGCGCCCCAGCGGTGGCCCCCTACTCCCAGTCCTTCTCGTTAGGCGTCCCTGTCAGGCAGCCCCCCTCCAGCATACCTGCATAATGAAATTCCTCAGAATTCTGATTTGTGTTTTTTTTTTTTTTTTCTCCCCCCCTCTTCTTTCTCCCGTTTTTCCTCTCGTCCATCTTCTTCCCTCCATCCCCAGACTCATCCTGCCGCCAGCAAACTGCCCCTGAAGGACAGCTTCACATTTGATGACTACAGGTCAGTGTGTGTGTGTGTGTGTGTGTGTGTGTGCGCAGAGTGGGCCTGTTTTTAGATTGTTAGCATCATCCTCTACCTGTTTATGCAAGCTGTTTCTATAAACTGGAGCAAATGCAAAAGAATTATTCTGGTTTATCCTTTATATTCATAGGTTTGGCCACCGTTCCTATTGAGAATGGTAACATTGCACTGAGATCAGAGAACACGGAAACGTTGCTAAAAAAGAAGTCAGACAAAAAAAAAACAGCGTTCAGGCAATCAGACAGGTTGGAAGCAAACCTGAGAAACTGAAGGCAAACAGTAAAATTGAATGTCTGTTCTAAACATCCATCAGAATTTACATTTGGGCCGATTAGTTAAACTTGGATTTACTGTATTTGTGTGCTCACAGTTTTCCTGTGCAATAAGGGATTATTACCTACATATCTTCCAGATCAGGGCTATGAGTAGGAATGAGCATCTCTGTCAATCTCACAATTTGATTTTAAGTCCTGCTGTTTCAGAATTCACTAAGCATAGCAGGGCACACAGTCTTCCAGCTCTTACTACAAGGCAGCGTGTGCTAAACCGTTCATATTGCAGTGTGAAACGTACCTGGACAAAATGATTGAGCTCTTGTGGTTGCAGGTGTATAGCTGTCTTTTAGATATTGAACCTTCTTTCGGGAGACGGTGTTCTTTGTATGAAATGTTCATGTCTGACAAATGTTTCACCACTGCAGCTGTATTTTTTTTGTGTCTTATAAGCCATGTGAGCATGTGCATGACACGAGAAATGATATTACAATTCCACTAGGGTGCGTTTGATGGAGGAGACTGTCCGACTGAACAAACATGTACACAGCCGTTTTGTTTGTAAAGGTAACTGCAGTCACTGGGAAAACACGTTGCAGGCAGAAGATGTGGACTCTTCAGTAGAGAGAGCAGTTGGTCTACATGTGCCCTGCTGTGCTGGTTCTGTGTGCCCAGCCCTCTGTTGCTACACTAGTACCAGGGAAACCCATCATTATCCACAACACTGTACAGGTGCAGGTCTTTGGAAATGAAATCATCTCTGGCTTTTTATGTTTGTAGTATTCCCTAAATACAGTGTATTCACAGCAACGTCACTTTGTCCACATTTTGTTTTGTTACAGCCTTATTCCAAAATGGATGAAATTCATGCCTTTCCAAAAAATTCTACTAACCCCATAATGACAACATGAAAGACTTGAAATCTTTGCAAATTTATCAAATTAAAAAAACAAAAAAAAAGGGTGCATCCTGTTTCCTGTGATCATCCTTGAGATGTTTCTACAACTTGATTGGAGTCCACCAGTGGTAAATTCAGTTGATTGGACACGATTTGGAAAGGCACAGAGCTGGCAGGTACTGGGAGACTAGTCAGGATCGAGGGAAAGATGAAATGCAGCAACGTACAGAGACATCCGTGATTTTAAAAACCCGCTCCAGAGCGCTGTGGACCTCAGACTGGGGCGAAGGTTCATCTTCCAACAGGACAGTGACCCTAAGCACACAGCCAAGGTAACAAAGGAGTGGCTACAGGACAACTCTCTGAATGTCCAGCCAGAGCTCTGAAAATGGCTGTGCACTGACGCTCCCCACCCAGCCTGATGGAGCTCGAGAGGTCCTGCAAAGAAGAATGGGAGAAATTACTTATGTAAATGTGCTTTTTCAGATTTTTATTTTTAATATATTTGCAAAGATTTCAAACAAATCTCTCACATTGTCATTATGGGGAATTTTGAGGAAAATAATGAATTTCACTCATTATGTGTGTGAAAAATGTGAAGCGCTGTACTTCACCTTCATTTTGCAGCGCTTGCATATTTCCTCCCTTTTGACATGATGGATCTAAAATGAGCCCCCCGTTCATTGAAGAAGTCGTCTAGATGACTGCAGGTGCGTTCCCACCTTTTCTGTCCGTCGACATAGTGGGAAAATATAAGTTCCAGTCATTTGTAATAATTTGTATGTTACAAAGAGTACAGTCTAGACCTGCTCTATATGACCATGAGATCATTCTGTTATGAATTGGCAGTATAAAAAAATTTAATAGAATAATCAAATATCCAACGTGTGATTGACTTCAGAATTTTTATCCTTCAGTGATGGTTTCCCCCACTCCTAGTTTAGACAGCTGTCGGCGTGTTAACAGCCTTCACATGTTCGTCTGGCTGATTGTGTTCTTGGTCCATCTGACTTGATCGTAGCAACAACTGTGTTGTCAGATTCCACCAACTAACTTGGTGCGTGCAGTGTTACCAGTAACGGCCAAATCCACGAAACGCAACACAAGTAGTGATGAACAGGAGTTATCTATGAAGCTACGTTATCGCATGTTAAAGTAGAAAAAGTGGGCCGCTGATGATTTATTCCTTCTATCTGTCCTCCTTCCTTTGCTCTCTCCAGTAGTGTTAGATTTGATGAGCTTCCTTCTCCTTCATGAAGCAAGAGCTGCTGTTGTCCAGGATGTAAATTAACTTCCCTGTAACAAGCAGTGATTGGTTGATTCTTTGTGACAGGTGGGCGGTGTCCTCTGTGATGACCCGTCAGAACCAGATCCCTACTGAGGACGGCAGTCGGGTCACTCTGGCCCTCATCCCCCTCTGGGACATGTGTAACCACACAAATGGACTGGTACAGTCTTTCTCACTAACTCACTCACTCACTCGCGCACACACACACACACACACGCACACACACACAGACAGTACATTATTGTAAACTGATGAAGAAATGTTTTTGACTTCTGCCATCGTTGGACACAATTAGAATTACATATTCCAGGAGTTCATGCTTTCAGTATCATCAAGTGGGAAAACATTGCCTTCACAAATAAAAACATACACATACAATCCTGCATGGCCAGAAAGATTTATTTATTGAGCTCTTGTAAGGGTGGAATTGTCGATCTGCAGATCACCACCGGCTACAACCTGGAGGATGATCGCTGTGAATGTGTGGCACTGCAGGACTACAAGGAGAACGACCAGGTGAAGAGGCCTGCACTCTCCTACTACTCACACTTTGGTCCTTATTGTCTGTTTTGCTTCCCTCTGTTTGCAAACGCTCACAGCTCAATGCTAGTACGGTCATCAGAAAGTGACTTTCTGTGCTTAGAAATGGAAGATGGATTCATCATAATTTTCAGATTTACATATAATGCATCTGTAGTTTTGCCATGAAGATTGTTTTACTCTTCAGTCAGAAGTCACACCTGTTCCCCCTGACTTATTGATCTACTTCCTGTTTACATTATGAGATACAAGGTGAGACATTTGCTGTGACACTAGTTCTTTTGTTAGCTATGAGAAAATGTGAGAGACCACACAGCTGCCCTCGTGGCCTCCATACCCAGAAAGCCTTGCGATCTGAGGAAGCCCTTTGAAAGGAATTGGATTGAATCAGAGCTCTTCTATGCTAATATAGAGAATTTTGAGATATTTAATTAGGAAGTTAAATTCAGTTTCAAGGCATTAGATTAAATTTCACTCTTTGAAATATAATTTCAAATTTGTCTTACAATATTCGGTTTGAATATTTCAAATTCAGAACGGTTAACTTCAGATGCATTTTGTGCTACCACAAAAAACACTTGATGCTGAGAAGAACAAGGGGTTAAATTAGAGTTAAGCAGAGTAGCATCCCCTCTGCAGATAAAAGGATTTAAAATATATTTATGTTTGCATTGTTACAAACGTTAAAATGTCCACGTCAGTAGTGTCACTAGTGTTGCTAGCGGGATTGCCGAAAATTCAACAGAAAAACCGGTGGACCTAGCCAATCACAGCACAGTAGGAGGGATAACGCACCCAATTTCCTGTTGCACTGTGGTGTAATGCAGGCAAAGAATGCGAGGAATAAAATAAGACTGAGGTTTGTGGCTGAGAGGGTTAAAATGTTGTGTATTAAAAGGCTGCCATCCAGACAGGTGATGATAACACTGTTTACGCTGCTGATTTCTTCTCCCTGTAGATCTACATCTTCTATGGCACGAGATCCAACGCTGAGTTTGTCATCCACAACGGCTTCTTCTTCCAAGACAACGCCCATGACCGAGTAAAGATCAAGCTGGGCGTCAGTAAGAGCGAGCGCCTCTACGCCATGAAGGCCGAAGTGCTGGCACGAGCTGGCATCCCAGCGTATGTTTACAAGCTTTTTACTCTCCAGTCCAAGGACAAACATTGCTCTTCTTTTCTCTTCTCAAACACACTGTCTGCTCTCGTAAATGACTGAATCTGTGAGCTCGGTGCATTTTACTCCAAAGCTTTTAATATGGGTCAAAGAGAGCTTCAGGTTCACGTCTAACTCCGTCAACCTTTTTATAGAACCACGGTGCACTTTTGTCTTCCAACAGTAGCTATTTCAACCAATTAGGCCCCCCTTTGGCGTAATTGAAACACATAATATAAATGTTGCAGCAGGTTTCTTTTCTTCTCTCCCACCCCACCACGTATCAATTTACCATCCGCCCCAACACTTTCATCACCAAGAAGCTTAATCATTTTATCATTAGCCCCTTAATTTTATGCAGCATTCTCTGCTCGGCATTTTTAATCAGACGCCTTTTAATCTCTTATTGATGACAGTCTAAATCTCAACAGTGGAAATTAAATGAAACAATCCCTGTTGTTGCCGGGGTGCTCCATTAAACTGACAGATATGCTCGTAGATCATTTTCAAAGGAAGCGGGCCTCGCCGAGATATTGAGCGGCTGCTATCATCAGACTCTTTTTACAACGTGGAATTTACTCCTTTTGCCTCTACTTTAGTCGTTTAACAGTCTGATAAGTGGAATTAAGTGAGCACATTGGACTATTCATTTACAAGTTTGTAATTAGCTCTTCTTCCGAAGTCTGCAAAACCTTTAAACACGCAGGGCATTAGAGTACAGCATTTTCTACCCAGAGTTAACTTTCCTGGGCTGGTTTGCTGGAGCAGTGGACAGAGGGTTAATTCAATAGGAAGAGCAGGGAGACGGCTGTAATGCGTTTGTGCGGTTGTAATAATGTCGACCCTGTGCTACCGATCGCCACATCGATCACTTTGCTGAAATAGGGGGGTGGGGAATATTGTCCTCTCCCAAATTACCTCGGTGTGTAATGTTATGATGTGGAATGGATTCTGCTGAGTCCTGGATCTCACTTGTTTCATATCTTTTCTGTGGCGCTGCTGGCTTTCACCATCCTGAGAAATACCTCAAACAGCAAATTAATATTGTGTTTAGAGAGACACAAGAAAGACAAGAATTAGATTTGATACAGTCGGACGACATGCAGGCAGAGGTGGTGTCCTCGGCCGTACATTCAAAGCTAGTTTTGTGAAAATCAAGCTTTTTTTGTGTGTAAAAGCTCAATATTTCAGATTTGTTGATCCCTGCAACCCAAAGCTAGCCTGGCTCTCTTCAAAGTTAAAAGGTACACCTACCAACAACTCTAATGCTCGCTACTGAACAGTTTATTAGTACTCCCAGCATTTACGTGTACTGTCTCCAGGTTGCCAGCTTCAGTCTGTTAGCTTTTTACACTGTGCGTCCCGTTCATACACAGATGGCAGAGGCTAAGGTGCCGACTGCTAATCAGAAACAGAAAGTAACATTCACACATCGACAGCGCAGCCATCAGGGGCTATTTGGGGTTCGGTATCTTGCCCAAGGGCACTCCCACATGCAAACTGGAGAAACGGAAGATCGAGCCGCCAGTCTGCCGATTATTGGCCGACCTCCTTAGCAACAGCCGCCCCCTGGGTAGGAAGGCGCTGTTACTCCAGGAAGCTGCATACAGTCACTGCACCCGGCTGTTGCTCATCAAGAAGTAGTTCCTGCGTGTGGGCACATTTTTCATCTTTTGACAGAGCCAGTCTAGCTGTTTCCCGCTGTGCCCAGTCTGTAAGCTAAGCTAGGCTAACCACCTCCTGAGTCCAGCTGTACTGAAAACAGACATGAGGCAGCGATTAATCTTCTCATCTCACCAAAATGTTTTTATAGCTATTTCGTCAACATCTGTCTGCAGTTTAGTGCTGCTGTCACTACAGGCTTATTGTGCTATATGAATAGTCTATTTGTGTGTGAAATATGTCAACAATGTACATGCTCAGATTTTCTTTTGTCGTGTGTGTGTGTGTGTGTGTGTGTGTTTTGTGTGTGTGTGTGTTTTCAGGTCCTGTATCTTCGCTTTGCACTGTAATGAACCCCCCATTTCAGCCCAGCTTCTAGCCTTCCTCAGAGTGTTCTGCATGACAGAGGGTAAGCCACTGAAAGATACCCCAACACACACACACACACACACAAACGGTGTGGACCCTCGACACCACAAACCCGGTGGCACACACATCGCATCAACACATCAGTTTCCGACGCTCCTCCGAGACCGGCGTCAAGCGACTGCTTCCTTCGCACTTCAGCGGTGAGGAAGAGACGGAGAGGAGGTGGAGGCAGAGGGGAAAGGGAGGGGAAGAGCAAGGCCTGTCCATTCCTGGGCTGGTTAATTGATCAAGGCAGGCCACCAGATGTGTGGAAGGAGCAATCCACCAGGATTTGCAATATTCATCGGCATGTATGCGGAATAGCACCGGTGTCATAAATCCCCAACCACACAAGCCACATCCTCCTCTGTCACAGGACTCCTCTTCAGGACCCTGTTTGATATATTATTCACATTTTTTGCTGCATGTTAATTTTTAAATGGCCCCAACGCCTTTGGATTTGTGCGACACTGTGTGTGTGTGCGGGGAGGGGGGTGGGGTGTATAGCATCTCTTGCGTGTGTGTCAAAAATTCTTAACAGATGTGACATGATGGAATGATGTGCGCACACAACCATGTGCAGTTCCCCTCTTTCACCTTCCCATTTAACCATGTAAAGTTGATCTTCACCAAAATTATGTTCAGGATATAACCAGACAGTGTTGGAAGTTTAAAGGTGCTATGTGTAAGATTTGGCCAATTGTTTAGTTTGAAACATTAAAAAAAAATGAACTAACATGATCAGCAAAATGCAAAGAAGTACCAGTCAGACGTGTACGCATTGCAAGTTTCCAGCCCTGTTTTGTACGTACGCACCATTTATAAATGAGATTGGTGGAAGTTAATTCAGTGAGTCTGATGTGAAAATCTACACGCTGTCGCTGCCTCTCTGATGGTCGACCTCTCTTGCCCTCCTCTCCCACTTGATGTCTTTCCTGTCCTCGCCTGAACCCGCTGTGTCTTCATCATCCCCGGAGTCAGAGTACTGTTGGCCGCTGCTGTACATCACCACAGGGCTGTATTCCCTGTCATCAAACTGACCTCGGAGGCTGTGTTCAGTCCGGCCGGGACCACCGGGAGGCTGCTGAACCCGGTTCTGTTGCCCGCTCGTACAGCTCCAGTTCTGGTGCCCTTTCCAGACTCGGTCACCTAATAGGACCGCCAAGTTAGCTGTATGGCTAACTGAGCTAACTAGCAGTGGCAGCTAGCAGCAATTATGACCTGATACATTAAAGAACTCATAGCACCTTATTACGTCTCTGTAGTTTATATTACAAACAGTACAGTCTAGACCTGCTCCATATGTAAAGGGCTATGAGGTCTTGCAGTGGCTTTGGTTTCTTTTGAAGAGATGCTAACATTTAGTTTAATTTCAGAGGAGCTGAAGGACTACCTGCTCGGAGACCGTGCCATCAATAAGATCTTCACCTTAGGCAACAGCGAGTTCCCGGTCAGCTGGGAGAACGAGATCAAGTTGTGGACTTTCCTCGAGACCCGAGCTGCTCTGTTGCTCAAGACCTACAAGACCACCTCAGAGGTCAGTCGTCCGGAATTTAAGTTATGTTGTAAGTTATAATGTGGGTGTCTGATTGCAGAGGGTGACAGAGGTTAAGTATGGCAAAAACAACGTACGCGGGGTCGCCAGGAGTTTTTATACCTCCTCCGAATAGCCACAGTCCCTTTTCTTATGACCTGTTGTCATGTTTGCCTCCCTCTTTCTTCTCTTTTTCTTCACCTCTTAACTCCTGGCCTGGACTCTTCTAGGAGGACCGCTCCATGCTTGAGAAACCTGATCTATCTCTCCATTCTCGCCTGGCGATCCAGCTCCGCCTGGCCGAGAAGCAGATCCTGGAGAAGGCGTCGGCCAGCGGACGGGCCAAACGTCTGCACTTTGAGAAAAAGCTAGAGGAGGGCGCTCCGCTGCCTCGCTACGAGGAGAGCGATATCGCTTTGCTGGAGAACACTGATGCAGATGCAAAGCTTCCTATTATCCTGCGCAAGCTAGAGGAGGTGCAAGAAAGCCAAGAGATCCAGGTGGATGAGCACAGTCTCCTACTGAACGGGGAGAAGGCTGTGTATGGGATAGATATGGAGGCTAACGGAGAGCCAGTGCAGGAGGAGACTCGGGAGAAGGTCAGCAAAGATGTGCATTCAGCTTTGGACTCGAATGAAAGTTCAAGCAAGAAGGGCCAAAGGGAAGTGGCCAACCTAAGTGCCAGTCGAACTGAAGATAATCCCAAAGAGAACAGTGAATGAGTAAACTTACTGCCACAGCCCATGCTATTTATTTATTTTTGTGTCTCTTAAATGACTCAGAAATATAGAAGCTGAAAAAATTTTAATTCAAAGTCGCAGAACTTTTCCGACTGTATGTTCATCCAGCGTGGCTTTTCTTAGTTGTCCGCTGCTGAACTTGTTTAAAAAATACTGCCGGCGTGTCCCTCAGCCCTCTGCGCAGAACAGGATTTGATTTAAAATTTGCTTTTGTTTTACGTTGTAAGTTTCAAACCTACGTTTACATTCAAACATTTCGAGGCCTACAGCATAGGAAGAAAGCAGGGGTGGGGGGGCACAAACTGGTTCCAGCAAGTTATTAGGTGAATGTTATTTCCACAAAGCCAAAATCTCTCTAATCTCGTGAATTGGTTGTTTTATTACGGCAGTTTGTCTCCATATATGTCCAGTATGTTTTGAGTTGACAATCGTATTCTCTAGTGCATTTCGTGGTGTGCTACTGAGTCAAGGCCATCTACTCCCTTTTTTTCTGGTTAAAATCACTTTGAGCAAAATAACTGAAGGAAAACATAGAACGGTGAATGGTACCTGTTATGTTTCAGTATGACAGGCCAAAATGGAAGATGGTTTTTGCTTTTTCAGTAAAAAACGTTATTTTTACCATCAAATTCCCATCATTACATAGCTTCAGCCCTCACTAAGAAACAAAGAATTTTAGTTTTATTTTGTTTTAAAATGTATCTTTGTGAATGTACTGCAGTGATTCTCTGCAGATGCCAACAAAAGGGAGTGATGAGTGAGCAGCGCTGACTGTTGTTGCCCTTGAGAAAGCCATATACAGCACTGAGGACGATGGCGGTTCATGTGAGGTCTCCTGTTGGAAGCTTTTTGCTCGTCTGCCTTAAAATGAGGCGATTTCAACATGACGCTTATTGTATGAAAAACACAGAAGCACTGTCAGCAGGTTCTTGCTCTCCTTAGTTTGTGTTAACTGTAGGGGTGGCCCCAACTACTCCGACTCTTTTGCACTGATACAAAGCCAATACTGACTGAATCACTGACAGTCGATGCATCGTGGAGGGGAAAACGTGCAGCTTTCTTATCAGTTAGAACATTTAACCTTTTCATAAGTGCGTAGTCATGGGTACTCCCAGTTTCACCCATTGTGTCACCTCGTTATCTCACCCACTAACTACTATGTGCTTCAGCTCTTCTACAGTAACGCAGCGACACAGTGTTGTTTATAGTGCTACTGTACGTGGCTCATTTTTACATAAACATGATTGATATACTTGGATGAAATAAAGTCAAGCTCAACCTACTATTTTTATCGGAGGTTTCCACCACAATTCACAGGGTCTTCATCAGTGCCCTCACATAGTACGTAGTACGGTACCCTGGTCGGACGATAACAAGTGGCCGTATAGGCTGTCTCCCTAACAATCGGAATCACGAAAACCAGAGTCCACTCGCATTGCGTCAGTCGAATCAGATTGTTTTCCTAACATGACCTCACTACAAAAGTAATGGAACAAGGGATATGGAGAAGGTCGACGGCAGTCAGTGAAGTCGGCTAAACTACTTCTGAACCAGACGCTCCCCTTGCTGCCCCCCCAGTGTGAATCAATCTTCAGCTGACAGTGGCATCAGCAGCCAGTCAGGAGAGGGGACTATAACTGAAATTTGAGCGTGACACACTTATTATGTCTCTGACTGTGTCCATCACAGATGACCAACAAAGGCATTCGAACATGAGCCTTACAGGCAGAACATGAGACTCGTGTAGGCTGTTGGAGGAGTTTAGTGTGGTGTGCCTGGACTGTAACTACAAGCCATACATTATATATTTAGGGAAGGTGTATAGGTGAAAAACAGCAGTAATAATAAGTGTGGGTTTGTATATATAAAGCCAAATATATGTGTAGACAAAGCATAAACCAAATGATTGTACTGAGGCCGAACACACAGCCAACTGTTTCCATGTGATCGAAGTACCGTAGTTACTATAGTGTGAGGAAATGCCATTTACTGATGAAGACTGTGAGATGTGGTTGAAAGCCTCCCAAACACACTATTAAGTGTACCTTCAGTTAAGACTTTTTTTAAGTAAAGTTAAGTAAGTACTGTTCCAAAAGTACAGAACGCTCTCGATGGATCCATCAGTTTCCCAGAGCTCAAGGTAACGAAGGTAAGAAATTGCGTTTTTTTCCGACCAACAAGCCAAATCCACTTCATCTTACTCTCATTAAAGAGTAACAAAACCAGAAAATATTTATAGGCTTCCAGTCTTTCCACCATTCTTTGATTCAAAAATGACTTAAACAATATATTGCTTATCAAAATAGTTGACGATTCATTTTATGTCGACCGACTAATCAATAAATCAACCAGTTGTCTTTAGGCTACACAAAGTGAGAACTTTGGTTTTAGGGGGAGTCATGTGCTGAAACTAGCCTATCCTTGCTATATGCTAATGAGGCTAATCACCTCCCGGTTCCAGCTCTGCACCTAACACAGACATAAGAGTTATTGATCTTCTCATCTAGTTCCCAGTAAGAAAGTGAAAAAGCATATTTACCATAAAGTTGAACACTTTCTTTAAAGTTACAGAGACCTGTTAATAGTTCTGTTAAAAGTGGTTTCCACATTCTTTGACTAATCGAAATAAAGTTTTATAACCTGGTCTCCTCTACTTGATATGGAAATAAGTGTTTGCTAACATCGATGATTAGCACCACTGGTTTGATTACACTTTTTCCTATAGAAACAGATGTAAGTACCTCCTGTGACTGTCAGTGAACCTCGGCTTTGGCTTGGTGATAGTTAGAATAGATAGATAGTTGGTTAGAATCGACCAGCTAAAATGTAAGTTGGGCTCACTCCTAGTTAACCCGTAAAGTTAGGATTAAACTAACCTTGCCATGTTGTCAGCTGACGGTCGTGTGAAAGGCAATGAATTCTCACTGCCGCTGTGTTCTCCCTTCAAGTGGTACGACCAAATCTAGGTGTTCTCCTTAGGTCAGATGTTTATGGCCACTTTGTACCACATGATGCTCATGTTTTGTATCACGTTTGATGTGTCACGGTCATTCTGTGGTTTGAGCACTTTTCCATCACAAATCTGTATTTTTTATGCAATCATGTACTTTTACCAACCTTACTGGTAACATTCAGTCTGTTTGCTGCTTTTCTAAAGACCTCTGTACCATAGCGCGCGTGTGTGTGTGTGTGTGAGAGTGTGAGGGAGAGCTCCTAGCTTTAACCTTAGACTCAACAACTCCTGACCAGGTACGTTGCTATCCAGTTGAACCGGACTCCTCACATTTCACCATATGCAGTAGTTGTGGGTTTCTCTGTGTAAAACCAACCCTGGACTGTACAGTCAAAGCTAGAGTTGATAAGGCAACTTGTCCTGAAGAGATTAAACTTCATCTCATTTCTCACCTCTTGTGTGTAGTGTTGTTTTTCAGCTGTCTATCTTTGGATCAAGCCATCTCCTCCTCCAGAGACACGAGGTCACCATCCGTCTATTATTCATTTCCCTTCTCCTTTTGTTCGGGGGGAAAAGGTTTATTTAATGTCTTTTCCCCTTCTTTGCCCCCCTCGGCCCTATTACCAATTTATAAAAGAAACATTATCTTGCATCATTTAATTCAGGGCAATTAAATTTTGAAATCCCACATTCATAATTCATGGGTGTCTAAGATAAAACCCCTTTAATCCTTGAATATATTATTATAATGGGCATTGGGCTGGGCAGCGGAGTGCGAGGCATGTCCAGTGTTGTTAGTACTCACTGTGTCAGTGCTAGGAGCAGGACTGGGACCAGCACTCCCAAGTAATCCTGTCCCATGAATTATAAACTGCCATCCACATTAATATACAATGGCAGCAGCCAAGGCCGGAACAGCACCATTGTCATGCAAGTGTTTACTAGTGTCATGCCGGTGAAGTGGGGGGTGTGGGGTGGGTGTTAACGTCAAGCCATTAGCATTTTAGGAACGTGAGCGTATATCTGAAGGAAAAACAAGTGCATTGTTATCACACACACTGCTAGTTCACTGAATTAAGACTGATGCTCGTTTCTTATTAAGTGACCTCGACGTTCCAAACCTAGTTTGCCAAAGCAGGCAGATATTCTTTGCTGATTTGGTTACACTTTTGCCAAGAAATACAGCATATAATCTAATACAAACGAGTGTTTGGGTCATTGTTTTTTCTAAAAACATTCAGTTATCTAAGTCACATTACAAAATGAAGTGGTAATATGTTGAAAAAAAGTTTAAATATTACAGTTTTATAAGAAAAAGTTGCAATAATGTAGAAATAATCGATCTGTTTGAAAAAGATTAATTTAGAATGAAATCTAAGTGCTGTTATGATTAGATTACGTGCGTCAAACTGCGTCAACAACAAACTTGAATTTTGGAAGGAAATTAAGTCATTTTTGCTTTGATTCAATTCAACGCAATCCTCATGGCCCATCTAAAACCATACACTCTGCATAGCTGTAGTGCATATAAGAGCAGAATACCACTGTTTTATATTGAGATGCTGGTTAGGTCTACCTGTGCTTCATTACATAACACCATTATGAACATCCATCCTGTGGAGGTCAGTCAAAAGTGCTATGTTAATGTTAGTTTTTCTCCCAAAGCCTTTGACATAACAGAAGCTCGTTGTTTGCTAGAGTTTGCGTGCTCATTTTAGGAGGAGAAACGGGTCGCTTCAGTCCACTGGAAGCAAATCTGAAGGTATTTCATGCGTTCTCCAAATTAGATCAGTTTTAACAAATAATAATAGAAATAATAGACCAATTTTTCTGTTTAGCATTTTGTAGGAGACGTAGCGGACACCACAAGACCCTTGGACCCACATTTGTCATTTGAACCTTGTGTTTGGACATTATAAAACAGACTGAGAGCCTCTATTAAAGCTAGAATGATAAAACCACTGAGGAAGAAATAGGTACTTTACTTGAATCTCTCACACCAATCTGCACTCCTTAAAAGAAACCTGCAGTGAGCACAGTCCTAACTGTAACCACACGGACTGTCACTACTGTACTTAAGTGCTCTGTTTCAGTTCTCAAGATGACTGTGGTTTAGTATGTAGCACTAGACAGGCCCAGCTGTCCACAAATAGGAAGTGTCAGCATAAAGGTTAACAGACCTTTGCAACATGCTTGCTTCAGAATGGCCCATGTGGTTAAAACCTCAGCTGATGCAAAGAACTGTACTTACACAGAGGAGACAGTCACTATAGCTGCATATAGCACAACTGCTACAGTTGGTGATATTGTTCTGCTCGTATTTAGCTTTTCAGTTGACAGCTGCCTGGCCTTTTCCTCAGACCCCGAAGTATGATGTCCTTAGATAGCCTGGCAGACCCAATCATTCTCCATCTCTAGAGTGATGTAGTATAGAGAACCTAAGTCACTCACTTCCGCTCCCAGCTCATGGGACCTTATTTCGGAAAAAATAAGTACGGTAGTCAATGGCGAGAGATAACTTATTTTTTTATCCCCTTAGAATTTAGCCTTGAATTACACATATGATGTTGGTCAATTTAAAATATAATTTTGCAAGTCAAGAAAGTCGCAGTTTGTCGTAAAACAGTAAAGTTACATGTCGTTTTGGGTGAAATCCGTTCACTGAGCTACATCTCTCGTCTCGCACAATATACGTCACCAACATGTTAGCGTGGTAATGCTAACTAACGTTCGTTGCTTGGTTGCTACTAGCTAGATAACTTAGCTGTGTTCCACGCAGAAATAAATCTCACCTGATGTGTTTAATCCAACGACTCTCAGTCCTTTTACCACATCATCCTCTCATGTAAGTTTTTTGACGTTAGCTTCAGAAACGTTAGCTTCAGTCACTGAGAGAGACAGTTACGACGTCACATACACGACTTTTGGGTTTGTGGTCTTTATAATTATGTATTTTCACAGTCTTATACCTGAACAGTTTTACATCAAACTGCGACTTTCTTGACTTTAAAATCTTTTAAATTGACAAACATCATATGTGTAATTCAGGGCACAATTCAAACAGGATCAAAATATTTGTTGTCCCTCGTCATTGACTACCGTACAGTATTTTTCCAAAATAAGGTCCCATGGTGGTCCACTGAGATGCTTGAGTTGACCTGAGGATATAGCTTTGAAAAACCCTATATGCACAGGTGTGGTGCTGCCAGAGCTTCTTTCTTATCAGTAGCAAAACAGGATTTCTTTCAGAGCACACACTGAACTGAGAGCAAGTAAAGTGTGAGGAAATATTTGCTGAATTTACCAAAAAGTACATTGGATTACAATCACTTAGGTTTTAGGTTTTGCTTCTGGGTTCTCATCAAAGTAGGCTGTTCCGTATTCTTACATTTGCTGCCCAGAAAAATATAATGTCCATATGGATTGAAAATACACTACCTATAACTGTGGAATGGAATAAGCTGTTGTTTGAGTTAATACTAATGGAATATTTATATGACTTGCACACCCTCCTAATTGTATTAAAAGGAATGATGCCTTATAATGGGATGGGAAAGATAACCAGCATGAAATACTATTAATGACTTTATTTTAGTTTCGCCATACATTTGTTACTGTGTTGGTTTAGAAGCCTCCTATACTGTACAATACATCTTCCACCCGTCTTTGCACTGGTGATTGTAATGGGACTGAGAGTTTCCGTGTGTGTATAGGAAAAAAGGAGGTACTATTTTCTTAAAATAACCAAGCATGTCTGCAGAAATGTCCGAATGCCATGCCCCAGCTGTTCCCCTCTCTCCAAAGCATGACTGACTATGATTCAACACTCTCAGCAGCTCATCATGAAAGCATCCATTTATTATTGAAGAGGTGGGTGGATGTGAGAGGGACAGAGCAGCCTCTGGCCTGGAGTGAGAGGTCTTCATCATGGAGGAAATGAGGGATGAAGGGACAAGAGACGAGAGGCAGAGAAGACAGAGTGAATAAAGACGGGGAAGAGGAGTGGAAGAGGAGGAGCACGGCTTCCCCCTTCTCCCTGAACAAACTCCTCAAGTGGGTGTGATGGTTAACATTTAAACAGGAGAAATGATACGTAACAGCAGCAGCGCTCACAGAGGAAGGTAAGAGCGAGGGGGAAGACGTTTGATGATTCACTTTATTAACTGTGATGATGAGATGCAATGAGGCCAGATAGTTCACTATGACGGCTACAAGGCTGAAAAAAAAACTTGTTCAAACAGCATCAAGCTCTGCAGTTGTTAATGCCTGATGTGAACCATTTTAATACACACACACAGACGTGCTTGTGTGACCATGTCTGTGGGCAGCTTCCATTGCCTTCATTCATTTTACACCCATACAGTATAGGGAAATGACAGTGTTTGTCTTACTGTGTCTTTTTGTCAAGTGTGATTGCGGATCTTGATGATGTTTTTACTTTACAGTTACCATCTCTGTGCTAGCACAAACAGAAACCATCTCGAACATTTTGAGTCCAAGTAAACAGAGGAAGTAGTCTCCTGAAAATCTTTTGTCCGTGTGTAATATTATAACCATAAGCGTACATGCATAATATTAGCAGTATTAGTTCTAACCAGTGTTGGGCAAGTTAGTTAGAAATCGTAATAAGTTACTAGTTACTTAGTAATATAAGTAGTATAGTAATAATATTACTTTACTTATTACTGGGTGATAAAAGTAACTACACTGAACAAAATTATAAATGCAACACTTTTGTTTTTGCCCCCATTCATCATGAGCCAAACTCAAAGATCCAAGACTTTCTACACAAAAGACCTATTTCTCTCAAATATTGTTCACAAATCTGTTATTCTTTTCAGCAACACCAGCAAGAGTGGAAGAACGGGATCGTTAGCTAGCATCGTCGATACTGCTGTTTCGTCAGTGCTCCTGGCTGTGGTAACGACAGTCATCATGGTCGTTAGAGCCTTGGATGAGGGACAAAACGTCTTCTAGTATCTTCTACCAAGTCCAGTTGCCCTTGACCTCAACCTTTGTTGGATAACTATGGCCTAGATGACTGAGAACCTTCACAGACAAAACTTTATAGTTTGTCTAATATCCAATGTAAAACTAACTTCAATTTCCTTGTCCCCTCAAAAGTGTTGAATTGGAGACACTGACACGGAAATTAACGATAGAGCATAATTTCAAACAATAGACGTTTTGCTATCATAAAATTATATATATCGTCATTTCGCACAGCCCTAAAGAGCAGTATTCAGTATTTTTACAAAACATAAAACGATGCTTAACGTCGCTCTCTCCCAACGAGTCCATGCATGAGTGCAAACAGCAGAGTTCAGAATTTCTTTCTCTAAGTTTCACATTGCTGTGCTGCTTCAGCAGATGCTTCAATACATTAGATGTAGAATAGTTCGCGGTTAAAAGCTTTTTGCTGATCACACAAAGTTTACAACAGACGATAACGCAGTAATGCAGCGTTACTTGGATTAGGAACTGTAATATTATTACTATTTAGGAAATAGTAATCCGTTAGACTACTAGTTACTGGGAAAAGTTATTATTATAGTAACGCGCCCAACACCGGTTCTAACACTAACATATTCGGCCTGTAACTGCATCTTAAGACCCAATCAGGCTACGTCCTGGCTATACTTTTTCTCTTTTTCCACTGCTTTGTGAATTTGCAACATGTGATGTCAATGGGCACAGACAGTCAGCACAAGAAAGAATACAAATTCTTTGACCAATCTTGAACCCGACCCCAAAATTTTGCACAAAAAACAGCCCAAATCCAAGTGCAGACTTTGTCGGGATCCATTGGTTAGCATGTAGCAGAACTCTAGTGCATGCTAGAGAAAACCCAGGAATTGGTTTAGATGCATAGCATACCCTCATAAGCACAACATCCCAGGTTCAGTTCCAGCAAGGCACATTTGTTGCAAGTTGGATCCCTCTCTCTTTCCCACGTCTTCTGTCTGTATGCAACTCATTCAATAAAAATGCTAAAAAATAATGTTTAATAATTGTCTGCAAGTTAGCATTGTGGAACAAATAAAAGTCAAGGCACATTTCTTGCAGGTTTCAATGGCTGTCACGATCAAATAAAGAGCTAATTGCTCCACACCTGCCATGGAGTTCGCTAATTAATAATTAATTATTAATTATTAATTAATTATTAATCTGTTTACGTGGTTTGGGGTTTTTGTTCCATGTCTTGTGTTTCCTCTGCTCTGCAGTAGTTCAGTTGTTGTTAATGTTTCATTTCCCATTTTATCTTTTTGCTGTGTCTTAGTTCATGCCTTAAGTCGTAGTCCTGGTCCCGTGCTCCCCTCTTGAGTTATGTCCTTTTGGTAGTTCATATTCTGTGTTCTGTTTCATTCATCCTGGGCAGCGATTGAAATCTCTTTTTTGCTTAGGAAGGTTCCTTAGTGAAGTGAACCAGGAGTATTTCAGTGGCAGCTGGTCAAATTCTCTAAAAGCTAAGGAAAGGTGCTTCAGTCCTTCCTTTCTTATCTCCTGTAGCATAGGGTACACCGGACCAGAGTGTGACAACCATTTAGATTATTTGGTGACTGGTACCCCGTATACCTTTTTGCATCTTTGGTAATGAAATTTTCCACAGTGTTGTCCACATTTAGATGGCCCATATAAAACTACACGATAAGAACGCACAGGGCAAAATGTCAAAGATGTGCTTTTTGTAGTCCATCATTGTAGTTTCATCACGTCAGTAACATCCGCCGTCGCATAATTATGTAGCCTAAATAAGAGCATTCGGATTCTCTGAGCCCCGCCGTTGTCTTTTCTGGAGGCCTTATGAATTCTCCTTCACACCTTTCCTTGACTTCATGACGTCTTTCATCGAGAAGTGTTTCGAAAAGTTGTTAGGAAAGGACATTTTTTTGACTTTTCGACCGCAGCCTAGGTCTGTGTATCTGTATGTTTAGTCTGTTCTCCCGTCTTATTTTGAAAAGGTCTGTATAGGGTGTTTGTCGCATCCTTGGTTTTGGTCTGTCCTGTCCTGTCTGTGTACTTGTTTGTCCTCTGTGTATTTTGTCTGTTCAGGTGTTCGTCTCGAGTTTGTAGCTGTCTGTTTATGGTTTTGTCAGTGAGTGCTCTGTCAGTTGGGTCCGTGTCTCAGCATCATGCTCTGTTTCCTGTCTTCGTCTGAAGTTCTCTGCGACTGTTGTTTGCGTCCTATTGTTTCCTGTTGTGTTTTGATTCCATCTTATGTGCTCCACCATTCCTTGTAAGTGTGTGCTCTTTTAGTTTGTCATTAAATCTTAAAACTGGACCTGCTCTGCTCTGTGTCTTGCATCTGGGACCTCCACTTGTTCCACACACACAGCCAACCCTGACTGTAACCATACCTTTGTTTTCTTTCTAAACTAAATACTGATATTTATGGAAACAAATCACTCCAACTCCGATTCAGATCACATTAAATATAATAAAATAACATGGCATAATAAGATGAATGGAGAGATGAGAATAATTGAGGGAGGAATAGAAAGACAAGAGGAAGAAGAAGAATACAGGTTCAGGAATGGAGAACAAGAAGAAAGAGAGGGAAGCTAGAGGGACACATGTGCTCAACCCAACACAGATGCTAACGGCATGCTCATAAGGCTGCATAAATCCTGTGTGTGTGTGTGTGTGTGTGTGTGTGTGTGTGTGTGTGTGTGTGTGTGTGTGTGTGTGTGTGTGTGTGTGTGTGTGTGCCTAAGCCTCCCCCCTACCCCTCCGCCGCCACTCTCAGGCCTTTTTATTTAACATACTATAATGGACTGGCAGTTATCAGCCAAGATTTCAATCCTTTCCTTCTCTCCTCTCCTTGTCTCCTCTCCTTTCTTCTGCTCTCCTCTTGTAATCTGACCTAGAAACACAGAGAAGATGGATAGAGAAAGGAGTGACCAACATTGTTGCCCTATCTCCATCTGATTTAAATCTAATAACCGCATCTTTCTTTCTTTCTTTCTTTCTCCATCTCCCTTCTGAGGCAGAGGGAACATCATTCTCTATTCTGCAGGTCAGAGAGGGAACAATTAAGTGTGGAGGGCGCTGGGAGTCGCCGACAGGTGATGAATGGCCGGGCCGGCTGCAACTGACAATATGCAGACAAACCAGATCATTTGCAAATGGATGCGGGGAGATGGAGGATGGGAGGATGGGGGGATGGGGGGGCAAAGTCAGGGGCAGCCCAAGAGGAGGAGGAGAAGGAGGAGGAGAGTGGGAATGGGGCAGGCGTGGAGGGTTAACCCTTTCCAGGATCATTTCTCACCAAGGAGAAGATGGAGGAGGTGGAGGAGATGCAGCCACCTGCCCAGCAGAGAGGCTCATTTGTTAGAGCTGATGGAGGCTTCAGACAGCACACCGCCCTGGGGACTACGCTGCAGCCCCGCTAGCACGGTAGCACCAGCACATCACCGTGTTGACCAACAGCCTCGCACACAATTCACTGTGACAGAGTCAAAGTCGCTCCTCATGCCCACACTGTTTCAGCTCAGCTTATCATAACACAGCCGGTCTTTTGCTGTGTTATTTTTTATTTATTAAAAAAATGACCACACTGTTGGGAGAACACCTGGTTACACTGTGTGTGCCGCTGTGCTCCACAGCAACAGTTACTCGGGAAATCAGTTCCACTGACGGAGGAAGGTTTCTCTGAGCTCACCTTAAATCTCACTTTCACACCTGGACGCACCTGTAGGGTTCTGTGACATCACAACCAGCCAATCGTGCTCCAGTATGCAACACACACAGTGGGATGTGCACACTTGAAGCCTCCAGTGCACGCACAGTGAGACTGGACGTCTTGTGTCCAGCTGTTAAACTTTTGAAATGAAAAACATTCATAGATTTTTTTGATGTGGGAGAAGGACAAGATGTAATTTAAAGGATTGTTAACGAGGTAATTTAACTTGTCTGTGGAGAAACTGTATCGGGCAAAAATTAAAGTATCTTTATATGTCTCAAAACATGTCTGAAGGGGATCATTAGGCTTAGTTTAGCTACCTTGAACTTGTGACTGAAAGGTTGCCTTTTCCAAGTAGCTACTATGACCCACATCCTTTCCTATTTTATATCCAAGTTTGACAAAGTTTTGTTTCTTGAAGGAAGTGATGGAAAGTCAAATGTTTAGTAAAACTTGCACGTGGGTTGGACATTGTTCCCAGTGAGCAGCTAGCAACAAGCAAGCTACGTTTGCATTTCTTTCCCCATCCTCTCCTTGGATGCACGTGCCAGGAGCTTACTAACTGCTTGCTTCCAGCAGGTCGCACGCGCAGCTAAGTAATAGAGCATTGACAACAGAGATACCATTTTTTCTCTAGTTTCCCACGTGAGACTCCATTACCCAGAAGTCCTGCAAGTTGAAGTCTGTCAACCTCTGTTGTAGAGATTATTTTCTAAGGCTGATGGATGTTTACATGCAGCGTCAGTGCAGTTTTATGAAGGAAAGTTACGAGTCAAACTAAACTCAGATCTATGCCAGTGTCCCTCCACACATCCTACTCTTTCTCCTTTTCAATTGTCATAGTTACATTCCTCCGTCTTTCTTCTCCCCTCACCTTATTCACTTCTCGGCTGTCTCTCTCTCTTTCTCACACACACACACACACACACACACACACACACACACACAGACGCATTTCTTAATTGACCTGAGGTGTGGACAGAAGCACCACTTAGTCACCTGACATGTAGATCAATCACTTACTTGATCTCTAATACCCTTAACAAGGTGCGTCTGCACTGGAGGACATCTGAGTCACTCACTCACACACACACACACACACACACACACACACGCACACAAAGGTGGTGTCCTTGTTTTGCATGTGGCAGACGTTGACTGTCTGCTTGATGGATCTGCTGTGCTGCTGGTGATGGAAGCCAGGAGCACTCCTCCCTGTCATGTACTCTATATACAGTCTGTGTGTGTTTGGCTGAGGAGACGGCATGACTTTATTTAAGCCAGACTGTACATATACAGTCTGGGTAATGTTGGTAACCCTAACCTATGGGGGTAGTGGGAGTAGTCAATTGCTGCAATCGTCCTTTAACATATATATGTGATTTAGTGGTGGTAGATTATCAGATTATTCAATTCCATCACAGTTAAATAAGCTCGTTTCCAATTAAAGGAGCAGGAACATTTTTGGAAATACGCTTTCTCTCAGAGAGTTTAGATTGGTCTCATGTATGTGTGTTAAGCTGAAGTTTTGTGAATTTCTAGCCTAGCTTAGCATTTGTTCAAAGTACAAAAATAGGAGCGTCACCTCTAAAGCTAAAGTGAGGCATTGTATCCCATTTGTTTAGCCATACACAAACAGAAATATAAACATGACTTCTCAATTTAGATTTGGAATTATGTGCTCATAGACTTTTCTTTTTCCCTGATCTGCTCTTTATGCCAGGCTAACCAGGTCCTGAATCCAGCTCTGTACACACATACCACTAGGGTTGGTATCTTTGTCTCAGTTCACTCTTGGAATGAAAGCAAATAAGCATATTTGACAACATGTTGACCTATTCCATTTAGCTAGACAGATATTCAAGTAAAGTAAAGCTGAATTCAGTAACAACATGTCAAGGCTTGACTTGTCTTAATGAATAACTAAACTTAAAAAGGTGGGATGGAATCATCGGTTAACATCCAAAGAACCACATTTGGGTAGATGTGGGCCTGGACTCCCGCCTGCTGCCAGAAAAATAGCAGAGTAGACACACTGCGATATGCCAAGAAGGGCTTTAAGTGAGAAACTTTCATGCCAGCATGGACACCAAAATTGCACCGTGCCACTGCATCTGCATAAACACTTCTTGATCAGAGTGCTGGTGTCGGTAGGTTTGTTTCAGGCCATGAAATCACCGCGCCAGACAGACCAAATAATAACAAAATTTTTTAGTGTTTGCACCAGCATGTACAGCCCATAGGTGTCCAAGGTAAAACGTGGCTTTTTATTTGTCTATGTTCTTAACCAGGGTCCACAGTAGGCCCCCGACACCCATCTACATGAGAAGACAGTAATAGTGAAATGTGAATGCACAATCTGAATACTTTTACATTTTACATATGTACATACTTTTTAAATTAGTTAGGGCTTCACGATTTGCGGAAAAAGTCTTACTGTGATTATTGTGGACAATATTGCAGTCGCTCTACAATAAACAAATGGTATCATGGTGTCTGCTTGCTAGGTTATCAAGGAAAATGCACAGATCACGGATTATTTTGAAAGGTGTATTTCTCAAATCAAACGTACAAAGTTAACCTAGCATAAAAACAAAATGAAAACCAAAAAAAACAACTCAATAAAAATAAAATAACTCCTGTCCTGGTACATTTTCTGAAACCCTTCTTCGCTATAAGTGGACAGTCCCCTTCAAAAGTATTGGAACGGTAAGGCAAATTCCTTTGTTTTTGTTGTTCACTGAAGACCGTACTTTTGGAGGGGACTGTATGTGAGCACCATTTCTGTACGTCATGTTTTATGGTGTAACATTGGCAAACATATCTGCACTTGTGTTGGGTTTAGTTTGGCTTACAGGCAGTCTCTCAGTGCTTTCACCTCATGCATTCATCAGACTGATGCAAATTTGACGTGTTGCCGCATGATGTAGCAAGAACCCTTGAACACTTTCAAGATCCTTATTGAAATGTGTATATATTATGAACAGCACAGAGCCTTTGGGTGTTCTGTAGTGATTGCGATCAGTGTTGGGCGATACATTAAACACAAAAAGGGGCACCTGACTCTGTCCTCGAGTGAGGGAAGAGGCTGTAAAAAGTCACTTCTGCTGTTGTAAATAGCGCCGAATAGCATATTGGTTATGACACTTCAACAACTTACGTGTTAGTTTGTGACATTAGTTTGACTGATTCATAATGAGCTCTCGTAAAGCTCATTTAAACAATTAGAAAAGACAGGGAAAAAAGAAAAGGTAATCTCCTCAGTCCCCCAGCGTCTGAAAGAAAGCTTCGTTTTTTCCACCTTCTGTCACTTTATTCTGAACTTTTTCATATTTTGTCATTTTTATATTATACTTTCTTCTCCTCCTCTTCTACTTTTTACTTTCTACTTCTACCCTCCTCCACCCATAACGTCCCGTCAATACAAGAACTCTGGCTTTGTCACTTCCGTTTCAACATAGTCTTTGTGTCGAATGCTCCTTTGTGTCATTTTGTGTATTTTTTGTGAATTGTGAACATGTGTCAGCAAACGCAGAACAAAGTGAGATTTGTATGTTTTAAAGCTGGAAAATATAATGCTGATGAGTTTATTTCCTGGCTGTAGAGTGACTTCCTTCAACCCCCACCCCCACCCCCAAACTCCACCTCCGTCTCCCTGGTCTTTCTCTGGTTATGGTGTGATGGCCTGTCAGGAGATGGCGCTGAGAGGGCCGAGAGACGACAAAATCAGCTCAGATCAGACCTGATCCCCTCTCACACACACACACACACACACACACGCCCACGCACCGCGGTGTGCTGACCAGTGAGCGGTGAAGAGGCCCAGTGTCGGTGTCCCACCTCATCTTCATCAGACCTCCCAGCCTTGACCCAGAATCCTCCAGACCTGCCGCCCTGGCTCCCTGTGTGTGTGTGTGTGTGTGTGTGCGCGCACGCTTCCTCTGACCACATCCCTGATTACTGTGGTTGTGGCTTGGCTGCTCAGGTGGACAGTGTGTGTGTGTGACATGATGGCTTTTGGCACAGTGGGCTCTCCTGCCCAGTAGCCTGGCTGTCAGGCCAAATATCTGAAGAGAGAGGAAGAATGGAGGGATGGAAAGCAAGACGGAAGGGTGGAGGAGAAAGTAAGGGGAGATGAACAATAATAAAGTCCTAGAGGGTGTTCCTTCCTTCCTTCCTTCCTTCCTTCCTTCCGTACCTTACCTTCCTAAGCTGTTGGATCACAGGCCCATGCAGGTTTTACTCTCCCAGTCTATTTCTCCTCCAAGACCTCCCACGCACACTGTTCAACAAATTCACAAGTTGTTTCACGTACAGCAGATTATCCTTCAGCTCTCTCTGTTCCAGTCAGCAAGATCTTAACATCATTCAATATTAATGAGAAACGGTCCTCTCTACTCACTTCAGGTGCAGCTTGACATCAGGGCATGAACCTGGAGCCGAAGGCCATTAGGATCCTTCAAGTGACTGGTTTGTGCTAATATATTAAACATATAATACCAGCGGGCATGAGAAAGGTCTTAAGGTGGCTCTTGCTTTATTACCTTATCTGATCTAACCTGATGCGTTGAAAAAGCCCTCGCCGTCTTATTTCATCAGTTCAATAAAAACCTGTTCATGTTATCTGTTGGAGCCCTGTGATAGAGAGGTGGCCGGGGCCAGGAGAGACTCCTGCCCTTAAAGTCTTCTTCTTGTCCCTTTACTGTGATGTTTGAGAGCAGAGAGATGCATATACAGAGCCAGTTTTCACATTCACCTGCTGACAGCGGACGGTTTCTCGAGCTCACCTTCATTCTCACTTTAACACCTGGACGCACCTATAGGAGTCTGTGACATCACAACTAGCCAATCGTAGTCCAGTATGCAACACAAACAGTGTGATGTGCAGAGTGCACGCACAGTGAGACTTGTCTTGTGATTTTTTAATGAGGGAGAAGGACGGGTTGTAATTTTAAGAACTGTTGACAAGGTAATATAACGTTCTGTAGTTTGGAGAGAGAGAGAGAGAGAGAGAGAGAGCAGGGGGAAAGAGAACACACATATCTGGCTCTTTAGACGCTAAATGCTCCTCTGTGTGTGTCTGCTGTTTGCTGCTCAGCAGGTCGTGTACACTGGCTTTATCACAGCTTTTTCTCTGAAAACGACGCAGTGAGAGCGCTGAGAGTGAACCAGAACAGTAAAGCTGTGTGCTGGAAAGATAAACAATGACCTGAAAGTCACTCTAGAACTCCGTAAAGCTGAGGGGAGCTGCAGATTCCGCTGATAATTCACTACCAGAGACACGCTGTCACTTAATACGTTCATACTATGAACATATTCCTCTATTGTAGCTTTTACAGGATAAGCAGGCATACGGTAGCTAGTGGATGGCTGGTTATCTGGTCAGTCTATGACAGTTTCACTGCAGACCAACAAAACTGAGGTAGAAAAACAACACAAATTATCTTTGCTGTACCGAATGTGGAGAAAGTGACGAGTATCAGTTTAGGAAGTGGATTTCTTTAAGCATACATCACCTTCACTACTACAGTAACAACGGCATCATATAAGAATATACACATAAATATTAAAATGTAGAACATTAAAAATAGTATCAGTAAAAGAAAACTTAGCAGCATGCATACATATTACAAAAGACTACTAATATTGCAACAGGTAGTAACAGGAAATAAGTATAATGAGTAACAGGAAAGTAATATAGTGGATAATATGACATTAATGGGGCATGACATCAGCAGCATACATGCCATGCATATTATATACTAAATACTGTCAGTACTACTAACCACCACAAAGTCACAGCAAACCATTTGTAGGACACCTTTTAATTTACAAACAGCATGACCACAAAAACAACAAACAAGAGTGCCATCTTAAAACTAGACTGAAGAAGTGTTTGATTAATGGCGGAACAGAAATAAATTATTAAAAGTAATTGAACTTGAGACTAATTGTCAACCGGTTGAGGTGAGGGGAAGTGCAGCAGCAGAACAGTGAGTGAGGAGAGTTCATGTCCAATGTGACCACAGAGTGACCAGAAGAGGGCAGCGGAGGACAGTTAACCAAGCAGCGCTGTGCAATTAACCAAGACTGAGAGACTGCCTCCCCCCCTACGTCTCTTTCTCCCTCCCTCTCTGCCTCCCTCTCTGCCTCCATCTCCCTCTCTCTCTACTTTCTCTCCCTCCATTTCTCTCCCTCCCTCTCTTTCTCCCTCCCTCCTTCTCTCTCATGCCTCACAGTGATGGATAGGCCGGGCCCAGTCTCTCTCCGCCCTGACGCAGGAGTCAGCCGCGGTTCAGCCTGATAAGCTGAACACCAGCGTGCGTGCGTGTGTGTGTGCTGCGTGCGTGTGTCTCCTTTTTTTTCCAGCATTGATCATTTCAGCTCTTCTTCACGGCAGCGCTGTCTGTCTCACCTTGACTTCATCTCACCGCTGTGCGTTTATCTGCTGCTCACTGACAAAATTATGTCATTATGTTATTTTATGTTTACCTAAATTGCCGTGCAGGTACACACAGTTTAAACCTCGCCTAAATGGAACCTGCAGATATTTCACTTCGATTTTCTCCTGAACATCTGTCACCTCTGTGACATTCTGCATCTTTGTTGTTCCACCATGACCTACTGATTCCACAGAACAAGCTTCTGTGGGTTTACATATAGAGTTTGAGCCTGGACGAGCACTTTTGACAGCCAAATCATTCCCCGCTATCATCTTTGTGGTACCTCAACCTCGTTACGCCTCCTCTCTGACAGAGATTGTGATTTGGCCCTGGATTGTGGTTTTTGTCCACAGAAGGACAAAGTGCAGACATGAGAGAAGGACACGAGAGCTTCTTTAAAACAAAAGCGCAGACTTGGCTCATCAGTGGACGGAGCTCATTGTGGTGGATACAGAGCTTTGGCAGCACAGGGTTCCTCTCTCAGATGCCAGCGTTTGTGTGTGTTCTGGGCCGTGCGTTCCCCCACTCACTCGTTTGCTCACTCTTCTCGTTCCTCCGGGGACTCCGGTGGAAGTGGGCCTGCCGTCCGGCTGCCAAGCAAACCTGATATAGTCACACTAAGCTGCCATTTTTCTTCAGCAAAACAATCGCGTTTGGCCCGGTGGCTGGTGGACGGCCGCTCTCGGGCTCCTGTACTGGTGGACGAGCTGCTTTAGTGCTTCTCATTTTGCCTGCAGGCAACCCAGCGCTGACCATGGTGGGGCTCCTCGCTCGTGTTTTAGCTGTTAGTGTGTGTGTCTGATGTAGCTTCCAATTCAAAGTTCAGATTTGAGTAATGAGGAGCTCTACAGCTCCACTGTCAATGTGGCGGTGAAGTGGTGAACCGACAGCGTTTTGGTGAATACCAAGGTGGTCAGCTCCAGTCACTGACATTCACATGCCAAACAAGCTCTAGCTTAAATATAGACTTGAAGCAAAGTCCATTTTTCAACAAACATGCGCATGTTTGGTATGTCTTTGCTTTATGAAGTTGGATCATTACTTTTATTATTGTGATTTTGTATTTTTGTAGCACGTCGTGAGCAATGTACAATCCTGAGTCAAATTCCTCGTATATTTACTCATACCTGGCAATAAAGCTGATTCTGATTCTGAAAAACAGATTTTATAGCTGCATTAATGACTTTTAAAAGTGTATTATCCCCCTTCTAAAGTTAACGTGGCTAACGTGTTAGCAAACAGTTGCTGATTAGACACCCAGCAGACACAGAGCAACATTAGCATTTACTTGGAGTCATCTTTCTTACCAAGTCCAACATTCACTCTCCTGGTTTGGTCTCCTGAGAACAATATCAGGCTTTTTAGCAGCCAGCTAGTTGGGAACTTTGTCTTATATTCATTAAGGGCAGCTTTTAAGTTAATAAGACTTCCACCTCAATGTCTTGGTTAAGAGTCTATTAACTATATGAACAGCCAAATAGTTTAACAATGTTTTCTTTACACAACAATAAAACACTAAAATTGTAACGATCCATCCATCTAGTGGCAATATGTGCTTTTCTTAAAATAAAAACAAACTCATGAACTATTTTAACTAACCCATTTTTTAAGCGATACCGTTTTGTGAATGTGGTTTCAGGCTTCAGTCAGTACATAAAAACTAACCTGAAGGTATGGCAGGACCGGTCCGCTCTATTGCCTCTAATTGAATGCAAAGCTAATTAGGACTCTACTCTTTGAGTCGAGAACACATCCTTTTTCCCGGTTCCCTCTGTGTGCCTCGTTATATGAGACTCTGAATAATGACCAACATATACATTAACCACTGCTATAATTGTGGTGGAATTAATTATTCTGAAAATAACTCTCTTTGAAATGAGAGGAGGAAGGGGGGAAAAAAAAGAGTGTGTGAGAGTAAAAGGTCTTGAAGCGAGAGTGCACATGTGTTTGTGTGTGTGAGAGGGTGTGTGTTGGTAATGAGAGCTCAGTGCTGCTGCTAACTTGCTCTAAATAAATCTATGATTAGCATTTTCCCTTTAAAAGGAATAATTTCAACTTTGATATCCGTAATTGTGCTTAAGGGCTTCTGCGCTCCTCCGCTAGCCCTCAAACGTTTCGTTCTTCAGCCCATGCAGAGACTATCATAGCAGCGTTTTATTCACTTAACACTTCATTCAGAACCTGTAATAATGAGCCTCGCTGAATACTATTTTCAAAAACCATTACAACACCCCAAGAGAAGTTTATTTCAGGTATGTATAGTGTTGAAGTCAGCCCGCTGTAGAGGACACACAGCCGAGCAGACGATGGAGGCTCGGTCCTTTCTCTGCACACACACATGCATAGAATAATACCAAGAGGTGCACACACACACTCACTGGAACACACTGGCAGTGACACTGAGGGGCTTGTTATTTGCATGTGGCAGTGGCTAACCAATAGAGGGTGGTGTTGCATTGCGGGTCTGAGCACAGAGGGTCATCATTTTCAACTGGGAGCGAGCGCGGAGCTCATCACATCAACACCTGCCTTTCTAATCTGCTTTTCATTACTGATGACTGGATACAAAAAAGACAATCACCCCTTTAATGTATGATGCTGACATTAAGACTTGATGGTTGCTGTTAAAGAGGACTTGTCAGACGCTCATTGATAAACACGGGTGTTTTACATGGGAGGGAGCTGGTGTGTCTTTCTTTGGCTTTTCTCCATCTTAAAAAAACAGCTAAATAGTGCAGGGTTTGCATTTCATTCTGTTTTAAACATACTTTGACTTTGAAAGCACCTTTTCTTCATTTACACTCTCACCACCAGGCCCATTTTAAAGCTGTTCTGGAGCTTTTGTCCGTATCGCATGATCTCCATCATCTGCAAAATTATGTTTTAACAGTGAACTTAGGATAGAGAAGTCTTTAAAGTGCTCATTGGAAAAAAAATTAACACCGATCATTTCACAACAACTGGGTAATCTGATGATGAAGATCATGTGATATGATTTAAAACTCTGGAACACCAACTAAATTAGCCTTGAACCTCAGGTTATATTCTTCCTGATTTACCAACAAAGAAAATCCCTAAGTTAAACTTCCACCTACCAACTTCATTTTCCAGAGATTTCAGCTGCATTCAGCTGCATGCCATGGTCTTCATCATCTTATGGCATTTGTTTAACTTCTGCAAATAAAAGTTGCTCTATAATACTGATATTTATCGAATGCATCCTTCCCCAGAATACTAGATTCTGATTGGCTGACAACAGTCCTAAAAGATGTTGATCTGCTTCATCAGTAGACTCAATTTGGCATTCCTATCACAGCATCTCCTTAAAGCAGTGAACTTACTGTGCAGATTTGTTTCTCTCCACATCCTGCCACATCTCCCAGCATGCATCTGAACACATAAACATAAATATTAGCAGTTTAGTGGTGAACAGTTGTTGGGAAAGTGATCTTAAAACTCTAAAGGACACCTCCACGTCCCTCTAATTAAAACTTAACCGCCCAGCCGAGGCAATGGGCGATAGGAGGAGGAGGGGGGGGAAAGGCTTATTTAGCATTAACATAAAAACAAACAGCCGCATATATATATGCAAATGAAGGAAGGGCAAAAGCAGGATGCCGGGAGCCATCCGCCATAACTCACACTGATGGCCTTTAAGTGAGAAATCGCCTTTAAAAAATCTCCAATAAGAAAGTGGGAATGATGCACCTGTCGCCCATCTGACTAATGAGCCAATCAGGTTGCAAGGACAAGGAGCACATCCGGGTAGTGATGTTGGCCTGGAGTGTCACTTTGCACAGAATGCATGCCTGATTCCACAATAGTGAGGATTTAGGAGCCTGCGATGATCCAGAAAGGCAACATTACATTTTATAACATTAAAGCTGCAGTAGGAAATGATTTACTACTTGTTGTGATGTTTGCGAGCCTCAACCTGATAACAGTGGAAAATATGTGTGTTTTGAGGCATCCCGGATGTTTGCGTGTGTGGATTGAATATGAGCGACAATGAAGTCAGCTTCTTCTTCTTCTTCTACCCCTCCGTCCGTCCACTGAGCCACTCGAAGCAGCTTTAATCCTATATCTTCATGGAAAAACAAAACAAAAAAAGCCCCACTGGCACTGAGTCGCGCCTTAAAAATGACAATGATTTACATTTCAACATAATGCTCTCTGTCGGCTGTTATTGTGACTAAGTGCTGCATGTATCCCTCCCAAATGAAAGTGGGTGTTCTGTTATGCACGCGACAAAGACATTTGGACGAACCTGCCATCCTCTCCTTTTACTTGTAAATAAGCATGGGAAATCTATTTATGTCCTCCTACAGTATACTGGTGAAATAAGGAGAGGCTTTTGGCTTATTGGGAGACAGCCCGAGCATCCGAGATGAGCCCCCGTGAAGATACAGAAAAAGAGAAAGAAAGAAAGAAGACGGACGGAGGAGAGAGAAGCGGCAGAACTCGAGGCGATGCAGGAAAAGTAGGGAGAAGTCCAAACACAAAGCCGGGTGGATGAGGGATGGGGAAAGACGTTCTCACCAGATGATCTGCCGCTCTGACAACACCTGGCCCACAAACAAACTAGAGGCTTGTCTAGATGCGAGGTAGGGAGGGATAAAAGAAACCCTGAGGCCTGCACCCCCCTCTTTTTTCTGCGAGCCACAGGGTTGAGGATAGAGACGGAGCGACGAAGTAGAGACGCAGACATGCAGATGAAGAAGAAGAAAAAATCAGAAGGAGTGTTTTTGGAATGTGATAGCAGCTAATCCAGCTCAGATGCGGCACTGTAGGGATGAAGGGGTTGGCAGCTGTAGTTTCTAGTCAAGGCTGACTGGCCACTAGTGCAAACCTCTGCTTTAAAAAAACACTGATGTTCCTCTAATCTAATCTGAGCTAGGTGGGGTTTCATCACACATATGCCACCGCTCAGCTGCCGCAAAGACATTCACTCTCACCCACTTTGCACGCTCATGCATGTTCTCCAAGTCACCAAATTTTACTTTTGCTTTTGAATCTCCTTCCCCTCTTCCACAGGGACTTGTGAGGATGAAAATCTGATGCCCCCCCCCCCCCCCCCCTCCCTCTGCACCTACCTCTCTTTCAAACAGTGCTGCTGCAAAGGCAGTGGGCTGCCAGCATGCAGAGATGCTGCTTTCTGCCACCAAACACACACACACACTTACTGTACAAGCACGCACACACGCTCCCAACCAGGACACCATAGCCCTTCATGTGGTGGTGTTGATGGAGATGCGCAGCACAGTTTTCTCATGTGTTCTGTTCTCATTTTAACTGTATTTTAAAATTCCCCTTGATCACTAGGATGTCAAATCTTCCTAACTGGATATCACTGTTCACCTTAAACCCTTCCAATTTTCATCTTCCACTTGAGCTAAATTCAGTTCGGCACTCATAGGGTCACCATGTGGCCGCAAACCCGCCCTATTAAAAACACAAAACGCACACAACATCCTTTCCTTGATTGCCTAACTTGATTCTTAATTCTCTCATATTCATATCAGTCGCTAATTAATACGATGAAACAATTCAGATACACTGACGTATATTCAGAAGCTACACGGTCCACACACGCGCACACACACACACACACACACGCTAATATTAAATGATTTGAATGTGGAGGAATAAGAGTGAAATGCGAGTGTGAAGCATCCAGCTGTGCGCGTTACTAGGCCAGGACGACGCGTCAGTGTGAATCTGTACAAATAAAAATACAAATAAAAATACAGCCGGCTGTATGTATCAGTTGGTCAGTCAAAATCACAAAACAATATGTGACTATGTCAATTTGTGCACATTTAAAAAGTCATTTAAATGAATTATTAAGAAGTGTAGTGTACTCACAGGCCTTTATTGTTGTAACGGCGTCTGCACGCGCACGTGTAAACTGGTTTAAAAGGGGTCAACTGTCAGCAAATGTTGAGTAAAAACAATATTAAATAATTAGATATTATTTAGGCATCCAGCAAAGGGGGAAGTGCGTAACAAACGGCACAAAGAACCTGCACGCATTTTAAATATGAATGCAGGCTGGTGCAAAGTGTCCAGCATCCTGTGGACGAGATACGGAAGCCCTCAGGTCACAATTTAACAGAAATAAATCCCATTCCAATAGTGATGGGACACCGGCTGAGATGACTTGAGCGACTTTGACCACCTCTGCCGTGCGCGCCGCACGCCCGAGTGTGTGAGAGTGGTGTGTGTGTGTGTGTGTGTGTGTGTGTGTGTGTGTGTGTGTGTCAGTGTGTGTGAAAGCCACCACTAGTCGCCCCCAGTGCTCTTCAGTCTCCACTCTCCCTTCTCACCGCAGACTGAACGTCACGTCCGCACTTGAACTTGAGTTTTCTCCCATTGTAGAAGCCAGAGAGCCGCACAGAGCCGCACACAGCCGCACACAGCCCGGGGATGCGGGACTCTGCAGCTAGCACAAAGAGAATAGAGGGTGGCAGTCTGTCCTCACACCAGCACTGGGCTTCGACTTAAAGAGTTAAAGTCTAACCCGCCCGCCTGGCTGGCACTGCCAGTGCAGCAGAAGAAGTGCCCACCACTTGGCGACACCTCGAGAAGTGCCGAGAAGAAAATTTGGATTCCTATTTTACACACTTTCAGACCTTAATTGGCGTCCTTTCACCTGCTTTGTCCGGACAGGGACGCGCGGTGTCCAGGGTGGCCGGAGAATGGACACAGGTAGTGACTGACCATCAGGAGGTGACCGCCAACCTCCCGCGTCTTGCCGCGTCTCTCCTCCCCTCCACTCCGCTCCTTTCTCCGGTGTCCTCTGACAGATGGTGTAAAAGCGGCGTAAGGCAGAGCCGGACTACCCCCCTGCTTCACCACCACTTCGACTGAAGAAGGAAGGCGCGCAACCACTTTGGCACCGAACTCCGACCGAGCGCCCGGCCACCCAGCGCTGCGCTACGGCCGGTCACCGCAGAGCGCAGGAGCCGCTGCCCGCTGGAGGGAGATCCGTCGCGCAGGGGTCAGTTCGAGGGCCACATTTGGGGCCAGTGCTGAGCGGTCAGTTTGGGGTGGTCAGCGAGCGGCCGGTTTTGGGGCCAGTTTGCGGCCGGTATACAGGAGAAGCAGGAGGAGGAGGAGAGCCGACCCTTCCAGCGCCGCTCTCCGGGCGATGCCAGTGTAAATGCCAGGGCGATGTCCCGACGCAAGCAGGGGAACCCGCAGCACCTGTCCCAGAGAGAAATTACACGTAAGTATACCTGCAAAAAGTCACATCATCACAGCATAGGATTATCTTCTCTTTTCCCCTCTCCGCTGTCATTCTGAGAAGTTGAGAGGATTTTGTTTCCTGGATGATCGGTGCGTAAAAATGAAAAAAAAAAAAAAAAACATTTTCAGACTTGCAGCAGAAAGTTTGTCGAGGTGCCTCCTGAAGGCCAATATTTTCCTTTCTTTCTTTTTACTGATAACATTAGATAAAGGGCCTTATTTATGTATCTGATTATTACGATCTATAAATAGCCCGCTATTATTAGACCAAATGTACACACCGAGCAGAGAGAGTGGAAAAGTCTTTGGCTGCGAGTCTGACTTTCCTCACGGAGAAGTCGGAGATCCGTCCTGGTAGTTTATTGAGACATGACTTCGTTATTATTCCGCTTTTTGTTTTACTGAAATGAGAACCAGCGCTGTTATTAGAGAGACAATTACACTCAATTTACAAAGGACAATAAAAGCACAATTGCAATTCCATCAATTAAAATCAGTTATTACTTTTTTACACACTTTTAGACGCAGATTTTATTCCTTCCCGATGAACATATTAAACACCAGCAGGTATATTCATTTTAAATGAACGCACGCAAAAATAATAAGTCACTTATGAATTTAATTCGAGCACAATTCTTTTCACCGTTCACTTCAAGAAAAGGGCCGATAGGCTACTTTATTTTAACACAACTATTGACCTTATTATTATTTTACCAGCTGCCGTTAAAAAATGATGATACAAGAAATCGAGC
The DNA here is from genome assembly GCF_014851395.1 of Micropterus salmoides. NCBI lineage: Eukaryota > Metazoa > Chordata > Actinopteri > Centrarchiformes > Centrarchidae > Micropterus > Micropterus salmoides. Next base: position 29,611,621 of record NW_024041039.1, read on the forward strand.
AGATGATTTTCTTCTGTCCGCTCTTTGAAGCAGCCACGGAGCGCCTCAGGTTTAACACGCAGTTTATTTTCTTTTTCTGCAGCTTATTGAATCTTATAACAGGCACGTTACTGCCTCGTGCCAGCCTCTCTGTATTCGCTTTAATTAGTTCGTACCGTTCACCATGCTGCCTATACTTCCCCCGGTTGTAATATTAATAATAGGTTTGGATTATTTAATACCCTGCACGCTTTGACAGCGAAAATTTCCAGTTTGCCCCCACGGCACTTTTATGCAGAGTAGCCTGTAGTAAGTGAGGCATTTAAGGGCAAAATATAAAACATGAAGTATTTGTGTGTGATTAATGCGAATATGGAAAGGACAAAGAAATGTGAGATTTTTGAAAGAGAAAGTAAACTTGACACAACGTCGAAGCAAATTAAGACACATGTTTGAAAGAGGAAACACATTGCTCTGCCTTCTTATTTAATGCAAACAATTTTCACTTTTGGCGCTAACTTCTCAGCAGTGAGATGATTTTTTTTTTTCTGGCCTCCTGACAGGAGCAGCAGACTTTCATGCAGGGCTGTAACTACTGGAGGCACAAAATCTCAGTAAGGGGCACTCCGTGGTGAGAAGGATCCACCATGTAAAAAACTGCTTTTGCAATTTTGCTAAAAGCAGCTGATTTACAGATGAGTGAGTGTGAATCACAAAGGAGGGAGTGTAGACACTGCTCCTATCAAGATGTTACATTGGGTGAATATTACCACTGTCTTTCCTGCAGCTTCAGATTATTTGTGGAGACTTGTGAGATTAGGTCACTTACACTACAGAGTATCAGTGTGCACCTGAGTGGCTTGCTGTGTATGAGGTTACACCATATTTACAGCAGAGACTCAGCTCGCATGTACGCTGAGCGTCTGTGCACAGGTACTGGGCCACACTGCCTGGCTTTCTTTAACTTCCTCCTCTGCTGTGAGGCCTGGCTTTACAGTGTGGCACCGCCAACCCACAGAGACACACACACACACACACACACACACCTAAAAACACTGCATGTGGCCTGGATGTCAAATGTGCTCCTGACAAGTAGATATTTGATTGCATAACAGAGCTCCAACTTGTGTGTGGCGGCTCGTATGCAGGCCTGCAGTGTACACTCGGTTACCTTTTGAAATGGGTCACGTTGTGCACGCTTTGCTGTGACATCAGCAAAGAGGCCAGTGTATATTCTTACAGATAAACAGACAGGTAGACAGACAGGTGGACAGACAGTCATGAGATGTGCAAAGACCAGAGATCATGAAGATGGAGGCTAATATACGAGCTTCCTGTTTGCAATGGAACAAAGTGGCTTCAAGCTCAATGTGTGTGTGCACACAAGTGTTTGTGTGTAAAGTGTAAAATGCAGTTGTGTCCACAGAGCAGCTCTGACCTGTCTGTCTGTCTGATTTATCGCCATTCAGGCTGCAGCACGGTGCTGTACATTCCATAATTTATGTGTAAGAGATGCTCGCCGATTTAGTATGCTTGAGTATGCACAGACACACGCATGTGCACACACACACTTATACATAAAATGTATAGGCTTGAATGGACATCAACACACACATATGCAAATGCACATGCGTGAATCCCCCTCACCAAAATTCGCATAATTCTTCTCGTGCTGTCAGGTCATAAAATCTATCTGACCTGTGTTTTCACCGGAGCATTTTTAATTTGTGCGTGATTTCTAGATTTCAGAGGAAGAAGACCAAGAGCAGGTCCGCCTCTTTTGTCTTTCGTTATTTTTTCCTGAGCGAGAGGAAGTGTTAGGAAAGGTGAGACAGGTTTTCTGGAGGTTATATATATAGATAAAAAAAAAAACAGTTTGGAAAAGCCTCAGCTGCAGTCATAAAGCAACATTCTTACACTCAGTGCTCAAATTATTAGGGACATCCTGATGAGTTGAGCTCCATTTTGCACACTCCCCAGCCGTCTCAGAGCTTAAAATCCTTCTCTAATTCGACTTCTGCTTTCCTTTGTTTTCGTCTTTTTTTGTGGGATTAGAACAGATTTAAAAAGAGAAATCAATGAGGGATTGCACTTTTGACCAGGAATCAACTATTCAATGTACTCCATGAATATTTAAAAACATTTAGCATGTTTATTGTCCTCTTCTGCATAAAATAAATCCGGCATCTCACATAATTCACATTCATTTCCTGCAACATTTAAATGAAACAACCCGTCCTGAGTGGGAACTCTTCACAAGAATGTGCTGCGGTTTCTCCCTCAGAGACACGTGTGAAAGATTAATCTGTGGAAATATATAAATATATATATATATATATATATATTATTATTTTTTGCTTGTGTTTTGGCGTTGCCACGCCGAGACAGTTTACACCCGAAGGTGCAGACGTGCCTTCTGCTTCTCATTCACTGCAAATAACCTCGGCTTTCCTCTGAGAGGCTGATTTAGTGTGAAGGGACGCAAACAGGACGACAGCTCTCATTGTAGCTGCAAACACACACACACACACACACACACACACACACACACACACACACACACACACACACACACACCAGGAGAGAGAGGGAGAGAGATGCGTGTAAATTGCAGTCGCCCACTTGAGATGCATGTTTCCCTTTGGCTTGTCAAATAGCCGTGCACCCTGCTGGGGCTAAGTCTTTGTTAGAGAGAGAGCCTGGTAACTTCTTTTATATGCAGTCAAGCATTCTGTAGATGAGGTGTTTTTAAAATGCCATAAATTAAAATGCAGTCTTCCAATGTGTCTTAAGTGTCACAGCTGATTGTAATGAATACAAAATGATATTCCTAATAGTCGAATCATTCATGGTTTGAAACAAATGTTCTGTATAGTTAAAGAGACTTCAGCAGTGACGACTTAAAGGGTCGCTTCACTCAAATTAACAAAATATATTTTCTTATTGTGGACAGTGTTCTGCGAAACACTGTCTCGGGAAAGACACATTGCTGTTCACCACAATAAGCGAGAAAATATGTTATTTCTAGATTTTGGAGAAAATATCCTTTCAGTGCCAGTTGTTGATATTTCTGGTTTTCGAGGAGAACACAAACATCTGTTCCTGTTGGAAATTGTATAAAGATGCAGCCTACATGTGTATGTGTGTGTGTGTGTATGTCTGCATGCATGTGTTCACAGTTACGAGGGTTTCCAGTTCCCAAAGAGCATGCCTAAACTCATTTTGTTGATCAGCACGCTGTACACACTCTCCCACCACTGATACTACTACAGTACACACACACACACACACACACACACACACACAGACCCTGCCACAGAGTGTTGGTTTGCTCAGCTGTGTGTCTGCCGTCGCTCGCCCTTCAACACCTCACGTCTCCCCCTTTCTCTTTCTGTAAGTCTCTCTCTCTCTCTCTCTCTCTCTCTCTCTCTCTCTTCCTGCTAGGGGGAGCTCTCAGGCTGTCAGTGCTGCACTCTGCCAGCGAGCAGGGCAGCAGACTGAGTGAGTGTGTGTGCGTGTGCGTGCGTGTGTGTTAATCAGATGACATCAGTGCTCACAGACCACATTCACCTCTTAACTGTCGACACCTGCACGCTCTGTGCTTCGCTGTCTGTGTCTCTGTCGCACTTTTTATTTACACCATGCACTGTAAATTCACGTCAGTGGCCGAATGACATCTGTAGCATTCAGTAAGAGTGTGTGAGTGTGTGTGTGTACACTCTGCAGTGTATTGATATTGTGAAGTAGCTGGATCAGCTAGAACTATTAGAACTCATTGAACTCCATTCATTTTAATTGAACCTACAACCTTTTTGTTTCCTTGCTGTGTTGCATGTTTTGCTTGATTTTTGTACTGCGTTATTTGGTTCCTAATCAAATCAATTTGGTTTGAAACCAAGTCTTTTTTCAATACTAAGTGCTTTGACAATACTGTCTGTGATAAAGAGCAATGAGAGCAAACTCTGTAAATAATCTCAAGATAAATTAATCTATTAATTTGTCAGTGGTTATTTATTAACTCAAATCATAGTCCTGATTAAAAAATAACTTAAAAATGCACTTATGCTAGATGCAATTAACCACTCATTTCCTACTAATCTGAAAGGATTTGTAGGTTTGTTATTTTGGGGATGAAGCACTAAAGCTATCAGGGTTGCTCTGCTGTTTCTGAGGAGCGCTTCATACCCATCACAGCACCTCCCAGGCTCTGCGCTCACTCACACATTCCTTCCTCTTGCCACTCCCTGCATCGTCACATGTGAGTCCAACTAATACCACGATCAGACTGACACAAATGTTTGGAGTTATTTGCACACGTGCCTCTGATCCACGTCTGATTGGCCTGACACGGTGAACATGACTTCGACCAGAACGGGGGATTTACCGTGTGATGAACTTGAATTAGCTTTGAGGTAAATGGCTTTTCATTTGAAATCAGATCCAATCTCATAACGCTGGGATCGTTTCACCGCCTTTCCTCATTTTCAGCTTGGAAACGAAGGCGTGTTTTTCAATGCTAGAGCACCACCAAATGTTATGTTCACTGTTACTGTAGTAGTAGTGACACTAAAGTACTTATTCCAGGCATTTTTCGACGTGCAACAAAGCACCTTAATCACCCCACACTGAACTCATATACAAAATTATGAAAGTGACATATTTGCAATCTCACGGTAAAGCTTACAAAAAATTCTTGTGTTTCTAACAAACTTGCAAAAAGTTCAAAAATAAAGTGACTTCAAAAACTCTGCATAAATACATAAATACACCAAAAATACACTGCTCAGTACAAATGCTAGATCTTGTGTAATTATTCAACTCCTTACCCCAAGATTTTAAACACTGACTTTTGATGAAAAGCCACTTCCTGTTTAGACATTATTGAAAGTGTCTTGACTTCAACAGTTTTTCCTTCACACCTCTTATTTCGCCACCATCGCTGATGTACGGTGTCATACTGGAGGTGAGCGTTTGGATGATTTTAGTAGCTAACTGGAAAACAGGAATTCAGTATAGGAACAGTATTCCAGTTCTAAAAACCATCAAGTCATATTGGCTAAAGGAAAGTCGTTTTCAGGTGAGCTGCAGTGACCCAGCGTGTGTGTGTGTGTGTGTGTGTGTGTGGACGTATTCGTATGTAGTAACTGTCACTTTCTTCAGGGTTGGAGAAATCTTGAGGTGTGGCAAAAGCTTAGCGGGCATTGCAGGTGTGTGTGTGTGTGTGTGTGCATGCTGAGAGTGTGTTGAGTGTACTGTGCAGTTTCGCCCGCAAACATTTGATCTTGATTCTAGACTTTGCGTGTGTGTCTGTGTGTAGCTGAGGAAACAGTAACAAGTGTAGCAGCAAAGTCTAGTTTTGACAGTTTTGATCAAGTCTTTTATTCCACACGCGTCGTTGTCATTGGTCTTAACTGGCAGCACCTTGCTTGTACTGGGAGCAAGGCAGGCGGTCATACAGTCAAACTGGGGAAAGTTAGAATGCCAGTAAAAAAATAAAACTAAAATCATTTAACAAAAATTGTTGAAGGGGGGAGTGGATGTCTGAGAAGCAGCTTGCCACTAATATGCTATCCCATTTGTGTCTGTGAATATTATCTGACGGCTGTGTGGAGAGCGTGAAGGGTCTAGATGGATTAACAGCACATTTACAGTGATAGGCGCTAAATAGAGGAAGCCAAACCTCAGAGATGGTAACCTGCTCAGAGAGAACTTCTCCCCTGACGACGGGAATTCAAAGCTGTGCCTTTTTGTCCTCGACCCGAGCCAAGCGCCATATTTTAGCTCTCCAAAAACCTGTTGCTACCCTTGCTGCAGATGCTGGAGATGGTTTGTCAAGGGTGGGGTGTTATTTTTGAGCCGATCATTTTTAGACGTTCCCTTTCCTTCGATGTTTTTTTGTTCTTCATCAGCCCCGGTTAACTGAAATCCTATTAGCGCTCTTGCCTGACTCACCCGAGCCTTATTAGGTAAATCAGGGCAAAGTGACGCTTCTTCCTTTGCATCTGTCATTTGCATACACGCTGTACACTTCACCAAGTGCACATTCAGTTGTTTTTTTTTGAACATCTCTCAAAACTGGCGTTGTTGCTGTAAACACCCTGTAAAGGTTTTTCCGGTATTCATACATACGTATCTGCATTCGCATGTACATTTTTATAATGTCTCTATGTTCGCGCTGCATGTGTGTCTTCACACATGCAGGAAGCCAGCTTTGTATTTGAGGTTAGGCAGCCATTTTTGATCATATTACAATAACGTATTCATCTCTGTGATGAAGTCAAGTTTGCAGGGGTCGGTGTAGCTGCGGAGTGTGTTTGTTTCAGGTCAGCTCACTGGCTTTATTCTCTCTATTGTTTATTACTGGAGGAATACAGTCTACTGTACGTGGCCGTTCATTTCAGTAGCGGAGGACAGATGGCTGGAGCCTGCAGGCCACACACACACACACACACGCACACACACGCATGCACACACCAAAATGATACAACACACGATGCATGCAGAAGAAACATGCGACACGCACACACTTGCAGAGGGCGCGGTGCAGCCGGTTTGTGGAGATGTGGGTTACACCTGCTCACACACGCACATGCTTCCTGTAGCCGTAGCAACAAAATAAAATTTTTTACACTTGGTTTGTGATGAGAATGACTAAGATGTGTACAGGAAAGATTGCAATTTATTGTTAAGTCAAGTCAATTATATTTATAGCTAGAGCCCAGTATCACACATCACAGTTTGCCTCAGGGGGCTTTACAATCAGCACACAACCCCCTCTGTCCTAAGACCCTCGATTCAGATGAGGAACCCCCCCCCCCAAAAAAAAAACATTTTATTATTCATTAGATTTTAATTTTCTTTAATATTCTTATCACTAAGTAAATTACTGTATCATTTATTTTAATGTTTGTGATTTGTAGATGGCTAACACACCAGAGTTAATTTATCTGTCATGTTGACACCCCAATTCTTTACATACTGTAGATTTAGAGTTTGTATGTAAATGCATGTAGGTGTTTATGTGCACGTGTAAATATATAATTGTTTTGATGTATCTTTTTTTAAATCAATATTTTAATTGTGTAATAGTTGCACATATCACTATTTTTATTGCTGTTACTAAGTAATAATTGTCTATTACATACAACAATGGTTCCCAAACCAGGGTTTGGAATCCTCCATGGGGTGCCATGATACATCTGAGGGGTCACAAGATGATAAAAAAAAAGAAAGATGATAGGAAATCATTTATACATTTTTTATGTTTTTTTTTAAATAAATAGATGTTTACATTTTTATTCCCTTTCTTTCAATGGGAATAATCCCAAGTAGACGTAGCTTCAGTTTAAGAGTCACAAGCCAACAAGTTCAGGAACCACCGACATTATATGCTTGGAATGCATAGAATGGTTCATATACGTGTCTCCAGGGTGAAAAGCAGCGGGTTTAACAGTGTTGTATTTAAAAGCAGACCTAAAGCAGGTATACATTGAGGTGGGCTGCTCCATCTGGAGCCCTCAACTGCTTTTGACATCCCAAATCTGTTTGCTTTTCTAATGTGGAGGCTGAGACAAATGGCCAACCTGCTGCTAATCCATCATCTTGTATTAGAGAGAGAGAGAGAGAGAGAGAGAGAGAGATGATGATATTGATGATGACGACGACAATTTCTCTGTTTTTCTGTTTACCTCTGGGGTCACTTCTTTTCTCCCTCCTTCTGCAGACCTCCTCACTCCTTCACTTTGGTTCTTTGAAGTGATAATCTAAACCCATCCCTCATTATAGTCTGTTTGTAAAAGCTTTTACATTTATTATTCTACCACTCATCAACTGTCTGACTGCTCTTTCCCAGCAAACATTCTCCGCTGCACAGGAAGCAAGGCGTAGTACCTTTATGACAGCAGCATTTGGTCCAACATTATTCATAGTGGGAATACTTTTTTCACCAACGCTGTATAAATATTTGCTTGGAATTTTTACCAGTCTCACTCAAATCAACTTCACAATGTATAACTTACATGTACTGAGACTGTATTTATTTTCAACCCATCCCTATACAAATATACATATGGGATGAAATGCCATTTCCCAGGAGCCTATGGTACAGCAGTTAAACAAGTAGGTACGAAACAGTGCAAGATATAAAACGTAATAAACTGAACAAATCTGTCCATAATAGTGCAAGACACAAAGAATGTAGTGCAAAAACAATATTGATATGTTGACAGGACAGTAAGACAAAGACACTGTGTCATGGTGCTGTCACCCAACACACAGTTGTTTTTGCTAATGAATTAGCATGTAGCTCTAACAATTTAGTGGTTCCAAATTTTTTGGCGTGATTTCTGTTACATAAAAGTTTTCTTTTTTTTCCTTTATTGATAAACTTGATTATTCAAATAAAGCACATTTTCACTCTTTGGCTGAACTGGCATGTTCAACCTGTGACAAGAGGTTCTCAGTGGGCATTGCTTTGTTGGTGGTTGGGTTTTTTCACATTTAGCTTTGGAAGCAACATGATGTCATACAGTTTTCCAGGTGAAATGAACCGCAAAGGCAGCTATTTCAGTGTGTTGCTGAAGGGCTCAGGTCAGTGTAGTCTCCCTCTCATACTTTTGGCCACCTAAGGAATTCAAACCTTTTTTAAAAACCATCAACAACTAAACAATGTGAGATTAAATACAAGTCAAGTTTTCAAATGCCCAGGTGTCAAATCATCTGACATGTAGGGATGAGTATCAGTAGGATTTATCAGTACTACTTTGGTTCCTTATCGATACTCTTATCTGTTCTTTTTCTCATTACTAAATAATTGCTTTTAAAAAAATATATATTTTAAAAAATAGGTTAGAAGTGAATGTTTTTAAATCTAACTTAATGTTCTTTCTAGAGGAGCAACAACACAATAATATCTCAGTGGAAACAAATCCAAAATGTAAGTAAAATAAAACATACACCTGACATCAACATTCTGAGTGAAGCTGAGAGAAAGAATGAAAAACTGACAGATCAGTCAGCATCAGCTCCTGGCCTCCTCCCTCTGCTGCTGTGATGCCTACGGGTAATGTTAACTGGTAGAGAGAGGAGTGGCTGGTGGCAGCCAGCAGCTAAGTTTACAAGAATTTGCCAGATTTTAAGATACATGGCAAACTTAGCTAAACAGTTAGACTACAGACAGACAGCTTTAATTTCAGCTTGTTTGCAACAACAGTGCAGGTTAAAATATCGCTTTCTAGATATTTATGTTGAACTGGTTCATTGATGAAGTACTGGCTTTTTACTCGCAAAGGTTTAATTGCACTTATAGTACAGAGAGATCTTGACTTCACCTGGTTCACTTCACTCTGTGTGTGTGTGTGTGGAGGAGCTCAGCCCCGACACAGAGAGAAGAGCTTGCAGCGTGATAATACATCACAACAAAACATACCATTACAGATAAAGAATTTTAAGAGTTTAGCCCCGGGGCCAACTTAATTTTCGGTACCAACCCCTCCTGACATGTCTTTTCTGTTTTTCTTTTGGACAGCAGAGGTTGAGCATCCAGATGGCGGCCTGCTCTCCGACTCCCTACCCCCCCACCCTCTCGGCCTGCCGCCCCACCCGTTGGACCCTAGTCTGGCCCACACCCTGCCACCCGGCCTCCACGCCGACCATGACCTGTTGACCTGCGGCCAGTGTCAGATGACTCTCCCGCTGGGTGACATCCTCCTCTTCATTGAGCACAAGAAGAAGCAGTGCCAAACGCCGCTGCTGGCCAATGGCTGCTACGACAAGATGACCGACCGGGGAGGCGGAGGAGGGAGTCCGACTCTGCAGAGCCTTCATCTCCCCACGCAGCGGGGAGAACTGAGGAAAGTGGTGGAGCCGGTGGAGATCGGCATCCAGGTGACACCAGAGGAGGAGGAGGTGGGAGGAGGTGAGCGGGGAGGGAGGACGCCCATCAAAGGAATTTGCCCCAAACAGGAGAACACACCGGCAGGTAGGCATGATGAACACGCGCACACACACACACACACACACACACACACTTCAAAGAAATAACATTTTGGGAACTACACTTACTTGTCATCTTTCCAAGAGTTAGATGAGAGGATTGATACAAATCTCATGCCTGTCCGTAAGGAATATGGCTTAGCAAATAAACTGGAGGCAGAAACAGTTAGCTTCACTCTGTCCAAGTTCAGAAATACACCTAGCAACACATCTAAAGTTGTCTTATTAAGTTGGATCTTGTTACATGAACAGAAATGTGAAAAGGAAAATGGGTTTCAGGGGAAGTTTATCCACTCGGCCCGTAATCATGAGCTAACGGATTAGGCTAACAATTATTGTGAAAAAGAAGGTGAAATATTATAGAAGAGAAGCACAAAAGTTTGTATACCACCACAGAGAGTTCTGCAATGGAAATGCTTGGGGCAAGCAAAGCAGTGCCTTGTTTTACTGCAATAATCTGAAAACATCCTAAGTGTTCCAATCTGACGTCTTAAAATGTTAAAGGTGTGTTTACTCAAGAGGGAGTGGCCAGTTTCCCTCTGATTTTAGGAAGTTTAGTGTGGCCACATCTTGTTTCATTTGTGATATTTTTATGCAATATTACAGCACTGACCTTTATTCCCTGTACTTTTGTGCAACATTGCCAGATATAGTGTAGTTTGCCAGGCACACTAGACCAGATTTTGCAGCCTCTCTGTGATGATTAGACTTCAGGATGTTTCGCACAGTCACTGAACACGCCTGTTATTTACCAAAGAAATAGTTTCAGCTAAACTCCGCCCATAACCACAAGTTGTAGTTTTTACATTTCTCTTTGCGTCAATCAGTGAGCTTAGGAGGTGTGGCCAGGCTTACTTTATCTTCTTCTTTTAGGTGAGAGCCAGGCTAGCTGTTCCCCTCTGCTTCCAGTCTTTCTGCTTAGTTAAGCTAGCCACATCTCGTCTCCACATCCATAGTTTCACTTTCAGAAAAAAGCCAATAAGTACATTTCCCGCTGTTGGGGACAGTTTTTGACCACATATGCAACTGCACGTACACAAACATAAATGTACCTTTTCAGCTTTTGTGAAGGCATTTTGTTAAACTAAGCCCATCCTCTCCAGCAAGAGAGAGAGAGAGAGATGTTCATTTCATTAAAGGGAGAGGGCAACAGATAGAGGGAGGAAAAAGAAAGCGGGGTGAGACAGGCACATTACCCACTCAAAGCCCTAAACCCCCTCAAGGACTCGGCTAGTTGAAACAAACTGTGCAAAACGTGACAGAGAGACTCACCCCGACTTTCATGGAGAAATCCAGCCTAAGCCATCTGCTTAAAAAGGTGAAAAGCTCATTAAAATTCAAACAAGCAAAGAAGGGAGAAAAAAACACGATGAGAGGAGAAGGAGGGGAAAAAAAGACAGAGAAAGAGGGATTATAAAGAGGCTAGTTTCTCCCCCATTCAGAGGGGTAAAGAAGCAGTTTAGCAGGAGAGCAGCTGCAGGGTTTGTGTGTGTGTGTGTGTGTGTGTGTGTGTGTGTGGGGGGGGGGGGGTTATCTCTCAAACCAGTCAAGACGCTCAAAGAAAGCCAGAGGGGAAGAGCAGAATATTCCAGTCTGCGACAAGAACTCCTCTCAGCTGTCCTGCGTCCTACAGGTCACTGTTTGTAGAACTAGAACTCAGCTCAGGGCTGGGGGGAAGGTGCTCACCAACAACCAGCAGGTCCAAATATCCACAGCTGAATAAGAACTGCTCAAAGATGATGGCATATAGAGAACTTAACATGACAGCTTAAATGAAATAAAAATACACAAAACACTAATAAACCAAGTTTCAGTGCAGTTACAGTGCAAATTGAGTAAACAGCCACAAATGTTAGACAGAAATAGGAATGTTTTGCTTTTGCTTTGGTGCAGGCTTCATTTTGTGCATTTTGTTCCAGATATGTGATCTGTGTTCTATTTTAACCCTCTGAACCAATAATTAGAGCAGTCCCAGGTGACTCGACAGAAGTGTTTCATGAATTCTAATACAAGTAGACTAGTATTTTACAGTCAGTGTTTTGATACACAGATATCCAGTGGCTCATGAATCCTACTGAATCCTATAAGCGCTGGTGATAAAGAATTTAAGTCCTACATGATGTGACACGACCTGTCTCCAAGTGCAGGGCATCAATACATTTATTAATACAAAAGAAATCACAATTTGCATTTCGTCTGCAAACATATGCATGAAATATCTTCAGCATTACAGCTCGGCCAGTACCGATCAATACGCTAATCAGGGCTATTTGTCTGCTGGAAGTGTTTTCTCTGGAAGCCGGTTTATTTCCATTCTTGGGATAGAAACACTCCTGGTTTGCTCTATTGGCAGCACTATTTCAAGAAAGAATTTGGACAGACAGTTAAAGTCATCAGCAGCACCAGAGTAAGCTTAGAGGAAAATGTTGGCCCAAAGCCACGTGAGCGATGCACTCACAGGTAACACTCCTGACTCTTTTAGCACAACAGAGCTCCTCTGAACGTGTCAGTCTGCGGTTTGGCCTGCGCTGGAAAACCCTGTGTTTGGGCCTGAACCTCATCAATATTTTACCAGGCTGTTACAACTCTGCTAAGTAAGCCGCACAGCGCTGCTGTAAACAGTGCAGCCACCTGAACCTCTGAAAGCACGGCACTTAGGTCAGTAACATTTAACACATAACAATCTGAGCAGTAGGAAGGGGCAAATAGCTCTGATGCAATCCCACAGTGTGTGCGGAGCTGCATTAGAGTGTGTGCGCTAATTGATTGACGTTGGGCACATTATTAGGTTGGCATTATTCATATTTATGTGCATAAGTATATTTTTCCCCCTGCGTTTAAATGCTTGCAATATATCTAACTATAGTCCTCCTGTGAAATCAACTCCACATGTGCAGCGTTGGAAGGCTGGAAATTGTAATTGCACAATATGTCTTCATAACACATCGTGCAATAATTTTCACATTAAAAGCAAAAACATATTAGCGGCTCAATTGGACGTGCACTGCGGCAACTGTAAACTATATTGCTGCAATAACATTTTATGTTTCAAAATTACCCTCTGTATTTCACAATTTCCACGTGAAATATGTCCAACTAGCACCTTATTAACACGAGGAGAGGACAGAGGGGTTTATTAATCGAGCTGAAGTTTAATTTGGAGAGAACACGCACAGCCCTGCTCATAATCACCGGGGGATTGAAATATGGCAGGTGGAATTTTCTCTTTGCAACTCAGAGCGAGCTTTTCCTCCAGTAGATTTTTACACCTTTCATTACCTGGTGAAAGGGGGAAAAAAAGGGTGAGAGACATAGGTGAGGCGGGAAGAGAGCAGGGAGGGAGAGCGAGGGGAAAAGTGATCAGGGAGTTTGAATGTCGGCTCAGAACACGACTGATGAAGATGCTTCGTAATAGGCTCCCAGCAGGTCAAACGACTCCTTTATTCTCAAGCCTTTTCTCTTCCATTTGTTCTCCATGTGAACCCCCCCCCCCCACACACACACACACACTCATTCACATTTTAAGAAAGGAGTCATTTTGATTTAGAGGAAATCAGACCGAATATTTCAGATTTGTGTAAAAGCATCAATATCAGTACACTTGTATACATGTTTTAATATTATTTAAATAAGTAATTTGAAACTATAGTTGTAAGAGAACTGAAGACAGTGTGTTTTTTTCACGTTTCTATTGTCTGGACTTGTAGCAACATATTCTCAACTGCAATTGTTAGGCACTATAGACCTTTTTTCTTTCTTCTGTTAAAAGAGCAAGATTAATATATATATATATATATATACTTCTAATACCCACCTTCTGGACATTAATGATCTGTGTGTTTGTAAGTATGTAAATAACAACGGGAGGGAACAAAACATGGGGAATATCTGAAAGCACCATCTTATGACACAAGCACACACTCCCTTTAGGCTAATCGTAGCCCCCCCACCCGCAGAAGCTTTGATCTCACAAATCCATATCTGTAGCAAAGAGTTAGCAAAAAGCCTCCTCCACCTGGACATCCATTCAGCCCCCACTAGCGCAGATGTTATCATCCTCCACTTGCCACATTTAGTTCATGTTAAGCAGAAGTCAGTTCATCCCTTTCAGTTGTCTAAACCCTGTGTTTCTACTCTGGGTTGTAGCTTGAGTCTGCCCAGTTAAAGCCTACTATTATAGCTTGCTGTTAGCTAATATTGCATACATGTGTAGGCCTACTAATAAGCTTGTTAGATTTTCTTGTATGCTAACTAAGTTAACAACGTGTAGGCTAATTGTTAGCTGGTATGGGGAGGTTAGCCCAACATATTGATGTTATCGAAACACCAGTCGCTGAATTACTGGGGAAATCACTGCAGATAAAACACTACAGACTGCTAAGCCAGAGTTTATAGGCTAATTGTGAAGTGGTGACGATGTCAGAGCTGTCAGCGCTAAATCTAGCAATATTAAACATTACATCGAACATACATGTAAATCTAGCGGGAGGACAGTGGATTCTAGTCAGTGCTAGAAAGTCTGGTCCAGAGCAGAATGTAGCTAACTGTCAAGGATTTTAGATACCAGAGCTTGATGTTCTTTTCCAGCAAAAGTGTTAAACATTCACACAGAAACAACACGCTCACATTAACCAGGTCAACCACAGCTAACAGGGTCAAGTTCCCCTTGCTCTGGTGCACCTTGTCTCTGGGTCTGGGGATTTGAACAGGCAACCTTCTGGTCCTACACCCTCCAGACGCCCAGGTGACTGTCAGTCAGGTTAGCGAGAAACTCCACGGAGGTGGAATCCTGACAGTTTGGATTAGAGAAAAGAGAAGGAAACGTGTCATTTTTACTTTAAGGCACACACAAACATCCATGTAGCGCACGCGTATCACTGAGGAGTCTTTAACACCACCTGACACAGCGCTGAGCAGCCCTGAAAGCCTTGTCAACTAGGGTTTAATTCAGACATTTAATAAGTCCAGTTGGAGTGGAGAGGAACACACACACACACACACACACACACATTCATTAAGGTGTGTGTAGTTTTGACAAACTCAAATATGATGACACCTTTTTAATCTGACAGAGCCATTTGACAGGCTGTGTGTGTGTGCCAGCTGTCTCGCTCTACCTCTGCTTTCACACACCCTTTTTCTGTCGTTTTCCCCCAGCCGACTTCTTTCTCTCTGTTTGTTCCAGTTCATTGTCTTTGTCTCTCTGTCTTTCACACGCAGATGGTTACATGTACACACCGAGATGAGGAGATCTCTCTAGTCTCTCTCTCTCTCACTCACACACACACACACACACACACACACACAACTTTAACTTGATTATCAGACAGAAAAGAGAATAAGTAATACCCATTATTTCAGACAACGTGCAATATGCAGAGTGAGACTCCAGAGAAAAAAAACACACATCGTTTAAAAAAAAGCATTTTTAAGAGGGCACATGTTTGAATCTTATGTAAACAGTATGCACACACACACACACACACACACACACACACACACACCTCTTCAATAAATAATGACTGAGCACAGTGGCGTGTCCCTAAAATATTTACCATATGCTTATTTATCTTCCAAATGAAACTGCACAAAGACTTAACAAAGAGCTTCGGTACAGTGTCTGTGTGAGTGTGTGAAAGTGTGTGTGTTTGATATAACAGCCTGTACTTTAGAGGCATTAGGACGCCCGCTGCTCTTGTTTTTTTTTTTTGTTGCGTTGTTTCAATAAAGCTGGGCGGCCTCTCGGATGGAGCGTCGGCCTTTTTGAAGTGGTAATTACTCTGGTTTGTATTGCCGCTCGCGCTCTTCTCCCTCTGTTTCCCCCCTGACTCTCTCGCCCGCTGTATCCTGTGAGCTTTTGGCTAGTTTCGGTTTAGGCGTGTGTGTGTGTGTGTGTGTGTGTGTGTGTGCAGTTACAGTCCTGATGCATTTTTAATCGGCCTGAAAGGATGTTGACGGACACGAGCAGCGAGCAGTGAGGAAACTACACTGGCTGTTTTAGTCTTCAACAGTGTAATTAACTCTTATTACTTATTACTCATGAAGAAGTAATTACATGATTTTACTAATTGCCAGGCAGCACAGTTAATTACATTACTTGTTACATTACATTCTATGACACAGTCCTGTTCCTTCAAATGTGCCTGCATGTTAAACCTTCTATATGTAATGTGCTATCAAACCTCAAAACCTTTCAGCACAGAGGATCGAAAGCTATCAAGTACTGAAAGCTAACATCGAACATCTTGTTTCCTTATACTGTGATTAGATAGCTGATATAATATTTAACATTTGAGATATTTGACTTCTGTTAAACGAGAAAACATTCATTTTATCGAAGAAAGAGTATATTTTTGGGGTCTGTACAGAAATGCAGGTATTGTAGTGACTAGTTTCAAAAAATGTCAAACGCTACTGGCTCTAGCTGTAGAAATTAAAGACTTAGTTAAACAAGCAGCTGGTCTAACGGTTTGGAGGCGTTTAATGACCTCTGGTGACAGCACGCGCACTGTGACGCCATACAGTTCACAGAACAACGAACGTACGCCTACCACTAGCTAGCCAGCCAGCCAACAAGACAGAACATTTACATTAGACACATTTGGAGTAACTTGAAACGTCTACTCCTTCTCTTTTGGTGGAGGCGAGCTGCTTCCCTAACCGAGAGCTCCTGCGTCAAGCTAACGTACACCCCACCACAAACACAGGGAGGCAAAACCTGCTTTAACCATCATCACATGACTGTAACACGTTACTGCCCAGCACCGGTCTTGATGATGTTTGGCTACAGCTAATCTTCCCTTCTGAAAGTCAGACCCGCCGTGTGTGTGTGTGTGTGTGTGTGTGTGTGTGTGTGTGTGTGTGTGCGTGCGTGCTCTCCTTCCCTTCCACCCGCTTCTCCTACCTTTCCTCTGTAAATCCAGCATCCTGGACACAAACCAGACGCAGAGAGCAAAACAACCGAGACATGAAGGCTGGGAAAGACACAGAAAGAGCTGGATTGAGAGACATACAGAGACACAAGGAGAGAGAGAGAGAGAGTTTTTGCCATTAATAGAGCATAAAAAGGCAAATCGGCATCTCATGTGCTTCTTAGCATTTTCAAAATCCCTTTTTGCGATTTTCGCCTCGTCGCCTCTCACTGCCGCGTTAATCACTTTGCATGCACTCATTTAAATATTAAAATTTTCTTTAATCATCAAAGCCAGTGAGCATCATGCATATTCATTTCATCTTACCCCCCCCCCTCCCCTTCCCTCTCCTCCATCCCCTGGATCTCAGGTTCATTACTCTGCTGCACAGCCATTAGCCACTTCCCTAATCACACAGTTTAAACACACAGACTAACCCATGAATGCACACACACACACGCACACAAAACACACACACACACACACACACAGCTAGCCACCAGCGCTAACCAGTGCTAATCCGCTAACTAGACTAAAAACACACAGGCATCCCTCCAGTCTAAACTGAGCGAACAGACTTGTCATCTATCCCGGCTGCTGGATGGCTGGAGCTGGGAGTATTTGTCAAGAGGCTCGATGAAACCCTCATTTGCATAATGACTTTGTAGTTCTGCATTAATAAAATTTGCATATGAAGCCGTGTTAATTACTCCTGATCAGCCTTTTTTGCATTCATGCATGGTAATTTTCGGCGACTTGCGAAAATTGATGTCCTGGCGTCAGGGATGAGATTGGTGGAAGAGGCTCCGTTTTTGTGTGTGTGAGAATGAAGTCAGGGCAGAAATGATGAAGACAGGGTGTGTGTGTGTGTGTGAGTAGGGGGGGGGGGGGTTGATGGCAAATTGCTGTGGTTTGTTTTTCAGGCAGCGTCTCTCTTTCTATGTCGGTCCATAACTTTTATGAAATCTCCTTTAATTGTTGAGCGTAAAAGGAGAGGCTTTTCAGTGAAATCCCTTCCTAATTTTGTTGTACAACACACACACACACACACACACACACACACACACGCACACACACATTCTCACAGAGGCTGGCTGGCAGCCATTTGTGAATCTATTGTTTACTCTCAGTTCTTCATTTCAAACAGCAGACACTCTCAGCTTCTCAAACTGTGCCGGGTTTGATCAAGACTGGATAATATTCTCAGCATTTTACAAATGATTTTTGGTTCTTATAAGAACATGTTTCCTTTTTTGACATTTGTGATACAACACCCTCCAAAATAGAGCCACATGTGTTCAGATTTATTGCCATATGATTCGCATTGTATTTATTGTACCTCTGGAGGACCCTTACAGGTCCCTGGACCCCACTTTGAGAGCCACTTGGTTTAGCAGCTACTGAGACATGACGTCTGCTTTGCTGTTTGGCTTTTAATAGCTTTGGAAAATCAGCTTTTCTTTGATGAAAATGGCATCTAAGTAAGGTTGATTTCAGAAGCTTTCCATTTATTTAAAGCTTTTCCCTTGCGGACTAGCTCATTTGAATTCCCCACAGGGACGATCAGGTTTAACAGACCTCCTGCTAAACCCAGTTAGAGAGTTTCTTCATGGTCTCTCCAGAGTTCAGGCATTTATTCATGGATTTTTTTTTGGCCTTTTGCTTGTGGTTTTGGCACAGGGCTTTGAATGTATGTGTCATGTGTGTTTTTCTTAGACGTGCAAAAAATCTGGCGAAACGGAAAGCTTTGGTGAAAAGCAGAGAAAATGTGTGTTTTTGTTGGTGGTCTGATTCATTCGACGCGACAGCAGAATTAAAGCCAGAAGCTATTAGCAGCGTGCAGGGTGCAGTTGGTAAAATATATGCAGAAATAGTATAAAAAATATCAGGTTCTGAACTGGCATGCGCTATTTCCTCTGTTTCACCTGGAAGTATAGCGAGCCAAAGTCTTCGAGTCTTTCTGAAGAAATGAAACATGTTCTTGGGGTAACAATCCACATTCTATGAGTATACACGACAGAACTTGCTAGTAGAATTTGAACTCTTTGTGGCTGACACATAATGGTTAATTCTTCAGAATACAAAAAAAATTGAGCTTCCATAAATCTTCACGGTGTGGTAGCAATACGTGATTTCTCATGCAGTCATGATATCCACCCACCCACACTCACTTCTAATGTCACATTTCAAACTGTTGGCCTCGTCTGTCAAGCTCATGTTTTACCTGTGAAGGTCCTGGGCTTGTTGTAACAGGAATATTAAAATAATGATATTAGATAGTTTTTATTTAACTACCACATTATGTATGACATATTGAGTGAACCGAATGTCATATTGTTAAGTGTGCTCCAAAGCTAGATTTCTAGTTTTGCATTATTACAAATGTCAGTGTGCTTTTATGAAACAGAACCCCAAAGTTCACTCTCTACTTTTTTTATTTCACTTTTACTTTGCTCTCTATAGGGGCTTAGGAAGTGTCAACACCTAAAAATCACTCTGCTGATGAACACGAGCTAGCTCATCGAAACCATTTGCACGTTAAGACTTGAGCTGTGTTGACTTACTGAAGTGTCATTTTTCAAAGCAGAGGTGAATCTGCAGACATTCCATTAAAAGTGTAATTTTTAATTAAACTAGAAAACGAAAGACTTACCTGAAAAGAAAATGTAAAACATTACTGAATCAAAGTTCCATCACAAAACCTCGTGTGTTTTCATATGGGAATATCAACAACATTCACTTTGAGTGTCATCAGAGGTGTATGATCGCTCAGAGGGAAATGTAATCTCTGAATAAAATATAGGTTCCTTGGTGAATAATCCCTCTGTCGATGGGAGAGGCTCCCATATAGCGCCTTGGCTTTTGTGACTCTGAGCGATCAGATCAGGTGATAAAGCGCTAGGTGTAGTTTGTTTCCAATTGTGTCCCTGAGCGAGGAGCTGTTGTCAGACAGGTAGTATGTGAAAGTGAATAGAGAGAGGAGAAAGGCTGAAGGAGGCTGATTGGGAAGCTTTGTGGAGGTGACAATGGCTGGATGCAAAGCTAGACTTCCCTCTGCATTCATCAGGACTCACTGCCGTTGATATTTCAGGACGCAGGCCCTCCAGGAAAGGCTGCACTCATTCTGAATGCCATTGTATGCAATGTAGGCTGCAGTGAGTCTGTTTACAGAGAAACTGGGCCTGCTGCTTCCAGTTTCCTGTGTGTGTGTGTGTGTGTGTGTGTGTGTGTGTGTGTGTATACACCTTTATTGTTATGTGAATTTGGAACATGTGTATGTCTGTGTTTACGCTGCAGTTTGTCTCTAAGCAAATTTGTAATGTGCATGTTTACGCCGTTTCTAGGTAAATGTGTGTGTGTGTTTACATTGCAATGCATGAATGTGAAATTGTGTAGGGTTTTTCCTGTAAGATGTGGTGTCATTTGAGGCAGATCTAGCGTTGTGTTGATGCAGACTGATGCAATGTTTCTGCACAAGACGGACCCCCTGTCTGAGCTCCAGATGATCAGTTCTTATAGTAACTCCACACATTTACCCAGTGAACTTGCCTATACTTAGAAACAGAATGAAGTGGGTGTCCACATCCATAGCTCTTACATTTACTGATTTAAATGTCCTCTCATGCTCCAAGACCTTTCTGAATGGTCAGGGTGAAAGCATGACACTCCGCTCAGGTAACACACCTGCTGCTGTGAGAGCGGGGACGATAATTACGCACTGTAAAAGCCCCAAATTGCCAGCAGAGCAGGAACAAAATACCTCACTGAGCCAGGGCAATACGAGTAGAGAAGAGGAAGATGTCGCATGGTGTGTGAGTGCGCGTAGCAAGCGCACACACTTACACTCGGGGGAGCAGGCGCAGTACCAAAACCTCGTACAAATAAGTTAGAAGAGAGACTAAAGAGCTTGCAGTAATAGGATACAACAGTGTAATTTTTTCCCATATCTTGTCATGTAGTCATGTATGAAAAAACACTAAGCGGACTACTTGATTACTGTGAGAAGAAGGGTGCAAAGAGTTACAGTCTTCCACATAAAGACATCAAAGTCCATGCTCAGTAGAACTGTGTAATCTTCCTACCACAGTGGGGGAATAAACATGACAGTTGACTGGCCATAAAAAATATTTGGCACACTGGTCATCGTCAGCTCTCTCTCTAGCAGCTCTTTGGTCTTCTTCTTTTTTTAATGCCTGAAAATACCTCCCGCTTCCAGCGAAACACCCTTCCATTGCAGACTTCTCTGAATGAACTCCTGATTTTTGCTCGTACTGAGACCAAGTCACGGGGATTTTCTGAGGCGGATTTCTCCCCGCTGAGTCTCAGAGACGACGCCGTGCTTTGTCTTGTCTCCTCCTGCCAGAACAGCCTGCTCTTTCTCGCCGGCTTTGAGGATCTGAATCTGCAGCCGTTCCTTGTGTCGTCTATCAACCTGACACTGGTGGCTTCCACTACAGCTCTGCATACAAGATTTGATTTTGTAAAGTCGGAGTTGTCGGCGAGAGAGCGGGGCTTGTGTCTGTGTGTTTGTGTCGGGGGGGGGGGGGGGGGGGGGGGGTTATGTTAAAAAAGACACATAACACCTCAGAAATAGGTAATACATTCGGCAAGCCTTCCTAGCCAAGCTGACATGTTGATGCTTCAAAACCTCTTTGGACGAAACAGCGAGAGACAGAGAGAGCTCTTGACTAAAATAATGTAATAACTTGACAATATTGTCACAGCAGCTCCAGGCCGGCCGCACGGACAGGATGGGATTACCACAGTATTTTGCTGCTTTGGGGGGACTCATGACTGCCCCTCTCCTCTACAATGGGCTGTTGGCGTTTAGCACCGGCCAAATCACCACTTAACAAAAGCTAATTTCTCACTTGGTTAAACTGGGAAGGATTAGGGGCCCTGTGTCGGCGCAATCCATGTTTGGTGAAGAGTGAGGGATGGAGGAACGTTAGGAAAGGATTTAAACCTCAATTACAAGGGACTGAGGGCTTTTGTGTGTCCGTGGCGAAGGTGGGACACTGAGGTTTAGCGACGTCGCAGGAAATGTTTGCTTCCTTGTCGTGGGTGTGTGTGTTTATGTACGCGCATGCAGCCGAGGGTGGCATAGCCTGACAAATACATGTTGATCCCCTTGTTTAGGAGGGTTTAAGTCTCCCCAGTTTCACATACTAACACTAGTTGGGCTACACACGAGGAGAGACGGCTCACAATCAAAGCTTATGAAACAACAGCAATTTAACCCTTTCCTGTTTGTGTCATGTCATGGAAAAAGCAGATGGTTTGGTATTACATTGGCTGGCTGCTGTAGCTCCCGTCCCTTAAAAACCCATTAAAGACCTTTTATTAACCTTTCTGATGTTGCGAGTGCCTTTGCAACTTTTCAAAACAAGTGCACCCACTTCACATAGCAATTGGTCCCCTTCATTTAATTCTTCGCACAGCTTCTTCCATCACATCATGGCGTGTATGTACAGATGGGTAATTGACACACCTGAGTGCCTATGGGAAGAGACTGTTTAAAAATGTACGCTGTTATGCCCAGTTGAATAATTATTGCGTCTTGCCCTTCTCAATGACGGCAGGTTTTGAATATGGCTATTGTTCTTCTTTAGCACCATCAAAGCAAAGTCTTAGCACCCAATAGAAATCCTGTAGCTCCCTGTAGCACTGCTCAAAGCCCTTTGCCACCTCTTAAAACCATTTAGCACCACCCGTTCCACCACTGCAGCCCGACCAACTTTTACTGGCTCTTCCCTTCACTCAATATTTAGCAGATGTTGCTGCCTTCAGCGCTCAGATTCATCTATTTATTTTGTGTGAGGGACGTTCATGGTGGCGGTGCGAAACCAGAGCAGCAGTCCCTCTCCGCCTTTCACCCAGAACCTGATTTGTAGCTGCTTTCAGCATCTCTCATCTCCTCGAGACTTTTGTGGGAAGAAGTGCGGGATAAGGAGGGGGTTAGATTTCCCCCCTGAACACCAAACCCTTTCGTTTGTATCAAAGCTTTGCCTCACCCCCGCTGACACCCCTGAATTATTCACTTAGAGGAAAAGATAAACAAAGCTTGCTAGCTACAGTTGTTCTATTGATTTCTCTGGGCAACATCACAGATAACAAAAAGAGGGCCGGAGGAGAGAAGCTGGGCTGCTGCCGTCTTTCTTTTTTCCATCTGTAAATAAATCAATAACATGCGTACTTTTTCTCCTGAGAAAGCAACCCGTGTCTTGTTTCCCAGGAAGGCAAATAATGCATTTAAATTATATCTACTTTGTTATTTAGGTAGTTAGAGCATCTGTCTGTGGATCGGGGGCCTTGCCATGTGGGAACAGTCTTTTCTACCTGTTGGTTAGGCTAAAATTGCCCATCGCTGGGGTAATTTGCCATTCGGAGCGAGGTTGGGGGTTGGCCAAGTAAACAATGCTGGCTGAGGGCCAACAACTGGCAGCACAACCCCACTGATTGGAAACAGGCAGATCCTCGCTCTTCTTTTTTTCTCTCCTTTATCCACTGGAGCGATGGAGCAAGAGTTTCAAAATAAAAGCTCATAACCTGTTCACGTCATGTGTGCATGACTGATAACACACGGAGTGTTGAGTAACAGTGATTGTTCATTCCAGAAACATCTTCACAGGCTCTCCCATACGAATGCTTGTGTGCTATGTCAAAGTGTCTGCACACACATTTTTTTGCATGTGCATGACACACAGATAAATGTTTGGCCCATTTAGCGACACACTCGGCCAACCACAGGATCCCTGAACTGCCCCTTTGGCACCACTTGAAGGCTTACCGATAAAAAGCGTACCTGGGAGGAAATTGCAGGTTGGCGGGCGCAGTGTTTTCTCTCTCCATGTCTAAGGCTGCTTAATCACCAGAGGGTTTCTCCATTGTCTTTTCTCCCCCTGCCCCACAGCACATTATTATGTCATCAAGATGCTTAGGTACACTGAAGTACTGTACAACCACCCATGCAGGCATTCATAACAGCCGCGGGATCTGAAACGTTTTATTCCTCTGCCCAGCTGTGATTGGTCAGTGGATAAAGTGTGACCGGCCGCCAGCAAGCCTTGGCCCTTGGCGGGCCTCCCGTCATGGCTGCCAGCACAGCATCGCCATCTGCCTGGCTGCGGTGAGGAGTCTCGCTAGGAAGGGAAATCAGATCAGTGCATCCAGAGTAGCTTGATGTGAGCTTGACTACAACAGCTAGACACGCAAGCACTCACACTCACACACACACACACACACACAAACTCTCTGACGAGTAGAGCAGACCCAGCGGTGGACACCTTGACCTAAATGGTCAGTACTTGAGTCTAATGAGCAGTGGAGTGAGCTGGGAATTCAGCTCTGACCAACACTGGCACTAGGCACACTACTGTGTGTGTGTGTGTGTGTGTGTGTGTGTGTGTGTGTGTGTTACGTTTAAGGTCTGTAAAGAGACAGAAAGTAAGAGAGAGGTGGATCTAGCAAGCACATTTAGACCACCTTCCCTACTGTAAGGGGTTTAAAACGCTGCTATGATTGTCATTCCCTCTCTATCTGTCACACACATGCAAACACCTCAAATACATCTCTAACAAATAGCTAGGAACTAAACCAAAATTCCTTCACTACATTGTGTTTGTATTCCGGAGGAACCAGAGATTTTAGGCAAATAGGATGGATGGATGAATTTAAAGCGACTTCATTAAGACGTAACTTTGGTACACGATGAGATGACAACAGAACTGCGGGGTCGTTTCTTGTGTGTTTCTTTAAATAGCGTCGCCTCTCTCACAGCAGCAGGTGTGTTTCAGTTTGGATTAATGGTATGCGTGGAAAGGCACCGGAGATGCTGGAAAGGAAAGATGCCTGTTTCCATAGCAGTGATGATGTGCTGAGTCATTTCGGTTTATTTTTCCTGCTTTGGTGGCCTACATAGCCTCATCAAATCAATTAGCAAATAAGGCTTGGTGAAATTTTTGTTTCTTTTTATCTTACTCATTTTTAGACTATTCAGGAAGGAACGCCTG
Source organism: Micropterus salmoides (assembly GCF_014851395.1). Classification (NCBI taxonomy): domain Eukaryota; kingdom Metazoa; phylum Chordata; class Actinopteri; order Centrarchiformes; family Centrarchidae; genus Micropterus; species Micropterus salmoides. The sequence goes on from NW_024041039.1 coordinate 29,636,516, forward strand.
TTGTTCACACATCAGTAACCATGAGAGTTGTCATCCCTACTCTTAATATCCACACGTGCCACGCCTGCCTGCAGGCTGAATGATAGCAGAATACCAGTGGTACTGTAGCTGATCACTCAGCAACATTCACTACATGGCTAGAATAGATGATGGATACCAGAAAACTGAGATGAATACTGTAGAGAAGTACTCTCTATAGAAAATAAATTATACCAGAATCAAAAGATGGAAAAATAAATGTTTAAGTACTAATGTATACTGTACTTGGGATGAAAACTGCAATTTGTATTGAAAAAGCTTTGTACATGAAAAGCATGTTTTCATTTTACACAATATGCAAATTAACTGTGACGTTCCTGAAATAATAATAATCAGTTTTTTGTCAGATGACTTTAATTGCACAACTGATTACTGAAGAAATAAATTAACATTTTGCTACAATGGTTGTTTATTCGTGGGGTCCCCAGGGACCCCTGTCGGTAGCCCTAGCTGATAGGATGAGCTCCAACGTGCGGGTGCTTTCATATAGCATTCTTGGGCAGAAACTAGGGCTCACGAACCAAAACTGGGTCTAGGTTTCTTGGGTTGAAATACAGGCAAAGTTCCTGAGTTCCTAAAAAAAGTTCTTGCAGTGAAAAAGGGCTGTGAGAGGTGAACCCACAGACCAGTCAGGCTTTCTTTTGGAGCCAAAACACTCTGTTTTGAACTTAGGTCTAAGAGATGAGTTAAAAGCATTCTTTCCCACTCTCACTCATCATCATGTCTTACCCCACTTTCTGTTCACGTCGTTGTTGTCTTTGGCTGCTGCATGACCGCTGAGCTATGACTAGGAGGCTGTGCCGCGCTCTCTCCTCCCAGGCCTCTCAGAGAGTTGTGTTCTCACATGACAAAGAGGTTCATCCAGTTTTTCTAGATCCTCATTGTCCAACTTTTCTTTACTCTTCACTTCTTTTGGAGCCTTCACGTTTTTGCTCATTATGCTGCCTTATTGTTCAGACTTGCAGAGAAAACTAGAATGCTAGTGTGGCACAGCATGGTGTGGGGTGTTGCTGTGTGTTACACGAAGCATGCAGCATGCTCGGACTTGCATGTGCTGCAGATTTGGCCCATCTCGCATCATGTTGCAACATGTTCCAGCGAGTCGCAGGATGTGGCTGCATGTTGCCGTGAGTTACTGTTGCAGGATGTGGCGTGTGTTACAGTGGGCACGCCTTACCTGTAAACTGTTTCTGTAGCCTTCCTTAGATTTTGATATGTGTGATATAGAAGATGTTTTACTGACTTAATGTACAGTATGTATTACTTGTTTACTGACTGTGTGACAATGGAGCTGTTGTTTGGAATAGAAATAAAACCAGTGCATTTCTCCTTTAAGAGATGTGGCAGCCTTGCGAGACTATACTTCAGACTGTGTGTGTGTGTGTGTGTGTGTGTGTGTGTGTGTGTGTGTGTGTGTGATGGTATGAGGCTCAGCAAATGAAAACAGATTGGAGTGGTTATGGAAGCAGGCCTGCTTCCAGTTAGTGTGGAGACAGCAGGAGTACCAAGGAGCTTCTTTCCTTTCCTTTCTCCTCTGCTCTCCTCTACAAATAAAATATCATGACTGAGACTGAACGGGAGCAAAAGGAGAATAAACTGGACACAAACGAATACAAATGTATCACAATAGACTGCAAAGTTAGAAACCTGAAAAATATGGATGTGGTTTGGCTGTAGGTCAGTTAAGTCAGTGAGGTAGAAGAACACTATAGCCAACATGCTACTGTACTTTAGCTGTCAGCCAGTGTTGATGGAACATGCAGCTGTTAACTCTCACTCATGTTTGCTTCTCTACAAGGCCGATTTGCAGACAGCTGGGTAGAAAAGTGTTCGAGCTGTCTGTCTGTCTGTCTGACTGACTGACGATATAAAGTTGTAGGTGGGAAAATGCCTGTTTAATCTTACTCAGGATAGGTGGTGGAAAACAGACAACAACCCTACTCCTGCATGGACTCAAAAGGCAGACTGAAACGGGTCATTCTGTTGGAATGTTCACATGACACATATAAAGGAAGGTAGGAGAAAGGAAGGATGTCGATCAGTGATATGGTACTGATCACTAAGACAGTCTCCTCACTGTTTTTTTCTGGGTTTGAACACTGCAAGGGTTTTTTTTTCTTTCAGAAAAAATAAAAATAATAATAATAACTATCTTTAAATGTGAGTAGGCAAACTTGTGCTTGGGAAAAATTGCTGGGCAAATCAAAAGCTACTAAATGTGGTGAGATTGTTTTCTCAAGTGAAGGAATTTCTCTGTCAGACAGCACATGTAAAACCATCATGCAAGGTAATGACATAAACAAAATTTATATCTGAATAAACATGTGAAGACTTCTTTTGGTGACTGCTCAGTAATTTCATTAGGGTTGAGTATTTTTAAAATCATAGTTATGGCCACAAAAAATAATTCCCGTTTAATCCAACTTGGGTTTAATTTTTTGTAGTTTGGGTCATTATCCCTATTGGTAATAACAACCAAATCACACAGCTTTCCTGTACAGAGAGAGTGAGATTTTGGGTGCACTTTGGTTAAGATGACCTGGATATCGTTTACAACCTGTCTGATCATCTTACTATTTGTGTTTCTTGCAACACCAGACTTTGTTGTAGATATGCGACTGACTTTCCTGATCTCAAGAATTACTTTAATTATACGATGTAAATAAGGTGCTGGTTGAACTGACTTTAGGTGGGCTGCCCCTGCACTGTGTCTCTGCCTGCAGGTATATATCTCTGCAGTGGCTCTGCTGCCTTTCCAGAGCTCTGCAGTCATCCAGGCCTTATAAGGGCCTCCAGCAAGAGACCTGTCCCCTCATCCCTCCCTCCACCCCTTCATCCACGCCCTCCTCTAACCTCCATCTGGTCTGGATCTGCTCTCGTCCTCGACCTGCCCCCCCCCCCCCCACCCCCCGCTGCCTCCCCGCTCCTGCTTCTCGCTGCCATTTCTCTATAAACAAGTGGAGTCTGACCATAACACTCAGACCACAGGCTACACTCCTTCATTTTCAGCCCCTCTCCCTTCCCTGCTTCATCTCTTTTTCCACCTCAGCCAGCCGTTTCTTTCTACTTCTGTCTTCACAGGTGAAGTTAGTCAACTCAAATATGTCTCCTTTTATCCAGTCGTGTTGTAAGGAGGGAGATATTTAAATAGCTGCTAAAGGTTACATTTACAAGTAAAGATCTCCGCTTTGCTCGGAAAGTTGAAAAGGTGAAGCTGATCAGAGGGCATAATGTGGAATTCATAAATCTGGGATTACACTCAACTCCGCCTGGTTCACCGGTGGAGTGAGAGAGAGAGGTGCAGGAGCAGCAGAGAGAGAAAGAGAAAGAGAGACATCTTTTCTTCTTGACACCAGTGTCAGCCAGCGCTGTAATATGTCTTATTCAGACAGGAGGGGCACTGCTACATCATAGTCTGGGATGGGGCTCTGGCATGTGTGTGTGTGTGTGTTCCAGGAGACTCCCACTTGGCAATGTGCATTTTGGACGAGGTTTATATAAGGGGAGGGAAGGAGGGAAAGGATTTGGATGGGACAGGTGACAGGGACAGAGAGAAAGAGAGAGACAGAGAGAGAGGAGGATCCAAAAATGTGTTGGAGCGCCGTCCCGGTCAAATCAGGCTCATGGCAGAATTTCTCTATTGTGGCTCCTGAGACCAAGCCAACTCTTCACCTGACAAGATGTCAATGACTAAACCTCAGAAGACAAAAACACTTGGAGGCTCCACAGAGGAGCCGTCCTTGCAAGATACTGAACACTGACGATTTGCCTTAACACACCCAATAAGGGAGTGATCTTATCTTATACATTCTGCCATTGAAATAAATCACGATCAGGTTGCACAGGTCTTCTTCTATATGCTATGCTGTATCTATGAAATGGTCAGAATCTGTGATAAGTTGTGGTTTCTTTAAATAAATCATGTGACTTCCCACTATTACATTTATTAGACAATTACATATGACACTGCTAGCATTAGGGTTGGGGTTATATGCATTAAATAATGCAATATACTTTTGTAAGAATATACTAATACACTTCATTCCCTGTTTTTTCCTTTGCCCTTTTTTTGAAATACAAAGAAGTATATTCATGTTCATCAAACTAGCCATGGATAGACAGGGACCTGTGCATAGTTCATCGACAACACAGTTCAAGGAGCTGCATACATTCTTTGTATACACTGTACGTTGACTCTCCAACCTCCATCCACTAAATAAGACACCACTTCCTGCATTGGCACTGAACTCTGGCATCAGATTGCAAGTGTGTGATGTGGTTGGGCTGATTGTCAAGTGTCCCAAAACGGCATATTTTTTAACTTGTAATACGTCAGCTTTGACTTTCTTTCACACGGGACTCGGCCTTGATCTCCTGAGTTTACTTGACTCATACATCCACCCCACCACCCTTCTTACATGGACTTTGGTGCTCTTTATACTACGTCACCCGACTTCTTCTGCCATTAGAGGTCACGGCCTAACAACAAACGTAAATATGAGTTGTAATAAGCAGACCGCTTTCAGGCGATGACAGGCTGGAATAAACAGAGTTGCACAACTCCTTTGCATACTTGATTTGATTACACCTTATAAGCACTCGCTGAATAGCTAGAGTGTAATACAGTTAAATGTTTCCTTATTTTGCAAGAGACCCCTGAAGCCACAATTAAAGCCCCCTACACCTGAGCTTCACTGCCTCATCATCCACACGCACAGTAAGAGTGACATGTCCTGTGCATCCTGCATGGTGTGTGTCTTTGTGTATATCCAGGATTAGGGGGACCACAGGCACCAGAGGGTGTGTATGGGGGAGGACGTTACCCCTACAGAGCCCCTTCCTGCTACCACACCCCTCTCACACACACAAAGACACACATTCGCATGGATGTATACACACACACTCCCCAGGTGCAGTGGTGCGGGCCAGTGTATGGGATTAGCTGGTGTGCTCTGGCACTCTCTTCTGGTAATCCCTCTAATTTGTTAACAGGGCACACACACACACACACACACACACACACACACACACACACTTACTGCTGCAGTTTGTTTTGGATTGCATCTCAACTCCTACTTTCGACTACAGCATTAAGGACTACTTGTTTCTTGTCATGTCGTGTGAGAGACGGAGTTCCTCTCTTCCTCTTCCCCCTCCTCCTCCTCTTCCTGCTGCTCCTCCAGTCCCCTAATGAGCTAAATTCATTCTAATTTGGCTATGATCAGCTAAGCTTTCCTTTAAAATTCACAACACAAGAATGCCAAAGCCCCCTCCCTTCCTACCTCCCTCCCCTCCTTGTCTTGCCATGGCTGTCAGGGCTTGTATGTACACACACACACTACCACACACACACACACACACACACCTTGCACAATGATAATCCTTTGTTGGCTGGATAACATGCAGAGAAGATGGGGTAATGCTAAAGTTCAGTTCATGCTGGGATGAAAGAAGGTTGCGTAGACTCTGAAAGAGAAAGAGTAAAGGACAGAGAGTTACAGAGAGAGGGAAAATAAAAATAAATGCAGCTCATGTTGATTCTTTAGATGCTAGCTGTTAACTTTTTTTTATCTGGGTTAGTCCTGTTGAGATCAACCGGCTCTGCAGGATACCAACACTCACTTTGTTTCCACACAACTGTCAAGTCAGTTTCACGAAAACTTTTGTGGGGCTGCTAAAATGAAAATGGGAGTTTAGCTGGTGTCCGCTTCAGCTGCACCGAAAGGAATTCTGGGAAAAAAAATGTCTCAGAGTCGTCCTGCAGGGACGAGCAGGGATTGTACCTATGGACAGATATTTCTGGCCTTGCTGCAGACCTGTGAACTGACGCTCACATTCCTTTTAGTGGATTGAGTAGGTCTGGCTCATTGACGACTCATTTTCTGGTTGGAAAACCAACAGAGGCAACAAGGTCTAGGTGAGATTAAGAATGAGCATGTTATCGTCCTGTTCCAGAGTTGGAAAGATGATGACTGAAAGATGGCTCAGGTGCTGCAAGCAACCACTCCCGCAGTTTATCGGATACGACAGTCACTACTATTTATCTTTATATTAGCTTGTGTAGGCCGGTGCAATTTTTCGTTAAATTTTTTCCCTCTGAGCTTTAATCTCTTCCGTCTAATGTCTACACTGTTTGACCCTTTTCATCCTGCTGTTGTTACAGCTAATGTTTGGATCAGCTGAGGCAACTCGACTAGCCTCCCCCGTCGAGCTTGAATGAGCTTAAATACTGACATTTGGTCTTTTTTTTTTGACATGATTATGTCACAAGTTATGTTAAACTGAAAGTTTTGTAATTTATACTTTTACAAATGAAAAATGTAAATGCTCTTACCTTAAGAACAATGAAGTTTTGGGTTCACTTTGGCAATTCACAATTAGTGTGAATATGAGGGAGACTTGTACTTTTCAGTTCAGTGGTGTAAAGACCACATGCCACTTTTCCTTTTCTCAGATTGTGTATTTTCCACAAAACAATCCCTGCTTTAAATTTTTAAAAGATTTTCAAAACCAAATATTGAATTTTCCATTCAGATTTTCACTTTCGACAACATAACTCACACATACACAAAAAACCCTAACCTTGGATGGGAACCCGGCTCATGGCATGTAGACTGACAGCAACAGCCTGTATAGCAGCAAGAGTTTGGGGTTTGCCTCTTGTCTTTGTCCAACAGCATCTGCGGCGAGCTGAGCTCAGAGATGACTCAGTTTCCCCAGAAGGAGGTTTTAGTCTGGCCGACCGGAGCTTCGGGAGCTGTGAAGTAGCTGTAGTGAATCACAGACGCAGCAGATAAAGCCTATCCTGACTCTGCTGTCAGAGGAAAAGTGCGAGATTTCATTTCCGTACAGTTAGGGCGATTTAATTAAAGCTGCCGCTGTGTGGTCCTGTAGTGATTTTAGTCGCAAGCTATTAAAGCCAATTTAAAAAGTCTGTTGGATGACGTTAAAACCCTGCTCTCAAACCACTTCATTCAAAACTAACAGACTACTTAAAGAATACTGGGAAGTCGGCGCCAAATGAGCTCTGCTTTTTGAAATGATCTCATTAGGAGGAGACACACGCACCCAATGAACACTTCGAAACTCTCCACAAGCAAGAAAGAAAAACACGGCTCTAGTTCCTACTACAGCAAGGATATATGTACAGTGTAGACACAGGGAATGTGTGTCTGTGTCTGCAGAGATGGAAACACACACAGGCACACACACATCTGATTTGCATGTAATTGTTGCCGCGCTATGTGATAGTGATAAACAACGCATTAGCCATGCAAGGTGAGGAATCGTGCCTGGGTGCATGTGTGTATGTGTGTGTATCTTGGAGGGGGTGGAGGGGGAGATCATACACATGTTAATGATGCTGCTGTCTTAATAATGCAAAAAAAAAAAAAAAAAAAAAATTGTCAGGAAACTTTTTACAAGCACGACGAAAGGCCAAGAGGGGAACACACACACAGCCACTGTACCCTTGGCTCATGTCAGCTTTGTTCTGTATGTAAATGCCTCAGCTCTGACATTGGCCCCCTTACATCAAGACCCGCTCCTCTGCTGCACTTCCTGTATGCAAACCAGACCTAATCCACTTTTGATTGGACCGAGGGAGCGGGGGCTACTGTACAGCACGGTGTTCTTAAGCCCTCTTGATTGAGAGATCAAGGTGGAGGGACACAGGAGGAGGAGAGTACAGTACTACACTAACCAGAAGGAGGAAATGAAATGCTTACTGGGGAAAATAACTTTATAGTCTCAAGGTTACCAGTCAAACTGGGAACCTGGACACCTCTCTGTATGTCCCGAGGAGGTTAAACTCTTGTATTTTACACAAAAAAGCAAGGATTTGAGAAAAGTTAGCTAAAGAAGAATGTAATTTTGTCATTCAGAAATATATATTTTTACTCTTCTTTCCTTTCTTCTTACTTCAACTCTATCTTGCAACACCTTGGGGGGTCCAACCCGGGCCTGGTTTCCACTTTACTGAGTGGTTTGTAATCATTTCTATATGAGGCTAAAGCTTGTGTGTTAACAGTGACTGTACGTGACAGCGAGGCTAATGAAATCCTACACTTACATAGAGATGCTCAGAAAAGAGAAACAGAAAAGCAGCCAGGATATTTGTTGAGTGGAGGAGCTTTTAATAGTTGCTTAACTTTCACCCTAGTGTTTTGTTGTCAAGGGTGTTTGTGCACCATATGCAGGGTCATAATTCACTTATCATTTATTGGCTTTCAGCAAAATTAAATCATGGTGATATCATCTTGTGTTTTTATATTGTTGTTGTACACCTTTCTGTTGTCTAAATTGAAGATTTCGAGCCAGTTGTAATTAACTGAATAGTTTTTGAAAAGTTTTATGAATGAAGAGTTTAGCCTCCTGTTTAGCCCCATATCCTTTCTCTTTTTTCTTAGGTAGAACACTACCTGGCCTGAATTGGCTCTGTAAATGAACCTTGAGTTAAGTTTATTATCTCATAGATATACGGACAAGAAGGTATCTCAACCCTTGAAGTTAGGTCCAAGTTTCTCACTGTGCTTTAACGTGAAGTGAAAAAAGTCACTTGAATGTATTCGTAGGTTTTGAGTTTTACTCAATTACACATCAGTGTAATCATCTTCCATGACGTTCACATTAAAGTTTGTCTGTATGATTAAAAAAAGTGAATTCAAACAGGAAGAGCAGAGTTTAAGAAGATCCAAAACATAAAGAAGAGTGGATTTGTAAATTGAATGTAAAAGCATCCATGTAAGTGGAGTTAAAGATGTTTAACCCTGCTCTGGCTCGTCACAGTCCACTCTCTCAGTGTTTGTCTTCTCCCCGCCGGCCACAGAGAAAAATTATGTAATAATCTGACAGTGCTCTTCCGACACTCGCTACATTAATCGCACACTCTGCGTCGTTCTGGGCTTCCTCCGTAATTGTACAGATTTGACTCCCCCTCTCCTCCTCTCTCTGTCTCTCTCTTCCTCCCTCCCTCATCTGTAATAGCTGTGATTTAATTTAGCTATTTAACCTGTAATTCCAGCAATATTTATTGAGGAGCGAGGGGGAGAAAATTGGGCCATTAGCCGCCCCAGATGAATACACTGAGATGAAAATGAACGCCGCTAACTGCCAGTTGACCTTCGCACCGATTTCTAGCCGTTCCCTCTCTTCCCTTTTTTATTAGCCACAGCCACAGTAATTATGGCAAATTGAATCATAGTGAAAACTGGAATCAGTCAGTAATGAGAGTTTTATACTGTGTGAAACCGAACCAGGAAGGAGGAATGCACAGGACAGAATACCTGGAAGCAAGTGCTACTGAAGGATGGAGAGATGGATAGAGGGTTGGAAGCCAGTGTATTCGTCACTGCATATAGTTTCTCCCCCATATGGCAGTTCCCGGAGGATACACACACACTATAACGTGTCTCAATAGAAAACATCCAGAGATGAATGTCTGCATGAAGCCCCCCCCTCACACACACAAATCAGTCATACAGTTACAGTTACACACACATTATCACATTTTCTGTTTAGTTATGACACAATTTCTGAATGTGTGTGTTAATAAATGGATCAGCCCTTCTTAAGAAATGTGGAAAAAAGAATACAACTTTTCTTATACACGACAGTACACATTTTCATCTTCTCTCAGACTTGACCAAACAGGTTGTGCTGCCAGAGTGTTTAAGTGTGTGTGTGTGTGTGTGTGTGTGTGTGTGTGTGTGTGTGAACCCGAGCCAAACAAAACACAGGCATGGGGCCAGACTGCACTTCAACTGATAGAGAGAGAAAGGCTTTTTAAGCACCAGAGACAGAGAGAGAACTATATGTAGAATAATGATCTTAAGCCACTTTATTTTGTCTATTTTTGTTCTTTTCCTGATGATTTTGTTGCTTGGATGAAAATCCAAACCTTGTGAGCACGGTTCTGTGTGTCATCTCAAATTGTGCAGTTCTACAATGGATTTGTGTGATTTATATAAATTGTAAAACTGTAAAAATGAACGTTCTGATATTTGTAGTATTTCCATTAAAATAAGATGCTAGGAAAAAGTTAGCCTACTATATTGTGTTATAGTGCTGAAATTTAAAAACTTAACACATGGTAATAAATTAAAAATATATTAATGAGTAGAGGCATATTCAATTCCATTACCATATCAAAATAATGCTCACAGCTGCTCACAAATGTGCTTTGTTTCCACTAATCATTGAGGCCACAGGCTAAACTCTGGACTGAATATTAGATTCCCATGTCAGCACCAGATAGCAATAAATAGCAAACAATTTTAAATTGAACATAATTTCATAGAATGGCACTTTACTGCATAAACAGCACCTTAAATTACATAATCCCTGTCTGCTAACTGTGGTGTCTTTTATAATATGTTGTTGAAAATTGTGGCATCTCTTAAATTGTGTTGTATCGTATCTAATTTCAATGTTTAGCTGTGATGTGTGTGAGCACATTGTACTGTGATGACCTGACGGGGGACTACAGATGTAAAATAGCCTTTGGCCTAATTCTGGGATATTTACATTGCTGAAAAGCTTAGATGTCCATTAATATGCACTGTCCCTTTTGAATAAATAAAAATAAATAAATAAAATTAGCTCTAGCACAGAAAACACACTAGTTGGTCTGTGTTTTAACAAAAACTGTATCAACAATGTTTTAAGTCTATATGATACAGAAGAATATAAACCAATGTATCTGACTAAAGATTGTAGCAACATTGTAGCTAATTTTATCTCAATACCCTTAGAGTAAAAACTTACAGGTTTATTTTCACACTTTTGGCAGAAGTTACAACCTATTTCACGTCAGCTCTATAGTCTACATTATGCCAAAAATGTTTTGAAATATTTAAGCAGTGGAAGCTTTTCAAAACTGTAATGTTTAGCTGTGCTAGCTAACTGGCAGATGTGTGTTGCATTAGCATTGCTTCCTTCCTGTTCTTCTTTGTGTGCTGTCTTCCTATTTGTCCATAAAGCCTGAAATATGACGCAACGTTTCTTTTTTGCTTGTGTATCCTTTCTGCTTCATATCCAAATCATCCACTCGCATTCTCAGTAGAGCTTAGGAGTTAGCAGCACCTTAAATGTAACACCATACTGGCAAGGTGTACCGGGGCATTTCAAAAAAACCCACAGATATCATTAGTGCTTTATCGTCTATGAAAAGTCAAAATGTCTGCTGTGAAAACGGTCTACACAGTGCCATGGAAGACAGAATACAATGCTAAATGTAATCAATTTGGTAAACATGAATTAGTCTCATGCATGTTGCATTTGACTGAGCGCGTTGCATGAAGAGGGGATTTTGACAATTCAGAGAAGATCTCATGAACAGGACACAAAAAACTTTTCCCGCTAGCAGGTCGAAATGTTTGCTAGTTAGCATGGTAGCATTAATTTTACAGATGGACCTATGCTTTGGTAAGGCAGCTAACATAAAGCCAGTGACAACATGGTAAATAAAGGAACCTAATGCAATATACAGTAAGCAAAGGACATTTTACATGGAAGTACTAAATTCTATGTAGTCATTTGATTACACTCATTAAAACTATAGTATATCTGTAATGCCAGGAACACGCCGGCTACCTGCTTCCCATTTAAACCAGTTGGGCTATTTGGACAGTGTGCGGCCAGTTCATGTCTGATTAATATACTGATAATCTACAATAAACAATATAAATGATATATATGAAAGAAATTATCTGATACTGATAAATGATACATTTTGCATCCCATGCTTGCCAATCCTTTTGATTTCTCTTTCCCTCTCCCCACTGATCAAAATCTGCCCATCCACTATAATTATTAGAAACAGTATAACTGCTGCTTGTTGTTGTGTTTTTTAGATGACGTACTTATTCTGCATATAACAGAGGAGCATAATCGCCTCTTGACCGGTGCTTCTATTGTGAACAGCCAGGCTACGGCTCATGCAAGAATTGACCTATGGCGGCTGTTTGTGGCGTTGTGCCTCCTGTGTGACCCCGGCGTAAGGGAGAGAATTAATATTTCTACAGAGAGAAAGCTGGATGTCAGAAACAGAAAGTGAAGTGATATAACCTTTACAGATTTGTTGAGAGCCCCTTCCCCCCTCTCACACTCCCACACACGCACTGCTAGCAGTTACTGTAAATAAACATACAGTAAATTCCCAATTCAAACTGTGTGTGTGTGTGTCTGTGTGTGCGTGTAACTAAGAAACACAGGGAGAGAGGGAAGAAAGGAAGAAAGTATCTATGCAGATGCCAAGGAGGGAGTGTGTCTTCTCATTCAGTCCACACACACTCACACACACACACACACTCCATAAAACATGGGTCTCCGCATTCTACCAAATCAAGTGATGAGCAGCTCCCTCTCTCTCTCTGGTTTTTCATATGGAAATAGGAAATAATGGGGTGATTAAATAGAGTCGTATATTAAAGTACAGCTGACATTAGAATTAGCATAATGTGCTCTCGCCTCGGGCTGCATACTTTATTTGCCATCTGCGTTGGACTCCCTTCCCCTGGGAGGGCGCACGCACACACACACACACACACACACACACACACACACACACCAAACAAAAACCACGACCCACTCCTTCCACTGCGGCCGAAGAGAAATGGCGTTTCAGTGCAGAAACACACAGTAGCTCACTCTTCCTTTCACATTCACACACACCACACACCCCCCTCTGCTCTTAATGGTTGGGCAGAAATGAGCATCGGCCACCCCCCCCCCCAACCACGACTTCTGTCGGCAGTCAAGAAGTTAGGCTGAAAGACAGAAGATAGAGGGAGGATCTGCTCTTTCTCTCTCTGTCTGTCTGTGTGTCTGTCTCTCTTTCTCTCTCCAGTTTTTACTCACGGATCAACGGGAGAGAGAGGAGTGTTTGGAGTGCTCAGGGTCTTAAGATACAGCAGTAAAACAGTTTGTGTGTGTGAGAGCTTAGAGAGAGAACGGTGGACACAAAAGCTGAGGCATGGGGAGCTGTTTCATTGTATGTGTATGTGTGTGAGTGTGTGTTTGTGTGTGTGTGTGTGTGTGAATGTGCTGTCCACTATAATTAAGTCAAAAGGCTTTACAGGACTGTGGAGGTTAACAGCTGTTCCGCCTCTCGCCTGTCCTCCTTAACACACACACACACACACACACACACACACACACACACACACTCACACACACTCGCATGAGCAAGCTAGAGAAGGAGAGAGGCGTTTCCATGAGAAGAGGTTATGTGTTTAAGTTTCATGTCAGATAGTGAGAAATTAAATAATTATTTAATTAAAAATGAAAAATTGTTAATACATTTTTTCTGCAGATTTAAAAAAATACGTGCAATATCACCGATCGTTGTTGTATTTGTCACAGGTAAATCATTGGGCTTTTAACATGCATTTTAACAGAATTATTTTGTAACAAACATCATTGAAGGGTGTGGCAAAATTCATGGGATTTAAATATTCTACATATATCCTTAATAAATATACAATTTATTGATTTGGGGGGGGGGGGGGGGGGGTGCATCATGAATGCATTCATTGTATTTTTTTAGGATTTGCATTGCTACATAGACATTTATTTTAAGAAAAATGAATACTTAGATGTGTGCATGAACTAAAAAAACTTAAGACAAAGAAATTAAATACAATTTTCTCCCTATAGTAGTGCATTCACAAAATCTATAAATACAACAATTAAAACGATATTAGTATATAGCATACATGTCTAGATTTATATATATATATGTGTGTGTGTGTATTTGCCATAAACAGTCAGGACACACAACCACACACACACACACACACACACACACACACATAGGTGAAACAATTACAGCAGCATGTGTTTCCACTAGCATCTGAAAGTAGTGTACTAGGTCAAGACAGCCAGCTTTCATTTAATAAATACAAGAGCGAGAACAAGAGCACAATTACTATTATCTGCGTGTGTGGGTGCAGGGGTGTCTGTGTGTAATCCCCGGAGGAGTGCCCCTCAGCCTGTTTAGTGTCCTTTAGTCGTGGATCTGGTTTGACTGTGCTAAAAAGTCCCCTTAGAATTGCGGGAATCAGTGTATATGTGCATGTGTATTATATAAAAAAGGGATTATTCTGTTTTCTAACCAACATTATGAAGTATTGAAGTCTGTGACATGTTTAGTCAGACTAGGCCATAACACAGATATATTTCTTTTTTGATTTCTATTAACTTCATAAAAATCATATATGCAATCAACATTAATTTGTCTCCTCCTGCCTGATTTAAAGAAAAAAAATGACTCCCCAGAAGAGCTGAGACCTTTATATGCTGGCGTGTGATTTGTCTTCCTTGTACATCTCCCATCTTTACCAATATGAGTTTGGCATCTCTAACTCTGTGAACAACAGAGTCTCTCTGTTTCTACTATCATGCTTAATGTACACGTAAACCCAGATGCAGACGCCCAGTCACATGCTGTAATAATTCACCACTTTGTATTGGAAGCTTCCCTCTGTACCAAGTGAGAGATTGAGCACCTATTAAAACATGCATCCAGTGTGGACCAGTCCAGTGTGACTGTGAAAATGCACTTGTCAAAAGAGATAAGTATGTAGCATTTATGTGACAACATGATGAGCCAAGGTCTTTCCAGCTAGTGGGAATATTAGGCAGGATATAAAGCATACACACTTATCACATCTCAATGTCTGCCAAAAAAAAATTGTTTCCGACAATTTTAATCATTGATGAAGTAAATTTTACTTCGACCTAATAAGGTCTTAAAAAGGAATGTAGTATAAATGAGTTGGTTCTCAGCTGAAATATTGAATGTATTTTTTTCTCTGTGTTGCAGGTGGCAGGGATGAGCCTTCCAGCTACATATGTACCACATGTAAGCAGCCCTTCCCCAGCGCCTGGTTCCTGCTGCAGCATGTCCAGAACACCCATGGCATTCGCATATACCTGGAGTCCAATCCATCCAGCACAGCCCTCACCCCACGCCTCACTATGCCTCCACCCATGGGCAACGACTCCATCCCCCAGTCCCCCCTCACCAACTTTCTCGGGGACAACAACCCCTTCCACCTCCTGAGGATGACGGGCCCCCTGCTCCGGGAGCCTCCCCCGGGTTTTGGGGAGAACCGCCTCCCCAACACACCTCCATTCATCAGTCCACCTCCCCGGCACCACCTGGACCCCCATCGTCTGGAACGCCTTAGCGCAGAGGAAATGGGCCTCATCTCCCAGCACCCCAGTGCCTTTGAGAGGGTGATGCGGCTAACGCCCATGGCCATGGAGTCCCAGTCCATGGACTTTTCCCGGCGGTTACGTGAGTTGGCAGGGAATACCAACAGCACCACCCCACCATTGTCACCCAGCAGGGCCAACCCTATGCACCGACTACTAAACCCAAACCCCTTCCAGCCTGGGCCAAAATCACCCTTTCTGAGCACCCCACCTTTACCGCCGATGCCCCCAAACAGTACCACCCCTCCCCAGACACAGAACAAGATCAAGTCCTGTGAGTTCTGCGGTAAGACCTTCAAGTTCCAGAGCAACTTGGTAGTGCATCGGCGCAGCCATACTGGAGAAAAACCATACAAGTGCCAGCTGTGTGACCACGCCTGCTCTCAGGCGAGCAAGCTGAAGCGCCACATGAAGACCCACATGCACAAGGCTGGATCCCTGACGGGGCGCTCAGATGATGGACTGTCCACCACTAGCTCCCCAGAGCCTGGCACTAGTGATGTGACAGGTGAGGGCATGAAGAATCGTGATGGCGACTTCCAAGGGGAAGGCAATGAGGAGGAAGAAGAGGAGGAGGAAGAAGAAGAACTTGAGAATGAGAGTCGACCAGAATCCAATTTCAGCATGGAGTCTGAGTTCTACCGGAACAGGGAGAATGGCTCTAAACCTCCTTCAGAGGAGAAGTCATCATTCGCCCTTGAGAAGATGGTAGAAGGTGGGGGGCTCAACTCTATACAGCAGTACAATAATTTGATAGTTGACAATCGTAAAAGGATGCCCTTCTCCAAGAGGTGCTCGGATGGCCAGCGGGACACTGGGGATGAGGACTCAGTGGCTGGGGAGATGGACCACCACCAGCAGGAAGAGAGAACAACCATTAATGGCCGGAATTGTGGCTCCGGTGACTCTTTCTCAGGCCTGTTTCCCCGTAAACCCACCCCCATCACCAGCCCCACCCTGTCCAACTCATCAAATAAGAGGATCAAGATTGAGAAGGACTTGGACATTCCCCCAGCACCCCACATCCCTTCTGAGAATGTCTACTCCCAGTGGTTGGTGGGCTATGCTGCCTCACGCCACTTCATCAAAGACCCTTTCCTAGGCTTCACTGACTCCAGACAATCGCCCTTCGCCACCTCTTCTGAGCACTCGTCTGAGAATGGCAGCCTGCGGTTCTCAACGCCTCCGGGTGACCTGCTGGATGGCGGCCTGTCAGGCCGCAGTGGCACCGCTAGTGGAGGCAGCACACCTCATCTGGGTGGAGGCCCAGGTCCAGGCCGACCCAGCTCCAAGGACAGCAGGAGGTGCGACACCTGTGAATTCTGCGGCAAGGTGTTTAAAAACTGTAGCAACCTGACGGTGCACCGGCGCAGTCACACTGGGGAGAGGCCCTACAAGTGTGAGCTGTGCAACTATGCCTGCGCCCAGAGCTCCAAGCTCACACGCCACATGAAGACACATGGCCAGCTGGGTAAGGAGGTCTACCGCTGTGACATTTGCCAAATGCCCTTCAGCGTGTACAGCACTCTGGAGAAACATATGAAAAAGTGGCATGGAGAACATTTGATGACCAATGAGGTCAAAATTGAACAAGCAGAGAGAACCTAAACCAGGTTCTCTGTTTCCATACTCTTTGCCACACTTTGACTTAAAAAATAAACAAAAGGGGGTAGCTGGATACTCTTTTTCTGAAATTTTAATTTTTGGTTAATTTTATGTTTGTAAGAAACTGCCAAACTGAGAAAAAAGGTGAAAACAGAGATCTTACCACCAATTGAAGCTGTCTAAACTGCCTCATTTGGGGTTCCTTTTTAAACAATCAGTCAGTTCAGTTATAACATATGTGGAGCCTTTAACTGTGCAATAATTTCTGTATTTATTGGATTTTGTATTTTGGCATGTGCAGGTACATTTTTATTTAGGCATTTAAAAGAAAACTTGTTTTGTTTTGATTTTGCGTTACTCTGTTCTTTAAAAACCCACATGATATCCTGAGAGTTTTTTAGAAGGCAAATGTCCATTTTAAGTAATCTTTTTTGGCCGCTGCTTATAGGAAATTGTATATTAAGCTAAAAGTGTGATTTCTTGAAGAGAAGCTAAATCTTCTATTTGAAAGTGGCGTTAACTGAGAATGCTAGAATTAGTCTATTTTGTGTGATGACGATACGCGGACAACAATCCTTTGGCATTGTAGCATGAACGGACTCTAAAACATGTCAATATAATTGGATATGTAGCACTGAGTGTCATATTTGACAGTAAATCTAAAATCAAAGAGGATCCCAAGGTTCATAAACCCTGTCTCCTCCTGAGAACATCTTTACCAGCCAGAAGAAACAGATTCTAGATAAGGCAGCTGCTGACCGGTACATAGTACCAAGCCCTGACAACGCTATGACAACCACCCCTCATTCCTTCTGCCCCCCCACCCCACCCCCAGCATCACTTACTACCATCTTTCCTACGTTAGTGCATCCACGTATTATATTTTGCATGACACCATATGATCTAGGCTATATTATTTATTAGCAGTAAAGTGAGCATGAAGCCATGCAAGATGAGTATGCATAGAGATACACAGAAGAACGAAGACAAGAGAGTGAGCACAGGGACATCTCAGGGTGAGCTATACTACTTTTCTTTATTTACCCATTCATTCCTATGTTGAAATACTTAGGGACACTTGTGTCCACTCACTGCCCCTCTACCAGGCTAATGTCAAAACGTTATCCTTATTTCAAAGTGATTATTCACATTTACATCTGTCACTGCTTCCAATTAATTAGTTTAGAGCGGGTTACATGTATGTGCATACATGGCAGATGCCACTACTTTAACTAGATTTCTTCAGAAAAATTAAATTCTCTGATCTTATTGTCGAAATTTATAAAAACCAACATCCCTATGCATTTTTTTGTGCTAAATTATCTTACAAAATGTATAGTGAATTTTGGCTTGTATTGTTAGAGTGATTCTATAATTGTATAATCTGATCAATGAAGGCACCTTTCCAGGAATAGGAATCAAGTTTCACTGTGTGTTTTTTGTAGGAGAGGAAAAATATATGAGTGTGTGTTGAAATAGTCAGACTAATAGTAAGAGAAGCAGCATCAGTTTGCTCCATGCCCCTTTGTTTTTTTAAATATCATAACCCCAGCTTTTGTTAGTCCTCATCCACCTTCATTGTAGCACTTTGTTATTTTTAAATACACACATAGAGCTGGACAGAAAAAGTACTGAAGGGTCTAGAGCTTGGGATCTCCTGACGCTGAAGTGCCCAGGCTTGTTAAGCGAGACTTTCACAATGCTGGCACTATAAAATAAAAAAAAACAAAAAAAACAAACATATAATTTATTTGGGACAGTTTTTGTACTGCCATACAATTTGACATGAGTGTGCCTTGAATAATGATCTTCCTGTTTATTGTCTCAGAAAAATGCAACACTTTTTATGAAGCATCGAATTGAACAAGAAAAAAATAAGTAAAATTGTGTTAAAATGAACGTGTAATTTGACATTTCAACAGAATAATTTAAATTAATACAAATGAACCAATGCTGAGTTTAGGTTTAGGAGTACCCAGCACAATATCAGTGTGTCTGTGTGTGTATATATGTATGCATATGTACATATAAAGGCACGAACATATATATAGATATATATCAAATTCCTCACCCATAAGGACAAGAGTCTGTCCCTCAACAGAAAATTCCAGGAGTGGACAAAAGCCACACAAAAAGTCAAGGAAGAGACTCGACAAAAATCAGGAAATGCAGAAACTAAAAAAAGAATTTAGTGCACTCTGTCTTAAAACAAGTTTACAGTATTGAAACAAGTACAAGGGTAAAATAATAATAATTTGTGTGTATGTGTGTTTTAAACAAGTATTTTCTTTTCCAGGTTTGCTTCTAAAGTTTCTCTGAATGCCGTAGTGGCGATGTGTATATTGTTTCTTTTCTTTTTCTTTTTTCTTATTTTTGGTGACGGGGTTTTAATATATATAAATACATATGAATATATTACATTTTTCTTGTTTACTGTAAAAGTATACCAGTATTTGTAATATTGGAGAATGCCTGGGCATTTTACAAAAATAGAAAAAAGGTTGTTTTTTATTTTTTATTTTGCAGTCCAATTTAAATTGTGGGTCTCTTAAACTGTTTTTGTCACTGTAACTGTAAAAGTCTTAAGTTTTAGTAACTTTTATTCTGCCTTGGGTGTAATGAAATAAAAAATAAACAAATTAAAAAATGACTGAGCTGTA
Organism: Micropterus salmoides; assembly: GCF_014851395.1. Lineage (NCBI taxonomy): Eukaryota > Metazoa > Chordata > Actinopteri > Centrarchiformes > Centrarchidae > Micropterus > Micropterus salmoides. The sequence continues at coordinate 29,656,039 of NW_024041039.1, forward strand.
ACAAACTTGGATTTGGTGGTGGGGTGGCTGCTGGGGTGGGGGTAGGTGAATGGGTGCTCCATTAGCAGATGGAGGTTTTCTCCCTTAGAAATGACGGAACATTGGTACTGCTTTTCAGGAAAAACACACTGAGAATCCTGACTTGTATCTATTTTTCTTCTTCTGGAATGGATTATTCTTCATGGATGGTGTGAAATACATGTGTAGGCACTTGCTGTCTTTCCTAAGGAGCTTGTCTTTTTTAACTTGTAGGCTATGTGCATCCTTTTGTGAATAGGGTACTCTGAGTACCTCGGGACGTCTTGCTCTTACATCGGGTGCAGGGGGAGGGTGACTTCATATCCAATGACAAGACACAACTCACAGGCTGCCACAATCTATTTTTCCTCTCATGAGGCAGGATAACTAACCTGATGAATTTGTACTGTTGTAATGAACCATGCTGTACAGAAGGTGATCAAAAGGTTGTATGACGGCCTTTTAGTGACAAAAACACAAGTCGATGCTTTGTTTATCGCTCTATTGGTTGTACATAGTTTTCTATGACTACGCTGTTTTCATTTTCTTTGACTTTGTTTTTTCCTTTTATTTGTCTGTGATTTCTAACTGGCACTGGCAGTGACTTCCTGTGTCTGGGGGTGGGGTTGGGGGGTTATTTTGTTTGACCTTTGTGACCTCCATGTCAGTTTTCAGGCACATGCCTCCCCCGTTGATATTTCTCGGCATGAGAACAGAGCACAAATACAAGCTGTTACAATTCTACATCCTCTGCTTGTTTGTCTCATTTTGTTCTTTGAGCTGGTCTGACAGATAGAGACCCCGGAAACACACTGATCAACATAAACCATAAAGATATTATCTTATCCTATCTTAAATTCTGCTAAGGGTTTCGGAGTCCTGCAGACATTGGCTACATATTGACTACACACACACTTACTGCTGCTGACACTGAACACACAACCCACAACCATATCAAAACCAATCAAAGAAGTGCTGAGATGAGGAAGAAGAAAACAACCTGACTTTTACCCAGCAGTACTCTAAATGGCATTCCATCAATGCTTTTTAAAACCTACAGCAAATGGTTGGTGCTTAGATTAAACCATGAAAGTTTCCCATCAGCTGCACCTCTCTGAACGTCTGAAGTTGCATTTCATCATTTTCGTATGACAACAGACTTTTATTTATTTATGGTCAGCCACTTCCTGATACTTTTCTATTTTCATTGGCTGTCCTAACAGGTTCTTCCACTCAAAAGTAATAAATTCTATCTTCCATATTGACAGCAGTTTGTATTCAAAAATCAAAATCAAAATCAAAATCAGCTTTGGGATGACATGGAGATAATGTCATATTTTATATGTCATAATGTAATGCAGAGGGTAGGGGCCGGGGCTGGCGCTGGGAGCGGGGCTTTTTTTGGAGTAGGGATGTGATGCTGTTTGTTATGTCATTATATTTACATATATGGCCTGAATCATCTAGGCTGTGGCTTGTGTTCTCTGTGATGTCACTGAGATGTGGCCAGTGGGCGCCATTGGCTGGTTACAGTAAACATGGCATTCAGACTCCTGCTGTCTAGTTTTTTTTTTTTTGTGACAAAATGATGGTGCAGTAGCAGCACATGGAAAGCACATATGAAATAAACACTGAAGTCCACAGCAAAAGAGTCCACTGAATAACTCAACACATCACAAGTTACCATTATCCTGTTAATAACAATTAATAATAATTTTTAGCCATCACTGAGAAAAAAAAACACAAAAAGTGACTGAATTCCTCTATAAGTCTCATAAGGAAACCCTTACACTCCAGCTCATTTGCCAGATGCTTTTGACTTGTTTAAACCAGGCAAAGTGTTCTTCAACACATCACAACTTACTGTTAGCCTCTTTAACAAGATACTTTTGTTTACATATTTGTATCACTATCAGTATATTTTAATTCCATTTGAGCCTCTATAATTAAATCTGAAACCTCACTGACAGTCGTGTTATCTTCCAGTTTATCTTGACCAGTGTAAAATGTTGAATCTCTCCCTCAATCAGAGGGGATTAATATTTTTCAATGACAACAATGAATCGGTAACTAGTAATAACTACATAGTTATCACGATTATTTTGCCATATTCAGCCATCGTATGACTTTTCAATTAAAAGGGGTGGTGATGGGGCAGTGGCACATGCCTTTGATGTGAGAGATCCGGGTTCAATTCCCCACTGTGACACATCCACCACTGAGCAAGACACTTTCCCCTATACTCACTTAGACCCCTATAGTTGCTCCGGAGGCTTGCGACCTCCGACATATACAGCAATTGTAAGTCGCTTTGCATAAAAGCGTCAGCTAAATGAGTAAATGTAATGTAAAAGCAAGACAACACAGACAAGAAGATATCAAATTATCTCACAAGCTCTGCGGTTCTATGACTTTGACTCACAGCATTTACAGTGAAAATACAAAAATCAACACTGAAGGCAGCTCAGTCTCTTAGATAATGATTCTTCGCATCATTGAATTTCACTGTCTTCTTCTAAGACACACTGAGGCAAAACGGCTAAAATGAGGTCACTACCTCTCTCATCACCTGCTTCAACATCTCACATTTTTCTCTCTCATTTTGATTTAATTTCATCTTTCCATTTCCACAGTGGAGGAGGGGGAAAAAAAGAAATCCAGACCCACAATTAGTCCGAGGGAGGCAGGAGTGCGGAGTAGGACGGACCGGGGCGAGTTGTGATTTGGCTCGAGTTTCAAGGCAAATGGGTAATTAAGGCTTTTCCCCGGCCGGCCTGCACTTTGAAGTCCCCTACAGGGGGGATTATCCCAGCCAAGAGAAAGAAAGTGAGAGCAAAGTAATGAGACCCAATAAGAGAGAAAGCAAGGAGTGAAGGCTCGCTGCAAAAAAAATAAGAGATAGATTTTAAAGAGATTTAAAATAGCTAAAATGATGAATCATGTACAGATGTGTATGGAGGGTAAAACAACACCCCAAAACAAATCTCAGAGGTTTGAAATACATAATAAAGCAGAGATGTTAATATTAGTCAATTGACAAACACTATTTTGATAATGTATTGATGAAGTCATTTATTTTTCCCAAAAATTCCCTGCGAACAGCTTCAGATTTGGTTCCAGTGTTTGCTGGTTTTCTTAGTCTTCCATAATAATACATCTCTTTGGGTTTTTGGGCTGTTGGTCGGACAAAACAGGACATTAGAAGATGTCACCTTGGACGCTGAGATGGACATTTCTTTACTATTTTCTAAAATTTTTTAGACTGAACGATTAATCAAGATAATAATCAGCAAATTAATTAATGACAAAAGTATTGGTTGGGTGCAGCCCCAGTTCATTTCCTTTGGATCGCACTAATGCTCAGTATTATGTTATCATAAAAGATCACCCTTTGTGATGACAGAGTTGCAATCATTTAATTTTAATTAAGGATGCGTCTTTGTTCATTTGATTCCTAGAGTCACTCCACACTGCTGCAGCAGAACTGCAGACTGCATCGTGACAAGGACGACAGTGTCCTCCTCCCTGCCACCGCTTCCTCATTATTAGCCCTGCAACCTGGGTTTCTTTCCACTACCTTAAACGTGTGGTGTGTGTGTGTGCGCGCGTGTGGGTTGGATTAAGTCAGACAGACACCTCTGGTTATTCAGAGGTATGGAATTATTTCAAGACCCTGACTGGCTGTCAGCGCTCGCTGCGCCTCCTCCCCTCCTCATTAAAAAAAGAAGCAACTTCAAATGACTTAAGCCGCTGGTCGTCAGCGCCAAAGCCACACTGTTGACAGGTACAGTAGGGTCTTAAGCCTTCAAGATCAACGCAGCTATTCTCACTGACAAAATCCCCCTGCGGGGCTCCTCCCCGACTGCATGGCAGAGGAATGAAGGAGGGAGGCGGAGGGGGTTTGGAGGAGAAAGAGAGAAGGGGTCAGATGAGGAGGTGTCACAATGTCAGGAGGTAAAGCTAGGAGGGGAGGGACAGAAGGGCTGGGCATTTAATTATGGCAGAGGTTTCACGGCCAATCCGGGAGGAGTCCCTCGACGTGGCTGGTAATTATTAACATTATCATTCACCAGCCTCGTCCCTGTCCAATTGATTGGCATGCCTGTTTCATGGCTCTTTCCAAAAACGCAGCTATCACGCTCCTCGGTCTCTGCCTCACTTGTCAATTTCCCCCAGCAAATGAATCCTCATCAGACTTTTACTGGGCTCAATTTGATCCCCGAGTGCAGCGCTGCACACAAACAAGAGGAAGAACTGACACTGCCTCCTCTTCAGATCCTAAATAAAGGAATACAAGGTAGATGATTGTTAGCTAAATGCTCCATACATGTAGTGACTTGACTCAACCCTTTGTTTCCCTTTGGATCTGCACATTGTTCCCCCCACAAAGCCTCGTATTGCCGTTCCTCAAATAAAAACATCTCGGCGACAAAGCAGAAGCCATCGATTTATTTCACAATCGCAGCCATTTAGACAATTACACAGATGTAGTTTGTTATTATCTGAATGAATCAAAGCTTTCATATGTGGGAGAAAACAAGCAAAACAATAAAGAGAAAGCTAAATGCGACAGTGATTTCTGCTCTGCAACAAACTTGAGATTCTGGCATCTTATTCCCTTTTTTAATGTGAGCAAAGTGACAAGCAGGGTGAGTTCTTTAAAAGGAGACAGAGAGAAAGAGAAATAGGAGGAGATAGAAGGAAGTAGTGCGTTAGTGGTGGAAGTACTGAAGGCGCCGTATAAGAGGTGCGTGGCGTCTTTTTGATATTCAGATTCGCCTGCCTACACACGGCATTATGACACATTTGGATGATCGCATTGTAGGATTAACGGGCCTGCCTTGTCATTTTCAACAACAATGCCACGATTTAGGGATGCTATTTCTCACACGGCGCTCCGCATTAACGCCCGGCCCAAAGATTTACATAAATCTTTGTCTTAAGATGAAAGCGGAGTGGGGCTTGAGACAATGAAGTTAAGCTTTGGAAATAGGAGAGAGAAGAGAGGAAGGAGAGCCGTCACCGGGCGTTGGTGGCGGAGGGATGAAGAGATGGAAGGGGGAGAGAGAAAAGTTTGAGGATAAATCAACCAGTAGTCATGCTGATTTGAAGAGACACTGTGCCCCCTCCCGTCCTTGCTGGCATCCATATGGTAGAAATAATTAAAAAAAACAGGTGAATAGGGAAGGAGGAGGAAAAATTTGCATTTCTGTATCTAACAGGAGTTGTGCTGAAGGGCGGGGGGTTAGACAAATGGAGGTGAAGGTGATGAATGCATGTGTGATTTAGTGTTGAATGAAAGGCTTCGTCTTCATCATACAAACTCTGGCTTTCTACCCCCCGCCCCCCCCTTCTCTCCCTCTCTGTCCTCTAATCTCCTGGCCTGCAGCAGTCATTGGGAAAGTGCCCTAGATTGTTGCGCCTCCCCCTTCGCCTTGATTGGATTCATCCAGGCTGATTGGGAATCTGCTTACATTAAAGGCAGCGAGAGGAAAGATAGCATCAGATAGATCTGACCACTGAAGGCGATTTTTTTTTGCTTTGAAATAGAAAGGAGGTTACAGGGGAGGAAAGGAGATTATAGGCCAAGAGAGACAGTGAGGGAGAGGTGAGGCGTGAGTGACACTATCAGCGCCAGTATCACTCTGCCCCAGCCTGTATTTCACACACTGGCCACGATTCTAGAGATGAAGCCTTCCAGCAAAGAGCAAGCATGGCGTCAAACCATGACGTCATATGTCCCTGTGTCTGATTGAAAGTAACACAGAACCTAAACATCAGATATCTAATAATAATAATGATCACATAATAATCGTTTCAGTTGTTAGACACATTTTACCAAGTAACCCTTAAAATTGTACTTATTTCCAATTTATGCTACCAAGATCTGACAATAGAAGACATGTGATTAGCCCATAAAGCAAGTTCATCTTTGTTAAAGATGAAACACAGAGTGGTTCCCCACCTCTGTGGCCTGTGACCCGTCTTGGGGGTCCCTTTCCTCTCTTAACAAACTATCTGACATGTTCCCTTAATCTTTTAGAGGCTAAAATGACCCTATATTTTATGTTAAATGAAAACACTTCTGTTTTCCCGATATGGTCACTGTTGGTCATGGTTTGCCCAGTGCTCCTCAAGCTCCCGAAAACCCACAAAACCAGTGCCCATGGAGTGGTGTCTCACATCACATCTGCGCAACCCGTCCTCACATGCAAGTCGTCACATATGGACGCATGGTCAAGACCCCTTGCCGTCAGTTTTTAACGCGCTGAGAAGCCCTTTAGCGTACCTTTTCAATGCTAAAAGTAGGTGGAGTATATAAACAACAGACAAGTATGAGTAAGGAGGTGGTTGGGTGGGTGGATGGGTCAAAAACTGGACTTTCACCCTGGAGACCGGTGTTAACTCACCATTGATAGTTTTGTAGTTATACTATGTAAGTAACACTTTTTTATTCAAAGCGGCTCACCATTGCTATATGTCAGAGGTTGCACAACTCTGGAGCAACTAGGGGTTAAGTGTCTTTCTCAGGGACACATTGGTGGATGTGTTGCTGTGGGAATCGAACCCCAGTCTCCCATCACCCTCCTAAAGTGTGAATCGACGGCGTAGCCTATGGGTAGCCCAGTACCCTACGCTGTAGCCTGATGTGCACCTCCTCAGAAATGTAACTACACGTCAGGGCAACGCAGACCGTAAGCACTGTACCTTGTCAGCTGGGTAGCCTCGCCATAACTCCAAGCTGACAGGAAGTGCTCCGTACTTCGAAGTAAATCACGATTTAGTAAGTTACATTACTTAAAGGTTCAGTTTGTAAGTTTTAGTTGCATCTAGTGGGGAGGGCTGCGAATAGTAACTAATGGCTCAGTCACCGCTCACCCCTCCCTTTGCATGTGAGTCGGAGAAACTGTGGTGGCCGACACGCTCTGCTGACCACAGTACGTGTGGTCCTTCATTTATCCATTAATTTCACTTCTCTTCTTACTTCCAACAAACCAGACAACTACTACCATAAAACTTCAGTTAATGGCAGAGTCCCAAATAGCCGCCTACTCCATTTACTGGCCTGGTGTGGGAACACCTTTTGACAAATAAAACACAGGTCTCGATTAAACGCCTGGTCTGGTTTTTATAAAAGTTCTTTGCATGTATAAAACCTCAAAAGAATCAAAACAGCTTTTCATAAAAATTAATCCAAGTTGTGAATCCTGTCATGTGAAGTCCATCACTCTGTCTACTAACTTCTGCCACGCTTCTCATATCCTGAACCCTGTTGTTGTTTTCGTTACGTTGCTGCCTTCAAAATAAAAGCGCATTAGCCATCTGTCAGAGCTAGATCAAAGAATGACGTGTATTTGATATTATTGGATAATTTTTATACAAGTTATATTCTGTTTGAAATAAATAAACTATTTCATAGTAGCCTATTTCAGTTTTGTGCAAAGGGAATTAAAGGCCTGTCCCATATGGATGCCTGTCCCAAATAAAGGCAGTTAGTCCGTTTGGGCTACTGTAGAATTATGGCGGTGCAACACGGCAACTTCTATGTAAGAGATTGAAATGGCTCATTCTAAGGTAATACAAATATAACGGCTCATTATGTAGTATTAGCGTAGTTTTTTAACCCAAACCATATTTTCCTAAATCCAACCAAACTGACGTTTCACAACTTTAACCATCAGTTTTATTTTGAGTGTAACTGGATGTTGCATATTATTGCTATCTTGACTACAGCGCCCTACACCTGCAAAAACTACACTAAAGGGCTACCCAGGGAGATAAAAAGCAACACCAAGCGGTCTTGACTAAGCGGCCATATGTGACGATTTGGGAGTTAGAATGTGTTGGCGCGACCACTGCATCGGAAAAAAAACACATACGACCACTTGCTACTTACTTAGGTCACACCTGAGAAAGCTCTATTCACTGAAGAAGTGGGATATAGTCTGAAGGTCTGTACAAAGATAGTAAGTGAACGTTTAGTTTTGAACATTGTATCACATATTCTTGCAACTGGCTAAATTCTGTAAATTCAATAAGTGCACGTTTTAAATTTGACATTAAATTGAATACAGGCCTCTCTCTTCATTTATCAGCTCTGCTCTCTGTGTCTGCAGCCAGTCTTTGACAGTCCGAATGAATCTTTGGTGTTTATATGTAGTGCAGGTATATCAAGCCCACACCAACAGCACATACAGACATACACACACCTTCTCATGCCAACAACGGTCACCCTCCTTTCTTTTTTCAGACTTGTCTGTCTCTTTTAGATTGCTTCTTTCTATCATTCTGCACCATTCCTCTCTCGCTCTTGCTCTGCCTCGGCTAATCTCTCTCACCCATCTCCATCCTTCCTGCCTCCGTCCCACTAAAAGAGACATCTTCTCCCCCCTCTTGGAGCCCCACACCCCCTCTACATTCACTCTGCTCCAGCCTTTCTGCAGTAATAAAATAAACTAATGGAGTTGGACTGACGTCCCACCTTGAACCAGAGGATAGGTTATTTACATCAGGGGTGGGGGGTTTCCATCACCTCTTCTTCTTTCCTTTCCTTTCATTTGCTTTCATCTCCTCTCATCTAACTAAAGGCCATGGAACTGTAACATGTCCACTACAGAGATGATTGCTTTCAGGGCAACTTGTTTCTCCTCCATTAATTAAGACAAAGTAGCTCCTAGCTTCACCCAGGAGGGATTTACCCATGGTGCTCCTCTCAACAATAAAACACACAACACACGGAGGGAGAAGAGTCTCACAAATGTGATTCATCTTCCACCCAGGGACACATTTCACTTTACTTCGCCATCACACCAGAAATAATCTACATTTTCAATTTGGAATGGTAATGGTCATTTTGAATATTTGGCTGGAAATCCTAAACACACTCCTTTGTGGTGCTTTAGACCGGAAAAATGTGTGTGTATGAGTCTGTGTTGGGAAGACAAAGGTGGAGTGAGAAAGCTAGAGAAAAAGAACATAGTGTATGGATCACTTCAAAAATGAGAGCAAGGGTTTCAGAAGTTCTTTTGCCATGTTTTTTCTCAGGGTCTAGACCTTTGAGCTACTAGAGCTGAGCTTTGCAGAAAACACCATGTTCATCTCACACACACACACACACACACACACACACACACACACACACACACACACACACACACACCAGGTTAATACAGAAGCAGCAGAGGGAGTGTAGAAAGTGGTTTCTTATGCTGGTCTAACAGATATTTATAGAACAGAATTATAGTCAATCAATCAAAGTAAAGCATTTTAGAATGTGTTTGCGTGTCCGATTGGGTCTAAGTATCACATTTTATGTATGTCTATAGATATGAATGTGCAAAGTGAAAGCAATTGGTGCAGGCAGCCCAGTAGACGCAGACATCATTTTTTCCTCGTGGGCTTCATCTGCAGCCATGTTTATTTGTGAACTGATAAGACAATATGAAAGGCTGCACAAAGGCCTTAGCCCGCCAGCTGGACACATACAATATGCGCACACACACACACACACACACACACACACACAATACATGCTGCTGTCTACCCAATTCCCATCTTTAGTGTCAGCCAAGCCCCCGTGGCAAAACAGACACACACACACACATACATCACAGACGTGCACAATGTGCGTGCGTATGTTCTGTGTTTACGGTGAATGGATTATTGTGCCCTTGTTGACATTGTGTTTTGTATTCAGTACAGACAGACAGGCAGGCAGACAGTTTTGTGCATAATTTTAATGGACGGATGATGGATGGATTTCCCCATCTTCAGTCTGACTTGTGATATCTTTCTAAACTCTGGACGTTGCCTCACATCTCTACTGTCTTGTTAAGGCAGCAACTTGTCTACTGTAGCCTGTCATGTTTTTTTTTTTCTTTAACCCCTACTCCTGATGGTGTTATTGATTGTCCTGTCAGTTGACGCTGTCCTCCCAAGAAAAACAGCATCAGTCATTTGTTCAAATACAGTGCCTACAGGACTACAAGTCTGACATCATCATGCAAAAGTGCTGATTATCAGGTAATGTTTACCATGTTTACCACCAGCTTAGCCTATTAGCATGCAAACAGTTTCTAACTAGCAGCATAGTACAGCTGAGACTGTCATTTGTTTTGCAGGTATTTGGTCATTTTGGAAGGCATTCACCAACAACATATTTTTCAGACAGAGTCTGTCTGTCCCCCTACCACTTTGGTCCAATACTTCCACAACTACTGGCCAGATTTTTAGGAACTTTGCTGTGAATATTCATGATCCCCAGAAGACGAATGTTATTTTTTGATGACCTCTTGATTCCTAGTGACACCATCAGGCCAAAACCTTCACTTGCATACAAAGTAAAGCTAACAGGGTGACTTCAGTGAAATTTACTGAGGATAATTATGAATTAATTAAGAGGATGAACCTTTTACATTTTCATGAACTTGTGACTTTTCCTATGTACTTTATATGTATAATGCACAAGATATATATCTATATGTGTGTATATCCATAGATATGCGTGTGTATAGGTGGGAATTACAGAATCATATTCAGCTTAATTTCCTTGTAGGCTTACACATACAAAGAATTCGGGGTGCCAGGGTGGATTCTTGTGGCTGCTTTTGAAGTTTGAAGGTTTTTTTTTTATTGTATTGCTGTGTATTGTTTTGTTTTCTTCTGTAACATTCCTATTTTTGTAAAGAAATGTGTTAAAATGAATAAACTTAAATGCCCATGTCTATACAAAGTATATATATTTTCAATATTATAAATACTTATCAAAAACATATATGCATGTTTGGACCACTGACTTTAGATATGTTTTTTATGTGTCTTTACCTTTTTGTTTCAGATGTCAAACAATCAATGAATAAAAACACTCATTAGTCTAATGAGCGGTAGACATAAAACTGGCTGTACTCTCCTACTTTAAAGCTGCACTGATTGACCTAATGAGGGCGCTCTGATTAAATGTCACAATTTTTTACATAAAAGTCATCTCAGGCTGCTGCTTAGATATTGACAGAACCAGGACTGATGGTATATATTGGCGCAGGGCTCTGACGTTTCAAACATTCCGCTGATTGGCCTGGCAGGAGGTGCCTTAATTGAAAGGTCAAAATTTCAAACTTCTGTAAAACAAGAAATGCTATGCCACCAGTCCGATTTGTAGAAACTTGACACATCTTGATTGTCACACGGGGGTGCCTGCATCATCTGGGGAAATGAGGGTCTTTAAACTCCGGATATACCCTAATGGGTGCTTCCAAAGTATACAAACTTTAATACAAATTATAATAAATAAAGGTGTTTAATACCAGGCATTGTCAATGTACTTAGTCATTTTCACAAAGCATTCAACATTCTAATGACAAGTAATTTAATTTTACAGTGATGCACCTCTCTAGAAAATGTCTGTCCTTTGGTCATTTTGTGCAAAGCAGCAGTAAAATCCCACTAACTTCACGACACTACAGGAACACAGCACTGTTGACCTACAAGGCACAGAGTGATGGTTATTCCCTTGGAGAGATAAGAGAACCTGTGGATTACACAACCTGTTCATAATCCACTTCACCTGCTTGTCCACAAACACACACACACACACACACACACACACACACACACACACACACACACACACACACACACACACACACACACACACACACTGCAGAGAGGTTTTCAGTACCACTATCACTGGGTAATCCCTAAAAGCAGATATCCATTGCATCTCACTTGGCTGAGAGAGTGTGAGAAGTTCCTGTCTTTGCATCCTACCTAATGTACACGCATGAAGATAGATGATATGAATAGAAATCATGTGAAGTATGTCATGTATTGGGACTTGACTTGAACTCAAACATTAGGGAATGTGAAAGCAAATGGTCTGATCAACTGATTACTACAGTCCACCAGGTGGACTAAACACTCAGATGTAAGCACCAAATTCAGACTTTCATGTGAGTTATCACACCATAAGCAGCCATTCTGAAGGCCCTCATTGCATTAGCTTCTATAAACACTCATCTCTGTATGTTCATTTTACCACTGATATGTTATATGATCTGTTTTGTGATTCCATAATATCAGCTGGTAAGCATTAGTGGTAGCAGTATGTAGCTTTTGCCACTGCGGCAACATGTGACAATTACCACGGAATGGTAAATGCTCAAATGTAGTAGAAGTAGAAGATAGTATTAAAGTCAGTCACTCTGTCATGCAACAATAACAATCCAAAGTTTGATAACAAAAGTCACAATTAGCTACTGTTCATACATCCTACATCAGTCAAGTAAGACTGTATCAGCGAAACCTCTGAGTTATTTCAGTAACGATGTGTTTTGCTGCCTATGAATTTACCTTTTCATTTGTGAGAGGAGAAATCTGTTATTTCTTCTTTCCAAAGTAACATAGTCTCACTATAAATCTTTAAAGTCTTTCTCAGGGAGAAGGAGAACTTTAATATTTCTCATTATTTAAAAGTCAACCAACACATTTGAACACACGACCTTCATCAGGGTTTTACAGCCTGTGTAAAAACAAAATCTATATATGGGTATATATACACACACACTCACTGGCCACTTTATTAGGTACACCTTGATAGTACTGGGTTGGACCCCCTTTTGCCTTCAGAATTGCCTTAATTCTTCGTGGCATACTTTCAACGAGCTATTGGAAACATTCCTCAGAGACTTTGGTCCATATTGACATGACAGTGTCACGCAGTTGCTGCAGATTTGTCGGCTGCACATCCATGATGAGATTCTCCCGTTCCACCACATCCCAAAGGTGCTCTATTGGATTGAGATCTGGTGACTGTGGAGGCCGCTGGAGTACAGTGAACTCATTGTCATGTTCAAGAAACCAGTTTGAGATTATTTGAGCCTTGACATGGTGCATTATCCTGGTGGAAGTAGCCATCAGAAGATGGTACACTGCGGTCATGAAGGGATGGACATGATCAGCAACAATACTCAGGTAGGCTGTCACATTTAAACGATGCTCAAGTGAAAATATCCCCCACACCATTACACCACCACCAGCAGCCTGAGCCGTTGATACCAGGCAGGATGGATCCATGCTTTCATCTTGAGTACACCAAATTCTGACCCCACCATCTGAACGTCGCAGCTGAAATCGAGACTCATCAGACCAGGCAACACTTTTCAGTCATCTATTGTCCAGTTTTGGTGAGCCTGTGTGAATTGTAGCCTCAGCTTCCTGTTCTTAGCTGACCGCAGTGGCCCCCGGTGTGGTCTTCTGCTGCTGTAGCCCATCTGCTTCAAGGTTCCACGTGTTGTGCGTTCAGAGATGGTATTCTGCATACCTTGGTCGTAACGAGTGGTTATTAGAGTTACTTTTGCCTTTCTGTCATCTGGAACCAGTCTGCTGATTCTCCTCTGACCTCTGACATCAACGAGGCATTTTCATCCACACAACTGCCGCTCGCAGGATATTTTCACTTTTTCTAAACCCTAGACATGGTTGTGCATGTAAATCCCAGTTGATCAGTGGTTTCTGAAATACTCAGACCAGCTCGTCTGGCACCAACAACCGTGCCACTTTCAAAGTCGCTTATATCCCCTTTCTTCCCCATTCTGATGCTTAGTTTGAGCTTATTTCATTTGCAAGGTGATGACCGTTTACTTAGTGTCTCACCTAAGAAGGATTTAATAAAAAAAACAGAAAAAAGAATTATATATTTTTTAATGCTACAATGCAACACAACAACACAACCACATATTACACATACAAACACATATTGTACCTCCATTGTGGCTCTTTCTCCTCACTGTCATTCGTTGATGTGTTTTTCATCTGCAGTGTCTCTGGAAGATGACGAGCGCCTTCTAATTAGTTACTAATTTACAACCGAATGGATCTGCATCCAGGAGGTTAATGCTGCCTGATTCCACAGGAAATAGCTGGCCCGGTTCCAAACAGGAGTGCCGGCCGAGGCATCGCATCTTCCCTCCCCAAGGAGAAGCGGTAACATTAGTAATTACCTCCCGTACCACAGGGCCAGATATCTGTCCACCTTTTTATGAAGTCCACAAATTGAGGTCAGACGGAGAGAGAGAAACGCTGCAAGGTGTACACCACTGGTTAGAGGGAGTTTTATTGTTGAAAATTCAGTTGCGCAGGGTAAATGTCCTCAATTAAAATATTGCATTTCAAGCTCTCCCTCTGTCTCTGTTTGTAATCTTGAATTTATTTGTAATGTTGTGGTGAAACTGTTGCAATTATCTAGAGGAGGCCCGTGGGTTGGAGACAGGTGACAGGATCGCTTGGCCTGATGGGAAAGACAGAACATGCACATGAGAAATCCAGCTCCATGACTCCTATTGCTTCAAGGTTGACTGCCTGCTGTTGACAAGCCTCAAACACTCCATGCAAACCAATCTAAATCCAAGACAATACAGCTAACAACAAACATCTTCCTGCCAGTCCAGCCTGCTAACACCTACCACTCTCCAGTGCAAAAAAACCCTCTTCCATCAAAATATGAAGAGAAAAAACCCCCACTCATCCGCCGCAGAAAACTGCAATCAATAGTTTACTCCTTAGGGCACTGTATTCATGGTGGTAGACCAAAATGACAGGCTTGTATAAAAGCAGGGAGGCCTTCCACACAGTGCTGCGCTGCTTCATCCTGTAACAACTAGAACTACATCTGGCTACGAAACAGCCTCTCACTCGCAACCAGCCAGGACCAGAATACATAGTAACAAATGTAATGGTGTACAGTCAGTGGCCTGCAGGTAGCAGGAAGCACATTCCAAAGCCACTGTCTAAACATTGTGCAAAGGCTTGATAACATAAGAAACTATAACAACTTAAACTTGATAGATTGATAAAGTATCATAAGGCTTTTTGCTATAAGCATACTCCCAACCATCATATGGTCATCAAAAGCTTTAAAAATACTTTTTAACAGTCTTTAAAACAATTTTAATTTTGCTGCAAAATCAAATCAGCTTAATGGAATTGCTGTGATCAGCAGAGACTCTTGCTGGGTAGGAAGTCTGTCTTAATATTTGGCGTCAAGTTCAACCTTGGCAACCTTTGACATGCAAAGCTGCACAGTGTACTATGGCAAACCCTTTTGACAGAGCTGTTCTTTGAGGGAACCAAGAGTCATAGAGTCCAAAATTGAGGAAGCTATCAGCTGTGTTGCACTAGTGCACCACGGCCAACTTTAGGAGACAGGAGAGATAATCCAAACACAGCTCTTCATTTTCTGATTAGTGAGTTTGATAGCTTTGAGAGTTATTTTGACCGAAGAGCGTAAGCATGTTCCCGGCTGGCTAGCACGCAATCAATTAGCTTGCTAACTTCAGTTATAAATAGCCAACTAGCACTACGTCACGGTGATTCTATTATCACCTATTTCATGAGGAGGTGCAGAGGAACACTGCTGTGCCACACTCAGGTGTTGTTTTCAGAATAACAATAGCACTGTGTCAAAATGTGCAGCCTTATCATTCATTTCAGTGAGACCACTGGAACAGTGGAGGTTTCCAAAGAAAGGATACCAACTTAGCTGAGTGAGTACAACTAATGACAGTAGATGGACAGAATAAGAATAAGGACACCAGGAACTGAATTACTAAAAAACATGAATAGACATTCAGACTCCAAGAGGACACACAGATACCCTGTAATGCACAATTGCACAAATGCCCTGAAAACATAGGTCCATTTGGAGTATATTTTTTATGATGCTATTTATGAACCATATTCATGCACTACAGTTACGGAGCTCTCTGTTCAGGAGCTCTCAGGAGCTCAGTGAATTCAAGCGTGGTAGGTTGCCACCTCTGCAATAAGTCCATTTGTGAAATTTCCTCACAACTAAATATTCCACAGTCAACTGTTAGTGGTATTATAACAAAGTGGAAGCGATCGGGAACAACAGAAGTGAGCAGAAGTTGCCAACTTTCTGCACAGAGTACTGACCTCAACCCGACAGAACACCTTTGCGATGAACTACAGAGGAGACTCTGAGCCAGGCCTTCTCGTCCAAGATCTGTGCCTGACCTCACAAATGCGCTTCTAGAAGAATGGTCAAAAATTCCCATGAACACACTCCTAAACTTGTGGACAGCCTTCAGAGTTGAAGCTGTTATAGCTGCAAATTGTCGGCCAACTCCATATTAAACCCTACGGATTAAGAATGGGATGTCATCAACCTTCATGTGGATGTAAAGGCGTCCCAATACTTTTGGCAGTGTAGTATATATGTGTGTGTGTGTGTGTGTGTAGTACAAGTATGCATGTTTTGTGTTTTTATTTTCTGACCAGTAAATGATCATAATATATTTTCCACTGTCCCTGTACCTCTCTCCCTCTCCTCTCCTTCACTTGAAGATGAGTTGACCTTTAGGAAAGTGATCAGATGTAGCTGTTATTGTAATATTCCTGTGTAGTGAGATTAGACTAAAAAGGGCAGTTTTTGCTTTGTGGTCCTTGTTCACGTTGAACATGCTATCAGAGGGAAAGTTCCCTCATGCCTCTCTCTGATACTGACCCCCTTACTCTCTCTCTCTCTCTCTCTGAGAGTACTGCATGCCATCAGGTCTGGTTGTAACCGCCACATTCCAGTCCAACAAGACCAGACAGTTCTCAAATTGATTTAAGGCCAGCTTTTTTTTTCAGAAGAAGAAATAGTTTGATGACAGCTCTGACCAATTTGCCAGAATCATCTCCTTCTTTTTTTTTCTGTGTTTCACAAATCCTATATAGAAGTCCAGGGATACCAAAATAAAAACAAAATAGTTTAATCAACTTGAAAATGCAATTTGAAAATAAAAAATCTAATTAAATGTTGTGCTTGAAATTAACAATTGTGGCCAAATGAAAATCAAATTAAAAACTGATAACTAAATCATTTTCAGTGTAAATTAGTGAACAATGTACAATTTAAACTTGAGAATGAAATTGACTTTTAAATTTGAATTATGTACTGATTTTATATTATTTGTAATGGAAATAAAATGATTTTTCATGGTCATTTTCACAATGGCTGTGTACTTCCCGGGCCTGTGTCTGCAGTTTGTCAAAGTCAGCCATTGAAATCACTGGCCGGGGTATACTGTATCTTCTGATTTTCTGAAATGCACCAATAAAATACACACAATTCCTCTACTTTGGTTTTTGAATGTTGGATTGGGTCATTCTCTGATGGAGGAAATGTTTTTCAGTGGCAGTTTCTGTAAAAGGACCTAATAATTTCCTAAAGAATACACTGGACGTTTCATAGAAGTTTCCTGTAATTATTAACGAAGTAACGAATGAATTACTAAGAAAGCTTAACTAAGAGTCTGTTATTCAGTGCACAGTAGATCAGTTGAACATGAAAAAATGGCAAGTTTACATTTTAACATACCGTCAGTTGACGCAGATTGTCGCGAATTCGCATCACACCTCTTCCTTGCAGACTGCAAGCCAAGATAGCACATGGATTCCCCCAATGCCCGTTTGTGCATATTAGATACGTACCTAGGAAGCTTTTGCAAGCCCTGGTTTCTCGTTTATGCCTATTGTCGCTAATTTGCATCATACCTACACATACCTGAATTTATATCTTTTCTATGTTCTAAAGACAAATTAACAATCTTCACTTAATTTAACATCAGCTTGAAAGCAAATGAAAACACAAATAATGTTTTTTATTTTTTGATCGTAAAAAAATTCAGCCGTTAAGGGGTTAACCTCATAAGACCCACCTTTTTCTCACCTATTTGGTAGCTTATTATAGTAAACACAAAGTCAAAATTCCCTTAACATTAGCAAACTAGCCATTTTAACTCAAACCACAATGTTTCCCCAACTTTGACATAGAACTTATTTTGACCCACACCCTGATCTTTCCTGAACCTAACCAAGTCATTTTGTGCCTAAACGTAACCAAAACAGCACTGTAACATAATATTATTTACTTTTCAACAGTGACTTGTAACAGCCTTGGAAGGCACAGGCATCCTTCTGAGAGTGGAGTGGAGACTGCTTTTAAAGTCAACAAAACAAACTAAGCTCTAACTAAAATGACTATAACAGTCTTATTAGAATTTTTGCAATGCAGAAAGATTCACAGAGTTTCAGTGTGAGTGTGTGAACTTGAATAAAATTGAGTAGCTTCATGCAAAGTGAACCAAAACTACTACATATGGCTGTTGTTGTTTCATGTTTGGACAGCAAAGGATCCTAGTGCGAAACCACAGGAATCATTTTCAAACTGCACCCAGCACCCATCTTCTTCATGTCCTCCTCCCTGGTGCACAGTGGGTTAAAATCTGGTGTCTGATATTGAAATCTGTGAAGGTCGCCCTGCAGTGGTCCAGCTTATCTGAGAGCTGCTCTATTCAAAAGAGGCCACGGAGATGAGAAAGGTCTGAGCAACCCAGATATTGGAAAAGAGGTTTACTCGCACCCACCATTAGTCTCTCTAATAAAATGCTTCCCCCCTTTTCTATTAATATTCAGCGCGACCGGCCGGAGTCTTTTCCCTGACTCAGACCATCCCACTATGCACTGGGGCCTCTGATCTGTCTCATATAATTAGACTGATAAATAGGCCTCTTCCTCCTCCTCTCATCTTTTTTTCCTCTTCTTTCTCTCTTCCTCTACATATTCTTTCTTTTCTCTTCCTCTTCTTGTACATTTTCTTTCCTTATTCACTCACTTCTGAAGAAGTGAGATCCTTCTTGGGGTCGTCAGCACGTTGAGGTCCGGAGTCGTTCGCCTGAAGACACGTGTAGCTGCCTGGTAAACCTGAGAGCATCAGATATGCATTACAGGTTTTGTTAATGCGCATTACTTGAACTAACAGCCCACACTTTTAGACAGACCAGCAGATCACTGTACAATGTAGGCAAGTTAGATGAATCAAGGAACATACGTATGCCTACTAATGATTAAGCTATTCTCAGAGCCGTGCCAGATGTGGGTCTAATAATGTGAAGTTTGTCTTGAGGATGGTGCTAGAGAAAAGGCCAATGGGTCATTAAAATCAAAATTGTTAATCTCCATGGGAGTATTCAGTGCATCTCATTATTATCTACAGAATATTACATGGAAAGATTGTTATTGTTTTCAAGGTGTAATGTGCACCAAAGTGTTGGTTGAGGAAATCTTAACCTGATGTTTTTCAAGTCATCAAAATAATTAGGAATCATTCTTTGGAGAACATCCATAGTGAATTTGATGGCCACCTGGCAGGTTCTGTTTGAGATAGGCTAATCTTGACAAGGATGTAGGAGGAATAGATGGACCAACAGATACCTCTACCATTTGTATCCATGTATCAGGGGTTTAAGGGTACATGTAGTAAAGTAAAGTCAACTTTGGTGGCGCAAAAACAGCAGAGGGTTTGAGAAATGCACTCGATATCTAAATGTTTGCAGTCTGACTGGGTTCTTGTTGGCAGGACAAACATGGCCCACAGGTACGAATGTTAATAGATTCATTGAGATTGAGACCGACACACCAGAAGCAAAGTGGTAGCAGCTACAAGCCCTGAAGTATGAAAGTACTAATTAGTACTAATTGAAAGTTAAAGCATAAAGATTAGTTTTAAGTTTAGATTTAAAGACCCCACCAGAGAGAGAGACTGTCCGTTTATTCCAGAGGAAGGGGGCACGGGAGGAAAAGGCCCTACCGCCTGCTGACTTCTTTTTAACTTAAAAGCCTGTATTCTGAGAGCAGAGAGCACGGTATGGGATAAAAGGTTTAAGAAGACAGGTATGAATGGGCAAGTGCCGTGATTCCACCAAAAGTACCATGGAGTTTTAGTCTCAGGGTGTACTTTTAAGGAACTAAAACATTCCTTCAGCCCATTGTTGTGTGCGTTTCCACCGCAGTCTAAAGACCTGCGAAGATTAGGCCAATTAACCAGCTGACATAGCCTACGCCATACAAAGCAACTGATGAGCAAAATGTATTTATATTTGCACATCAGATTTGATTGGAATATAATGAAAAAGTAGGCTTTGCTTGACCACTTAAAAAAGCATTTTTTTTGTGTGGGAGTAAAATGAAGAGACATGCGATTAAAGTTTGTTACAAATTTTATAACAAACTGGATAAAGTCATCAAGTTCTTAAAAGAAGTACAGCACAGAGAAAGAAACACAAACATAAAATCCCAGCAGTTTGGAAAGGTCATTAAAACATTTTCGGCTCATCTGCAGGACTTACTCTGTGTCCGCCTGAGTGTCCGAGCAACAAGATTTTTAGCGAGGTTTATTACCTGTTGAAATTGGCTTGTCCGTTTTAATTGGAAAGGAGACCGACTTCGGCTCCTTGTACAAAGCTTCTGAATGATGAAAACTTAAAACAATAACTCTGGACCCAGTACTATTTCTGAGCAATAGGCCCATTAATGCAGACGTACGATCTGAGGCGGACATTGGCGAGACCTGTTTGTGCTTTCTGACTGTTGATTGTGATTTATTGGTTTGACGGTGGAAAAGAGAGGATCAGTAGTAGCAAAACAGCCAGTAGCCTCTACTTGTCCATTCAGAAATTAAATGCAAGGCAAGCCCCACCCCCCTCAAAGTACCGGTACTTTCGGAAAGTACTACCCCATGAGCAGAGACTTTTTGAACTGTAAAATAAAGACTCCGGAACTTAATTTAGACCCTGGTCCCTGCAGTGGAAACTCCAAAGGTTCCTAGTTCTGGGGTATAGTTCCTGGGGTGGAACTGTTCAGTTGGTTTCACACCTGATGCATCGACTTTACTTTAAAATAGCCTTGACTGTGGTAGGAAGGTCCTTTCTATTATGGGCCACATTTCTGGTGAGTGAGCCGCATCAGACCTGAGCAGCCAAGAGATTCTACATATCTTAGACCATCAGCTACAATACACATATACTTGATTGACCATTAAAAGGCAAAATGGCTGTTTTCAGTTCATGTGGTTTATGGGCTAAACCAGTCAAAACCAGCAAGATTATCATCCACAGGGTCAGTGTTAGTGTTGAGGCCTTGAAATCCAAACTTAATACTCGTCTTGCCTTTGTCTAAGAGGAGATTAAGTTAGCATACAAAATGTCCAAGTGTCTCAACTGCAGCTGTAGCAGAAGACTTTACACTTACAATTTGCAAGTTTGGCTAAGGGGCCCTTAGCTGCAGCTGCTTAAATCGTTTTTCATCGGCTTGTGAACTTGGACTCTTCCACTGTTTTTATGAGATTATCCGATGCTGTCACAGTTTGATGGAATCAGTTTTTCATCCAGTGCAAACTGGTTTGATCAGCTCTCCAAATCTCTGTTGCAGTGTTGTTGTTGGAAGATGTGTGTAATGGAGAGGTGGGGGGTTGTTGAGGAGTATCATTGCCCCAGAGGGTTGAAGCTACCGTGTCAGACATGCAGAAGAAGAGGTTTCATTTGCATTCATCATTGTAAAATCCATGCCTGTCCCAAGGGTTATCTGCATGCCAGAGAGACGGACCAAGAGAGAGAAGCTTTAATATTGATGCATGTGTTCAGACAGAGCGTGTATAAGATGGTGAGAGCCCACATTCAGCAGCTATGTGTCAGTGTGTGTGTGTGTGTGTGTGTGTGTGTGTGTTGCATTGTGCGTCCGCCATCCACGTACTGGGCAACAGGATGGTTTCCCTTCTCTATCGGCTCCCTCAAATCCAGGAAGCCTTGCATCCTCTGCAGCAGATCTGATAACTGGCATACTGGATAAAATCTAGCCGCACTCGTCTCTAAGAAGTCCTTCCCCGGGGTACAACTGCCAGTGCCGATCTCAGCATTAAAATATAATTTTGATGGTCATTATTAAGATAAGCATCGTGTTCGTCTGGCAAAAGATTACACTGATAGCGGCAGAGCTTAGAACAACTGTCCTTTCGAGGGACTCTCTTGTTCAAAGTTATTAGATGAAAAGAGCCTCTCGTGGGGCTTGTTACCAGGGGCAAGAGTGGGGATATTGTGGTAATCCTAAATGTGGTATTTACAGGAGTCTCCATCTAATACTTACTCATTGCAGTTTTCTTTAAACATTTCACTTCCAGAAAACGCCTGTCAGTCACATAGCATGGATTAAATAAGGATAACTTCCTCCATTTCCTTTATGTTCAAATTCAAGCTTATGTAGTTAGGATGCCAACTCCAACTTATTATTTCAAAGAAATTGCAAACAGACAATCAGTTATTACTAGATTTTTGTCGACCTACCCACAGTATCTCCTCCCTGGGCTGAAAATTATCTAATGTAATGAGTGAAAACAACTGACAAATATATTCTGATTGCCTTTATTATGCAGTCACTGACTCATGTTTCTTACCCCATAAGACCTAGGTTTATTTGCTGAAAATGCATTGCTGCAAAATTAGTAGAGTAGAGTGCAGGGCCCGTATTTATCAAGCTTCTCAGAATTACTCAGAAGAACACTGCTAAGAACTGAGTTAAGAGTAAAAAAATTCTTGTCTCAAAGCTGTGCTTAAAAGTTAGTTATCAAGCATCATAGTCCTAATTTGAGTGAAGTGTAGGACTAAATCTTAAGTGTCAGTCTTAGTGCTGATTTACGACACTTTGCTGTGCAGCAAACAGGATTTTGGATGACTTTGTTGCCAAGGACTTTGTTGCCAAGGAGCAATCACTGAATAGATTTCCTTATTTAAGAATATTCTCAGATAAATTCACATTGAATGGTGAAATTCCTGAGAGGAGTTTATATTCAACACACGTTTAACAATAAAGAATATTCAAGAGAATACATTATGATATAGACCTACACATTAAGAGAGATAAAAAAGATTTTCTTTATATGAGCGCCATCAATTGCACCTACTACTCCATGTGACGTGACAACGTGCGGAGCTGTAGCCTAAGTGCTATAATTGTTTCCATGACTATTCGGCTTATTGATGGTTGTGACAAGCCAAAATCATCAGCATTGCTGCGTTTGTCCTGACGTAAAGAAACGAAGCGTCATCACCACCTTCAGTTTAACTGAAAACGTATTACTGCGTAAAGTCAGTGGTGAGATGACGTCCCTCACCAACTCGCTGACAAGGATTATGCCTGCGTCTTATTAACTGTGCGTCGCCAAATGATTCAGAAACAATATTCCTCTCCTGAAAGATTTGCTCATGTCTCTGTCTCCACAGTGCCATCACGAGCCCTACTGGCAGCTCCTAACCACTTGAGAGTAAGAGTGATTCTTAGCATTAAGAAACGTGATAACTTGCTTTTATTCTTAAATTTAAAAGTAGGAGTAAATTTCATGAATTCTCAGCATTAAGACTAAAATTGCACTTTGAGAAGCTTGATAAATACCGGCCCAGATCTCTGCCAAGTGTGTATCCATGAGAGTTGTGGAAGGAGAGAACTTTTTTTGTATAGTATAATCTGAGATTTCTTTAAGATGCACAGAATAGTGAAATGGTAGGCAATCAAGTGTCCTGGGTTCACCTAACTGTATAAACTCAAGGCGAGAAATGGCAGGCATTTGTGTCTGTTCAGACATGCTGTTCCTCATTTATCAGTTTTGATGTGTCTGAGATGTTATATAGTGATGTTGTTAAGAATTTGATTGGATATTGGATCTGTGAATATTGATTTTAATGAAAATGTGTATAATTGTACAATATCTTTACAGCCACATTTGCATATTTAAACATAATATTTTTACTTTGTAAATTTAGTTTACACATTCACCTGCAGTGTCTCACCTTAATAAACAATAAAAGGAACGATGAAGTTCAGACTTCTGAATTCAAACATTGTTATTTATTTAGTATATATTGTTGCTTATTTAGAACATTTTGTTGTAACACACACACACACAAAATAGGCCATGCCCCTTGAAGCTGGCAACACCTGAAATGGTTTATAGCAGAGGGAACCCAACCAGCTCTGGAGGCATTAAAGCTGACCTGAAAGGAAGACAGCTTTTTTACACTCTAAACCCTAATGTATTATCTACTGCTATGCCTGGCACTTCACATTGTTAAAATCTCCAGTAGTTTTTTGCAGATTCTTTTACTCACCGGATTGCTGATGGTGACAAAGTTATCAAACTCACAAAGCAGACCTTATTGTGTGGCTTTCTGCCACTTCAGAGAGGTGTTGATTGATTCTGGTGGAAATGGCAGTCTGAGACAACACAGATGAAGGCAACAAAACAGTTATTAGGTAGATATTTACTCTACCTACCACAAAACAAGGGGACTTGCATAGTGTGAGAATGAAGCAGGAAGTAGCATGTGGCACCAACAGGAATGCTACTCACAAGAACTTGTATTCTCTAGATATTAACATGCATGTATCATGGCACTTTGTTCCTGTTGTGTGGTTTATCCTGTGGAGCCAATTAGCATCTCAGAAGCTCAAACTTTTCAAAACAAGTCCGCATGCCAGCACGGCTGGCTCTTGGAAATCTCCTCAAATTTGATTAGTAGCTGCTTTAAATCAGATGTGCATGGTGCTATAACATACAGGGATTTAAGAGTCGTGTTCCTAAAGAATTACATTAATGTTACATGAGTTCGAACTGCATGAAATTTGCTCGCACCATTTGCTCACTCAGCCCTATTAACTCCAGTGGTAATCGACACCCCCATTCCCCATGAATCCACATCTCATCAAATCACTCTTAATACATGTTAACACACCATAGAGGTAGTAATAGAGGCAGCATTATTCAAATCGCCCTCATGAATAATGTAAATACATGTAAGGATGCCTGGTTACCATGCTAAAAGGTCCTTTTTTACAGCATGCAGCAGCATTAACTCTGATTAATCTGAGATCCATTTGAATGAATTCTCAATGTAAATTCACCACAATTCTATCTCAGAAACGAAAGAGAGTACAGGTCATTTGAATAGAACTGATACCTGATGGGACACTGTTATGCTTTTTAAATTGCATGGGTAAATATTGCTTATGGAGGTCTTGAATTAATTCACAGATTATTCCCTTAGGCATTTCCTCCAAGCGACCACGTAATACTTAATGGACCTGAGCTTTCATAAACCCCAAATTAGCAATCTGATCATGACAGCATGCATTTACTGGGTTGCACTGCACTTGAAGGAACACAGGTGGATGCAGAATGGGCTAATACACCTGTTTAAATGTAATCCCAGTTCAGCTGATAAATAGAAGGCAATTGCAAAAAGACTTTAAGTTGTTGTTGGCAAAGTAGAAACACGCATATGGGACAGCAACCACTGATACAGTGCAATACACCTAATCTACACTGAATCAGTGGTTCCCAGAATGGATACATGATTCTGAGGTATCTATATATATATATTTTCAGGGGGGTATGTTTAATGTGCACACAGATATGCACGCCCTAAGAAAAGAGAAAGAAAGCCCCTGACTGCCCCCACCCCCGCCTTCTTCACCTGCATTCAGACAGATGGGGCGAATGCAGATTGAAAGGCCGGCAAATAAGCGAAGATAGAAAAGAAAAAGTGGGTGGTGGTGTGTGTGTGTGTTGGGTAGTTCTAATTGGCCTTTTCCTGGTCCTCAGGTTCACTCTAATTAAGGGCCTGAGAGTCGAGGTCCGGGCATCTGGACACCAGCATTTTGCCGCCACTACCGCCGTAGCGCCGGGGGAAGACAATGATAGCCAATTATCCCTTTTTATTCAGCCAAAGGAGGCCTTAGCAGGTCATCATTAAGGCATATGGAGGGAATAGGGGAAGGAGGAGGGGGTCTGTGTACAGGGGAATGCCAGACAGTGGGGGTGGGGGTGCAGGCAGGTGGTAAGGCGGTGTTTGTGTTTGTGTGTGTAAGTGTGTGTGCTGGGTATTGTTGATGATCATGGACAGAAGATCCAATGGGGTAGGCGTGTAATGACATTCAGTGGTAAACTTAGTTCTAACTCAGATTTAGTCTATTAGCAGCCATAAAAAATGAGAGGCTGTGAAATGAAGAAAATATGTATGTAAATATGAAACAAATTTACTTTGTGTACTGGCAAATGAGGAATCAGTCTGTACCAGAAATCTTTACGGTGACTTTTCACACTTCTGGAAACTGGTGGTAGGCCTTAATAAAAGAACACTGGGGTTTCAAATATACTCAGGACACATGTGATTCACGGATATTTGTGCAAAACCTTTCACACGTGATACATTTACATTCAAGCATATGTGATGAACTCTCATATTGCAGAATCCCTAATTTAACAGTTAACTGACTGAACAAAAGAAAAATAAATGCTTTGGAAGGCCTTGGACACATGAGCTCAGTATTTTTAAAATCCTTACTACTGCCCTGCAGAATGCTGTCACAGAGATGTTTTTGCAACTCAACTCATTTATGACGATGGTGTCTTTTTTCATTTGTGCTTTTATGAATTTTCAGAACTGGAACAAGTCCAGGCCCTGAACTTTGGTGTTCAGTTTAGCGAGAGAATTGTGAGTTAAATTCCTAGTGCCTTGTGTGTGAAGGGTGCATGTTCTTCCTGAATTCATGTGGGTTTTATCCATGTCTTAACATGAAGAATCCAGAGATACACTGGCACAAGCTCCTCAGCATCATATTGGATTATACTGCAGAATATTATCATTATGAAATCTGTTGATCTTCCTCAGTAAAACTGGTCAAAAATTAGCATGTCTGCCCATCAAGGATGAAGGCAGCAAGAATTCCGCTGGCGTTTGATACTTCTTCTACTATAGTATTACTATCTAGTACTTCTAAGAAGTGCTATTGATTTAATATGCATCACAGCTGGGAACATCCAAAGTTCCAGCCGCACTTGAAACTGAGAAATCAGAGATTTTATAAGAAGACCTCTCAAAAGTGAACATACTTTTCTTATGGGATTGTCTAATCCATTCAACAGGGAAACAGAATCAGATTTAGTGTATATGCTGGGGGAAGAGTCCATGGGAACTCATCCATGATGCCTCATAGGAATATACTAAGACTTCCCTGCCTGTTCATTTTTGTGCTTGCAGTTTATAGCAAGTGGTTATCGATTGGTTTAATGAGCAGGGATATCTCAACCTGTCTTCAATGTGTATGGTTTGTGTATGGCTGAGGGAGGTGGAGGGTGGTAGGTTTCAATGGTTGCCTCCCCCAAGTATCAACAAAACAAGAAAAGTATTGATTTCCCTGTGGTAAAATCAAAGCAAGTATTGCTAGGTCTGACTCTTGTGTGTTCATGACAAAATCATACAAAAATCATCTAGGGAGTGAGCGTGTGACGTAGGGAGCAGTCCACATGTTTGCAGCAGAGACCATGGCCTCAGATGCTTGGCAGGAGGTGCGAAACCCTCATCTCAACCACTTCACACTATGCTGCAGACCACCCCAGTGCATGCTGAAGGTCACATCGTGATGAAGCCAACACAACCACGTTATCGGCTTTGGCCACAGCCCACTCAGATCCAATGTCTCCAACCTACCTTAAGTTGTGCAAGAAATTCTTCTGGAGGTGGGAGTTGAGTTGTTCAGCTCACACTCCCTATACGTTTGTGTTTACCAGATCTGTCCAGCAGCATTCACTGCAATTGGATCCATCTCAGCACCAGGTAGGTAAAGGTGGACAGTTCTGCTTAATAAAACTTCAGTGCAACTTCTGCTCTCTCTCTTTAACAAAGGTTAGTGCAGTAAAACTCGTTTGGAGCATCAGGGTGTGTAGTGTCACTGCACTGCTGATTATTCATTTGGTCCAGCTGTGTGCTGGTTTTGTACTTTGTCTTGGGAGATGCATCGTGTGTTGGATTTTCAGGAAGCCTTTGTGCCCGACTGGTAAATGTTTTTTATGTGCTGATCAGAGGGTAAGTATAAATGTTTTTGATACGCTTTGAACAGGAATTTCCCTGTTAGGTCTAAGTGTCGTTTCCCCTTTGGGTTGCGTCAGTTTGTTGTTTTCATAGAGTTGTGGCGACGTGGTTAGTGTCAGCTGTTTTCGGACAAGCTGTCTCGGGGGGCACATCCGCTCGATTGGTTACTCCGCAAATCTGCTGTTTTTTGTGCATATATACCTACCACAAGCTGCATGAAGACTAGGGGTGAGTGTTAGTAAGTTTTAGGTAGGCAGTTTGGGGGAATTGTTCCTGTCGGGAGTTGGGATTTGCCCACGCATATCATCAACATTAGTGGTTGATTGGTAAGTTATTGTTTTGGTTTCTTTGACTTTGTTTTTTGGTGCGTCTGTGGTGGCATTTATCAGTGGCTGTAAGAGAGCAACTAGTCAGAGACACAGAGCATTACGGTGTTAGTGAGTGGTAAGGATGACAAATGATACCTTGTCATATTTGTTTGAGCAGGGGGCCTTGAAGAAAACTAAACTTGCAGTAGCAGGGCTTGTTTCTGTGCTGGTGTTACCACCAGGGACGGCTGAAAGTGTAAATCAGTGCTTTGTTTAATCTTAAGTCAAGTACTACTAAATTTCCTTAAACCTTGTGTGTCTTAGTATCTTTAGGTTTATGATAGACATTTGTCTGGTTGGGGAACTAAAATATTGGCACTGAGGAAGTTAACCATCCGGGTTCGCGTCTGTGTCTTGGTGGGTTGGCTTACTAGTTTTGGTAATATACGTTAAGCACTAAAGCTCATGCTTTATTTGGTTAGTATGAGTTTTGTTGTAGCTTTGTTTCCCTTTTGTTGTGCGTCTTGGGACAACTTTTATGGCTAGTGAGCCTTTATTTGGCGTGCTACTTTGGTTTAGCACTGCGTGGCTCAGACAGTAGAGCGGGTTGTCTGTTAATCAGAAGGTTGGCGGTCCAATCCCCGGCTCCTCCAGGGTGCATGTGGAAGTGTCCTTGGGCAAGATACTGAACCCCGAATTGCTGCTGTTCCACCAGTGTATGAATGCAGATGTAGTGTAAAAGTGCTTTGAGTGGTTGAAAACACTAGAAAGGTGCTATACAAATACGGAGCATTTACATTTGTTTTGTTGTGGATCTGTAGGTAGTGTGGGACCATTTGTAGTGTGTAGGTACTGTGGGATAATGTGTGGCGTGGCCAATCTCTATCTGAGACTGATGGCAGTAACTCTGGGCACCTGGGCTAATTGCCCTGTAGAGTTTTTGTAAGACCTTATTCTCATTCTTAGGGATGATGCTGCTGGGCTGAGGTCACAGACCTCCCTGCTAACTTACGACCCTCTGTTTCCCTCCACAGGTTCCACCTTTTTCTTGGTTTTGGACATGCTATTTTAGTTCTAGTTATTGTTTCCTGCACATTACAACACCCTTTCACACATTTTCCATGCATCCATCATTCTGTCTTGACATGACTGAAACCACTGATGTTCATACCCCATACTTTATCACCTTTACTTTTGAAACAAGTCTTAATTCGGCATTCTTATGAGTTAAATAAATATATTTTGTTAAATGTCTACCGTGGTGTCTTTTTGTTGTGGCTTTCTGAGCCAGGTCATAACAAATGGTTTCTTTAAGGTTGCATAAGAGTGAATATAACACAACTCCAAATCTTTCAACCTGTTTGCTATTGATGGTAGTTATTCGTTTCATGATAGTTATTAAATTCCAAATTAATACTTTTGTAATTTTTTTTATACATTACATCAGGTAAATGGTAAATTAGTTTTCTCTTCTTTTAAAGTGGTGCCCCGAGTTGAATTTAAAACAAGTTAAAATCTAATATAAATTATTACATAATAGTTATAATAATTATTATATTATTCCATGTAAATATTGATGCCATTAAAACCCAATTCTGAAAATTTATAGAATATTTCAGTATGATATGTTGTTGGGCCAGACTTTGGTTAAAGTCTCTCACCTATGGTGCTAATTAAAACTAAAATCAGATTTAATAAGCCACAACCTGACTAACAGCCACCATGAATAATATTTGGCACGAAAAATTTTGAAGATGCAAATGACATTGAGAACAAAGGAATTGAGGGAAAGTATTTCATTAAAAAAAGGTGAAAAGCAGGAAAACTGTCTCAGAGGTCTGAATGACAGACTAGCTGCGATAATCTTTTCCTTCTTATTTTAATCATGATCAAGGTGTTTGCTTATGTAACGCACCAGCAAATGTTAATCTGGTTTAAAGGTGCCCTCCTCGCTGGACTGCCTGTGATAACAAAATTAAAGTGACGACGGTGCCATGGCAAGAATTGTGTCACTGATTAACACACATACACACATGTACACACCTGTATGCAAGTACACAGAAAGAAACAAACCCATTTTCCCTGCATTTCCTTCACATGTTGCTCCATTCCACTAAATAACATGCCTTTTACCTCAGATATAAGCTTGTTTACGACTGGGAAAAGTACTGGTTCAAATCCCAAGACCGTGTGAGAAAATGTGAGTGGAGAAAGTAACACTCTCCCTCTCCTCTACAATGGTTTAAGTGCCTTTTAGTGTTACACCATACTGTATTGCTTAACGGCCACCTTTGCACATTCGATTTTGTGGCCATAGTGGTCAGAAAGTCACCAAAACACTTTCAGTGGAGCCCATGAATTTCCACAGTACCTTAACTGCAATTAATATTTGCATTAACAATGTATCAAATTACTGCTACAAGCTACATTTAATGTGAGAGAGAACTCAGCAGTACACCCAGTTTTACACTTTGTAGCCTCTTTTAGTTCATTGTTTGGGTTTTCTGGCTGACAGACTCTAGTTCTCAGGAAGCTGTTTTTTGTGATAAAGCCACTGTACAATACTTGCACAGCAGCAAACTGCAGATAGACACAGTTAGAGACTAACTAGTTTGCCTGACGTCACCCACAAAAGAGGGACTACAGCAGCAGCTAAACCTCCAGGAACAAAAACCCAAAAAGTCCACTCAGTCATCCGATCTACAAGAGATGGGAGAAGCATCCTACTGTGACCCTACATGCAGAATTCTGCAGAAATTCTGCCTACACATTCAAAGAAAGTCTCCTACAACAGCATGTAGGGCAGAATTAGGGCGGTTTGCACTGATAATAGAAAAACAGCGCTTAACTTTCTGCTGCACCAGTTCAAGGCTCTTAAAATCCAAGAGATGAACCCGGAAAAGAGTCCCTTATGCCAGCTAGTCCTGAGACAAACAAATCCTGCAACATGACACACACACACATTTCTCAAGCCAGCACTGCTTTACAAACACCGGTTAGAGTAAACCAAATGATCACTCAAAGCAACAATACTCATTTGGAACACTGGGAGGATGAGACAAAAAACAACACAAACTAGAACGTTTTCTGGCCCTAAACAGAGATTATGAAATGGCTGGATATCTCTCTACTGTCAGCGATATGGCAGCTTCTTAGTCGGTGCAGAAATCTCCTGAAATATAATGAATATAGAAACATAAGAGAGCAATATTTTGAGAACTTCCATCTATTAATACCCGATTTTAGGTTAGTTAACAATAAATTAGGAATAATCCTAGGAGAAGGACATACAGCAAACCTTGCTGCCAAGTATGTGTCCCTGTGTCACAACAGCGAGTGACTGGCAACTGTAGCACTTAACGTTCGCTGCATGGCAGGTTACATCATGTTCGCTTTTATTTTTAGTTCATGTTCTATCTGTATTTGTTATTATTGTTTTTATAATGTGTAACTGCTAAATTGAATTTTGATTGGATTAATCTTCTCATGTCATTGTCAAATGTTAACATTTGATTTGGAAACTGCTTTGGCAACATTACGCCCTGAACTGAGCTGACTAGCTGGTGATCATAGTCTCAGCAGGTGGTGAAGACCAAAACAGAGCTAAAAGAGAGAGAATATTGCACTCACATTCATCAGGTGACACAAATGTAATTCCAAATGCCATAACACATTTATTTAGGTGATAATTATCAGTTTTACGCCTCTTCCAAAAAATGGCAGCTTTATGTAAAAGCTTGCACGTAAAGGCTCATCCAGCACTGTCACTCAGTGACAGGATGTGGCTTATGAACTGAGATCTATGTGTCTTCTGCTGGTGGATTGGATGCATGCACTCATATAGTCTTTTCATTTGTTTGAACTAAACATCCTGTGTTGACAAACCACAACTCATGGCAACAAGTTGCCAGAAGAGCACCTGTTCTAACGGTTTAACACTGGCAGGGCTTGGCTCTGACTGTGTGCCAGCATTCATCTTTCTATCTTTTAGCTTGACTGACTGTTTCCATGTCTAAATCTATCTTCTTGTAGTCTTGCACGATAACTGTAAAAGTTTCCCTGTTGATGGATATCAGCAACTTTGGCCAACTTGGTTTCAGTTGGTGTCAGTTAAAATGTATTTCAGACAGAAAAACACATCAAAACGAAGATAGGAACACTCTCCTTCAGCATAAGCCTCGTCTCCGCTGTCCATTCATATATGCTCAGTATGTTGCAAACAGTCAGTTTTGATTAAATATGGCTAAATACATGAGATATGTTTAAATATGATACGCTAAGAGCTACTGCACACTACCACAAGTGAAGAAGAATAAATATAGGAAATATACATCCGTACATCTGTCCAAGCTGACCACAACCAGCACAGCAAACATTCTATAACTATAGCTATATAGTCTCCTAAGACTACAGGTGGCTAAGTGTTTGACACTGAACAGGGTGGAGTATTTCTGGCTTTGATCCCTTTAAAGGTCCAGTGTTTAATATTTCTGAGGCTCTATTGACAGAAATGCAATATAAGATCCATAACCATGTTTTCAGTGGTGTATAAAGACCTTACATAATGAACCATTATGTTTCTATTTCCTTGGAATGAGACACTTATATCTACATAACCGCGGGCACCCCCTTTTATGGAGGTTTCTGTATTTTGTCGTCATGTTTTAACCGTAGCCATCAACGAACAAACATCGTCATCACGGCGTTATACAGTTATACGTAATATACAGTCTCTGAGTAGTCTTCTGACAACTGAAGGAGCACACACGTTATTTAACACGAGAGCCGAGAGCCAGACGGAGTCGGGACAGACAATATGATGGCAGAAATCACGGATTTTGTGGATTTTCCCAGATGGAAGGCTAAAACGTTAATGTGGGACAGATGTTTTCAAAGCAGTGCCGAAGTTATCTGTTTTCTGCTGGACAGGTAATTAACTTTGTCAGACTTTAGCGATGCAAATGAAAACTGTTGGTTGAGAGCTTTAGCTATTAGCTGGCCATAATCACAGAGAGCCGTGACATGTTTCCCCTGTCAGTGGTGTGAAATATAGATCAATTTCATGTTGCCTACTTATTCTACAGCCTGTGGTTTGGCTTTGCCGGTTACTTAGGGAGACAATCAGCTGATCAGTAACGTTAATTGGCAATAAAACCATAACGTTAGCTTAGAGCATGGAAGCATCAACCAGCTAAACTTTTACTGACAGGTTGAAAAACATTGGTTTATTCTCCAGCGCTGTGCTTTGGCTTGTGGTGTTATGTTAGTTGGATTAATTTCATGTAGTTACTCTCTCTCTCCAGCGCTCTGTTTTGGCTTTGTATGTTAAGTTCCTGAGAGTCAGCTGATTGCTAATTGGAAATAAAACAGCAGATTCCAGCATCGGAGCTCAGATCAGCCAGCTAAACTTTCAAAAAAAATGTAGTTGGATTGTAATTTCATGTTGTTCTTCTCCAGCGCTGTTATGGCTTTGTTACGTGGACAGAAATGTGTCGTTACCTTCCTGAGACAAACAGCTGATGAATATGGTAACAGCAGGGAAGCTCAGATCAGCAGCTAAACTTCACATCTCACTGCACTGGTGGAAAACATGTACTTCTTTTTATTGCTAATGGTGATATAGAACAAGACCATGTGCCTATCAAGTGACCAATAATAAATACTTTCCGAATTTGCATTAAAAAAAACTTATTGCTTCCCACTGTGTACACAAATATGTAATTTGTACTTTCACATGCTAAATGCCCATTAAAACATTGCACCGTTTTACCACAAGCTGAAATTATGGCTGTCAGTACTACTTTGTGTTTCTGTTGTATTTCAAAAAATTAAAAAGACATTTTGGTAAGATTTGCAGAGTGCTTATCTAATTAAGCAAAGTGAGAGGAGCCTTGATCCTCCCCAGCCAATGCCTTTGTAAACTTCATGTATTATGTGGTTTATAATGGACTGTGGTGCAGAAACAGTGTTACATTGTCCTGGCATCTGTCAGTGGTCAGACTTGATGCACTAGATGTGATAGTGTTTGAAAATTTCTTCATTTACTTTGGTATGTTAGTCCAGATGAGCCAACACTCCCAAGATGTAAAATAATGAGACATCATGTAGCACTTCATTTCTTCATGTGGCTGTTGTTTATTATGAAAAAGTAACAATAATATTCAAAAAAACATTTGGTTTTACATAATTTATATAATTTCTTAATATATCTAAAAGAAACCTATTTTCTTGAATGGCAATCTCTTTTATCTCATATATGACATATTTGTCCGGTCTCAGGCACCGTAGCTATACTGCTCACTTGGGTAGGGGAGGGGGGGTGCAATTTGCAACCCTCACCACTAGATGTCACTAGAACTTACACACTGAACCTTTAAGTGTCTGGTCCCATCAAAAAGTGGCACAGGGAAATTCAGTTGCAGGTCCTTCCACAACAGGTGATACTGGAAGCTTGGTGACATTGTGACTACTTTTGTTTGTAGAGAAGTTAATACTCCAGTTTCAGGATCTCAAAAAAGTTAGAACCCCCCTCACATTTTAGTAAATATTTGATTCTATCTTTTCATGTGACAACACTGAAGAAATAACACTTTGCTACAATGTAAAGTAGTGAGTGTACAGCTTGTAGAACAGTGTAAATTTGCTGTCCCCTCAAAATAACACATCACACAGCCATTAATGTCTAAACCGAAGGCAACAAAAATGTGGACACCCCTGGGTGAAAATGTCCAAAATGGGCCCAATTAGCCATTTTCCCTCCCCGGTGTCAATGGACTCGTTAGTGTTACAAGGTCGCAGGTGTGTTAAATTTGGTGTTATCACTCTCACACTCCTTCACTGGAATTTCAACATGGCACCTCATGGGAAAGAACTTTCTGAGGATCTTTAAAAAGAATTGTAGTTGCTCTACATAAAAATGGCCTCAGCTATAAGAACATTGCCAAAACCCTGAAACTGAGCTACAGCACGGTGGCCTAGACCATCTGCAAGGCTGTCGTCCCAGAAGGAAGCCTCTACTAAAGATGATGAACAAGAAAGCCCGCAGTTTGCTGAAGACAAGCAGAGTAAGGACGTGGATTACTGTCCTGCGGTCTGATGAGACCAAGATAAACTTATTTGGTTCAGATGGTGTCAAGCCTGTGTGGCGGCAAACAGGTGAGGAGTACAAAGATAAGTGTGTCTTGCCTACAGTGAAGCATGGTGGTTGGAGTGTCCGGGTCTGGGGCTGCATGAGTGCTGCCGGCACTGAGGAACTACAGTTCATTGAGGGAACCACAAATGCAAATGCACAATACTCACGATAAAAGTGAATGACAGCGGCTATCTGACAGGGAGAACAACTCCCACTGCAACGTTACAGTAATAGTTTTGTCAGCAGCATGCAGAACGAATCCATGCTCG
The DNA here is from genome assembly GCF_014851395.1 of Micropterus salmoides. Classification (NCBI taxonomy): domain Eukaryota; kingdom Metazoa; phylum Chordata; class Actinopteri; order Centrarchiformes; family Centrarchidae; genus Micropterus; species Micropterus salmoides. The sequence goes on from NW_024041039.1 coordinate 29,691,524, forward strand.
TTACATGATAACGGTAACGTTACATTTACTGCATTTAGCCGACGTGCTATATCGTTAGCTCGCCTGCTATGAATCTGTCTCTGGAGGCTCAGCAATGTCAGCACAGCTACATGTCTTGAATGATACTAAAATGGTTAGTGAGCTGGACTGAATATTATAATGCGATTGTGTCACACTTTATAACAGTTAGACAGCAGTAAGTAACTTTACTGTAACTAGTGATAGTGGATGGCTCTTCCTTCGTCTGGGTTGTTGTGGCCGTTTTTTTGCCTGGTTTTATGTTATGTGAGTCACGTTAGTTACAGCGACTGAGGTGGAGGAGCTGTGTACCTGAGTAAAACCCATAGACTGTATATAAAAACCACAGTAAACACAAACTGAATGTTACGAAGCAAACAGCGGCAGGTCCGAGTTACTGCAGCGTTAGCTGGCTGTTCCTGGCTGCATCACTACAGGCTAATGTTAGTAAATGAATCGCTCCACATTTTCTTTTTTGCCGTTACATCCTTTACAGCAGGCTAAATCAACAGTGGTACACAGGATAGTTAACATGGGTCGCGTTAGTTGGTGAAATATGGAAAGGTGACGTTATATAACCGGATTACATTAGCAACTGCTCGGCGTTGACCGGCGAAGGTAACGGGACTTTCTCTGTGTTTCTCCAGCTTTACTAATGTTCACTTTGTTTTTACTCGACATGGTTCTGTGGTGTTTTATGGTGTTAGTGGGTCATTAGATTCCATATTGTCGCTGAAGTACGAGAGACGCTCGGGAGCACGCACAGGGCTGAATCTGACCCGGAGACCTTACATTCAAAGCAGAATAGCGGCTGATGCAAGCGATGGAGAAAACAGGCATGTGCTTCATTTCTGAGTGAGTTTTGAGCCCATTGACAATAAGACAATGAAAATTTGATTAATTTCATTGAAAAACTTACATATAGTCCCTTTAATGGCTTTGTGACGTGTTAGTTTGAGGGGACAACAAATTTACACAGTTATACAAGCTGTACCCTCTCTACTTTATTGTAGCAAAGTGTCATTTCTTCAGTGTTGTTACATGAAAAATGTGAGGGGGTCTACTCACCTCGATCTTGAACTCTACGTATGTGACAGCACATCTCAAATTGATTTCACCTCAACAAGCTAATATACTATTCGAGGTGATACCACTGAACTCATTCACTTTAAGTGATTAAGTAAGAGGCAGTTAGAACAGGTCACCAGTGTACTGACCCACACAGTACATACAAACACAATTCACAATCTCACCTACGGGCACATTTAAAGTTAGCAGTTAATCTAACCAACCTGCACATCCAAGGATTGTGTGAGGAAACAGGAGCACCCAGAGGAAACATACTTACAGAAAGTCCACACAGAGAGACTGGCAGGTTCCAAAACAGAACTTGTGAAGCGACTGTCATAACCATAATAAAAACCTGTCTGAAAAATGGTATGAAAAAATCAAATGTGCAACAAACAAACCCAGAACGGGGGACCATGCTGACTGTCTGCTTTATAATATAAGACAATTATAACCCCCTATTTCAGGGACCAAGCTATGTGTAAACTCAACTGCTGCAGGGGGAAATGTAAATCTGACCTGAGGTTAAACAGAGTTCTTCCACAAATAACTCCACACCTGTTTTGTCACAACTGTAATCCTAATCAGAGGTGATTCATCCTAACACGATTAATGACAGTGAAAGATAGAGAACAGTGAGGCAGTAAAAGCAGCTCTAACACACCTCTGACTGCACTCATCCAACCCTCTCTGGTGTTTATGTAAACGACAGTAATAATCCATATGCAATAAATCCACCACCATTTCACCACCAGCTGATCGTGGCATTTTGCTTTGTGGCTCCTTTAAGTTTTTTTGTAAAACTTTGCTCGAGTGTTAACTGGAGGAAAAAAAACGAGCTGGCTGCTGATGTTCATTTGAATGAATATCATGATAAAGCCTCGCTAATCTTCCATTCCAATCTGATTCTCAGTAGGATATATCTCTTATTTCTATACTTAGGTGACCCAAACCGCTTCTTTTGTGGATGTTCTGTTCCGCGGGATCAGTGAGAAATTGGAAAGAGATGTAGTGCGCGCGTGCCACCTCAAATAGGATTGCATGGCGTCTTAAATGAAAGCAAATAATTTCACGGCTAATGGGCTTAATTTCAGGAAATAATTCCAGATTTCCACAGTTGGCTATTTTGCATGTGATTTCTGCAGAGGGCTTGCCACTTTTGGAGAGGGGTTTTTCTTATTGTGTGTGTGTTCATCAAATGTTCTGGAATTAGAGAGCAGAATGCTGTTTTAGCCGATCATTTTTAGAGCATCCAAAGTTGATCAAATGTCTGACACTCTGCTTTGACCACTTTCCTTTGAGCACCCACTAGTTGTTGTAGGTGGTGATAGGACCAGAACTGCTGTTCTCTCCCAGCTTTTATTCACTGGGGACAGAAAAAGAGGAACAAAGTTATTACCAAAAAAAGGATAAAAGAAAAACAAAAACTGACATAAACAAAAAGTAAAAATGTGATTGCCAACAAAGAAGTGATTAAGCCTCACAAAAAAGTCTTCAGTGGTTAAATAAATAAAGAAATAGCTGTAATTAAATAATGAATGAAGGAATCAGTCCATAAAGCGTTGATTGATGTCCAGGAAAGGGGGTCTTTCTAATGGAGGCTGGCTGACAGTGATTGCGAAGGCCCATTTACCAGCTGATGTTTTGTTATGATTGGACATGTCAGTCTTCCTCCTCTGATTAAAAAGAGAGGGGGAAAAAAGCCCAAATGTGCCCTGCGTCCTTTTCTTTATGGTTTTTTTTTCCTATTCTCTTTCCATCCGCAGGCAGAAAGCGATGGGTGCATATTATTTTGTCAATCCGCTGGATTGTGGGGTTTGTAAAGATGCCAGCTGCCCTTTACGTGTTACCTTGAAGACGCCACTTTCTCTCAGGAACTTAGTCATGTAATAGGTGTTTGTGTTGTTCGGGGCAAACAGGTTTCAAATGGATTGTTTTGTTTTCATTCTCAAAAGATGGAACCGCTTCCTGTGAACAGGTTTTTGTCGTATTAACACAACACCCTTAAGATACGTGAATAATGCATAGAGTACCTGACCACCAGGTCAAACACAAGCTGGTGTATCTTGTTCTTATGCTGGCTTGAGTTTTGTTAGTTCTTATATATTGTTTGTTCTCCGTATGCGTTGTATTATTATGACTCACTTGTCACTAGTAGACTACAACTGTACAAAACATCCTGAGCAGAACACTGAGGTCATGTCCCCAGGAATATTTATTGGCCGTTAAATGACATTAATGAGTTTATATGAATATGCACTTTTTACACATGTAAAAAAAAAAAAAAAAGAAGAAAGAAGCTAATTCAGATTTTTTTGTGTGTTTTTAGGCTAGAAAACTTCAAAATAAATTAAATGAATTAAATCCCTTGTGAATCAAATTACAAGCGTTACTGAATTCTCCACCAGAATTATGCACACAGCAGGGTAAGCAAACAGCCTTTAGATTTTTTTAGATTATTTGGGGAAATAGAAAATGTACAGAGGATAAAATATAGAAGTTTAATGAATAAATGGAATGTAGAATTTTGTGATATTCACCAAATTTTTAAAGCAATTTCTTTTGAAGTGATTATGGTTTTGCTAGAATTGGTCTGAAATATGTATATTTCTGATCATTTCTTTCTGTCTAAGTTTGTAATCCCTGTTGGTATTTTTGCCTTGGGGGTTGCTCAGCAGCTTGTTCAACATGTACTACACAGAGCCAATTAGGTCAGACTGTTAGTTAAAAATGGATGCAAAGTGACACTTCTCACTGCTGAAACCACTAAGAGGTCTTAACCTAGGGGATCTGTAGAAAGGACACCAAGAAAGTTAAATATAGGAATGGGCACAATTACTGCTTTGGCTCTATGTCCACACTTTATTTATCTTCATTGGATGATGTTACCATATCCTCGATTCGGTCACCTAACAGTTTTCCCCATGGGGGCTTACATTACCTGTGACTGCCTGAGCCTCCGAGCATCCACATGATTGGTGACGTTGCACGTGTCTCTATCAGGAATAGAAATTAATTTGATGATGCTGACATTTAAACATTTAGCCAACTCCTACAAGAGAGTGATGGGGAGTACACAGATTTTGAATGAGAGGAAACAATCATGCTCTACAGAAGGAGAGACGTCAAACTGCAACTTAACTGACAGGCAGAGATTAACCAGGTTGAGTAGACCTGCAGGTGTGGATTTCCTGAATGAAAGATTTTGAAATCTCAGGCCAGTGTGCACAATAATGGACACTAAAGGCCTCATACCATCAGATCACCCTTGTTTTTGCGTGCACTTTCTATTTGTGCACGTAAATGTTTGAAATAACACAGGAAACAGAAATATCAATTTCCATCATATTTAAGCTTTGACTGGAGCTCTTTTAATGACATCATCTCATTCTGTCCTCTTCTTCTGCAGTGGTTTAACGGCAGCAAATGGAGAAGTGTGTCTGACAATTTTGGAACTTTTGGGCCACTTTGTCCAGATTGGCCAGGTGTATGGAGGTGTGAAAGCAGGCAGCGTTTGAATATCTGGTATATCTGGCATCTTTGAAGGGTGCCAAAGTGTGCACTCTTACCCCGATTTGTACAACGTATCGTGTTGAGACTATAAAGACAAACAAAAGCAACTGCATTCTTGGAGAGAGACTGGGGAGGCAGTGAGATCCAGCAGGAGAAGGCTGACAGCATTCATTTTACTTTGCTTACGACTGTGTCCGTTGGTAGCAAGTATAAACACAACACAGTATACTGAGGCCTTAAAGGCTTAACTCAGCAGGTTGATGTAGATGTTGTCAGCTGTTTAGGGTCCATTATTTTAGGAGGAATATGCCTTCTGATTCATTCCGTTCTGACACATATAATTAAGAGTTTATCAATATTTACTGGCAAAACATCATACACACCATTATTCCTTTTCTGAGCCATAGTGAATTGAAAGATTCAATTATGTAAAGGAGGCTGATAAGGGATATTAGGGGATTCAACAGCTGCCTCTTTAAATGCATACTAACATCACAAAAACATGCTTGGATCCCAAAGAGTTTTTGTAAACAAGACAAAAGTTCCTCTTTCCTTCCACATACAGCATTTGACTTGGTGGATTTTGGCTCAGTGCTCACTCCTAACTCCCTACAGACATCATCATGCCGCAGCACAATCCTGAGCCAAAGTGCTATTTTACTCTCACTCACTGTAGTGTACCAACCAGCTCCTTAACACAGAGTGTTGCTGATGTAGTCCCTCTCTCTTACAGCAGCGACCCCTTTCAAGCTGCCATATGGAGGAACGAAGGGTCCATCTTTGTTGTCCCCCACCGCTGCTGCTCTCTGCAGGCTGGCTAAACAGCCTGGCCCGACTCCCAGAAACTAAGTTAAGGCAACTTTAAGTTTAGCTACACTGACTTCTTTTGTGGCCCCTGGAGCTCAGATGCTGCTGCACTGATGGGAGCTGCATTGCAACTGTGTAGATGTGGAGCAGTAGCAGATGGAGGTCTGTGAGGGGCACTCTTCCTGGACCTCGCCTTAGCAATGCTCTTTGAGGATTTTAGCAAAGCAGAATGGCCCTTAAAGGTTCTCAATAACCATTAAATGACTCAACTATGACTTGAAACTGCAAAAAGGGCGGCTGCCTGGAAATATGAACACATGGTGAAACTGTTCTAGGGCTGACAGGTTGAGAGCGGTTTACATATTCAACTGTTGGAGGCTGAAAAGTGCTCTGCAGCGTAATCACCCTGTACATTTCAATGCAGGGGCCGCTGAGAAATGAATGAATTGTCTGGAGGGTGGAGGTTTTCATCACACTGATGTAATTTAAGTTTTTGTCAGGCTACAGAAGACTGAAATCAAGCTCCACACACAGAGAGGCCTGCACTGTTTTATTTCAAATTTTCTTAAATGACGGCCCTGTTGTCAGGTTGTCCTGCTGAAACGTTTAATCTGAAGCTGCAACGTAAAAGGACAAAACATATTGATGTTTTCCTATTATTTAGCAGGAATAGCATTTTTTAAAAACCCTGTACAGTCATCTAAGACTGTAATAACCAATACCATTACTGGGGAGATGTAAATATGTGGGTTGCGAATTGTTGTCTTTTCCAAATAACTTTGTCTAACCTGAGGGTTTGTTTACAACCTATTTGATCATCTGACTGTGTTAGTGCTTATTTGACTCATTGTGGTAACATAGCCTTAACAATTACTTTGGTGGGAACAAATATAACGAATAGAAAGCTACACAAATAAAACCAATTTTGTCATAAACTGTTTTCCTTAAATATGCATGTGGTATGTTATTTGTTTTTAAATGTTGGTATTAGTCCCGTGGCTCGCATGGATATTATCCATTAGCTCCATTTGGTTTACTTGCAGCACTGTTTGCATGCTGACAAGGTTTTAGGTGAAATATAATATTTTACTGACTCCATTACTAGGACAACAACATGGGACAAGAATCATAGACAGTTTCCTGCAATCGTTTGTCCTCCTTTTAACATCTTATCCAAATGTGACAGATAAACACAGTCCAGTGTAGTGCTCGGACTTTAAATAGAGGGTTAAAGTTGGGGTTAACCCTGTCCTGTAACACTGACAAACAACATATCAGAATATTCCCACCCACACACATAAAGACACACAAGCGGTATTGTAATGTAAGCTGAGGTCATGTGGAGTGGCAGTAGCACTAAACACATCAACACTATAGCAAAAGAGGAAAGAGCACATTAATTCAGGGAAGTCGATACTTGTTAGCAGGGCCGGCTAATAAATAACTGGGTTTGGTCTTGGGGTTGGCCGATGTCTTTCAGCCGCCTGTGGCATCTTAATGTGCTGTTTTAATCAGGGCCAGTGGCTGCTAAAGGGCTTACGCTAGCACATTGCCTGCTACATTTCCCCACACGTTCCAGGGATTTACACAGAGGGCCAGTAAACCATCACCAAGCCCCTTGTCCTGCCTTGTTATTCCCATTCTCATTCCCTGTATCATAAAGTCACTGCAGCCCTGGGTAGCTTGTCACACTCAACCTCCGCTATTCTTTTTAACATTCTTTTTTTTTTTTTACTTCACAAAATTAAAAAGAGAAATGGCTGGTGTTGGGTCAGGGGCAGTAAGGAAGTCAGTAGGTTATGAGATTGGAATCCTCATTTTACCAGATCTCATCCTGTTAGGAGTTAAAAGAAATGTCTTTTTGCTGGTCTGAGGTGTGCAGCAGGCAGGGGAACAAGAAGCCAAGGGAAGTTGGATGTTAATACAGATATTGTTCAAAGATTATAGCAGGTTCGGTAAGGTTCAGCTGGCAGATTTAAGTTGCTCCCTTTCTGCACTGGTAACCATGCCAACTGCACTGGTATACTATAATAACAGCTCTGCATCGCAAAGTAGGGACACCCCTACGAAAGAAGCCAAATGGCAGTCTATTGGCCCACAAACCCAGGATAAGCTTCTCATCAGTTTGGGAACAGCAGGCTGCTTATGGGACAAAACACTTTGCAGAGGAGAGGATTTTGACTCACCGACTCATTTTCATACATATTGTTTCCAACTTTTGGGGTTGGATAAGCTAATGGCAGCAGCAGAGTTTTTCAAGTCAGTGTTTTTCAGCAGCAACCTAGTCTGATTTCCTTTAATAATTTCACCCTCAGTGTCACTTTGGCTTGTGATTTCAGTGCAACTTTAAATAGGGTCACAAACAAAAAACAAAAAACAACACTAAACCAAATCAATGCATGTTGATGGTTCATAGTTATGAAAATAAAATATATCAGCTAAGATCCTGAGAGTGGAAGCTGGCATTCAAGGCGTTGTCTGAGAGACTTGATTCAGACAGACCCACTTGCTTGCAGTGGATCGGACATACAATCCACTGAATCAACCAATGTACCAACCAGGAGTTCCACAGTTTGGGAAATTAGATGTAATTGATACTAGGGCTGCCCCTAACAAAAGATTGTCCTAGTAGACCACTAACTGAGCTAACTAGCAAATGACAGAGCCTACAGTTACCAGCAGTACCATGTATTGTAATAACACAGACATACAGTATAATACAGCCATGAGCAGTCATGGTGCACATCGGTAGTGACTGTAAGCGTGTACACAGGGGATCAGACCCAAAATGCAGACACCAAGACAGAACAGGTATAGTTCATGGAGGCAGTCCAAACACAAAGCAAACAAATCCAAAGTGCACAGGCAAAAATCCGAAGACCATACATCCAAAAGATGTCCACCATAGGAAGAAAACCAAGAAAACAGGCTGTAACGCTTAACAATGTACAAAGGATGAACTGACAACAAATAATAAAGAGACATAAGTACACGAGGTCGGTCACTAACAAGGCACAGGTGGAAACACTTAGATAATCAAGACAGACAGGCAACAAAGTTGAGATAAGACACAGGAGGCAGACAATTTCAAAATAAAACAGGAACAAACAGAACTTCAAACCAAACCATGACAGTGACTTACGTGTTACAAGATAAAAGGTCCGGTTGCAACAATCCTCTGATACTTTTGACTTTCAGGTTGTTGTTTTTTTTCCTGCCAGTTACTGACCATTGAAAACTTGGTTGACTAAGCAGTACTGTACTGAGCAGTGGGAACATGGATTTTAAGACTTTGCCAATGTACAGTTGGTCTTGCTGCACTTGAGGTGGTAGATTTGAGTGTTGGAAGAATGGATGCAAATGTTAGGCATACTTATATGTTCTGGGAGGGGGGGATGGGAAACAGGAGGAAACAATGGATTTTACCAACGGCACCGCTATGGATCGTTAGAGCTGAGGTGAAGAAAATGGGGTAGGAAAGGTATGATTTATGAAATCTTGTTTACTAACTCAAGAATAGTTAGACAAGGGAAATTGTGTTGTTCGTGTGGGTCACAGCACATTCTGTATCTTGGAAATGAGAGAGGAGAGAAATTTGCAAAGGAAGCAGTAAAAACAGAATTGTTTAAATCAATATAAAATAATCAAAATGAGAGGGGTAAGGCCATAGTGTGGAGAAAAGTAAATCAACAGTGGCGATGGCAAAAGGATAACATAATGCAAGGGAGACATACCTAGATAATCAATCCAAAACATAGTAGGTATGTTAAGAAGTAGTACAAAAAAATGGAAATAGCAAGTAATTAAAAGAAGGAGGAGAATTGGGCACAGCAACCTTAACAGTACGCTATTCATCATAAGAAAACATCCAACGGGTCTTTGCAATCTAAGTCACGAGGCTGAGATAGTCAATCATAAGTCACGAGGCTGAGATAGTCAATCATAAGTCACGAGGCTGAGATAGTCAAGCATATCACTATATCATGCAGGACATTGACAAGCCAATAGTCGTGTTTCCATCAACATTTTTTAATACGCGTTTTTAAGCATCGTATTAGTAAAGGTTGATGAAAACGGCAAAATAAAAATAAAAACTTCCTTAATTTCGCAAAAATGTTTTTACGCTTGCTTAAGGTGGTTTTTGCTTTTTCTAATGCGCTTATGTGCTAAATGGGAGATGGAAACAAGTAGCAACTTGCCCTGTTGAAACACATTCCTGAGGACCTCTCCAATTTTCTCAGATCCATGAAACTGATTTTGTTTCTAGTTTGCAACCCCATCTTCTTGTCTATTACAGCCACGTGTAATGTCAACGACTGACGTATCTACGCTTTGCATCTACTGGTTTATTCACTCCAAACCAGCTGATGGAAATGTGCCTATTTCGGATTGTTATTTTGTCTTTTTTTGCGACATTTCAAAAATACTCTTAAAATTTGCTCAACAATTAGATGAAACATGGCTATTATAACACAATTACAGAAAATAGAGTGGGAAGAGAACAATGTTAAAAGTATATAAAATGCTGAGAGAGTCTTCCAGGGAGCTAATTGTTATTTAATTGTTAAGGACGAAAGGCCTGGAAAGACGGCTTTAAAGGAGACCTATTATACGGCTTTTCCAGTCCTATATTGTAGTTCTGTGACTGAGCGTTGCCGTTAGTGTGGGAGCACATGACCATATATGGAACACCGGCTCAGTCTGGCTCGGTATTACGTAGAAAGGTGCCCTTGGTAGAAAAAGCAGTTCAAAACAGAGCGTTCAGAAGAGGAGGAAATCTCACAGTGATTTTGTATAAATGCTTTAATCTCATTTTTTTAAAACGTCATAAAATGTGGAAAAGCACAATAGGTCTCCTTTAAAATGAAAGGACGCTGAGGCAGAATAAAACCTGACGGAGGCACTGTGGTTGCCTGCTGCCATAAAATCTCAAAGAAAAACGAAACGTTAATACGAGGACTGACGTGTAAGGCAGAGCTTCTTCGGCCGTGACGTCATCTGCGGATGCAATGTTAGGAACCTGGATGTGCTCCCAGGAAGAAGGACAGTGGTGTTTTGCTGCTACTCTGTGAACAGCTGAAAAGTTGTGCTGTATTGTCAGAGTGGTGGAAAGGACTGTTTCGCTGACTGAGAGCGTGCTTTAGGTGAGTGACTGTCCTCTTGGATGTGTTTGGAGCTGTCGGAGCATTGGCAGGATGGAGGGATCTTGGTCGTTTGAACGTCTGGACCTCCAATGAGTTGGCAAGAAGTGTCTGGAAGGGGTGAAATGCCAAAGACGGGATCTTCCTCTGGAGCTGCTGGAAGGCGAAGGTATGTTGGAATTGTCAGAGGATGAGGGAGGGGACTATGAATTGCTGAGTGCTGACAAGGTTGGATGTTTGTAGATGGAAAGGACTCCAACTTCAGGAGTTGGCTAAATTTCAGATCACTATCTGAGGTTAAGAAGGAGCTCCTGGTCCATCGTTTAAGGTAAGCGTGTTCTGTATTAGTCTGTCGCAGGTCATGTGCAAACTGAGTTAATGAGGAGCAGATAAGGTGTGCTTAAATACTTTTGTTGTGAAATGGGATTGAAGTGTGGTCTTTGTTTCCAAATCTAGCTATAAAACTTCAATTAGCTTAGCTTAGTGCTTCAGATTTAGGTTTCCTCCTTTTGTCCTTCCCATGAATATTTTACCAGGCCAGATACAATGAGTCTCTGGTGCCCTGATTACTGTCTGTCCATGGATGTATGTGAGAATGCCAACGACGGTCTTTTAGACTCAGCCTTAGGTGTCTCCAACTACCATAATGACTTTCATCACAACAGCCAAGAGTACCAACGAACCAAGCGGTATCGATCATCTTGACAGTGACCCCAGAGGTTAAAGAGCTGGGATTCCCTGCCAGTCAGTCAGAACTGAAAAAGCCTCTTGGATGAGAGACGAAACATCTTTTTAGTATCTTCAACCAACTCCAGTTGCTCTTTATTTTAACCAGTGCTGGCTTTGACTCCGTTTTGCAGTTACCCTCATCTCTGCTGTCAGAGTAAAAAAGGCTGATAAAATAAACGCGCTAATTTCCATCAAAAGTAAGCCATGCTCTGCACAATGAGAGGATTCTGTTAATATATCAGAATCAATCCAATGATCATCTGACTAGATGTTTGTAGTGTGTAGCCTGCATTGACTAAATATGCTATGCCATTAATGGAAAGTGAAAGTATTTCTGCTGGCTTGTAAAAGGGCGATGCAGGCTGCCTTAAACGGGTGGTTGGTTCCTCTGTGGTGGTGTTTCTTACTCGATGCCTTGCTGTAGATCACCCTGGCTGTCATTTGGATGGCGTGCCGTGTTCACGTGTGATGTCTAACATAAAGATCCTTTCGCCTTTGCAAGTCATTTCTGCGGTAAGCCCCCGCACTGTTCCTATCGTCTTTTGCTTTATCTCTTGTGTATTGTAAAGTTGCTATGTCTGTCATTTTAAAGAGTATTAAAGTGGTTCAGTTCCTTAATAATATCCTGTGGGAAACATCCCCCCAGGTGGCGGAGTTGACCTATGAAACTACAAGTTTAATTTTTAACATTTTGGTTTGTTTCAGTATGTTAATTTGTGAGCTTTTAGGGTGTGCAGATTTTGGGGCCACCCTAGCCGCTTCTCCCTACTCCCTAGTCTTTATGCTGTAGTTTATTGAATCACGCCTCCATTGTCAGATCAGACATGAGTGGTATCAAAACTCTGAGTGACTGAGTGCATTCCCAAACAGTTTTAGTCATGGAGTGGCTGTGCCTCAGGAGACAGGGCAGGTTGTCAACTGATCACAGGGTTGGCAGTTCAATCCCTACCTCCTGCTATGTACATGTCAAAGCGTCGTTGGGCATAACACTGAACCCCAACTTGAAATGAATTCATAATTTTTTTTTTATTATTTGGAATTTAACATTGGGGGTGCCTGAGCCCAGGCAGAGCTATTGCTTTCTCCTAGTTGACCATACTGATTCAGTGACATTGGTAGTTCACTGGTTGATCATGTCTATCTAAAAACACAGTTCCTTTTCTTCATAGCCCATTCCCTCCTCTCTTTTCCTTGCTGCACAGTGTGAGCCACCAGCTGTAAAACAATTGAACAGTGGTGGGAGGTGTCGAGCTCTTTGCTCTTATCACAAATCACAGAGCTGTGTTGCTTCTGACAGGGATGCAGGGGTGGGGTGAGGGGTTGTGTGGGTCACAGACCGGCACTTTCTTCTTTTGTTAGCCCTGATCAGGAGAGCCAGGCAACAGATGTCAGGCTTTTGAATTGGCTCCTGAAATGTGACCCCGAGGTCAAGGTCCTACGCCCCTCTCCCCTACTCATCCCCCCACCATCAGCCCCACACCCACAGCCTTTACACTGCTAGGGCTGCATACTGCACAAGGCTGTTAGTGTGGAGACCAACCTAGGGTGGACAGCCTTGTTAGCAGTGCTGGGGAAGTTATTCTGTAAAATTTGTCCATTAATAATCACTCTTTAATTTGAAGGACTTGTTGGCCAACAGAACCTGAAAATGGTTTCAACCAAGAACGGTGCAAGTAGTTCTTATTTTGAATCATGTAAGTACAAAACCACTTGCTACACTTATAATGTATACAGGTGCATCTCATAAAATTTGAATATCGTAGAAAAGTAAATTTTTGTATTTTTGTAATTTTATTCAAAAAGTTAAACTTTCATATTCATTGCACATAAATATTTCAGGATTTTTTTTGGTTTAATCTTGATGATTACGGCTTACAGGTCATGGAAATAAAAAATCTAAATATTATAGCAGAATAAAGAATGTACATTACTGAAATGTCGACCTTCTGAAAAGCTGAAAAGTTCTGAAAAAGGTTAATTTATTCACTTAGTACTTGGTCGGGGCTCGTTTTGCACACATTACTGCATCAATGTGGCGTGGCATGGAGGCAAACAGCCTGTGGCACTGCTGAGGTGTTATCGAAGCCCAGGTTGCTTTGATAGCGGCCTTCAGCTCGTATATATTGTTGGTCTGGTGTCGCTCATTTTCCTCTTGACAATACCCCGTAGATTATCTATGGGGTTTAGGTCAGGTGAGTAGGCTGGCCAATCAATTACAGTAATGCCTTTGACAAGCAAACCAGTTACTAGTGGTTTTGGCACCGTGGGCAGGTGCCAAGTCCTGCTGGAAGAGAAAATCTCCGTAAAGCTTGTCAGCAGATGGAAGCATCAAGTGCTCTAAAATCTGAATAGATGCTGCAATGACTCTGGACTTGATGAAACACAGTGGAACAACACCAGCAGATGACATGGCACCCCAAATCATCACTGACTGTGGAAACTTCACACTGGACTTCAAGCAACTTGGATTCTGTGCCTCTCCACTTGTCCTCCAGACTCTGGGACCTTGATTTCCAAATTCTTGAATTGGCTTTGCTTGACAATCCTCTCAAGGCTCAATCCCAGAAATTTTCCTACCACACTTTAAACTCCAGTCAACTTTCCATGAAAATGCTTTGATCCAGCACTCTGCCAACAGCCAGTCCTTTCAGCATTGACCTTCTGTGGCTTACGCTCCTTGTGGAGGGTATCAGTGAGGGTCTACTGGACAGCTGTCTAGTCAGAAGTCTTACCCATTATTGGGATTGTGTGTCCTGAAGCAGACTGAGAGATTAAAGGCCCTTCTCATGTTGACATGATACATTCTTTATTCTAATATTTTAAGATTTAGATTTTTGATTTCCAGAACCTGTTAGCCGTAATCACCAAGATTAAAACAAAGCTATAGCCTTAAATATTTCACTTTATGTGTAATAAATCTAGAATATAGGAAAGGTTAAATTTGTGAATAGAATTAGGGAAATAAATACATTTTGGGTATTATTGTCTTTACACTTGTTAAAGCACTTTGTAACTTGTTTTTGAAAAGTGCTCTACAAATAAGATTATTATTATTATTATTTTTCCACAATATTCTTATTTGCATGAGATGTATTGATTCTAGGTGTAGCATCCCAAGTATAGCAAGTGGTATCGTACATACATGATTCAGAATGAGAACTGCTCGCATCTTTCTAGGTTGAAACCATTTTCAGGTTCTGTTGGCCAACAAGTCCAAATTAAATGACAAAATGTGTTTGGACTTTAAAATGGCACAGAGATAAGACACCCCTATTAGCAGGACACCATCACTTGTCTGTTTGTTTAAAAACTGTCACAAATAAAGTACATCTCTTTGGAATTGACAAGACTAATGTTACTGTTACTGGTTTAGTGAAAGATCCTGGAGTGGATTGAAATTATTAATAGAGAGACTGTTTAGGGGCAGTTCCTCGTGATTCTTCTTGTTCTTGTTCTTCGTTTCTGATTGTTCTTTAAAAGACAGTCTCCTCTAGGCTAATACAACCCTTTTTATGATGTCTAATTGCATTGTCATGGAGTTATAACAATCCAATATTTATGGATACATTTAATGAAATGTCCCTTTCTATCAAATGGTTACACAGTCATATTTGGTGGAAAGGGCTGTGATCCTTGTAGAAGCTCTCAAATAATCAAGCAGCAATGAGATTCTGCTGAGAGACCTAGTCCCCTCTTAACAAACACCAACATGAGCATTAGATCTTATTCAAACAATTCGACAATACCAAAAGCATGGCACATGACGGGAATGAATTTGCGACAGTGAAGTATTAGTGTCAGGTTATAATGCCCACTGTGTGAACACCTTTATGAATATAGGATGTTACTGATCAACTCTTAGCCAAGCAGTTGTTAATGAGCCAGTGATGGTGAAAATTCACTCTAAAGATATAAAGTGAGTGTTATAGCACAACTTCCATGTTTACCCTTCTTCTCTGGCTCTTTAAGTTTTGTCATCCATTGTTAGACTGACAGAAGAGTGAGGAGAGGAGAGTAGGTGTAGAGAGTCAGATCAAGAAAGACAGACAGAGAGAGAGGGGAGTGTGTGTTCTGCATGGCTAAAGCTGCTCTCTCACCCTGGGAATGGCAACATCAATAGAGCAGAGGGGGATATTAGCCCAGGCATAGGTTACCCAGGAATTAATGAACTTTCAGTCGGACTCCTTATCCCGTCGTATTGACAGGATGAAGTCGGAAAGCCTCGCCGATCCTCAGCACTCTGCTCCCGAGTGGAAGAACAGAGAGGGAGAGTTTCCTGAAATGAAAAAGCAATGGTTCTTATCTCTGAGACAGGTTGTAAGAAGGGCCGGTGAACAAGGCAGAGGGCACACACACACACATGCTATAAAATCTCTAAGTAAGAAAGTGCTCGGCAGGCCTGACCGTAGTGTGTAGAACACTTGGCTCAGGTCAGATAAAAGCAGTCTGGAATAAATCATTCTCTCACTGCTGCGATCATGTGTGTATGTGTGTGTGTGTGTGTGTGTGTGTGTGGCTGGTGGGGGTTGGAGGCAACCTGATCCACATCTCTCTGTATGTATTGTCTGTGAGGAAAACACTAGTCTCATATGTGTAGACATCATTTTCTATACTTTCATTCCATGACATTTTTTTCATTATTTATGTTTAAAGCAGACTCAGCATTTCAGATCGGAAAGCGTCCAGCCAGACAAATCAGCCAGATACAAGAAAAGGTCCTGACGCTGCCCCCTTAAACTCTAAGAAGAAAATGAACAAATTAAACTAGGTGCTGTTGATGTAAAAATAAATCTGTCAATTTTACAGACTCAATTTCAGAGGACAGTGTATGAGAAAATTTACATTCTTAGTAAATTACAGATTGAAAATCTGAGCTCATGTGGTCCATAACATCCTACTTAGCTGTGTTATAGGATGGGTATGCTTTATTTACCTTGTGCAAACTATGCACATTTACACATTTTGTTTGTAACCAGGGTAAAGCAGTGTTGTGGCCAAGCTCTGTAGTCTACATGGACACCATGTACACTAAATTTGGGAAACCCCAACTCAGATAGTGTCCCACAGCACAGTTTTCCTATGAGGTATGTTCATTCTGCAGTTCTGCAGCTCACTACTTAATGCAGGAAGAAGTTTGCCCTTTAACTGCGTAACTGACTTACAGTACGGTAGTTTTTGTCTTGTTGGTGACCAACAGTTAATGTTCGCTTTTTAAAACTGGAACCACAATCTTTGACCATAACCAACTTTTAACCATAGTTTACTACTCATAACCCTTTCCTTACCCATAACCATAAAGCAGTTGCCATGTGCAGAGAATTGTAAAAACAACATTTTCATCACTAATCATAATCTGCAGAATCATGTCTGGCGACAGGGTTATGTCCAGAATCAAAAGGACTTGGAATGACTTCATATCATATCAAGAGAACCATCTCTTCATGCCATGGATATACTTTGAATCAATCTGACAGGAGGGAAAGGTGTGTTTAGCAGACAGAAATCTGCTGTGGTCAACACGGAAACATTTGGTTCAGAAATTACGCTGTGTCAGAGGGAATGTGAGTTTATCTGAAAGCAGTAAATAAAACACTGTACACTTCTGATACTAACTGTTATTGCTTAAAACATTTAAGTGTTAGTACATTTGGTGAAGGGTCCTTTATGACTTTCTTATTACTCTGAGTGAAAAGAAAAACCCAAGTGTGTTGTGATGAAAAGTGAAGCAGGTTTGAACTGTCACTAAACAGAACAGTCGGTATTTGCAGTGAAGAGTTGACATACTGCCCGTGGATCCCCCCTCGCCCACCCACGTATACACTCACTGCCTTCCTGACCTCATCGAGCACAGTCTTTTTGTTGCATTTTAACTGTCCTGCTAATAGAAATTTGACATTTGGGAAGCTTTCATGAAAAAAATGGTGGTGGGGGGGATCTAATCTCTAACCTTTTTTTAATGAAGCTAAACAAGAAAAAAAAAATCTTGAGTGGCAGGGAAAATGCTTGGCATGTGTTGTGTGATCCTTCGCCCGCTGCACAGATATTAAGACTTTTGAATGAATAAATTAGCAGAAGAAGCAGACGCCAAATCCTTCCCTTTGTGATTAAAGAAATTCCATCCGATTTTTTATTAGAAGGGGTGTTGCAAAGAAAAGAAAATGGTATTCTTTTGGGTGACCTGCCCTTATACACACACACACACACACACACACACACACACACACACACACACACACACACACACACACACACCATCACCTCACAATTCTCCCGCTTTAGTCCATTTATTCAACACATTTCTCCGGGGCACCACTGCTATTCTGTCTGTCTGTGGCTGCACAAAGATTAGTCCTCTGCTGTGATTTAAAAAAGACCAAGTAAAAGAAGGAAAAAGGGTAATCATACTTCTTCCATTCTTCAATCATTTCTGAAAAGAGAATTTCCTCTAATTCTCTACATAATAATGGGTTTACCGTCTTTATTTGTAAGTGGATGGGTCTGCCTTAATTACAGTCATTGGAGACCCTACACTCTGCTCTTGTAATCTCCAACATATCGGCACTTGATGAGATGACTGTTTAATAGGTGGTAATATTTCAATTTTCAAAATGTGATCGCCCTTTGTTGATATCACTTTCTATGTAATTCAGTGTTATGTGATTTGCAGAGGTGCAGAAATTGAGTCATAATGAACTCACATTTTAATATCCACATTTCAGTAATTATGACAATACACACTTCTCTTCACTTCTCTTTTTTTCCTGCATAATGTCGCAATTACTGCAGCAGCACTTTCTGTAAGAGGACCAACACAGATGAATTAATACATAGCAAGCAGAGGGGGTGGACTGTGTGGGAGACGTCACAAAGATGAGACAAAGTTGAGGATCAGTGAACAATTGAACTACACTACAGGTTTGCGCTGACTTCTGCCACTCACACACACCATACTTTTGATGATTTTGATTATGGATTAAATGAAAGGAATGAATGGAGAAAGAATAGAACATACAAATAGATTTTTTTTTTAAATCAACGAATAGGTGTATGAATGAACGTTTCCGTGAAAGACTGAATGTGAATAACAGGCGACTGAATCAATCAACAAATCAGGCAACAATTTAACACAGCAACAAACACAAAACGTGACTATTACAGCAGAATTCGATGAATGAATGAATAAAAGAAGGAACATTCAATGATGATGCCGCGACCCTGTGCGCAGGAGAAGCGGTTGACGATGAATGGATGGATGGACATTCAATGATGGATGGTTGAATGAATGGATGTCTTGAAGTGAACATGTGGGCAAAAGAGCAAACAAAAACCTTAACCAGAACGAATGAACTAATGAACAAATATTCTGATGAATTAATGAAGAAAGGGAGGAACAGATGACTGAAATATTAAAAAGGAGTGAATGGATAAACAAATTATTGAGTAGAGTAAGAAATAAAAAGGAGCAAATTTTTTTTAAATGCATAAACACAGATGAATAAATAAATGTCTTTATGAATGGCTGAAAAGGATTGCTTCCTTTACCCATTCATTCAACAAAATATTAGGAAAAATGAATCAGGCAACGTTAAAAAAAAGTAATAAATAAATGGTTTAATGAATGAATGTTGATGAGTGAATAAATGTTTTGAAAAATATATAAATAAAGGGGGCAACAAATGAAACATTTCTTCCTTTTCTCATGTATTCAACAAAACATTCAAAATAAATGAATGAATAAAAACATGGGTGAGTTACTGGCAGAGTTTAGCTTCTGGGAAGTAACACTAAAACTCAAATAGATTGAAAAAGAAACATTAATAACACAGTTAACTGCCTTTGATATGTTATTATTTCCAATTTTTCATTTCCCTAAAAATGTATGCTGCTCTGTCTTCCAACTCTAAGCTGTGGTGAAAAGGTGATGTCTCCGAAACAGCAGCTGGCTCCTCTTGTCGTATGCCTTTAAAAAAAAATCTTTTTTTTGTTCTTACCTTTTACCAGTGTATGTCTATGATGCAGAATTATTCAAATCCTTTCTGCTTTATCCACCATCCACCATTGGCCTTAATGAAAGCAGTGTATGACTTTTCTCTGAGGCCTTTGGGAGTTGACATCATGGATGTGGGTGTGTGTGTGTGGGTGGGGGGGGTTGAAAGAGCACCCATGCATCCTCAACGCAGGTCCACCTTGAAGCCTTCCTCACTGACTTGTCCTCAGAGCTGAGACCTGGAGAGGAGGAGGAGGAGGAGGAAGCCTTCATCCTGCCTCCTTCTGAGGTGCTTTCTATTTGCATATGAAAAAGTAAAAGCCCCTGGTCCTCCCCAGCCAAACAGATCAATTTGCATCCACTAGAAAAACAAGAGTGAACAACTGGAGAGCCTGAATAACCAGCAGCCACGTTTGGAACAGAAGAACAAAAACTCAAACCATAATGTATATACATTTGGAATAGGGCTCTCTGGAATAAATCACACTAGTGCAGTTCCCGTTCACAGTGGCTGATAAAATGCTTCCCTGCACTTTTTAGACACACTTGGTCTCACATTGGTTTCACCTACAGCATTAATTACACTGAAACTACACGACAATGGCGGAGATACTGCTAGATATTCACAATCTTCATAAAACTCTTATAACTCTGTTTCAACACATCCGTTTCTAACGTATCAAACCTGTGTTACATTTACATTACATTACATGTACTCATTTAGCAGATCCAAAGCGACTTACATTTGAGGAACAACATCCAAGCATCAACAGAGCATCAAATACAGCACAAGATCTCCAACTGACAATACATACCAGTAAAAGCAGCAATAAATAGTAGTAAAAGCCCACAGCACATATCACATCAATAGGTTTAAATACCTAGGGAAAGAAGCAAGTGCAATCAATACAAGATAATTGTAAGGGGATAGAAGAAGAAGAGCACAGGAAGTGCATGTTAGAGGTTAGGAGTTAGAGGTGTTATAAGAGGAAGTGTTCTCAGAAGAGATGAGCTTTCAAGAGCTTCTTGAACTTAGAGAGGGACGCCCCTGCTCTGATGGCGTGTGGTAGCTCGTTCCACCATCGTGGTGTCACAGATGAGAACAGGGACTGGGATTGCTTTGTGTGAAGGGATGGCAGAGCCAGGCGGCGTCCGTTGGAGGAGCGTAGCGGCCGAGAAGGAACGTAAGTTTGTATTATGGAGTTTAGGTAGATGGGTGCAGACCCAGTAGTCACTCTGTATGCAAGCATTAGTGACTTGAATCTGATTCTGGAGGCCACGGGGAGCCAGTGGAGGTCACTGAGTAATGGAGTGACATGAGTCCTTTTAGGCTGATCAAAATCCTGTTCTCACTCCCCGACTCATCACACATGGACCCGTGGTCAAGACCCCGTCAGTTTGTAACGCACTGGGATCCCTATAGCGTCATAGTTCAACACAGTGGTGGAAGAACTGTTGCATCGGGTTTTGACAGTAAAGGCAGATATATGATATTTAACAGAAAAGACTGAGTAAGGAGGTGGGTGGAGGGCTGGAACCCGAACTTTGAAACAGGAGAGCGGTGTTCGTGTCCCGTGTGAAACAAAAACTCAACATTGAATATTTTTATTTAAGTTAGGCAAGTGACGTTAGTTAACTTACATGTAAACTTTAGTTATTTTAACCCAAACCATGATCTCTTCCTAACCTGAACCAAGTACTTTTTGTGCCTAAACCTAACCAAATTGCAACATTTCACAACTTTAATAATGTGCCATTTCAAAATAACGATGTTTGGAAACACATTTATTTTGAATGTCTAACCGGACATTGCATACTGTATTTCTTGTAGCTAAGTGTTGCTAACTTAAATGCGGAGTCCTAATCGTCTTGAAATGACGTTAAAGGGCTACCCAGGGCGTTAAAAACCGACGTGTCGGGAGTGAGAATGTGTTGACGGAGCAGCGCTCATATCTAGTTTATTAATGGGCCAAAACCATGCCAAACGAGATAAAAAGATAGTACGAATTAACATCAACCACTGCAATAGTACAAAAATGTGGACTCTTAAAATCATGTCTTTGTCATCTAAAGCTGTACTAGTAAATGTAATAGTAGATTATATTGTTTTATTTTGTCTTATATGGCTGGGTCATGAAAAATATGTCAGCCTGAACAAATTCACTCCCCCCAGTCACATTAATTCAATTCAATTCAATTCTGTTTTATATATATATTTTGCCAATTTATAACAGAAGTTATCTCTTATAGCACTTTTCACATAGAGTAGAGACCGTCTTTGTAATATTATTTACAGAGACACAACAATTCCCACCATGAGCAAGCACTTGGCGACACAGGCAAGGAAAAACTCCCATTTTACAGGTAGAGAAACCTTGAACAGAGCCGTGACTTGGGATGGCCGACCTACAGTCATTTCTTTTTGTGATAGTGTACTGCAGTCCTGGTCCATATTCTGAACTTTTATCTGAATTCTCAGAGTTCTTATCAAGTTTAGTCCTTAAACAAGTACTTATTATAGGTGATTTTAATATCCATGAAGTCAACAATGATAGCTTTAGTGCTGTATTCATCACATTATTAGATTCATTTGGCTTCTGTTAGAGTGTTCGTAAACCCACTCACTGTTTTAACCAACCTGTGTTATCCATTCCTGATGGAAATACAGTGAGTACAATAGGTCGAAACTGCACCATCAAATAATAATGAAATCAGATAGCATTCTCATTTGGTTTAAGTAAAATCTTTACTGTACAAAACATCACTTTTGTTGCTTGCCTTAATGCACTCCATTGTAAGTATGTATGTGTCAAGTGGAGTCAGCTGTCCCTATATCTTCACAATTTAAAATAACACGAGGACTAAACTGTTAAAACTAAAACATAACATTTGTACAACTATATACAATAATTTCCCTTCAACGTTAGGGGACAGCACTGGTGAAGGTTAAATGAAACTACTTGATGTCTCTAGCTGTGTTTCTGAATCTATTGTCCAAGTAAAACACATTTCTTTCACACTGCTGCGCAGAGCCTGGAGCTACTGTGGCTGAAGCTAGAGAGTACAGCCCTTTGTCCTACAAGGTGTACCAGAGCATACACACACACACACACACACACACACACACACACACACACACACACACACAAACACAGAGTGCAGGTCATGGATCAGCATATTGCGGCTGGCATAAACTCTTAAACTCTGGAAAGCCAACACATGAAATGACAGCAGATACAGACTAGATCTTCTGATGGTTCTGATGGACTCTGATCCTTTACAAAAGCAAACTCATGTTCTCTACAAGAAGTTACATGGTGGGAAAAAATGTGTCTGTACAACTATAAATAGTACATCCATTGTATTCTCTATGTGCCAAATACAAAATATGTACAAATATAAAATGTTTATGTATTTGTATCTCAAAATTCATCTTTTTTCTCTTCAAACATTATAGATTGTTTATCCAATCAAATATGGTTTGTGGTGATCAGTAATGTTACTTGAACCGACCAATCACAGCCTGGATCGGGCGGGACATTAAAAATTATTGACAGATAGGTGTCATTTAAACTGGGGATGCTGATATCTGTTAAATGTCATCAGTGTTTCTTAAGCAAAAAGCTAACAGGACAGGTCATTTTAACAGATTTGTGCATTGCTGGTAGATTTAGTTTCGTCCTTGCCCGCAAGCTAACTCATGACTGTTAACCAACTCATTACTCCTTATCATAGCTAGACCAGCTATACACCAAAAGGTTATGTATCGTACATCTGGTTTTGGATTAGATGTGGTAGGGTACAGTGAAACAGTAAACTAAGTGATATGGTGAAACAAACAAACATTACAGTACAATACAATTCCACGAAAGCCTGGGCACAGCGAGCACAACGGTGATTCAGTGGTTACACCTGCTTGATTCTTGTCAGCGTGTTCTCTGTCTGTCTTCAAGGGTTTCCTGTGGGTGCTTCGCTCTTTCCTTTTCTCCCCAGGCTCAGATACAGTATCCAGTCTCATCATATTTTGAATCGTAATCTTAGGCTTCCTCCTCTTCCTCCTGGCTTTACTCCTGTAGTTACTCCCGTGAGTCTCATCTTCTTCTTCCCTCTGCCTGATCCTTCAGGCCTCATCCTCCTCACTTCCTTCCTCTGACCTCCCACTTTTGTCGGCCCCGGACTTCTAGTTTCCCTCGAAGTGTCCTGGTCTTGGATCGCTACTCCTACAGATTCTTCTCATCTCTTTTCCTGGCCTCTCAGTTTTGTCCAAGCCTCATTCCCAATAGCTCTCACTCAGGGCTCACTTTCCCTCCTGGCCTCTCTGTGCACCAGCCATCTCTGCTATCACCATAACTGGTAGAATCAGAGGGCAATTAACGTCATGGCTGATGGCGGTATTTATGTTAAACTGACTACTGTCAGATTCACTCCATTATTCATAAAGGCAGAGGGCATGAATTACCGTCAGATTGAGAAATCATATGTTATGTCTATCCAGGACAGAGGAGAGAGAGGGACAGGAGAGAGATGAGAGGAGTATGATGGGAGTGATGAATTGAGGAAGGAGGGATGAAGAATAGCAATGACTGTGAGGAGGGAGAAAACAGACCAAGGCAGTATTTCAAATGTATGTGCTTGAGAACAGGAGTTAACAACATTTGCTTCATGTCATATTGTCTTTGTGTCACGCATACAGTAAAACCAAACATTTCACCAGACGGAATTTTAAAATTGTATGATTGTGCAGAACTCTGGATACCAATGACTACATGCCCACCCCTGCCCGCAACCATTAAAATTAGTTGTTATTCCATTAAAATAATTTGATTTTTTTAGATTTTAGAGTTCACATCCTACTAATCCTCTTGGTTTCTGTTAATCATGACCACTATCCCAACCTTAACAAATATTTTTAGTTGCCTATACTTAACCAGACTTTAATTATAGAGGTGACAGATCAGAAAACTGTAATTTGCATAAACCTTTTCCTATTTGGTAGACTTAGATGTTACAGAAAATAATTTAATGATGACAGGACAACATGTGAATATATTTGTTGAATATGCTTCATCTTGTGAAGGCCAATTACTGTTTGAATAGATTTTAACTGGAGCCAGCCTCAATATAATGGTGCTGCATGGGCCTATAGAGACCGTCAGTTGTCTCTGTGCTCTCTAATGCCGAGCAGCCATTGTTTTCCCACCCCTTCCATTCAGCAGCTCCTTGAAGACTGTCAGCTGGTTGCGGTTTGGATGGGACTGCTCCAGTTTGGCCACAGTCGCCTCTCTCTGTGGCCAGCTTTTACAAGCTTTGGTTAAGCAGAACAGAAACAGAGGAACTGAATGAATAAAAAGAGGAAATAAATGGATTTTAATTAATTGTCCATATAAAGGGCAAAACCCCATTGTGGTTATGTTTTTTCATTTCTCTTTTTCTCTGTGTTCAGCATCACTTCAGGGAAGCTCTGAGAGCCCGCTTGCCGGCTGGCCCGGCCAAGGCCTCGCAGAAACACACAGCATATGCCAATCCCACAATCCACCCTGCTCAATCAGGTCTCTCTCTCTCCGTTTCTCAGCAGTGGCAGGGGGCTCGAATCAGCCACTCATTAAGGTGAACTGTGCCAAGGCCTGTGCTGCTCACTGCCAAGGCTTCAGTGGCTGGGTGTGTGATGGTAAAATCAGTGTGTGCATGTGTGTGTGAGCTGGTTCCAGAGGATTCCAGGTCGGAGGGAGGTCCTGGGGTACATCCAGGAGGAGGAGGGTGTTGGGCCTTGGTTCACCTTCTCCTCCTGGGACTCCTCAGTAGTGGCTCCGGTGGGGATGGATGGATGGATGGGAAGGAGGGCGAGTTAGCTGCTGTGTGGGAGACAAGGAGACTCTAGGAGCAGCTCATTCTCACCAGAAAAACGGCCATATAGGTTGATCATACAGCAGCTTATTATGACCCATATTTATGTTTATCCCCTTGACGCCTGAATTTATTTACAATAATATAATAAATATATTAAATATAAGAAAATTAATTGTGTTTTTGCTTTCAAGCTGATGCCAAGTTAGGTAGAAATGATTAATTTATCTATATTACATACAGTAGATATAAATTTAGGTTTGATGCAAATAAGCAACAACAGGCATAAACCAGTGCTTGCAAAAGGTTCCTAGGTACGTATCGAATATGCACAAAGTGGCATTTGGGGAATACATACGCTATCTCGGATGCAGTCTGAGCAGTGTGAGGCGAATTCGCGACAATTGGCATAAAGGGGTTCTTGTTAGGCCTCGACCTATAGCGGCTGTATGACGTAGCAGAGGCGGAAGGCAGGTGACGTAGTATGAAGAATAAGTCGTGACTTAAGTTACATAAATGGTCTGTACTTGTATAGCGCCTTTCTAGTTTTATGATGCTTTTACTCAACATCACATCCCCTTCACACACTGATGGCAGAGGCTAAGGTGGAAACAAACATCCACCCAGCAATGGAACAGCCATCAGGAGAAATGTGGGGTTCCATATCTTGGCCAAGGACACACGATATGCAGACTGAAGGAGACGGCGACTGGGGGACTGAAGCGTCAATCTTCCGATTAGCAGGGAACCTACTCTACCTCCTAAGCCACAACCGCCTACATCAAGTTACTCATGTAATGTACTTATTTTAACTCAAACCATGACGTTTTCCTACACCTAACCAAGTAGGTAAGAATGGTCATATATGTCCTTTTGTTATATACATACATACATACATACATATTTCGCAAACAGCTTTTGCCTGGTTCGTTGTTTTGTTTGTCAGATTTCACAGCACTTCCCTTCTACCTGGCACAAATCGATGACTTTAACCTATGCCACACTTCAAAGCTATATGCCTCTCCATTGTTTACAGCTCCCTACCTTGTAGAGAGCCCAGATTCTATTGTTAAATTCCACTTAAAGCACCTTGGCAATGTACCCTATTGCAAGCACAGTCAAGGATGGATAGGAGAGGCAGTTGTGCGCATTCACAATATGAAGTGTACTCATGACTTGTGTGCAGCTATGATCACAGGTTTATGTGTATGCATTACTTCATAACTATGTCTGAGTATGTTTGTGTACAGAGGCATCTGTGTGTGTGTGTGTGTGTGTGTGTGTGTGTGTGTTGGTAGGTGGTGGGAGGTGTTGCATGGCAAGCTTTAAGTGTGTCAGTGGGGTGCACGTCAGATAAAACAGTCTGACTTGATCATTACACACCAGATTCCCTTTTCAAAAGATGCAGAGCCTCCAAATGAATATTTCATTCTGTGATATCTGGGCCAATTAGGTGCTCATACACACCCACACCTTACACTCATCTGTCATATTTAGGACACCCACACACACACAGACACCCTTTACACCCCTCTATATTTTTCTGCCCAGCATTACCGTCTGTTCTTTTATTCCAGCTGAAACCTTTTATGGTCTCGTGGTTACTTTATATGTATTAGGAAACACACAGACACATCTACAACCCAACATACTGTGTTGTGTATTGGATGGAAGTGTTTCTGAGCTGTAGGTTAACAGCAAGGACTCTAGCAGCAGATCTGGGAGATAAATTGGCTGTAAAGAGTAACACAGAAGCTGCAATAATATGTATACATGTACGTACACTGTGAACAATGGCAAGTTTTGAATACAGGCTTAGTGAGCCAATGTATGATCAAATTATCCCACACAACTACACAGAAATGTAGCAAATTTCTGTAAAAAGTGTTTCCTTTAAACAAATGACGGTGACATCAGTGAAGTGAAATGCAGTGCATTTATGTGCCAGAAAAAGATATCTTGTGCAGTGATGCACACTCCCATATACACTCTTTTACATGTGCATGTTGAGTCTACTAAAAATCTAACACATGCTGTATTATCTGCAATGATGCTCTTTTTCTCTCTCATGGAAATATTTATACAATTAAAAAATGGAAAGGTCATTTTTCCACATAATATTAATGTGAAATACAATATTAGACAGTTTGGTGAAATATTATTTTTATGCTTCTCTATGATTCATAGTATTTATGCTTCTTTAGCTACAGTCATGTTGTAGTGTCATTTTATCAATGAAGGTATCGATATTGAGAAATCTCATCATAATGTTCACCCAGTGTTAAGACCATTTCACAGCCATAATAACCGGGGCATAAGAAAAACATATTAATAGATCTATGGTATTCTTCATGCTGATACAGTATTTAAATGTCATTCATAAGTAAAAGCAGCAGCACAGAGCGAGGCAGTGGCTGAGGAAAAGTCCGGAATCTTTTCATTGAGCACAAGCATTTTAAAAAAAGCAAGAATAAGCAGAGCTAATTTATGGAGTGGGCCATTTAGCAGCATTGTCTCCTTGAGAAAGAGATACATTGTGAATTAAATGCAGATCCATGTGTGTAATGAATAAACAGTAGCATCAATTAGATGTACAAATATATTGCAGTCATTTAACTCATAGAGTGTTTCTTTGTGTGGAAGCATGTACATGCTAATGCTCTTTTAAATCTCAATACACACACACAGACTCATCATTTTGAGTCAAGAGAAATTAGCAGCATTGTGCGGATGTAGTTGTATAGCAGGCATGTTGTCGTTGTATTACTATTAGGAAGCTGAGCATATCTGATGCCAGAGACCTTCTCTGAAAAGAGACAGAAGTTATGGTATTCTGCATATATACTGTACTGCTGCCCTCACAGAAAAATGACAGCAATGTTTGTGTGCTTGAATGCTGAAAATGGCCTACGTTTACATTTTCCCGATTAGCAGACACTTCCTGTCATATGAAATATGAGATAGAGGCAAAGGAAGGAGTCTGATGTTAAACTGCTGCAAAAAAGTGCTACAGAAGAGGTCAATGGATGACTGGACGTGTTAATTGTAGAACTTTGACACGGTCTCCTCCCAATACAATGACCTTACCTTACCAAATACCTTTTACAATCGTTCCCTAATCTTAACCAAGTATTTTTAGTTGCCTAAACTTAACCCGTCCTTAACCATAGTGGAGCCAGATCAGGAAAACCTCATATGAATCATTTTTGGAACAGTCAAATCGCTCATTTTGGAAGACAAAGGACCTATTTTGCAATTTAGACATGGTGACATGTACAGACAGTCTTCCCAATTGGGATTTTTGTGCCATTCTGTATTATTATTTTGACCTTCTCTCCACTTACATGTATCCTGTTCTTTCACTGTGCTGATACACCACCATAGGTGGGAATCACGGAGTGTTCAGATAATACAGTCTGTTGTATCTGTAAAGAAAGTCTGGAAGGTCACGTCAGCAGATGGTGGTGGAGGTGTAATCCAAAAGGCCTGCACACACCTCTGATGTGGTTTCAGAGCCCCTGTCTGCACTTTAGAAGAGGATGTGTTGCTATGGAAATGGTCTTAAACATGTTGCTTAATGTTCACATGATGGTTTGGGAAGACACTGTGACAAGGACGCTTGATCCAGTGTTCATTTAGAGCGGGGGCAAGGAACATGGTCATTATTTTTTGTAATGAATCTGACCAGAGATGACCAGTTCTTACTGACTTTTGCACAGAAATCCATTACGCATGTTACCATTATTGGCATTTTAACACAGTTTTTCTTAAAAGTAGATGGACTCACATGCCAAAAGGTTAAAACATAATCTAGACACTGGCAAAGCACTAAGATAATTTCATGAACATCAGACAACACATTGTTTGGTCTCTGTAATGTAATCAGGGTACTTTGAGGCACCCAGGGGGCATTAATCCAAAATGTAGAATACTGCCAGTTGACACACTGAATTCTGCTATTACAGCCTCCATGTTCAACAAACAACCACAATTAATTGGTTAGATTCCAATGACCATAGTCTCATCACTCAAACTAGTGCTTTGATCTTAATGCAAACCTAACTAAAACTACATTTCCCATCCATTTGCTGTACATTCCCCTTTCTTGAAATTAAAAAACTTCAAAAAGGCTGTTAACTTTGTACCTTCTGCCATTGCCAGTAAAGTTACAAGTTTGACATGTAATTACTTTGAGAGATGAATTTATTCTTCTTGAGTCAAAAGCAGTTGATTTCCCTATAAATCCTTCAATAAAAAAGTAGGCTAGCTTTAAAGGCCGGTCAAAACAAAGTCTGAGAAAGTCTCTTTCATTAATAGATAACCTTTGTCATGTCTCACAAATAATATGGGATCAATTGCTTGCCCCATGTAGCATCTTAACACATTATTTGAACCAGAAATGTACTTTCATATTGTAAATGCAAATAATGTAACTTTGCATCTTCAGTCAGTCAGTTCTGGGAATTCTGTTATTCTGGACTGTCAGATGTACAGGTTTATGAGTCTATAACTCAGTGATGGAGACGACTGTCACTCTACTTTATAAGGGAGTTCAAAACAGGTAGTCGTCAAACTGGGATGCAAAGCCAAAAACCATCCAACTCCACACACAGATTTCCCAGCAGGCCTTGTACGCTTCCACTCTTTCCAACCAAAATTACACCTTTATCCGTCCTCCCCCACCTGCATCCCCATCTCCACCATTTCGCTCTTATCTGCTTGCTTCATATCTCCAAATCCCTTTTTATTGGGATTTATCGAGGCTTTTATCACTTTTCATATAAAAAGGACGGGGAGTATTTCCCCTCCTTTTTGCAATGTTGCCCATTTACGGCAGAGAATTGGCGCAATTTCCGATCTCTCTACTTTTCTTTCCTGACAGTCACATTAGCATGTCATTACTAGGGCTTTCTCTGCCCTCCCAGTGGATCTGAAGCTCCGAGGACCAAGCACTGGAGAGACAAAGAGCGCCAGCTGCACCCACTTCTCCTCATCCACCTCTTTATCCCTCTCTCTCCCCTCGTCCCTCTTTTCCTCTTCATTCCACGCTTGGCGTGACTTGGCGGCATCCTGACATTACCAGTAGGTTTTGACTTGGCCGGCAGCCGAGACTCTGGCGATGGTGGCATCTGATGGAGAGATTGTTGTTTTTCATTTACATCCAAGCCTTTAATTTCTCGTTTTGTATGTGAGAAGATATGTTGACAATATATGTGATTAGACCCATTCAGCTGTTAGAGCGAGTGGTATTTGATTGCTGATAATATGGGGTTTTGATTGGCGAGGCTCGGAATGGGTGATGCAGACCTCCTTGCCTTCGCAAACACTGAATTTTTATGTCAAGGACCTTAAGAAAGACATATGAGGCCCACATGCCTGTTTTGTGTATATCTGAACAAGGCGGAGTGAATGAGTGAAACACTTGTAAGGCCCTGATGGCCCCTGGAACCACCCCAAAGACAACTGCATGCCTGTGAAACTTTTTCAAGGACACCCAGAGATGCCTAAAATGCTTTCTGGAAGTTTGCCCAATGACCTTCAGAATGACTTGTCCCTGGCAGGTCCATCATAAAGTCGTGAAACCCTTTCAAGACTCACAGAGCCCTACTCCTGGAGAGCTTACAAGGAAGCTCTTCAAAGACCCTGGGGAACTCTCAAAGACCAGATCATTGGTTATTGGAACCCGATGTAGGTCCCTTAACATCCATGGCAGTGAGGCTTTGGCCCTTTTAAGACTCATGGGACCCTCCTCCTAGGATTATTTTCTAGAATACCCCCAAATACCTCTGCTGGCCTTGGTGAATTAAGTTACAGTGAAACGGACTTCAAGCACTTGCAAGTCCCTCCCTTAGCACTCTTGCATAATGATACCTAGATGTCTCAAAAATCCTCATTAACCTGGATGGCCCCCAGAACCTCCTCAAAAAAACCTGCATTGCATCAAGGACCCGTGGAACAGGGAAGGCAATTTGAAAACGAATATGTCAAAAGATCCACAAAAGTAGGAA
The DNA here is from genome assembly GCF_014851395.1 of Micropterus salmoides. Taxonomy (NCBI): domain Eukaryota; kingdom Metazoa; phylum Chordata; class Actinopteri; order Centrarchiformes; family Centrarchidae; genus Micropterus; species Micropterus salmoides. Next base: position 29,722,639 of record NW_024041039.1, read on the forward strand.
GCAGGGACAAGTGACAGCTTTACCCGCCGCCACAGTCTGACAAACTGATCATCATTCATGTCATTCATCATTCCTGTAGGACTAAGCCCTGTTGTTAAAACCTGCCAGTCCACCGCTGGACCGGCTTAAAGCTCAGAGACAAATCCCTCCCTTCTTAACCAGTCTGACCAGTCACATCTCCATGTATGAATATGTCACATAGCAAATCCTAGGACAAGGGGAGCCTTTATAATCCACTTTTTAATCCTTAATCCCTAATGTGTCCAATCCCATAACCTGACTGACCTGCCATGTTAGAGGAGGTTGACGAGATCAGTGTTAAAGTTAGAAGTTCTTAAAGAAATTCACTTTCTTCTCTGTAGTTCTGCAGCTTCCTTTGTGTGCTGCATGTCAGTCCTCTGCTTCGATAGAAACTCTACTGGCTACTATGTTACTCTTACCTGTAATTTCAATTTGTTGGTATTATATTCGTGACAACTACTTATTATTAGGCATCTTAAGCCGTCAATTTTGTTTACATTTAGCTTTATGTCCTCGTTCTCTGGGGTCCCATAATCCCCCGTCCTGCAGGTGTCAACTTTTTTTTCTTTAAACATTTTTAAATGTTTCTTATTTTTCTAACCTAATATGTAGAAAACTATTTAAGCGGTGACCCTTCCCCTTGCCACAAACTGAGATCACACTTTTGATGAAGGTGACAAAACAGAAATTACCATTAAATTACACCAAATAAGGAAATAATTCATGTTATATGTGGTTTACATGGACCTGGCTATAAATGTTTTAAGGTTGCCAAAAAAGTACAGTAAACTATATCGGGGACATTATGGGTCAGTAGACATCAGGGGTATAGCCCTGAAATATTTGAATGAGTCTGGGGTTGTGTTTTTCTCAATAAATATAAATGTGTGTTTTATAAATAATGTTATGATTTTTATTACATTAAACACTGTTAATAGTTGACAACAGCAACAGCTTTTCTTTGATACAATATAAGAAACTTGCCTGTAATTTGAATGAATTGCCATTAAATTTCACTTTTAAGGTCTCATGGAACAATAAATTCCATTAAGAAAAATAAACATATTCAAATAAGCCACCAAACACATTGGATAGAATAGGTACAATTAGCATCGGCCAAATTTCATTGCAAATATAACGAAATGTTCCATCCAGTTTTTAACAAATACTCCAGCCAATCTGTATTTGAAATGAGACCCAATAAATGAACGGTTATTATCAGCATGCCACTGAATGACTGAACGCACATCTGCAGGGCTCTGTCGTCCAGCAGCACTCCAGGGGAGGGAACAAGTCCGGCAGGTTGGTCTCAAACTGGACAGGATAACTGTGGCGCGCGGCAGCTTCAGCACTTAGTGTCATCATTATCATCATTGCCAGGGACAACATGTCGTCTGTCTTTCAGCTTTCTGACACATCTTAATGTCTGGGACCTTGTTTTCTAACTTCGTGTCAGCCAGTAGCCCGTGACCCTTTATGTGGGTCTCGACTCCAACCATTGTACAATGGTGTAGCCATATTTGTTAATTGTAGCTTGAAACTATTTCAATTTAGTTTAAAGAAAAATAAAATAATGTAATAATATAAGGTTATTAAGAAAATCACATGGGCTTATTATGTTTGAGCTTATTCCTATTTGAAGTAACTAGTGGCTGTAGCTATGACAACACACACATGTCCAGACAGGCCAGATTGATGCCCTCTGAGAGAGGCAAAGCGTCCTGGGATATGTGCCCTGCTGCCATCCCTTCCACCCTCCGCAGCCCCCCTGGTGAATGATGGGAAGGATATCACTTTAACTGATGAAAGCAAAACCCCCATCTCAGGGCATTAACTTGTTTATCTCTCAGCCGGTGACGACAGAAAGAGGAAAAGTTTCAAGCTTGGTTGCTCATTGTGGGCCGTGGAGATAGAGGCAGAGACATGGCAAAACAAAAGGCAGCCAGAGAAATTTGCATGGTGCTCAATTATACATTAGCGAACATCACTTGGCAATCTGTTCATATCAATTTAATTGGATTTTAATACTGCCTGTGATCTTGTTTCCTAATTAACAGCAGCGGCTGGCAATAAAGCAGAAGCATGCACCCAGCAACACCTTTGATCCGGGCCATATGGACTTGCTTGGAGCTCATTGGTAGGGGGAGAGAAAAATATCAGTCACCTAAATATGGGCCTATGACAAGCCAGCGGAAAGGAGACTTCAGTGTGTGTGTGCATAATGTTGGTTCTCATCATTGTTCAGCCCTGTGTGTGTCCACGCATGTGTGAATGTGTGTGTTTTTCTCACCGCATGTCTGTATTTGCTGCTCCCTGCTAATGTGTGTATGTGCATACGTGTGTGTATCTGTGTTGGACCTTGGACGTGTATGTGTACATGCCCGTGTGTGTGTGTGTGTGTGTGTGTGTGTGTGCCTGCCAGGGGGTGGAGGGATCAGCGCGACCCCCAGATGGCGGATATCGCTCCTGCCTCGCGCCTTCATTGATTAATTTCTTCCCTGATTGGTTGTGATTACTGATAAATAAAACATGATCTGGGGATCAGATGCAAATCAGCTTGGTGGGGGTGGTGGCGGGGGCTGTTGATTGCTTTTTCAAATCTGTTTACTTCTTGCCCCGCTGCCCTCCACTCTGGATTGGAGGGCAGAAAGACAGTAGAACTTGTTTGTGCTGTAACACATGCTAACTCAGCCTCTTTGATCGTGTTTACCGCATTTTTTTCCTAAACACACTGTCCTAACACTATCCATTAAGGTAATCTAAAAATAATAATAAACTAATAATCCTGAATCCAGGTGACACAATATACCCTTTCACAACAATACTGGAAGTACAGTTGTTTGTGCTAAACATGCTTTTGGCTATCTTAGTGGAATAAAAGTTAATGAACAGTAAGTTATAGTATTTGTGCTTATCTGAATAAAAATTCTGGTATTTCGATCACTGATACAATTTATTGATTTTAACACAATTTGTGTTTTGGACTGTTTGGACAAAACAAACAATCTGAAGTCTGAAGACATCATCTTAACAGGCTGAATTAGCCCACTGGAACCTAGGCAATGAGCAGTGGCCCTGTATTGAATCCCTGTTTGTAATAATTTGGTCAGAATATCAACCATGTACATTTTGACACATGCCACTTCTACAAGGCAAGTGAAATAAGTAATATAATATAAGTAAGATAAGCCAGAAATTCAGGCATTGCAGTAGCACAAGGATAGAAAGAAGTACAGATAAAGAGAGAACGTAAAAGATCAGTAATTAGAAGTATAATAAAAACAGAAATTATATAAAAGCAGTTTAACTCAAAATTACAAGAGATAGTCAGACAGAGTGAACACGCATGATGAATCTTGTTTGTTTAATCTGTACTGAAATGTCAAACTGATCATTTGTGGGTTTAGGGGGAGGTGACAAAACTCAGCGAAGCTGCACTACATCTGTCTGCAAAAATAGTTACAAAAATAGAGCAATACTACACTGCTTTACAGTGTTGGTAAAAGTATTTGGAAACCTTTTTTCTCCGTGCTTCCCTTCTTTATACTAAGCGAGGTCTTACAACGTCCTGACTTCAGGTCTGTAATTCTCAGATGTGAGATTGATATGTATCTTCTAGGGCTGCAGCTAACGATGATTTTAGTATTTCGAAGCTTCTAAAGATTATTTCAACGATTCATTGATGCGTCGTTTAAGAAGTACTTTCACTTGCCGGCGGTGCCCCCCTCCCTGGTCCTTTCGTAAATTCATAGTGAGTCATACAACAAACATGAGACCAACAACCAGACAGCTGCTTCACAAAGACAAACATCACCCGAGCGCTATACAAGTTATACTACAGGCTCGTGCAGACGACACGACTGTCAGCGTCGGCCGATGGCCGATGGCCGTGCCGTTATGTGACGGCATGAATGACATGAATGATGTGACGGGAGTCTTGAAGTCGTTGTGGCGTTCACACTAATTACGTAATTACGTGACTGATCGGTGACAGGGGATCCCACACTACACAAGCAGACAGCGGCTGTGTCACCCGACGCTGGTCTCCAAACAACGTTTTGTCAAGGAAACACACGTGAAATGTGAAACGGGAAATGAGCGATCCTGCACACGAAACAGCTGTTGTTTGTTATTATAATGAAAGCAATTATAAAGACAAAGAATATGGGTGAAAGGATGGATTAGCTCACGCAGGTAGCAGGGATTGTCTGAGCTACAGAGAGAGCTGGAAGTGAGTTAAAAGGTGCAGCTAGCCGACACCCAGCTAACTCATGACTGTGAGGTTACAACTCACAGCCCAAAAAGGAGAACAACAAACTGAGCTCAGCTGAGGACTGCAGCTTACTTTGGCTAGCCTTCAACTCAACAATCATGATTTCAGTTAAATGCTAAAGTTGCTGTTACTGTTACCTTGTCTGTGGTCCGCTGGCAGAACACCGGCTGCTTTCTGATCAGATGCTGTCGTGCCGTTGCCGAGGCGACACAAGTTTCGTTTAACGGTGGACGGACGGTAACGTTACAGAGTTGTTGTTTTCTTTAGCTTGAAATAATCCCATACTTTGGACACTTTCTTTCTGTCTCTTCCTCCACTTTGCAAACAGCTCCATTATAATCACTGCGATGTGCGACAGTAAGAAATGTCCGTGCGAAACACTGTCCTGTACAGTTTTATATGGATTAAACGAAGCATTGATGCAAAGAATTTGCGTCGATGCATTTTATTAATCGATTTAATCGATGACCCGTTTCAGCCCTAGTATTATCTCACTCTCAGAAACAAACAAATAAGTGAATTTCCTTAAATGTTGAATGTGTCCTTACCATCGATATTGTGTTTTATTGCTAACTACTTTATAAACAAAAAACAAAGTTGCAGTTAATTCAATTCCCACAAACCAACAGACACAATGAATATGGGGCTGGTCTGGACCCCTGAGAGTCTGGGACCCCAGGGCAATTACCTTCTTAAATGGGTGGTAATCCAGTCTTGCATCTTGTGCTCTAGCACATTTTGATTGTTCATTTTTCTTTATTTTTTGACATTGTATAAATTACAAAAAAGAATCCAAAAATAGTGAATGTCTCATGTCTCACAAGGTGGTGAATGAAATCATTATAGTTTAGTTTTTGCGCACAATCAATGGCTTATACTAAACTGGTCAACCAGTTAAGCCAGTGTTTATGATAATGATCATGACTCCTACTGAATATAATGACCTTAACCATGTCAGGCGTATGTCACATGAAGACCGGCTTTTTATCTAGGCTGCACACAGCCAACAAACCTCCATGATGGCTGATTGCAAGGGCTGATGGAGGCAAACTGGGGTTATAGAAAGACACAATTTGAAAACTTATATGCTTTTCACATCTACCTCTGTCAGTATTATCCTGCCAGGTATGGAGTCGAGGCTCCGATTTGTCTAACTGGATGCTTTGGAGACACAGCATCAGCCAATACCAGCTGATTCAGCCGGAAGCCTGGGTCTTAATTTGGAAATGAGGGTCTCCTATGCGGAGAATGCTAATTTGTAATTAGGCAGATTATCTAAATCTGGGGAATAGAGGAGGAAAAAAAGATCACTGACTTATATAACAAAATAAACAATGCAGGTCCTCGGTTAAATAATCTTGGACGGAAATCAGCTTGTTGGGAATTAGACGAGAGGTATGGGTTAGGCAGCAGACGGTTGATGAGATCCAGGCAGGGAGGATGATCAACACACTGCAGGGCTGTGGAGACAAACCTGCTAAAAATTCACTAATGGATGAAGCTTTGCTCCTCTGTTGATGTTGTAGCAGTGAACTGGTTATATGAATTGTTGCTGTAGAAGTGTTCTTCAACAGTCCTTTTGGCTGTTGTGTTGGCACAAAAAAACTTTCGAAGCAAACTTTGGGATTTATAAAAGACAACCTCGACGGGAGATTGTGCGGTCACTGTAACTCTGACCCATGTGTACGCACGTGAACTGGAGAAATGGGAAGAGAATCAGAAAGATGAAACGGTTTGAAATACCAATGTGTAAAATAAATCAGAATATTGCCTTTGAGTATTATATAAAAGTTAATATATTATAATATGAGCTCATTTGCAAAAAACAGAGAAAACACCATGTTTTTCAGTGTATAAACAAACATCCCTTTGATTGATATTCCTTGAAGTGCGTAATCAAAAAAACATGATTTAGGATGATAAACACAGAAATATCTGTTTCTGCAAAAGAACATCTCAAATATGGACTAACAGTTTTATTTGTTGTACAGTTTAATCTGGAATTATATTTAATGAATACTTGCATGCTGTAAAATTCTCATAAATAAGGTGAACAGTATGACGGATAACGTTTAAACTGATGCCCTTTTGGATTCCTCAGATTCAACGCTGAGCGCCAGCATGTAGATGTGATGCGTTGCTTGTAACGTATGTGAAATTATAACACTATTTATTAGGTAGATATTTCAGTGCACAGCTTATGTCACATAAAACAAGTCTTATTTCTTTTAACTCCTTGGCAATGTCATGAATTGAGCCAAAGTGTCTTCTTACATTTGTAGGACTCATCAAGCGGGTCCAGCTCCGGTGTCCCCTTTCCTCCGGGGCACATACACAGAAGAGTCTTTTTTTAGCTTCCCTTCTTAGCTGTCAGAATTTTCTATCATTGTCTTCATGCAGTCACTATGTATTAATATTAATTCGGGGCATTTCACTGACTATTTATAGGCATCTATGGGTGTTTTAAAGGTGGGACAAGAAGGTTGCTCCTGTTTAAGGTTGGATGTAAGAAGTGCATGCACACATGTTATACATCAGAATAACCACTTTCTGCACGCAACCTTCTGATGTGAATCCTACGCACATTTTTATACATGAGGCCCCTGGTATAGCATGCCTTAGTAGAGTCTTGCCAAGTTTAGATTATATGTGTTTCCACTGTGGCCTCGCAGCAGGTTATACAAACTGTCAAGACCTGCACTGCTGTGGTTCTGCTGGTATCAGGCCTGATGGGGCCCAACATCGAACAATCACCTCTAAGCACTGTCTTGTGCTAAAGTGATATAGCTGTTCTTCAGATTAAAGACAAAGTGCTTTTTACTTTACCTTCATAGTTTCTTTTGTGTATTAACGATCACTTTTGGACAGATAATTACAAGTTAGGTTTCATTTATCTAGCTTGCCATGAGTTCTATCTGTCATTGTACTCATCAAAGTAATTGGTGAGTTCTCTGGAACACCGTGACGCCTCAGTTTAACGTGAGTGGTCAGACTATCATACATGTTGTAAACAAACCAACAGTTTAGTCCAATTAGCCACCACTTTATTTGGAAGTCAAAACACTTCTTGTTTGGAAACCACAAATTAATAATAGGAAGCCAGCAAGACAAACTAATGCTATAATGCTATTGGTAGAGTTATGAGAAGTGGGAAATCCCCTCAAAGGGAGTACAATAATAAATCACTGAAGTACCCCTTTAATACTAATTGCCTGGTATATGGCAGATTTATTTGCAATAGTTTTTCCATTGGAGTGTATTCCTCACCCCACAGCCATTTATGTGCAATATTCCAAAACAGTTTGGTCTGCAGAGGATATAGTGTGTATTGTATCATGTACCTGCATCTCGTCTACAATGTGCACTTGATTTCCCTATGCAAAGTTTAGAGGTTTAACTTGACAGTATTATCCCAGTTTAGAGAGGCCTCTGTATGCAAAGTCAATTAAGTGAGAGTGGAACTCTGCTTGGATTCATAGAGGGAGAGAAAACGGTGCTGGAGAGGAGAGTGGGGGAGATTTCAAATACAAACAAGCCCTTTAACAAGCACACCATTGCAAAGAATTCATTTTAAAGACAATGCATAAATCTACATCTAAATCAGAAATCTCTCCCTCAAAATGTCATACTTCCAGGAGCCCATCCAGGGGTTCCCATCCTTAGAAAATAGTGTATTTTACATGATAAATAGTATGATTTTACAGAAGCTGGTGTCTTGCTACATGGATGTGTGTCCAGAATGAATGGAGACAGGTGGAGATCTTTCATCTTAGCAGGCAAGTGGATGAAACACCTGTCATTGGGAATCACAGGAATGGTAGTGAACACTTAAACATAAACACCTTACAGCATATTATTTTGGTGTATGTGGGTGTAATGCCAGAACATGATTAGGGCTGGGCGATATAAACCATATAAACACTGATGGAAAATGACTGATTGATGATGAAGATATTTCTTACCAATTATATGTCAGTCCTCCAGAAATAGACAGCCCACTACAAAAAATGAGGTTGGGTTGAGTTAGCTATGCACATCACATGCAATTGTTTTTGAAAGCTATTAAAAATCATAAAGATAGACATACGAGACAGCTCAACAGTCGTGTGGACACACTGTAGCTATTTAAGTAATGGTAAATGGTCTGTACTTATATGCCGGCTTTCTAGTCTTTCCAACCACTTAAAATGCGTTTACACTACATCACATTCACACCACTCACACATGGCAGATGCTAAGGTGCCTCTGCCATCAGGAATGTAAATACACATTCACCGATGGCACAGCGGTCAGGAGCAGTTTGGGGTTCAGTAGAACTCTTTGAAATGCAGACATGGGAAGCCGGGGATCGAACTGCCAACCTCCTGGTAGGTGGAGGACTTACAAGCTTATTTAACCTCTGCTGAACAGTGGCCACTGTGGCCACAAGAGACACTTACAGGATGAAGGTCAATGCTAAGACAAGTGTAACAGTAGCAAAACAGTTATGTCAGTAACACAGCAACATCCATCTAAAACGTGCTTGGAAACATTAGCTACCAAACAAAAGTCCGATCTCAAGTGAACTGAGCGAGATGTTGTTTTATTGCTTAACTTTTCTTTCACAAGAGGAGAAATGTCTTGTTTCTTTTTTCAAAGGTACAGTCGCTCTTCAAAGCCTCATTTGGCCAGGAAGTGGATGAGATAATCCCAAAGAAAACTCTTAAACTTTGGTTGTGAAATGTCACAACAACTATTGGATAGACTGCTGTGAAATTTGGTTCACACCACCTCAGGATGAATTACAAAAACTAATCTGCTCCTCAGACATTTGATCTAGCACCATCATCAGGTCAAAATTTTATTGTTTTTAATACTATGGTTTTAAATACCTGCAGAACTAATGGCATTGCCATCAATCTCACTTGTCATTTGTCTGTAGTGCTAATTAGCTAATATTAGTATGCTAGCAGATGGCGAACAAGGTAAACATTATAACAGCTAAACATCACGTTAGCATTCTCATTGTGAGCATATTAGCATGCTGACATTAGCATTTAGCTCAAATTACCCATAACCCAAGTCCAGTCTCACAGAGCATTATCATGGCTCTTAGTCTTATTTAAAGGTCCACTGTGTAATATTTCAAAAAATCTATTGACATAAATGCAATATAATATACATAGCTTTGTTTGTTGTTTATACAGACCTTACAAAATGAACCGTTATGTTTTTATTACCTTAGAATGAGCCATTTCTATCTACATAACCTCAGGTTCCTCTTACATGGACGCCGCCATGTTGCGCCGCCATGTTTCTACAGTAGCCCAAAACAGACAAACAGCACTACAGAGTGCGCTTCGTCAGTACGTTCTTCTTCTTCTACTTCTTGTACAATTCTGGCAGTGTAGATGCTCATCACTACGTTGAATACGTACAAAGAAGAAGAAGTAATAATATACAGTAGGGGTCAGTAAAAAAGTTTTGCAAAGGAGCAATTTTATTTATCCATTAGATAGTGGGTGAGAACATAAGATATGATATTTAAACTGAAAGTTACAGTGCTTGGTTAGCTCAGTCAGTGAAGTGCAAGACTCTCACCTAGAAGGTTGTGTGTTTGAGAAAAACATTTTTTTCCCCTCTTCAACAAATTAGTTATGAAGCGCCTGTTTCACATGCTCACAATAAAGCTGCAGTGTGTGTGTTCAAGTGTTTGATCCGCATTCATCACACTGACTCTTATATGAGACACTAGAAACTAGACGGTTGGTTGCAATTCACAACCTCACCCCTAGATGCCAATAAATCTTACACACTTAACCTTTAATGGCAAACAACATGGTACTGATACAGAAAGAGAACAAGGCAATGTTTCCATCAGGAGTGTGGATACAGTGTAGTAGTAGACAGGTCTGCTGTCCAACATCAGCAAAACTAAGGAGCTGATCGTTGATTTTAGGAAGAAGGGTATAAAGACACACACTCCTGTCTACGTCAGTGGTGCTGAGGTGGAGCAGGTGAACAGCTTCAAGTTCCTGGGAATCAGCATCCCAGAGAACCTGACATGGTCATCTCACATCTCTACGCTGGTGAAGAAAGCTCAGAAACGACTGTGTTTCTTGAGGAAGCTGAAGGCGGCCAAATCCAAGATCTTGTTAGCTTTTACAGAGGAGCAACAGAAAGCATCCTGACTGGAAACATCACTAACTGGCATGGGATGTGCACGGCCCAGGACTGGAGGGGGATTAAAACTGCTCAGAAGATCACTGATACCCATCTCCTGAGCATCAGTGATATCTGTGAGGTGAGGTGCCTGCAGAGCCCAAAGGATACTAAAGGACAGTACCCACCCAGCCACAGCCTGTTCACCCTGCTGCCTTCTGGGAAGAGATATAGAAGATTCTGCTGCCACACCTCCACACTGCAGAGCAGCTTTTCTCCCCGAGCTGTCAGACTCTTAAACTCTAACTCATACTCAGCACTGCTCCATTAAATATCATTTATTTCAATTTCACTCTATAACTTGTTATATTGTGACAATAAACCTACCTACTTACCTGTCCTTCTCAACACACACTGTGGATCACTTAAGCTTTTTGAGTTCATATTATTCCAGGAACTTTTTTGTAGTTTTGCCTCAGTGGAAAGTCTGTTATCCATGAAAGAAATTTAAAATCAGTGGAATTTGTCTGTGATGTATCAGTGTCTTTAATCACATTCTGAAAGCAGAAAATATGTTTACATGCGCAAACACATAACCGGGTATGTAATCACACTCACTGAAGCTGGGTAACTATAATCTACTTCTGGCAATGTACCATTGATAAATTATTTGATGATAGGTTGCAAAGTATGTCTTTATTAAGAGTTAATAAATATAATATCAACATTTTTTCATGAGAACGTCTACTAGGTGGCATGGTTATGAAAAATACCTGACTAGTGTTTTACTTACATCAAGTTTCTCAATTTCTTTGAATAAATGGTCACAGGACTACCTGCATTTATAAACACATGATAAATGGTTCATAACGCATGATAACATGGACATCAAAGACATTTGAGTGTTCATCAATGCAATTGTGAACATATATTATTAGGTCTACATGGGTTTTAACATGTTTTATACAGAGAGACACAGCGTAATCAAGCATTCAATGAAGATTTATAGACCAGTTTGGATGCTTCATAAAAGGAGTCATAGTGTTGACAAATACAAAATGTCATTTATTTTGCTTAATTCAATAAAATTTAGTTTATATAGTGCCAATTCACAACAATAGTTATCTCATTGTGCTTTTTATGGAGAGCAGGTCTCAACATGAACAAGCTTACAAGTGTTTAGGTGCTACCTTTCAATGCTAAATGTGGTTAAAATAAAAGGCTGGCAGGTTTTTACAACAATCTTTTAAATCTGCTGTTAGCAAAATTGATGTTGGGCTGGAAGATGAACTGCAGCACATGTTGTCTACATGATGAAATGTCTCTGTGGTCTGCTTTATGTTGGACCAACTGAAAGATTCTCATCTCTGGACACAAAACATGGATGATGCCGTTGCTCCGCATTATGCACAGGCTAACCACGGCTCTGCAGCATCATTAAAGTTCTGGGGAATTTTAATAAACTTCACCCTCTCTTAGAGGTGGAGACCTTTTCAACGCACTGCTCTGCGGAAAGGACATATTGGGTTCACACTCTTAACACAGTCAGGCCCTTTGGCTTAAATGAAGAACTGAATTTGTCATGTTTCCTCTAATTTGTGGCACTTGACGGATGCAGCACTTGTATTTTCTTTTAACTTGCGTCTGTGTTCTTTTCTCTCAGTGTGTTAGTCCTGTTAAACCAACCAGTTACCATTGTACACCTGTTCAGTGTCGACAATATACTGTATATATGTTGTTTGCCTCATGTCATTGTCCATTTTGAATTTGAAGAAGACACAGTAGAGTTCAAACGTGCACAATTAAAGGTTGCAAATCAATCAGTGTGCTGAATACTTTGTAATTGCACTTTACCATTGTGTGTTATAATAATATTAATAATAACATAATGTTACATGTAGGTAAATGAGTAGATCTTCAATAGCAATAAATCAGCCAATGAGCAGTAGTGGCAGAGACCAAGACACAACAGGATTGAGAGCAGAGGCATCTAGACCCAAGGCTTGATGTGAGCGGTTGTTCATATTGAGTACTGGGACTTATCAGAACAACTGGCTCTCTAGCTGGTTTACTCTGCTGAGAGAGAGCGAGTGTGAGACAGACAGCTTGTGGAGATAGTAGTATAGGCTATATAGGGCAGTGCTGGGCTTTGGTTGATGGGATTTAAGGAAAAGTGTTGGGTCTGAAGGTGTGTATACATTCATGTGTGTGTTTGCTGGCTGGGGCTCGGCTTGGCTTTTGGGAGTGAGTATTGGCTTCTTTTTGACAGGGCCTGTCCGTTGACTAGGGATCCTTTTCTCATTAAGCCCCATCTCCCTAATCCTCCCTCCCGTTTGAAACCCAGTCCACACCTCTCCTCCATCCAGGAAATAAAAAAGGCTGTTTGTCAGAAGATGCTCTCGCTCTCTTTGCCTTTACTCTCATGCCCCCCCCCCCCTTCTCTTTATCAATGAATATACCACTCTTGACACTAAAGACTTAACATCAAATGAGCTTGGAAATCCATTTTCACACTTTTGGCTGCCCAGTCCACAGCTTTGTTTTTTTTGTTTTTTCTATTTCAGAGGAGGCGAGGGGGAGAGAGGCTCACAGACACAGATTTGCCTTTGTTCGTCTGCCCTCTGGCCCTCGGTGCCCGGGTAGCCGTACCATCGGGAGACGGCTTGAGGAGATCAAATGGGTACGCCGGTACCTGGCCCCTGAAGATGCCCCCTGGCACTCGCAATTAAATCAGCCAGCTCACAAAAAAATTCCTGGTACCGTCAATCAAAATAATTTACCCAGGCTCGGTGGCTTTCTTAAAGGCGCACCGCTGCTTTTCTGACGGGGCCTGTCCACTTAATTTCAAAGCTCTTTATTCAAATCAGGGCAGAGGAGGAAGTGCCGGCAAGTACCGCAACCGGGATTCTTATCCTCTAGCCTGCAGTTTTCTTCAAAAATAATGTGAAGGGGGGTGGTGTGGGGGGCGGAGGGAAGGAGATAGAGGAGAGAGAAAAGAGGCACCCGGTGAGGCAGCGTGTCATTTGAATAAAACGCTGGACACTTTCAATCTCCCAGAACATAAGAGGGAAGGTTTTAATGCGTGGGGTGCAAGGAAGCACACACAGTGCCCCTGGTCGCCTCGGCAGAGAGCAGTTAAAAAGACATGCGTCGAAGTCAGATGGAGGTTAAACTCAAAAGTTGTGGTGACCAAAGAAGTGGGCTGAATTTGAAAACAACAGCCCCGCTCCCCTGTGCGTTTTGTAGAAGCGTGTGTGTTTGTTGAATATGTGTCGTTTCAGATTAGGCTTGTCATCTGAAAGCATGCGTTTTCCACTGTAAACATACAAAAAGACAACAACAAATAAACAAAATCAAATCCACTATCCGTTTGCTACATCGTACAAATATAAAGTGTGTGGGAATGAACAAGGATCAGTATTACAACGTGTATCCATGCAAAATACCTATCCGTTTCCTTGCCTGTGATGTGTGTGGCCCTTAATCAACGGGCTCTTGATTTGCAAGTGATGACCAACAAACACCTCACAAAGGTATTGCACCCTGCAAATCAAATTTGGCCTCTCTCCATTCATACAACCTGCAATAAGTGACAGCATCCCACCATTCAGCAGCTCTCCGGCCATTGTTCTATTATTCTGTGTCCTCATGGCATAAATCATAAGACGTCATCCGCCCGTAGATGCTTTCTCTGAGCATCTTAGAAACAGCAGGGTGCATCTTAAAGGCTTTTGTGTCGGCCTGACAGACAGCAAGGTATTGTTACCTGATTTAGACAAAGGTGGGTTTTCATGTTTTCTGTGTATTGTGTGTTTTTTTCTCCCTTTCTCTGACTGCTAGAGAACATGGATGCTCATTGAGATTGCTGAGTTGGGTATGCAGGAGAGTGGGGGATGGGGAGGGACAGAGCTCATGTTGTTCTGAAACGCTTGCCATGTCAACATAAACATGCCTTGTTGTCACCTCTATTTGCATATAAACCTCTTGAACGGTATGTCTTATAGTGCGCGTGAAGTCTGCAACACAAGTTTTCCAGTGACCTCTCCGTGCGTCCTCATAGCCAGCGGAGAAGAGAAGAGAAGAGAAGGGAGCGGCGGTAATTGTTGGGAACATACCAGGCTTGTGGGCAAATACCCCGGGGGGAAAACTTGAAATAATGACCAAAATATTTTTTGACATGTTAATTAAATGTCAAACCACAATGGCGAATGTGCTGCAGCTGGTATACTTTCAAAGCAAGGCAGAGTAATCAGATTCTTTTGAGTTGGACCTTTTTTCATACTCTGAGTGCCTTCGTATTTTTTGCTAGAGAGGAAATAACAGTGCATCCAGGCTGGCATTTTTCTTCTCCCTGCAAGTAACTATCAAAAAAGAGAGATTCATCACTGACACGGAAAACAATGAAATCTGCGGCTCTGAGACTATTTTTATCTAAATATACACTTAAATACATTTAACTGACCAGGAGGGGAGTATGCAGTGGCTTCCAATAAACCAAGATAAAGTACTGCAATGGTACTTTGATTTGAGTGTCTTGGAACTGAAAACAAAATGGACTCTTCTATAAATCATGATAACGCTGTGACTGTAGGGAGAAAAAAAGAAGGGGCAGTTACGCGAATGCAATAAGAGATAAAAAGTAGGGCATTAAAAAAAATGAACTCCATTGTCATGGTATGGGGAAAAAAAAGTCTCAAAGCAAGAGCGGTTTGCATACATTGGCAAGAGATCGGTATGTCTCTGGGAGGGTGCCAACGGCTTGTCAAAGCTGAGTTATGAGCTTCAGAGAGGTGGAACTCATGAAACCAGGCTGGGCCTTAAGCGAGTGCCCTGGGTCACCCCTTGGCGCAGACATCAGAGCCCCTGGACAGGGCGGTGAGACACAAAACCTGTCTGTGGTCATATAAAAGTCATCAATGTCAACCTGGCTCCGCTGTTACAGCTGGGTGTAATTGAGTGTGTGGCCAGTAATTATAGATGTGGAGGCATTTCTTCAAGAGGTGGACAGCTTTAGAAATATTCCACCTTTGCGTAATCTTTGACATGCTGAATTGAGGATATGAAGTCCTTAAATCAAGTCAGTGGGTTAAACAGGTGGTTAGGAATTGAGACAACCGCACAATTAACGAGCTTTTTTTTTCTCCCTTACATAAGAGTGAACCCATAATGAGATAGCACATATAGTACCTTTTCGCCTGAGGGAATGAAACTCAATATGTGATGGCACGCACAATATGAATGAAGACAGTGGCCTTTTGTATGAGACAAACTTATGTGACTGATGCAATGAATGCAATGAAAAGGGGCAAACTGAGCCCAGGCCTGGGTCACACAAGTATGATAGGCTGGGATCACTGTTTTATTCCCCTATAGCAAAGACCTAACCAGCATCTTTTCAATATTTTATAATGGAAGAAGATTTTTTTAGCAATTAAGTAGTGTTATATAAATTTTTCATGCATCACATCCTTGCTATGTAGCTTTCCCAGGATCCCAAGTCACGCTGGTATGCAACCTAACCTGCGGATCCAGTTCAGGGTTAAAATTTTGCACATCTACAGGTTGAAGTAAGGATACAGTTTGAGCCTGTAGGACGAACGAGTGAGGTCCATGTGCTGGAAATGAAAAGCTTACAAACAGCAGACCATCATGCTGCGATTTATAAGGTGTTGTTCCCCTTTAAACCCTCTCCTTTTAGCTGTGAGCTGAGTATTTGAGATGTGATGGTGAGTCCATAGCTCTGTTCTACGATAGCTTTCAAAGGCCGGCGGGGGAGCAGCGAGGTGTATGTGTGTGTACAGAGAGGGGGTGGGGGGGCAGGGGGTTGCTTAGATCGTGTCCATCTGAGCCGAAGCCCACTGTGCCTTGATGCCTGAGAAAGGGCAGGGTTGCTGAAGCGTGTTACTAATTAACAGAGATAAAAAACACTAGTGTGCGGCCGTTAGCGCAGAAAGAAATCAAATCTCGCTGGATTTATTTGATCCATTCCTCCTTACGAGGGCTCAATCAAACACATTTAGGACGCTTTTCTGAGCCAGTCACACTCCAATCTATTGAATGTGTGGATCTATAGCACTAATAACATTTAGGGTGTAATCTTGCATACATGTACACTGTATAAATCCCTTCAATCGGTGGGATGGAGTTGTAGAATCTAATGTATTCACAGTCAGACCAACTGCCGTTTGCCACAAGGTGGAGTTGGGGGATGGGGGGGGGGGGGGGGGGGCTGGACTTGCTTGAGTAACCGTAATAATTGGAAAATGATTTTGATAGCCTGAAACAATCTAATATATTACAGAATTTTATTAAAATAATATCAAATCAAATTAACTGCTATTCCATAATGAATTAGGTAACAAGTTAGGCAGATATTAATCGCTATCCCCTCCCTTAGGCCAGAGCAGAAAGGGAAAAGAGGATGAGAGGGCGATGAGGGAGGGGTGTGAGGAGGGATGATGGGAAAGCGGGATGGAAGGTTGGAAGGGAGGGGGAATAGGGGTTATTAACTTGGCTCTTGCGGCTTGTTAGAACTCAGTAAGGAAGCAAGCAAGCAAACTCCTCTAGGAGGTCTAGAATCTTTTGCCTCTTCCTCCCTCTGTTTTCCACAGTTTCATTTGCCATAATTTCATATCCCTTCTTGCAGAAGAGGGCGTACCTCTGTGAGAAAGGTATACAACCCTAGGCTGCCTACATCCCCCAAGACAACGTTTGATTGGCTGGTTGAAACAAGCCCCTTTAAATGGACCTGTAATTAGGCTGGCGTGCCATGACTTCATCCAGTGTTGCTGTTACTCACAGTGGCTCCCCTTACTGGCATCTCTGTGGATGCCTTTGGGGGCCTCGCAGGCCCTTCATCTGGCCTACGTGGTTTTTAATCAAGTCCAGGTCCGAGTCCTTTTAAATCATAATCAGATGCCTGGCTGGCTGAGCCGTGCCAGATATTTAATGTATTAGGCCCGTGCCAGCTCTCTTTTCAGCACGGCAAGTCCCCCCTTAATTCCATCACGCCAATCAATTACTGCTCGCATGGACTCTGGGCCTGTGGAATAACCAGTTGCAGGACTCTGCGCGCAAGCTTAATGCCGTCTGCTCTCATATTATGGCTCGATGCAGTGTTTTCACAGACCCAACCTCATGACTTTATGAAGAAATTACCTAAAGACTTTAAAGGGAGAGGGATGGTGAACTCTCTGCCCCTCTTGCATTGCTGTGTCTGCGGGGATTAAAAGAAGAAGATAACCAAAAAGACGGCATTGGTGGTGACGTTCTCAGGAGTGGCACAAGACTGATGAGCCCTTATCCCGAGCTACAGTAGCACTAATAGATGAGGCTTAACCTAGTCCAGAGGATCCAGGGGTTTTGTCAATTTAGGATCACTTTACCAGGATTTCAGCGGTGTGGCAGCATGGATTATCATTTGCGGCCCGCGGCACATCGGGGGTATCTGCCCCCGAACCCGCAATAATGGGGTCTGCTCTCCCAAAGGAGATAAGACGAGCTACTTATCAAAGACATTGCAGGTGTTTGCAAAGTCAATTGCGGGTGAAAGGCGAACAACTAGTGAGGATTTCAGTGTCGTGCGAGATGCTCTCCCGTTGAGTCCTTCGCTGACAAGATTAAAGTACCCAATGAAGACTCGCGGTGTCACACGTCACCAAGAATAGCAAGAATTAAGGCATGTCGTAAAACTTCCCAAGGAGAGGAAAGCCCAGCAAGTTTTCCCTGAGAGCTGGGAGGGGGGGTGGAAGCGTTTGTTTAACCTGAAATGTCCAAAAAGAAATCCTTCTTTTAACCATTCTTCAAAAAAAGATCTGAGGAGCTGTGAAATACGCATCACCCCTGACACCTGCAAACGCCAGCGTCCACTCCCAGCCTGAGCAGAGATGCCAAAGAAATACAAAACAACCCTCTTTTTTATTTTTAATTACTAATTATTTCAGGGAGGCTTTAATGGCTTTATTTTAGCTGTCACAGTCATGAGAGTGAGAGACAGAGAGATGGAAAGAGAGGAAGAGAGGGAGGCAGGATTAGGTTTCTCCTGGGGAAAGCAAGGAGGAGGGAGGACAGCTCGTTCCTGATCCAGGGGGTTTTCAGGCCAGGGGGGTGACAGCTGCACTGTCTTTAGCCTGGATTTGAATTTGAATTCTATCTAACGATGCAGCGCCGGCGAGGACTTGGCAGGGCAGTCTGCTAATCTCCCAGACACAAATGCCTGGGCTTTTCTTGTGTGCCCTCGCCGAGATTTGAGTAATTAAAGTTAAATTGAAGGGAATAAAAAATATCCTTCTTGTACCCGGGCTGTCTTGCTAATGCCAAGTGTGAATAGCCAGGTTTGTCCTCAGAACTATAATCCCCAACGCTATTTCTCTTCTCTCTTTCTCCTCTCTCTCTCTGTAAAAAGCTGAGGTGCCGCCAAGTTTTCACAAGCTCTAAAGACAGTGATAAGGCGAGGGCGAGGGCCGCAGCCTTTCATCTTGCAGGCATCTCTAAGGGAAAGAGGAAGAAAAGAACTAACGGAGGGAGGGACGGGGAAAGTCTGCAAGGAAGTGGAAATGGCCAACTGTTAGACAGCGTCCATCATATAGAGAGGAACTGGCTTGAGAAGTCCGGACTTGTCAGAGTTAGGAGAGGCAAGCAGTGAGACAGGCCTCCCTGGCAGCTGGTTAACACTTTGTTTCCTCCCACACTGTTTCCTGGAGTTGGGAGTGTGGACTTCAAAGGGTCCTTAATAGAGTTCCAGGGATCCTTGAGGGTGGTTCCACTGAGTCCCTGATGAAATTAGCAGTAAGTAAATTTTACTGTATTATAATACTAAAGAACTAATCCTCATCAGAGAATTAAATGCAGACAACTCTACAATTAAATACTAAATCAGCAACAATGAAATCTCCCCAAATGGGACTAAATCTTAAACGGGTTTCTGGTTTGATGCTTGTCGATGTTTGAGTGCAAGAACTGAAATTTCAGGATCATGTTTACATGGAACACAGAGGAACCTGGTTCTTCATAAACCTTAATCCCAACCTTTCTTTGACTCCTCCACAAAGAGCCAGTCTCTATCCGTAGTGACTGAGTTACCGCAGGAGTTGAGGATCTTTTGTTTCTGTCTGCCTGGATGCTTCTCTATCTGAAGACAAGCGCGGCGAAGCTATTCTTCCAGCATTACCTGTGTCAGAATTTTACATTCATTTCAGTGTGCAAATAATCATCCTTACGTTAACACTAGTGGTGGGAATTACCTTTCTTTGAAGGGAGCCGGATCTCATGGCTCTGTTCCTTTCTGCAAGCTGGCTCTTTCAGCTCCTAAATAGCTCTTCATTTAGTACCACTTCTGCTGGTTACTGCCTAAGTTACATTCGTATTTGTTGAAGAGAAAGAGAAAGACATTAATATGCAAGTCAGTCAGACTGATGGTTAAAAATGGGATATGTCAAGAATAACCCTCCTAGTTGTACAACAAAAATAACACCCTACTAATAGTATGGTTAATAAATAATTACACAACCCTACACAATATATTTAAATTAAATTGGCATGATGTAATACGAAACAAAAATATTTCTGTTCATGTGTAATTTGTTCATTATCACGCCTTTCTTTTTCTCCCTCAGCCACGAGCCAGCTCCCATAAAGGTGCCGGCTCATGGAGCCGGCTGACAGATCACTAATTAAGACTAACTACTTCATTCTTAAGTTGAGGACGTACCACGACACATAGCCAGCCAGCAGTGATAATGTGGATAGGATGCTCTTTTCATAGAGATATAAAGAATAAGGTCTAGACCTATGCTATGATTTGGCGCTTTGTAAATAATACTGAATTTAATTTTCCAGCGACATCAGGCTGGAATTCTGGTTCTCAAAAGTTACATACAAACTATATCTGGTGGTCTAGGCAGAGAAAGGTGTTATATGTCAGTGGTTCCCAACCTGGGTTGGGATCCCCATACGGGGTTGTCAAATTGGAATTGGATTTGATTAGTATGACCAAATAATCTTAACAAGGTCCACTTACTGTGTTATTCTAGAGCTTTCTGTCACATCTCACAGTTTTCATCATAAGATTGAATTTTCTCAATATCAGAACTGAGGAAAGGAAAAACCCAGTAAGGAGACCTTGTTAAGATTATTTAGTCATACTAATTGAAGGTAAGGAATTAAAATAATTAAAATAAAATATTATTATATGCAAAACATAAAAGCATGGAAGACATTCCTCCTACATATAGACTGGAGATGTTTATGCAGGTGCATTTTAATGCATCAACACTCTTAGCCTTCCCCTTGTTTCCGATTTACATCCTCCTCTCTCTTCTCTCCTCTCTCTCTTAGAGTGTGAACCTCGCTCATCCTGAGCCTCCAGTAGGTTTGGTGATGGATCAGTCATTACAGCAGGGACTGGCGACGCAAACTGAGTCAATAGAGGAAGAATTAAGTTCTCCCGTGGCCATCTGTGTGATGATGATGAGGGGAGGCTGCCACCAAATTAACCTGGGACTATATGGACAACTGCTTCAGTATGTGTACGAGTGTGTGTGTGAATATATAATATTTGCAGCGGATTGTTTACATATCAGTGTATGCTTTACAATATGTGTGTGATATGCAGTGTGTCGGTGTGTGTGTGCAGGTCAAATGACAGCGTTTTCTTGGCCCTTTGTTTCCTCTGCTGACTCACAGGCCGAACTGCCTGAAGCTCCTACCTCTGGAATGCTGCTCTTTTTCTCCCTTTCTCTTTTTTTCCTGGTAATTGGAGAAATGGTAACAAAACTCTAGACTTAATTTGCTATCGTCCCCTCTCCTCCCTCTCCCATCTAGCTCTCAAGACTACTGTTTGTTTCTCTTTCCCCCAACAACACCACGTTATTGAACCTGAATACTTTGGTACCAACTTAAAAGTATCCGTAGCACAGGTATCGAAAACGCTGACAGCTTGATGCTGACAGCTGACACTGAAAGTCTAGTCAAATTTCTAATTGTTTTGACTTATTCTTTAAGGGATTCCTGCAAATTAATGACAAAGATACTTGTATACCTGCTTGTATTTACATTTAACACTTGATGTGTGTCAAAATGTATTTTCTATTTTAGTATTGGTACAGGAACTCAGGAATTGTATTGACACTAGTATCAAAAAATGTACTTGTTAATTACTCCATTACTGTATGACATAAGTTTGTTTCCCAAGGTTTCTGTAACATAGTTAACTGTCCCATCTTAAGCCTTGTGCTATTCAATATATTGACTGACTTCCCTACACTCATTGGCTCCTGCTGAAGACATGCATGTTTCAAAACAACTTACAAAGTACATATTATATATATATATATACATATACATAAGACATAGACAGTAATTTCCTAAAACAGTTGGTACTATGATTTTTACAATCAGGAGGAATTATTGCTGTTACTGGGGACTATTTTCAGCTGGGGATGAATGCCCATATGGGGATAGTGATAGTGAGTATTTGGGGCAGCAGGACCAGCACATTCTCATCTCAGTGCGTCATAACTGACGCTTTCAGACAGCGTGACAAAGCGCATTTTACGCTAAAGGTACCCTTCAGCGTCCGTATGACGCGCCACCTTTTGCTACGTTGCAGCAACACAAAGGAGGCTACCCTAAGGTGACCAGATGTCTGAAATGAAAAGTGGGGACATTTTTGGTTTGGTGGTCAGTATGTGATGTTATGTTATTATATATGTTATAAAAAAAGGGGACAATTTCTGTTTTATAATCTGTGAAATATACCTCTTTGGAATGAAATCAAGTCATTTTGAGCAATAATCTACCTTTCAGTCAATAAGTAGAAGCTGCAATCACTTTCTGGAAGTGAATTACTGCATGATTTGGGTTGTATTGGCCATTTAAAGGTATTTCAACAGGTAAAAAGGTCTGGATTGATTGGGACACAGCAAGTTAAATAATGTAGAGTCATGAGGATAATTGCAAAAGAGATTATGTCTTAATTTTATATATAACTCAGCAGTAAGTCATGTTAATTATAGGCTACAGTCTGTTTTCCAAACAAGGATATAAGACATATACCTACCAAACACATAATCCATCAGCAACAACAGGCTTCTATTATTGCCTATAATCAGTAATTGTCAGGCCTGATTACGCTATGAACTGCAAACACTTATTTGGCCACAATTGTGATTATTCCGTTAAAAGAAACGTTAAAGTATCACAGACACAAACCTTTGCTATTACCACAGACATAAAGTGATGTTTGCACATTATGTCTGATCCAGATAAAAACAGCTGTAGACGTAAAGAGACTGCTGTGATGCAGCTTTAACATGGTGAGCGCGCTCCCGCAGATGATCAGTTTTCGCCGAACTATCACTTTTCAGAACGACACCTGTATGCTCTGCTGTCCAGTCTCTCTAGCCACGTAAAATCTGATTTCAGGTCTGTTAACACCTTAAACGTCTATGATTAACACACAGTTAAAAACAATATATTGAATAGCACCAGGAAAACGGGGATGTCTGGTCACCCTAGGCTAACCCTACCTGCTAGCACACTGGCCGTGAGGCTGATGTGCGCGGCTGTAGGGTTAGCCGGTCGACATGCATCAGGTCAGTGACTTAGGTTTAGGTACTAACATTTCTGATGGTTATGGTAAGGGTAGGGGGCTTCGGGGGGCTGTCAACACCTTTAACACGAATGTAGCTAGCTAGCACTTCTGGTCTTTAGCGTCAAATAACTACGCTTGTCACTATGTTTGTCACAGTGTTGGTACTGGACGCCCTGAGATGAGAATGGGTGTTCATGGTGATGAAGTAACAAGTCACCTAGTGCAGGAGTGCGGCTCACTGATGTGTTTTTAATAGTTTTTGGACAACACTGGAGCTTTACAAAGTACTTGTTAGTAGATGCATTCATTAGTGGTTTTGATCTTTTCATGGAATATCACCACAGTTAGCCTCTAAGATCTCGTCTCTTCTTCCAAAACACCATGAGGTGTTGCTGTAGAAGAGTCAAACTGTTCGCTTGCTAACCATCCAGCAGGCTCATTCAGAAACTCACCAGTGCTAAATGTTAGCAAGCCACTACCGCCTAGTTTCTATGAGATCCCATTTTGTAAGTTAGATTTAGATAGATATATCAGACTAATAGCTCACTACAAGCTATAGCTATCTTGTTGGCACATAGTGCCAAAAGAAATGCATTATAACAGCTGTTCAGTCATATGAAAGCTAATAGAATTCCAGTGATTTTTTTGGGGTTATTCGCCTACATTATGATCAGTTCTACTCTTGTCAGTTTTCCATCATTAGAATGTGGTCCAAAGATAACTGCAGTATGAAGTTTCATTCAGAATGAAATCAGTGATGTGAAGTTTATGTAGAAGGTTAGAAAAGGTTAAGGTTAGGTACAAGGTTGGATTACCATAGACCTTATCTGTTGGTGGCCCATTCGTCTCAGTAGTGTGTCCTGATACAGTTTTGTCATCCTTCCTTTCACCTCCTCTCTTCATTCTTTTAATCCACTGAAGACCCTCCTCACTTTCTCCCCTTTCATCAGCGCTGTAATTACTCTTCCTCCTCCTTCTTCTGCCTCTCCTGTCTCGTCCACAAAAACCTTGATGTACCCACCTCAACCTGTCTCTCTCTCTCCCTCCCCTCTTCCTGGAGAGGCTGCTAGGACACACGCCTGGACATCCTGGCTTTGAAAGGCGAGCCTGCAGACACAACCAAAGGTCTGAACGTTGCTGTGACGTGATGGCTTTTTTTTCCCTTTATCTTTATTTTCATTTAAATGTTGCTCTGAGCTAAGTGGAGGCCTTTATACCAACTTTCTGATTTAATTATCATTCTTCAGCTCTATCATAAACCACCTCATTGTCCTCCACAGTGAACTACAGGACGTTTTTCCTTTAACCTTAACAGGTTAGCTGTAAAGTAGTTGACAAACAGACGATAAATGCTCCAAGCATCCATGTCGAACTTTACAGCAGATAAACGCAGACTCTGTGCCTACGTCATCTGTCGCTTTATGTCCACCACTTCCACGGCTGTGCCTATATTGAAATAGCTCTCCCTAACGGTCTGTAAAATCACACACAGAGTCAATGGGTGCTTATTCACCATGTGCACCCTGAATTACAGTTTGATATTACAGCCCAGGCTGCAGTTGTGCTGTATTGATAGGCCCATACATCAAACCTCCTCCAGACAATCGCAGATGGCTAATTGGGACTTTTTACGGCCTCCCAGTTAATGCAGGGATTTTGATATAAATTAACCACACAAGGCAGCGTCCCCTTTCATGAAGCCTTACTTGGACAGGGCCTCATCTGATGAATACCTCCTTTTATTGGCGCAAAGACCTCCAAGGCTTCAGTGAGATGGAATATTGTTTTTAATACGTACCTGTCTGTGGTAATTAATTACGGCTTGCTGTATCGCCTCCAGTCAAACTTGGAAGAAAAATCTCTGCCTTCATCTCTCAGTTCTCTGCTTGTCTCTCTTTCTTCTTCCCCTCCTCTTGTTTTTGATTCTCCTGTTTTCCCTCCCTGTCCCTGTCTCCCAGTCTCTGCCCCTCCCTCCATCCAGAGTCGGAAGACGGTTTTAATTGCCATGTGGAAGCCAACAAATGAGCAAGGCCTTATACATGTGTGCGCACACACACACACACACTCCCAACTATACAGATTATTAAAGGTTTTGACAGTTTAGAGGGTTAACAACAAGCTGCATAGTAACCGACTGTGAACACAAGTACACCTGTTTAACTGCTTGTTGATGCAAATATCAGCCAATCACTTGGCAGCAACATTTAGGCATGTAGCCATGGTCAAGACGATCAAACCAACCATCAGAATGAGGAAGAAAGCGGATTTAAGTGACTTTAAACAGGGCACGGTTTGAGTACTTTAGAAACTGCTGGGATTGTCACACACACACCTGAAACTTGTTGCTGACCATGTCCGTGCTTTTGTGTAATCCATGCCACCAAGAATTAAGGCATTTCTGAAGGCAAAAGGGAATCCAACTCGTCCTGGTAACTCTACATGGAGCCATTACATCAGCTTGGGATGAATGTTTTTTTTGTCAAAAATGTTCTTTAGTAGGGGTGGGGAAACTTTCAGCAGATAATTTGATCAATTTCATGATTTTATTCAAAATCCATTGTCGATTCAGTAAATATGGGTGCTACTTTCTGGATATTTTTGATTTTGATGATGCTCATTTTTCCTGTAAAATATATGTATAATATAAAGGTTCCAGCTTGTCAAATGTGAAGATTTGCTACATTTCTTTTTAATTATTTTAATTTATTGTTAATAATATTGAGTTTGGACAGTTGGTTGAGATTGGCGTTTTTCCTGCCCACAGGACTATCTGATTGGTTACACATCACGAGTATTAGCCTGAAGGCTCCTGTGCCACAGACAGGCAAAGAGGAACACATTTTCAGACTGGAGCAGCCCCGGTGAGTGAGCGGAGCTACGTTTCAAAGGTAAGTAGTCAGTAGATGTTACATAAGCTGCAATAAAAATCACAATCCTCAATACTGAAGTTGCAAAAACACCAATATCTTGTGTTCTATTCCTAGGATGATAAGCATGCCCAATTTCCCAATAACACTGAATTTTCCCGAATAATGCTCGCAGTTACCTATAACGATCATGGAGTTAATTTATGTAGCAGTAACGTTAGCTTAGTAACGTTAACATTATATCTTTGAGTAAATTTGGTGCAAGTCCCAACTGTGACTTATTTGTAGCTAACACGTTGCATGTTACACATGTTGGGCTACACTATGCTAACTTGTTTCATGTTTGGTTTCAGGACCCAACACTGGTGAGCCGTTGGCCAATGCCTGCCTTGAGGATGAGTCACATCTGTACCTTAAGAAGCCAGTGAGGTAAGGGGGATCCACTCCAGTGGTGGAGACTTGTCACGCAAGCAAGGAAGTGTCTTTGCCTCTGTTACTACTTTCTGGAGTCAGCTTGGCGGACTCGTTCCACACATGCACAGTAGATCAGTTGGTGTACTGGTAGCGTAGTGAACTTGTCTATGCAGTTACTAAAATGGAGAGGCACGCGGATGTCTGGACAGAGCCTATGTGTATGCCCTCTGTTTTTTTCGTCACACGGACCCTGGCATGCTTGCGGACACGGAAAGTATAACACTTGCTTTAGCTTCAGCTGTAGCTATTTAAGCAGAACAGCTACTTAAAGTGTTAAGTTCACCGTCACAGAAGAGAAATAAAAAGTCCCTGTTCATGTTTTTCACAACATCCTCCTGCATTCTTCACAGCAGAGTTGTGTTCAACTTACCAACAGAAACACTGAGCTAGCTGGATAACCATAGTAACAATGTACAGCGAAGGTCAATCAAAAAAATGCAATACAATTATTGTCCTACAGTATTCCCACCAGTGTGCAGAGTCGATGTAAAACAAAACGTTCACATTTTGTGTGGTGGTGATGAGAGTATGGGTCCATTTCAGCAACCCGTCAGTGGTGGCTGACGTCATTGATTTTTTTTGCCAGCGTAGTTTTTTACTCACATTCGACATAACTCACATAACGGAGTGCTAATCTTGGACCCAGTCGTAGAGCTAACATTAGCAGTGACTGAGTCAACATTGCCAGCAGCGAAAAGAAAAGTGAATCTCTACTTCGACAAAAAAAAAAGATTTTAAAAAAAGTCTGATAAGATAAGAATCGTGATTCTTACTTCAATCAAAATGTTCCCCCACCCCTATCATTTCGCACTGCTTTAGAGTGCTAGGCTGCGTTCACTTACTCCCACACAGACTCCCAGTGGGGACATGTTATTCTCAAGTTTTGCTTTCTTGTGATCATCAAGGATTTTGCAATCACACTATACCAATATTGTTTTCTTGACATCATAAAATAATAATTTCATTAAAATAAAATATATTAATTTTAAAACACGACAAAAATAAAACACAGTCCCAAGAAAATAAAGCAGGATTTTAAAGTCATAGTAATGGCATTTCAATCTGCAGTGACATTTGACGTGATGTGTTTATCAGGCAGAAAGTGTTTAAAACAGACGCTGTTCAGTTGCATCATGGGAAATATAGCATTCAGTATTTTTGGAGATTGACCCACATAATGGACTAAAAGTCAGGATATCTCAGCCTCTGCTTCTTTGATTTTTCAAATCTGTCTCTTGAAAGTCCTCCAGCTTTGTTGAAGGGCAATATTAGTTTGCTAGAGAGCCCCTTTGAACAAAATATAATTTAGGGACATGCAGCATGTAGATCATACAGTATACCACTGGGGAATGTAATAATGCACAACACATCTTGAGAGCTTGATATTGCTCTTTCAATTTTGCAATTCATTTCTTTACCATATCCAGCTGACACACAATGAATATGTGGCCTTCAGGGACACATTGGGGTTGCAGTGTTTTACTTGCTGACCCTGGCAGATCTTCTTTAATTCTGACTACAGTGTGTGTGCAGTGAGCACTTGTCTCTGACATAACCATATGTTTTCATCACCTGAATGTGATGTCCAGATACAGATCACAGTTTGACATCCGTTGTGAATGAAGCCTTATCCTCTACATCAACAGCATCGCTCCAGCCTCCACCATTTCACAAAAATCACCTCCTGCTTTCTGTAAACAGTTTCTTTTTGTAAAGCACCTTTCTAACAGCTCAAAGCGCTTTACACCGCATCATCAACTGCTCACCAGACACAGGAATCAACTCATACACGCACACACACACACACACAGTGGTGTTTCCCTTCACTTCAGTGGACTTTACATTGACTTACATACATTTTCTAAAGACTGACCCTATCCCTAACCAATTCTTGCTTGACCGTAAACCAAAATGTAATTATTTACACAATACAGACTTGCATTTTCACCTAAAAAAAGTCCAGTCTCTACAATTTCATTTTAAAATAGGAGGGGATACAAATTAAATTTTGAGTATTAAACACTTTATGTCCTGCAGTCTGGAGACCTTTTCCAACTTTTGCCTTTTCTGCATCAATTTAAGGTGGACATGTCTTTATTTATGTAATAATAATAACAAACAAAATTCAGGTGGCAGGTGGCAATTCAAACTATAATAATATTGCTAGCTCACATATCTCTATACGAATTCACCAGTTAATCTCACATCCAAAATGCACTAATGCACCAAAAACACTTGATACACATCTCCGGACCAACTTGTGTACCCAAACACTGACAACATGTGTCTGCCAACAGTACTACTGTCACTCATTATATAATGACCTCAACAGTCACTAACAGCCAGTGTTACAATTAGCGTCACTGTTTATAGCATAAACCAAGATTCCATTACAATAAATAGAACAAAAAGGCTTTATTTGCCATTTTTGCATAGAGCAATTCCAAGTGCACATAATAATGAATCATTCCAGTAATGCAATACAGGACTATACATATTCACTATAAATTCTTGTAGAGTTATAGATAAAGAAATACAACTGTGCTATTGAACCCACAAGTTCTCATCATACTTCATGTCCTCTTTTACAATCCACCTGGGATCTTTCTGCAAGTCTGATATTGCCATCTCTGGCAATCTTCTGCAGATATGTCCAGACATCCAGCATTCATTGGGTCCAAGAGGGACATCTGATCATGTGGCTGGTGGTCACAAACTTTCCACCCCCATGGGGAAAATAATTCCTATATGAAGTTGAGGAATGGAGAGTAAGGTCGAAGGAAAAGTGACACCATCCTGGGATGGACTGTAAACCACTCTGTGACCGAAAGAGATGGTGACACGCCACAGCGTCCCATACAATTACAAAATGTTCTGGATTCTACCACATCTGCCCCCTCACCTTACCTCATTCATAGATGTCATTTATTCTATTTTTATTTTGTTGAATTATGTTAAAAAGGTCATACTATGCTACTATAAATCTTTTTTGTGCATGTAATAGGTTTTATGCTCATAATGCTCGCCTAGCGGCTAGTCAGGCACGCCCTCAAAAACACCAGTGGAAAAACACTCTGAGCCTCTCCTCTCCCTTCCAAACACTAGCTACCCTCCAGGCAGTCAGTGGACATGAAGTTGTTACTGTGATGTAGAGACAGAGCTCAGTTAAAACTTATGGATGAAAGATACATTTGTTACAGATGAATTATTATAATTAACTCACCACTCTGAAACTCATGCTCCAGTCCATGTTTCTAAGCTGGTAAGGGGAACATGTACAGCTAAACTGAAGCCATGTTTAGCGGCTTTTCAGGACCCGCCCTACTCTGCTTCTGATTGGCTAGAAATATAAATGTGCAACGCATTCTCATACCAGTGCGTCAGTACCGATACTTTCAGACAGCGTGACGAAGCGCAATTATTTGACGTTAAAGGTACCCTTCAGTGTCTGTATGAAATGCCACAGTTTGCTATGTCGCAGCAACACAAAGGAGGCTTACCCCGACCTGCTAGCACATTGGCCGTGAGGCCGATTTACACAGCTGTAGGGTTAAATTCGCTTACTTAGGTTTAGGCACTAATATTTCTAATGGCTATGGGAAAGGTAGGGGACTTAGCTAACTAGCGCTAGCTAGCGCACTTCCAGTCTGTACAAGACACACTCCAGAGTGTCTCATACAGACGCTGAAGGGTACCTTTAGCGTCAAATAACTACGCTGTCACTTTTTCTGAAAGTGTCGGTATTGGACACCCTGAGATGAGAATGGTCTGAAATGTGACCTAGCAAATTTAATCCTTAAAAGGACATTTGTCCTCTGGAAATTTGACACATCCTAAAAAATAAGTTAGACAGCCACAGTCCAGGACTTTGCATTCAGTACGCCTGCCAGTTCAGAGGTTTCCCTCAATAGCAGTGTGTCACCAAAACATCCACCTATGTATACAAGGGTAGGAGGAGTAGGAGAAAGAGGCCCACATAGCCTGAGAGACGCAGAAGGTGCAGCAACAGCATCGAATCAAGAAACACAGTGTGGAATATGGCAACATGAAAACAGAACAAGTGAAGTTATTGTAAGTTGTAAATTACCACTCACACTGGCTCACACTTTCCTCCTGCTTCCAGCCCCTGAGCTACACAAGGCTAAACATGTCACATTCCTATCTCTGTACGGGACACAGAGATGAAAAACATTTTTATTGATATTTCCATCTGATTGGAAACACAAGTACTTTCCAGAATGTGGGACCTGTCCTTCAAATGTATACTTCATACTGCACATTTATATTTCTAGAGACCATACCTTCATACTGTGAGCACAAGAACTGAAGTAATTCAAGTATTGCAGTATCACTCTCAAGCATCCAGCAACAACATCGGATGTAAGAGAAGATATTTATTCATTATAATTTGATGTAGTCTAACTACTCCACAATGCTGGTGTATCTTTAATATTTTAATGAGAAGCGTGATGAGACACATGGGCAGGCTTGCCATGGTGGGTTAACTTAGTAGGGGACCCAGAAATGGGCCTCTGTTAACTCCATTAATTGACAATCACAAACTACAGTAATCTGCTCACTATGCTTTTCCCATCAGACACAGAAGCACACACCTACACCTGTCTGTCTCTCTCTGTCTGCTCTGACTTTATTTGTCAGCAGTTTTATTTAAAAGAACTCACGTTTGGTTTTTCACCCGCGTTTCCGTTTTCACAGCAGATGAGCCGCGTGTGGAGGAGGCTTGTTGTTAATTACCGATAGAGACCACCGTGGTATGAATGACATCGTCACCAACAGCTGTGTTCACTGTTCACTGTGCTTTACCTGCTCCGTGCTTTACGTGTGTTTCTCTGCAGATGTGGTGAGCGTTGCATCTTCTTCACTGTCGTGAATAACTTCCACACACCTAAGACGTGTTTTAGCCTTTGTGTGGGGCTGTGACATGAGGTTACTGTCTGTGCACACATGTGAAACACAGCGCAGTGTGTTTGTAACGTTCAATGTGACCGGCAGAAAATTGGATATTTGACACTGCTCGGCCCCGGTCACTGGTCGGAGCGGAGTAAACGAAAATAAATGGCCTATTTCAGTTCACGGCTGATCAACCTGTGCATCTCTAGCTGTAGAAGATGATCTCCAGTCCAATAAGCTGTCAAACAAGCTACCAAATAAGCTAGGTAATGTTATAATAAGAGTGGGCTCATGGAAAAATAATCGGTTATCATAACTTTTTGTCATGATTAATTTATTAATGACTCAGCATCATCTGTATTAAAGACAAAATAATCAGTTCATCCAATGTTTAAGGTGCATAAAACAGCCCTGCCAGCCTGCTTAACATTACTGGAGCTCCACAACTACTGACGGATTCAACTGGTTTTCTGCCACCGGACTCAATCAGGCAGTGGACCAAACCACTGTGAGGCAAGAGAGGGGGGACTCAAAATGTCTGTTCTAAACTTAAAAAATACTTTAATTGCCCTGTTTGCATTTGTATTGTTTTACTATTTACACAGTTATTCTAAGTATATATCATTATATTATTTGATTGGTTTTTAAGGGGGGGACATGTCCCCCTCGGGATTTCCGCCTATGGTCTCTATTCAAGTGTCACATTGTATTTTAGATGATAAACCTGCATCCATTATCTGCTAAGTAACCTTGGTAACAACAGCTGTGAATACAATTTTGAGGAGGGAAAAAAGTCCAGTGCGACGCTTCGAAAGTTGAATGTAGTGAAATGCAGTAAATACATCTAGTCACATTTTGGAAATACAAGTCAAATCCCAGTACTTCAGAGGTGCAATTAAGTAAATGTACTTTCTTCCACCTGGCTGCGAGACAGAAGAAGAGAGAGCAAATAGCAAATAGATCACTGCAGAGATTCTGGCTTGTTGAGTCCATAATTGTTGGCTAAGTGTCAGTATTTAGATTGAGTTTAACTGACACTGTGTCATGCTCATTGATGCCAATGTGGGTCACAGCCTGTGAGAGACACTTTGCATGATGGGATGCAAAGTGCCGGGGTGTCCATGCCAACGTTTTATTGACGATCCCACAACAACTAAATCTTAATGACATCTTTTTATGTGTTTCCCAATCTCTAACAGGATTATGAGTCATGCTGCAACACGATGACTTGCCACTCAACATGCAATAGATGTCCTGTTTGTAAGTCATTATTGAAAAAACCCATTAATCTCACCCCAGACTTGTATTATTTGGACCAGAATAATTGAAAATATTCATATGTACCAGTGTAATTTTCATCCGCGTAATCTGCTGCGTTGATTACTGTGATCCCAGCCATATGCGAGGATAAGGCTACTTTTAACCGTAAAGGGATTTAACATGTTGGATTAGTGCTGAGGCAAAGATCTATGGCAAATTACAAAACATTTTCTAATATTTCTTCATTTGTGAGAAACCGAACTACAGGCATCTTTTCATGTTAATGTGACAAGCATGTGATGGAAAGTTTGTGGGTGTTAGTCGGTCAAACCAACAACAAACAAGTGTGACAGCGCACGATTTAATCCCTGATTTTAATTTGCTAGTCATTATTCAAATTACATTCCCAGAGAAGAAAAAAGGGTGGTAATGTTAAAATTCTATTTTGGGTGTATTAATAGTCATCTACATGCTTGGACAAAGCTGAAAACACTGCCTCAAATTTTTCATTTGCATACAGGTGTAAATACATACATTTAAATGTTTCTTTTCACCTTCCCATGGGTACAACTACAGCAGTGGCTCGCCTGCAAAAGGAACAACTCTCCAAGTTTATATCTTTTCTTTAAATTAAGTAAACTTGGTCCACAAGGGTCCATAAATCCAGCCTAGAGACCTGGAGCGGAGTGCCTTTTCTTCCCCTCTGGTCAGTGGATTTACCGCAGGAGTAATAACTGTCAGGCCAAATGCCTGGTAAAGTGGAGGACAGGACTGAATGGAGGGAGAGTATTTATCACGGTATTGACTTTGTGACTGCCGTGTCGTGAACTCTTTTGTCATAAACTGGAGCAGCACTGCAGATCGATCCGCGGAAAACTGCTGTCAGCTCGACTCCCAGCGAGCATTGCTTTTCCTACAGCCACTTAGAGGGCTGATAAATGCCCCCACCCTACCTGCCCGCCTGCCTGCTGCAGCAAGGAGAGCACGGCCGGGGACACTTCCACACACTCACAGGCCGTCCTCCCGCATCTACACACAGTGCACATACACACTTGAGAGAATATCAAAAACACAGTGCACACTTCTTTCACACATACTGCTAGCAGAACGAAAAAGTAAGAGTATAGCATTATGTCATTTTGAATCAGCTAACAGTTCAGGGGCCATTAAAAATCAAAGTTTGTGTTCTGGGCAAGCTGTGAAAGTGGACAAACTGAACCAAAATGGATTTTAACATGAATATGTTCAGAGCTTTAGCCAGTGCCCAATTCCTACATGTGTCGGCCAAGATAAATACAGATTTTATTGAGAAGAGGAGTAGCTCTAACTGTATTACAGGAGTGTGGGAGCTTTTTTGTGGCTGGAGATCCTTCTTTACTTTCTATACCAGAGGTATTCAATTAAAATTCAAAGAGTTCCAGTTAGAGAAAATTTCACGAAGCAAAGGTCCAGAACATTAACTTGCATTATCATCCAGTAGCCTACCATAACGTATAGCCTAGTTGTATCAGCATATGTTTTTAGTCAACAACTGACTGTCAAATCCATAGACTGTATATAAAGGTCAAATCAGACACTATTTCAACATAAAACATAAAACTGAAGGGATAATAAATAATAACTGCTCTAATAACGAATTCTTAATTTAAGTAATCTAATGGCTGCATTTAAAAAAAGTTTTTGTAAATGTCCATCTTAAAATAAATTAATTTTATTTGTTGCTCAACTTAAGGATTGGAGGATTGGAGATACATGAGATATTCTTTTGAACTTCCCGCATGAAGAATGTACATGCGAGAATCTGTACATTCTTGGTTAAAAGCCATGTGAAATCTCTTTTCACTGTCGTCTCCTCTCTTCCTCTGTGTGCCTTATCTCACTTGCGGACTTGACTCGCAATGCTCAGGGCCGTTAACGGCTCTGGCAATGCTTATCGGAATGCACAGATTTGATTGGCTGAGCAGCATCACATGAGACGATTAGAGCACATGCAAGTACTAAGATCCAACACATTCTCACTCCCGACTCGTAACTCCCTTTGCCCTTTTAAAGACCTGGGTACCCCTTTTGCATCATTTATTGATGTTTAGGGCTCCGCAGTCAAGTTAGCAACGCTTAGCAACAACAAATATACAACGTCTGGTTAGACTTCCAAAATAAAACGCCAGCATTTTGAAACATTGCATTTTGAAACAGCGCGTTATTAAAGTCGAACAATAAATACGCTACGTACGGTAAAGTGGTAGCAACAACAAATATGCAACGTCTGGTTAGACCTTTAAAATAAAACGCTAGAGTTACGAAAGATCGCCATTTTGAGAAAGCACATTATTGAAGTTGTGAAATGTTGCAATTTGGTTAGGTTTAAGCAATACAACTACTTGGTTATGGTTAGGAAAAGATTAGAAGTTAACTAACATCACTTTCATCAATTTACGTAACTCGCGTAACTTAAATAAAAATCTTTAATGTTGACTTTTTGTGTCACACGGGACACGAACCCCGGTCTCCTGGTTCAAAGTTGGGGGTTCTGGACCTCCATCCATCCCAACCACCAGCTTGCTGAGTCTTTTCTGTTAAATATCATACACCTACCTTTACGTCAAAAACTGACACAGGGCTTCCCCCACTTCGTTGAACTATGATGCAATAGGGATCCCTGTGCGTTACACAGTGACGCCGATGGGTCTAGACCATGTGACTATATGTGACGAGTCGGGGAGTGAGAACCGTTGAGAACATGGAGACAGCTCTCACTTTAGTTATAAAGTAGTAACCTTTTATTGTGATGAAGTGTGTCCAGGTTGCTAAGCAGATGATTATAATAAATTAATGTTTTTTTTCTTCTTTCTGCAGATTGCCATCTTGACATCAGGATAAAGTAATGAAAAGGACGGCTTCGCTATATAATATTACTGACTGTTTCAAAATACAGTACAGCTGTTTCATACGTGTTTCAAATGACTGTACAAATTAAATGACTGTGCTGTATGTAATTCAAATACACTATAGAGTACAGAACTGTATATAAAATATAGCTTAGTCCAAATTTCAATTAGGCTATAGCCTAATTACGTCAGCAGTGTAAATAGGCTACTGAGCCACAGCCCGGCACTGGTTTCAGTGCATTTCTACATTTTTAACAGCACAAAAATAAATCAAGAAAAAATAATTAAATTAAAAAAATAATAATAAATCTATCACTATTCTTAATATGAGCACTTGCTTACTTTAAACAAAGTTTTACAGGTTCAGTGTGTAAGTAAAGTGGCATCTAGTGGTGAGGGTTGTGAATTGCAACCAGTGACTCACGGTGCCTTCACATGCTCGTCAGATGGTCCCATCGTTCTCCCGACTTCAGTGTGTTCATGTGCTCTTAAGTCGGAATGTGGAATCTACAAAGATGTGTTAGATTAGTATTATCAGAGCATATAAACAACACACAGACATCTAGTTCACTCTACATGGACAGCAAACTAACCGTTATAACCATATTACAAATTACATGTTTGCAAAATGCAATCCGTGATTTTGCACAAATCAACGTTCTGTATACTTCTCAAAGAATACTTTATTTGTCTTTTTGCAATAAAGATTTAAGTAGGAAAAAAGATTATGATAATTCCGACACCACATGAATGCACCATCAGTCACCGCTCACCCCTCCCTTCCCAAGCACGCAAGAGAAGCTAGGCTGGCTGACACACCTGTCAGCTCTTGTGCTATATAATACGTGTGGTGTCCAAATTTCTCTTTTTCTTACTTCTAATAAACCAGACAACTACTACTACTAACGTTACTTGGTGTTGTTGTTGTTGTTCTTCTTCTTCTTCCTTGTACGTATTCAACATAGTGACGAAACGCGCTTTGGACAGCATTTTGTCTGCTTGGGCTACTGTAGAAACATGGCGGTGCAACATACCGACCTCCATGTAAGAGACTCATTCTAAGGAAATAAAAACATAATGGTTCATTATGTAAGGTCTTTATACACCAATGAAAACAGTTATGGATCTTATATTGCGTATCTGTCAATAGATCCTCAATAGAAATATTACACAGTGAACCTTTAAACAGTATTTGTAGGAAGGATTCTGTCCCCAGCTTTTCGATCCATATCAGCGGTTGTTCACTATAAGTACCCAATGGCTCAAAGCAGCAGCCCTGGTACCCCACACCCCTGAGCAGCCTGAGCAGTCATAACCCAGTAACTGGAACACATCTGCTGGTCCTACTTTTTTAAAATAGGAACCACCAGCCGTTCTGCCAGTGATTTACCCAGACAGAAGGGACGTGTCAGGTAAGACGGTGCAACAATGTCTTGATCCCCTGGCTTTTCATTCTGTCAAAGTTGTGAAGACATTTTTCGTGATATGCTTGTGTTCTGTTTAATGGCATGTATTTTCTTAAGCTGCAACGTATTACACTTTTTACTTCACTACATTTATTTATCTGAAAATATGATGATTTGTTATAAATTAAACTGCTCAACAGTTTATACAAAGACATATAGTACAGTAGTTGATTTACAGAATTTTATAGTATTTTGTCGTTCGTTAAATTCATTTTTCATGAATTCACTCATCTCACTATTAAAAAATATCAAAATAGATCGATTAATGGAGAGAAGTCATTAATTGCAGTGTGATAAATGATTGTTCAATCTCAACCAACTAGTAGAATAACAGTCACAGGGGACACTTTTAATTCTGCATTGAGTACTTTTATTTTTGTTACTTTAAGTACATTTTACTGATTATACTTACATACTTTTACTTAGGTAACATTTTCAATGCAGTACTTTTACTTGTAAGAGAGAATTTTTTACAGTGGGGTATTAGCACTTTTACTTGACTCATCACATATGAGGACGCATGGTCAAGAGCCATTGTCGTCATAGTTAAACGCATTGGGGGTCGGTTTTTGACGTAGGTATATATAAAGATATATAAATTTAACAGGAAAGACTGACCGTGTTCGTGTCCCATGTGAAACAAAAAGTCAACATTAAATATTTTTAAGTTACGTAAATTGTGTAAGTTACACAAATGACGTTAGTTTACTTACGTCTTAACTGACGTACATAGTTATTTTAAGCCAAACCATGATCTTTTCCTATCCTTAATCAAGTAGTTTTGTTGGCTAAACCTAACCAAATTGCAATATTTCACAACTTCAATAATGTGCTTTCTCAAAATGGCGATCTTTCGTAACTCTAGCGTTTTATTTTAAAGGTCTAACCAGACGTTGCATATTTATTGTTGCTACCACTTTACCGTACGTAGCGTATTTATTAAGTGTTGCTAACATGACCGCGGATTCAGACATAGGCAGCAAATTCTGCATAAATCCAGCCGGACATCAAAAACTGGACTTTAACCTTACTTTCCTCACAGAGGGGGATGAATCACCTGCAGCAATCACTGATGGTGTTAGATTTTGGTCAGAATATCAAACAACTGATGCAGTCTTAAAGTGTTTTAACTTGTCTTGCTTCCTTTCCTTTACCCTGTAGTACAGTAAAACTAGTTGGAGTGGAGTGGTATTGTCTATTTAGAAACCCAGCTAGTTGGAAAGTAGTCCAGGACTGTCTTTAGTACCAATCAAGAATTGGGGGGGCAGTTCCATTTCTGATGCTGAGTGACTGATCACTGTATTCTTTACTACATAACTGCATCCATCTGCATATTCATTAACACAACCTCTGTTTTCTTCTTGGATTGACACTCTTCAGTTTGATAGATGGGGAGAAAGAGCTGCATGGCTGGAGGACAATTACAGTGACAGCCTTGGGCTGAAGGTCAGTGAAGAGACCGGAACACAATAGAACAAATTTTCTCTTCTTTTCTCTGGTGTTACAATGAGAACCAATACAATGACAATAGACTCAGGTAAATCATTTGCAATACAATACTGTGGAAACACTTGGATGTTTTAGTCTGTCAAGAGGTTTTGTGAAAGAAGAGATGCACCTGAGATGCTCTGACATAAGCTGTGTAGGCCATTATCAACTTGTATCACTCTGTGCAGTGCTTTCTCTGAAACTCTGAAAACCACTGCATCTCTCTAAGGGCAAGTGATTGGTTTGTAGACGGGTGTGCATCTGACGTTGGCGTGTTGTCAATTCAGCATGTAGCCTTCTTTTCGTTGGACTGGCTCCAGCCACACTATTGCGTTTTAATTTTAAAATGCAGACCTTTGGCTACGTCTGTCCCTCCCGTTCAGACTAAAACAGCGAATCCGAAGACCTAAAACAGAGAAGTTTAAAAATAAATAAGTAAATAACACTTATGCAAAAAGCCCCCTGAGGCAAATTTGATATTGGGCTGTATAAATAAAACCGACCTGACTACTGTGTTTCTCCAGTATAATGGTTTAGTTGATGCACAAGTTTGCATCGACCACCATCTATGCAACACATTCTCACTCCCAACTCGTCACATATGGACGCTTGGGTTTGCTTTTTAATGCCCTGGGTACCACTTTAGCATTGTTTTTCGATGTTTAGGGCTCCGCAGTCTAGTTAGCAACAATAAATATGCATGAAATTACTTGTTCACGCTGTAAAATGTCGCCATTTTAAAATAGGACGTTGTTAGCATTGTCAGACTTTGCAGTTTGATTAGGTTTAGAAAACTAAACTACATGGTTAGGTTTAGGCAACAAAAGGACTGGGTTAGGTTTTGGAAAAGATCATTGTTTGGGTTAAAATAACTACATTACGGACGTCAGTTTACTTACGCCACTTACGTAACCTACGTTACTTAAGCTGCAACGTATTCCAGCTTCTGGCCCTGTGTCCACCCAATAAGCTCCTTACTCTGTATTTTTCTTTTAAATATCATACCTACCTTTCCTGTTCAAAAGTGAACCATACGTCCATACAGTATGTGACAAGGTGGGAGTGAGAACGGTTTGATCTATGGCAAAAAAACTGATCCAAACCCACCAATGAAGCATGGCGTAAGTTCAGGCAGTACACTGGAGCAGCACTTGCGTCAGCTGCTTGACTATGACCTCACATGTAATATTCAAACTCACATATTACTAGGTTATGACTATTATGCATTGTTGATTAAGTAAATATTTAATAATCATGTATGTGTTTTGTGTTGATTTGTTGCTCCTGCAGAAACATCGGTGAAGCTCAGATTCTCTGCTAACAAATCATTTTGGAAGATAAACGTTGGTTTCAGAGTTAAACTCTTGTTCTGCGTTAAATTTCAACTTGCCAAGTTTGTATTCCTAAGAACCCAAGTTCTGACTGGGCATACTAGTGGGAGATGTCAGTAAAGCTTATAGTTCTATTATTGTACGGGAAAATGCTTCTGTTAACAGTGTTAATTGTTAAAGAGGCAAATGTACATTCTTATACATTTCCTTATGCTATCCACCCATCCAAATTGGCAATGTCCTCTTTTTCCTTTGCTTTTATATCGCTGTTTCCCTTTCTTTTTTCCTGTTCTTTCATTTCATAATTTTCTGTCATTTGCTCACCTCGTTTTCCTTTAGTTCCTTTTCCTTTCTTTTCCCTTTCCTCTTCTTCCTTTGCTGTAGGTCTTTGCTCCAGATGAATGGGAAATCAATAGTGTCTGTGTTGACATCCAGAAGCAGTCTAAAGCACAGCCAAGTGATGGAGGACGACAGCATGTGCGTGTGTGAGTGTGTGTGTTCCTGATGTTGACACCGAATCCTTGACCGTGACCCTCCTGCCTCCTCGTCTCCTTTCCATGGATCCTGGCTCGAGGAGTCAGAGGACACGGGTCAAACCAAGGCTTCTCCCCCTGGGAGTCTGGGGCACTGGGGAGGGTCCGATGGTGAGCATAACCTTTGACCCCTCCCACAGGCAGGTCAGAGGGGTGGAGGAATGTGGGGATTAATGGAGCAGCATAGCGTGAATTGGAGGTGAAGACGGGGCCAATTCACCTGTCTGTCTTTTCATCTGAGCTACACCTCGACTCCTACCTGCACATGGAAACTAAAGGAAACACAGAACGTCCTTCTCACTGCATACCAGGAGAGATTTTATAATGAAATGTTGGAAGGAGTCCAGGCTTTTCATTGTCCCAGCCTGCCTCATCTCAGTTAATCATATGATTGCATTGTAGACTGAATACAGCTCCTGTTCTTTGATTCTGAGGAAACACACTGGTAATATCTTCACACAGATCAGTCCTGCTCTGGTTCAGTTATATGCAACAAGTCCATGTAACAGGTAGAAAACATAAAAAAATAAATGATGGGTTTGAAATTAATTTATATAGGGATATATATATAATGAAGAGATATTTTCAAATTTGTATCTTTACCTGTGCAGTTTCATCAGTTCTCACAGTCAGTGATAAAAGCAATTGTCTTGCTATTTCCATCCACCACATGCAGCATACACATGCTGCGTACACTGGAAAGGTGTTTTTTTTGTTTTTTTGCACACACTGTTGATTGCCTACTTGTTTTGTCTAGTGGTTTGTATGACAGATAAATGCATTGGACTATTAGGTGACATTAGAGAATCCAGCCCACTTGTGTCAGAGCACCCTGAAATTTGCAGCACACTGTATTACATTTAACCCCAGTTTTGTCTGACAGAAACTTCAGAGGCCTTTCAAAGTGTCATGTTTAAACAAAGAAAGACCCATTCATGCAGACAGCAGCAGTCAGTGGAGCCATGTGCACAGCTCTTTTCCAGTGGCCTCAGCACAATGTGTTAATGTCAAGAAGTCTACTGTGGGGTGCAGAAATAATTAATTTCATCATCAGAACAATGCGTTTCAGATGTCTCATAAATTAGTCCAAGCACCAGAAAAGAAATTACAGTGATTTCTTTTGAAGCTTTCACGTTAGATTTGATCACTGTCATTCACTGCTATGCTCTGATGTCAACATTATGTCTCAAATTAGAAGCCAGAATGTACTTTCAAAAGGCATTTATATACTAAAATATACAAAACATTGTGTGTTTTAGGACAATAAGCATATCTGAACATGTACACTGTGGGAAATTGAAGGAAACTAAATATGCTACTGTGTGAGTCCACCATATGGAAACAGTCCCAACTGTGACTCTGCTGTATTTACTGTGAATAAGGAACATTAACTGCTCAAATCAAACCTGCACCTTTTACAAAAAGAACATCGCTGATATTGAGACCTGGGTCACACTCTTGCATTTCATAGTGGAAGTCCACTTCCAACGTTCAGTGCCAGTTAGAGGGGTTCACTACATGAATCAACAAATCTTTATATCCAAAGCTGATTTGAGGCTGAAAGTTCCATTGTCTGGTAAGCCGTCATATACAGTATGATCCTGGTTCAAAGCTTACTGAAAGCCACAGAAACATTCATGATGTGATTCATGATGCAGATAGATGGTTGTTGAGCCACTGATCTAGTAATGGATAGGTGATAGATGGATGTGTGCTGTATCCAACTTACATGAGGGAGACCAGAGTTAGTGATTGCTTTTTTAATAGGGGTTTAAAAGAGGATGGCTTGCTGATCTGATCTCCTCAGGGATGTTGTTCCAGAGAGTGGGGGTCCAAACAAAAGAGGCGCAGTCACACTTGATCCTCAGTCATAGATTGTGGAATGTCTAGCCGAGCCTTGGCTGAAGACCAGAAGATCTCACATTATTGTTTAAATGTGGCCCATAGCAGACTCCGGTGTGAACTGTCTACGGCCTGAAAGTGACCCGCATGTGCAGAAGAATAACACGGTGTCACACGCAGCACACTGTCGTGCAGAAGTAGGCTAAACAGAGCCACCGAGGTTAGCTCCGGTTAGCTCCTACTTGCTAACCGTATTGTCAAGTGTTTACAACTTTCTGTCCTTTTCATTACGGTTTCTTGCGCTGTACAACGGATCTGCCCAACAACTCAATCCGTCTCTCTCCGTCTCACCCTCCCTCTCTCTTTCTTGCTCGCTCTACTGGCATCCTTCCGGAAAAGTAGCGTGTACGTAACTCAGAAGAGAGCTTGCAGACCGGTGGATCCACATGTTTAATAATAGCTTTTGGTAAAGTTTTTTCGTTCATCACGGCTCCGCCTACAGCAGAACAGCTGCTGTAGAGTGACGTCAAAGTCGCAGCAATTCCGACCTGAGTGTCCAAACTCAGGTCGCATTTAAAAAGATCCGATCAGAATCAGATTTGGACCACATATGGAAAGTGGCCCAAATCCGAACTGGAAAAGATCTAATTCCATG
Organism: Micropterus salmoides; assembly: GCF_014851395.1. NCBI lineage: Eukaryota > Metazoa > Chordata > Actinopteri > Centrarchiformes > Centrarchidae > Micropterus > Micropterus salmoides. The sequence goes on from NW_024041039.1 coordinate 29,765,381, forward strand.
TAACTTGGCCTGTTCACACAAAAGATCAGATCTGAGTCACATATGGGCAAAAAATCTGATTTGGGTTACTTTGGCCTGCAATCTGAATGTAGCCTCTGTGTCACTCAGGTTTCAGGTTTCGGTGAGCAGGACCTCACACATACACTCATCTACAGACATTGAGTTGTTAAGTCTTAGTGACCTGGGTTACACCATGTTGTCCAAATAGGCCAAGACTGTTGGTACTAAACTGGGTCTTTTCCAAACATAGGCGCTGTGTTCAAAGTATGTCATATGACCACAGTAACAATCTAGGAAGCCCAAATGGCTTGGACCAACAGTGGCAATGTAGTTTGTAAAACAGTGTATTTATATTTTAGAGAACTGGATGCTTAACTCTGTGACTCGAACCACAGCTTTGATCAAATGGGCCAAGATCCAAATCCCATAACCGAGTCAAATGTTTCAGCTACATATGAAACAGCTATCCAGAACACAGACAAGTTCCATGACACTCTGGTGGCTACATGTAAGAAGCATGTTAGCATGTCAGAGCCTTTTCAGCCGCTTTGAAATATAGAGTCTGTAAAGCTGTAGCTAGCTAGGCAAGGTCCACGTTATCAAGTGTCTTTTAGTGTTGGTGACATGCAGTAAATATAATGCACTGTGGGGACGGGTTTGGGAGACCTAGAGAAAATGGCAGGCAATGTCAAAATGTCTGTATGAACCTCTGCCAGTAAATTACCTCTAGGATCTACACAGAAAAGGATATAAGGGGCCACTGTCACATATAGAACAAAAGCTGGGAGAGAGATACGCTGCTATTCATTGTGAAAGGGACCTTACTGCAGCCTGGTTCTTACTATTGAGCTACAGAAACTCCAAAGGCACCAATCGACACTACAGGGAAACGCTGAAAAAAGCTCAACTTAATGCCAGTGATGCAATGTGAGTGACAACCAGATGGGCTTGTTTTACAGTATTGTCATTCTTCGCATTCAAGTATACAGCTGAACAAAATGTTGTTTCGTACAGACCATGGTGCATAAACAAAATAAGAATAGACAACAACAAATCACAACATACTACAGCAGCAACACAGGCCTGGGGCTGACGACCGTACTGTTTATTATCAGGAAGCGGCCTCTGCTGCTCTGTGTCGCCTTCCGCACATAAACACATGTGGGCTCATACGCACCAACAGTGGCAAGTGCGGAGGTAGGTAGTGGACACGTTGAAGTGACGGTGACTCCAAACCACTTCCGCAAGTGCAACAAAACCTTAAGAGTAAAAGACAACTTTGTTGATACATCCATTAATGAGTACAACATGTAGACGGGATTAATTGATCCGTTCTGACCACGTCTCTCATCCTCTATCTTATTAAAAGCACACCGCACTAACGCAAGCTTGGCAAAGCTAGATGTACAACGAGCTAAATAAAAGCTGTCTGTAGTCTAACTGTTAAGCTTAGATTGCCATGTAGCTTCAATCTGCACATTTTTACCTGCAGTGGACACAGGGAAGGAGAACAGGAGCTAGCTGCCTGAACTGCGTCTGTGTGGTTCTATCCGCGCACAGCGATGTGACGCCCAGAGCGCGACAGTGCGGCGGCGCATCTTAGCATGTTTGATTCTATTCAGCCAAATTAATTCCTCGATATGCTTCCGATAATGAGATATGCCCAATCGGCCAATGCTTATCGTATCAATAATTATTGTGCATCCCTTTCAGATACAGCCTGAAAGGTGGAGCTGGGGTGGCGGTGGGTTATGAGCTTTCGCATAGGAAGCAGCGAGGACGGGGAGGTAGACTACGGCAGCTTAAATAGGCACCTTGTCTGGTATTTGTCAATGAATGCTAAGAGGAATCAGCTGAGCTGTCAGCTGATGTGCTGCTAAACATGGCTGCTATCGCTGATATGCTGGAATGAGCTGAGCTTGACTTCGTTGCCTGCCTGAACTAACGCCAGAGAGAGAGAGAGAGAGAAAGAGAGATTGTCTAGATCTGTCAATCATATTTTCTATACATGTCTATTAGACTTTTTTTTTGTAAATGTCTCCTTACTGTAATTGATCATCAGCCTAAGGAGTGTTTCCCATGTTCACATTTCTAATTTAGTCATTTCTTGCGTTGTGCTATGCAATGCTCTAAAACAGTGTTGCCTTTTTCTTTTCTGCATCACAACGACATGGTCTGTCAACAAATTATAGTACGAACAGTAAAAACTGTGAATCCTGTCCAATCTCTTGCAATGTATAACTTGATACTGTTGATATGCCATATTGAAAAAGTGCAGCCTTGTGCATTTTCAATCATTCTCATCAAAACTTTAGCCATAGTTTACATCAGAAAACACATGTATATAACATAGTACACTGTTAGTAAATAATGACACAAGGGCTTGTCATTCTGATGACACTGACATGTTCACTGACATAAAGATTTGCTTTTGAGAGATAGGATTTTTAGCAAGTTACGGTCTTTTGCAGGTAATCCACGGTGTTGTGCTGTTTGTTCGATATGTTTCGAGAAATGCACTTACTGTTTTGCAAATGTTAGGGATGATTAGAGAGATGTACCAAAGCGAGTGAGAAAAATTTAAATTTTCCCATCACAGCTACACTTGCTTTAGTAAAAACCCTGTAATGTAATTAAAAAAGCCATGTGCCTTAATGGTCTGGAATACAGCTAAAGAATATTTTTTCTCAGACATCAACCTAAAATCCAAAAGACCACTATTTGACTGCCAGGTGACCTCTTAGAATGCCCACAATGAGCATCATAGAGGGCAACAAAGTATTTAACAAAGAACTCACAAATGTCCACTTTAAAGCTGAGCTGGTTTACTCTGTAAGTGGTGTTCCAACACAAATTCAACAGAGGACAGAGAGAACATCTCTTCAAATGTATCTGTAAGCGCGAAGCCCCCTCGGAACAACCAAGTCTCCCACAGAGAATTATAGAGATATCACCATGCCCGGCATAAAAGATGACAACTCTCCTTTTCTGTACTGAATCAATGGAGCTGACCTTTGCAGACAGGCCCTCGCTGAGTGATTAAAGGCAAGTCTCAACACAGGTTGTCGGAATCGCGGAAATAAAGGCATCCAGATGGGGAGGGAGAGGAGACGACCTCCAGCAGCTCATCATTCGCTTTCCAGCACCACCACATACATGTAGGTAACCATTCCTCATCTGAAATAATGAAACAAACACCTTTCAAACTGGGCTTGTGTTGACTGTAGCAATGTCACATAGCACTCATTTTACCTAAGGAGTGACCAGTGATAACTGCCGAGATTACTGATGTCCCTTTTATTCGACTGAAAGTAAGTATTGTTCAGACATAGTTTGGTGAAATTACAAAACAGGCTGAAGCGATGATGATGATGAAGCTGTTTAAAGTTATCTTTCTTTTGTCCTAAATATGACCACACAACACCTGGTATATCACCATGTAAATAAAGTATTTAATATGTTAGTCACATACCTACATGTACATATACCACATATTTCAAAAGACAGTTAAACCGTTAAATCTATTAAATATTTAACAGATATACACATATATTTTTATAACATAAATGTTCATATATAAGAGATATAGATAGTGTTCCTTACATTAATTACACAATGTGAAAAACTGATATTGGATAAAAATATTTCATCATATATGTACACATATTTTTAATATCTTAACATTTCAGATTTTTACCATAGATTTGTTTATAGAGAGGCCAAATCTGCAGAGGAAGATTTTTGTACATTTTCAGCATTAACTTCAGATTTTGCTTTGCTAAATCTCAAAGTGACAAACTGTAAAAGTGTGACATCGTACAGGTGCATCCAAAGTGTCAGAATTTTCAACTGAATTTAATTATTATTTAATTATGTTTTTGTAAAAATGGAATGGTTATGGGGAAATTCAGATTCACATACAGTAGCAGCCCCGTGCAAATAGATAGGGGGTGATCACTTTGGTGATTACTGACTCAGACGCAAAGTGTAAAGCATGATTAAGAGCAAAGAGAAGCATGTTTACCAGACATTTAAGGAAGCTTGGGTACTTCAGATTCTAAATGTCTTTTTATTTGAGACTTGAAGCACTTAATGACTGATTTTGAGGCCATTCTGGTGGTGTTTTGAATCTTTTCTCATTTGCCATTTTAATATGAGGTAAGAAATAATCTGAGACGTTTGAAAAAAGAAACAAAAGGACACGGACGCAGGTTTGCCGAGGTCGGCAGCGGTGCTGGAGCCGCTCGGTTTTAATTCACACTCCATTCCTGTTAAACCTCTCGATAATGCCAGAGTGCCTTTCCTTGGCCCCAGTCCAAAGCACTCTGTAACAAAACAGACAAAATAAAAAATGGTGGATGAATACCAGCAGAGGAGTGTCATGGGGGTGAGAGATTTATAATGTGAGCGGTACAAACTTGCTCGTAAATCAGCAGAAAATGCTTTCAGGTAGGGGAGGTGGCATTTATGCAAGAAGAAGGGAGTAGAGAGAGAGAGAGAGAGAGAGGACAGGGGACAAATAGAGACAGGTAGAAGATTTGAATGAGGAGGTAAGTGGAGGTGCAACTGTATTGTAGATCTAATTCTACTGATCAAACAGCCAACAAAAGGAAAGGGTAAAGGTGGGGTTTTTTGTTTTCAATTTTTCCACACGGTCCAGATTAATGCTGAGATTTATGCACATCTTGGAAAAAACACTTTAGTGATTGATTAAATGTATTTGGACATGAAAAATTAAAAGGCTGAAAAAAAGGACCAGAGTTAAAGGGTCAGTTCACAAAAAGAAAACACAAGACTAGCTAAAATGTAATTTCAGCATGCCCCGATTTTTTTCCACTTTCTATCCATCGTCAACAGCTTATCCCGCGTACAGGGTCGCGGGGGGCTGGAGCCAATCCCAGCTGACATTGGGCGAAAGGCGGGGTACACCCTGGACAGGTCGCCAGTCCACCACAGATGTTTTCCAGTTGTATTTTTATAAATTCTTCCTCATGTGTCTTTGTATAGTTAACTTCCTGTCTTTGATTGTTCTGTCCTTGCATCATCCCGTTCTATGTTTACTTTGTTTCTTACCTCTTCTCTTCTCTTCTCTCTCTGGTTTTCCCTCTTGTTTCATTGTTTGCTCCACCCTAATTAGTCCCACCTGTGTCTTGTTAATGACCTCTCTCTTGTATATTTAAGTCAATGTTTTCCCCTTGTTTGCTTTCGGGTTGTCTTTGTCTCCTGTCGAGTGTTCCTGCCTGTCTCCTGCGTTAGTGCCCACTGCCTCTGTACTGGATTTATTTTGGACTGTCTGACTTTTTGCCATGACTGCTCTTTTTTTTTGACTCGTGCCTGCCTCTACTCCGAGTAAGCTTTTTCACCTTTTGTTTGGTTATTTATTAAAACATTGAAACTGAACTTGCTCTGCCTGGGTGTCCTGCGATTGGGTCCAAATTTCTTGTTTTCGTGTGTTTGTCTTATCATGGTCACATTTTTTGTTTAGCATATGAGCATGCAAACCTTAGCTAATTAGCAGTAAACACAAAGTAGGGCTGAGGCTGATAGGAAAGTGATTAGTTTGGATTAGATAAAACATTGAGCTGTTGATGGAGCTAGATGAAACATTAGGGCATCACTGAAAATATTTAGATCCATTCTCTGGGGACTTTTACTTATCTGTTCAAAATTTCATGGCAGTCCATAGTTGTTCAGTCTGAACCAAAGTGGTAGGCTGACTGACTGGTGTTGTCATCCCTAGAGCCCCCACTAGCTTTGCTAAAGACTCCCTTCTTGTGTTTTCTATACATTGTCCTATATCTCCTCCTCCTCCGGGTGCAACATTGCGATGTAGTGCTTCAATTGAGCTGAGCTGACAGATCATGACAAATTTCTTCTAATGGTCAATTTAGTTCTATCCCACACAGGCTCTGCTCTCTACTGGACTCTATGGGTACTACCTCTCCTCCTATCAAAAAAATTTTGCATACTGTAAGTAGCCAACCAATTGGACGTTGCTACTGTACGTGCATACCGTATAAATAGCGGTGTTCTCACTGCTCAGCATCGGTGAACCGCCCAGTGACCTTCACCTCCACGTATGGAGTCGCCACTCCTTGAAGCTCGCCTTTGCCCGTCGTGCCCCGGTCTGATCGCCGGGGTCGATACTCATCGCTTCTGCTTTGAATGCCTCGCCAGGGACCACGCCAGAGATGGCATCCGCCAACCACTGCCGTGTGTTGACTACCGAGCCATTCCTCTCACCCGGTGACAGCGGTGCTGGGAGCATTTCTGGCAGTGTGAGCTCTCCCTCTTCTGCGAGGAGAGCGAGGAAGACGCCGGCCGGTGAGTCGGCTCCGGGATGGGTTCTACGGACCGACTCGCTGTGCTCAGCCCGCCTTTGTCTCCCTGGCTCTCCCAGATATCTGGCAGTGCACCGAGGCATCCTGGGCAAAGCCGTTGCAGAGGAGGGTGCCCGTTGCGGGTTAGATTGATTTCCTGCGTGTGCAGGGCCACATAGAAGCAGCTGTTCTGTGCGTGCCCCCGCTGGAAGGTGCCCTCGCTGCCCACCTTCTTCCTCACTCTGCTGGCTGGTCAGCGTGAAGAAAGCCCCGCCCACCGTTAGCGCAGGATAGGGGGACGTTGGAGTATTTTGAAAAAATATTCCAACTGGGCACGCAGCTGGCCGCAGCGGCCAACAATCTGGGTGTGCTGGGTGTCGCGGTGGCATTCGAGTCGCAGATCACCCCCCTCACCCACATTTCATCAACGAGGTAATTCAAAGTGCTTTACATAAAACATAAAAGCAACAGGGAAATATAAAAAGTTTAAAAGCAACATAGGGAAATTGAAAAAATACACATTAAAATATAATAAAAGTTACAGTGCAGTGTACAATCAAGGTTAAAAGAATTATTTGTATGCTTTCGCCCCATTCCATCTCACCCGCCCCCTGCTGGAGAGGGTGAGACAGGAAGGGTTGTCAGTCATCCTGGTAGCCCCCAGCCTGTAGATTGGCTGGGTGGTACGCAGAGGTGTCGCAGCTGGCAGTGACAGAGCCCTGGCCTGTGCCTCCAGTCTGGGGGGCTCTGTCACAGGAGTCAGGCGCCATAGGCACGCTGCCGGTGCTCGGCCAACCTCTCCAGGTTTAACTCCTGAAAGGGAGAGGTTGAGACAGGCTGGGCTGTCCGCAGAGGTGGTACATACCATCCAGGCAGCGAGGGCAGGCTCCACCACTTCCTGCTACAAAGCTAAGTGCTTGGGCGCTGGTGCATCGAGAAGGAAATGGATCCCATAACCTGCTCAGTGGGATCCATCCTTTCCTTCTTACAGGGCCTAATGGAGAAGGGCCTGTCACACTCAACCATTAAGGTGTATGCGGCAGCTATCTCATCTTGTCATGAGGGGTCTGGCGGCAGACCTGTCTTCACCCACCCCCACGTGAAGTTTTTTCTGCAGGGGTGTGAGGAGACAACGACCGGTGCTACGTGTCTCCGCACCCCAGTGGGACCTGCCACTGGTACTAGAGGCTCTGAGGTCAAACCCCTACGAGCCCCTGGAACAGTCCTCCTTGAAGATGCTATCTCTCAAGACAGCCTTGTTACTGGCTCTCACCTCTGCCATGAGGCTGAGTGAGCTGTGCGCCCTGTCAGTTCATCCCAGCTGCATGCTGCTTCGTGGTGACCACAGTGCAGCAGCGTTAAGACCGAACCCCTCCTTTGTTCCTAAGAACATAAGAAGCTTGTTCAGGTCGAGGACCATACATTTGGATACGGGAGGCGAGGCTGCATCTGTTGTGTCCTGTGCGTGCCCTAACACATTAAATGAAGCGCACGGCCCCCTTTCGACGCACTGATCAAATGCTCGTTTGCTTTGGTGACGGTGCGATCGGTAAAGCTCTATCCAAGAAGCGCCTAGCCGGATGGCTTTGGGACTGTATCTCACAGGCCTACGTGCATCCTTCTCAGGATCTGTGCTCGTAGGTGCCACTCAGGATCTGTGAAGAAAGAGACCGGTGTCTACCATAGACTACCAGTTGTCGGGGAAAACATTTTTACACTGACTGTGCCAGATGTCCCTGTAAGGGGTCAGGACAGTTCAGGTGTTTGGATCTGGCTGGATCAGATCCCTCTTGGTCATGCCAAACCCCTAGCGGTCTAGTGACCTTTCTGAGGTGTGGCCCACTGCCCCATCGCTTAGGATGGAGACAGCTTAGGGCCCGTGGCTGGTGACCTGTGGCTGATCGTGTTGGTGAGGTGAGCTGTGGCTTGTCGCGGCTGGGCGGACAGTCATCGGGCTCCACCTACTGTACCCATAGAGTCCAGTAGAGGGTGGAGCCTGTGGGAGATAGAATGAAGGTTATGATATGTTAAGTTCTAGTTCTATTAGCACAGGCAGAGCCCTCTACGATGGAGCCCTGACGCTCCACTGCCATCTGCTGAAAGGGTGGTTGGATGCTGAGCAGTGAGGACACCGCTATTTATACGGTACGCACGTACAGTAGCGACGTCCAATTGGTCGGCACCTTACAGTATGCAAAATTTCAGTGGGCGAGTATGTGCGTGTGATAGGAGGAGAGGTAGTACCCATAGAGTCCAGTAGAGGGCTCTGCCTGTGCTAACAGAACTAGGGTTACCATATCGTAACCTTCGTTGCTAGATGATATCATTAATACTAATAATTTCTTCTCATATTTATGGGAAATGTTTTACTTCAGGTGATACATCTGTTGTAACAGCTACTGGGCGCCTGTTTATTGACATTTTGGAAACTATTGAACCATGGTAACCAAGACTATTGCTATTAGCTAGAGTGTGGGACTTATAAATGAACATCTGTTAAATTCAAGCCATTGCCAAAGGGGTTCACAATTCTTATTAAGCCTATCATCAGCAGGTAAATCTATCTGTATTCGCAGTATACAAAAGTTTTTGAATGTGTCTGTGGCGACATTCCCACGCTGGTGTACTGGTAGTGATGTGTTTTATGGTAACTAGCAACGACTGGTTTGCCAGAGCTGAAGGGGGGAGCAACCCAGAACCATGTAGAGAGCTCCAGGAACCGCGACTGCTGTTTCACTGGTTGACACCCAAGTTGTTGCGTGTTCAAGTCTGGCTAAATGCTAAATGCTCATGGTGGAACATCCACGGCGATTTCTACATTTGCTTTTAGGAGCGCAGTGGGACAGAGAGGTGGACTGGTTAAATTGGGACACAGAGGCTAAGCTAACCAGTTACAGTGGGACAGACAAATGAGGGGACGGTTATTATATGAACTGAGAATGGTCAAGTAGCAAAGTTGAACCAAGAGCAGATTGTTGCGGACTCTGCGGTGCACTAGACTCAGTATGACGTTCAGACAGGTGAGTACAACTACTGCAGTGTGTAAAAACTGTACAGCATATCCATCTGTGTGTTATCTGCTTTGGTGATTTTTATTCTGTTTTGAGGTTAATTGTAGTAAGGCTCAACAGGGGGAAGTCATTGTATATTTATATTGATAATCACGTAAAGGTATTTTTCAATATATGATTAATGTAAATAGTTTATATTTCTGATGCCTTCAGTACCTTTTTTTATTTAAACCTAAATTATAAAACATTTTTTTAGTTGTTCAGTGCCCCCCAGTTAAAGAGTGGGTGGTGGGCTTCAGACAGTTAATTAAACTTTTTGGTGGATTAAAAATAAAAATGGAGAGAGAGAGAGACCTCAAGTTGAAATGTCTCTGTATTTTGTAACTATTTATAACACGAGCCTGGGGCCAGCTCACCTGTAGACATAAACATTAGAAGCAGGCTTCAACAGTATTTGTGTAATTACTCTCACTGACAATAGGGGGAGACAGATGTTCGGCACTGCATGTCTAAATGACAAACATCAGCCAGGAGCTGGTGTTTTGTTTCACAACTCGAAAGAAGAAAGAAATATCGGGATTTACTTTGGTCCAGTATGAATTTTACATCCTGTCACACAATGTGGGCAAATGCACTTCTTTTGTGACCTGTAGTTTTTTGGCATTCTTTGTGTGTCAGCAAGGATGGCGTCAAAGGGCTGGAATGACTAGGACTATAATAGATTTGGGGTTTGGTTTTTGTGTTTCCTGTCTCTTGTATTTCCTGTATTATTTTGAAGTTTTCTGCCACTGTTGTCCCTGTCTAGCTTTGCTTCCTGTCCTGTCACTGTATGAGTGTTTGCACCTGGGTCTGATCACCCTGCCCTCTCTGTTTCAGTATATAAGTGTTCTCTTTGTTCTTGTTGTAAGATCATTACATACTTTTATCGTCGAGTGTTTTTGCCGTTTCCCAGAATATTCTGTTGTGTTTGCACTTTTGGATTTTCACACTCATTGGATTTCTGTTTGAACCTTTATTGGATTTGTTTATTCCTTGGGTTACCTGCCTATTCTGCGAGTGTAAGTTACTAACACTGGGTGAAATAAATATCACTAACTGTAGCTGTTCAGCCCTTATTCATGTGCCTGTACACCTAACAAGGACACAATTTTCAAAATGTTTAATGGCTGTTTGTCTTAAAAGTGTAAAAGAATCGTTACTGACTGTGATGAAAATTGTCCCTTTATAAATCACAAAATCAAAAAAATGTTAATGCACAGTAAATCCAATCTGCTGTGATCCCTCCTCCTGACTACTCATTCCTTCCACATTACATTAATTTGATCCTTTGCCATAAGGTCACATATAAAGAGCTTTCTTTGCCGTTGCAGGCCAGCTGTAAATACTTGAATAAACACACAGACTTTGTTGTGGTCTGTTCTGATGTTGGCTGGGAGTGCCTTTCTCAAGCATACTCTCATTAAATTGCAGTGTGCTCCCTGAAAGCTGCTCCTTGGACCTGCTAAGTGATGCAGGTGGCTTGCTTTAATATGCTGGAAAATGTATTTTTCTCTCCTGTAAATCCTTTTAACACCTGCTAAATATTACAAGTGTTTCTTAAAGAACATTTGCCTGACTCTGTCGTTTAAGGGTCTAAAGAAGCCCGGTTATGTGCTGTTGAAAATGTTATCTAGGGTCTTTTAAGATTCTATTCAACAGAAATACAACCCTCAAGGTCATGCAGAAGAGATGCAGATATTGTTCGCTTTGTTTTTGCTCTACAGTAAAACACCTGTTTCACATACCTGGAATTTCTGTGTGTACTTCCCACTGGCCATGAGATATCTGGAAAGACATGTAAAAGACATTAACTTAAAGGTGACCTATTATACTGCATTTACAGCTTTATATTGTAGTTCTGTGACTCCTGTATGGTAGCTTCGCATGATTCAAAGTTCAAAAGAATTTTTTATCTCATGCAGGCCCTCATTTCAGCCTTTGTCTGAAACAAGCTGTACATGCTCCTGTCTCTTTAACACATTAATTAACGCCGACGATTATTTTATCTCATGTTAACGCGGCTTTTATCTTCATTATTATTATTTTGAAAGTCCATTTTTCGCTGCCTCCGAATACACATACAGTCAAACCATGGGTCACAGGAGGGGTGGGATGTTGATCAGCCTGCAAATCACCCACCCAAACAAGCAGTGGAGGGAGGCTTCAGCAGACGACGCTGGATGCAGCGTGTGGGAGACGTAGATAAACGAAAGCAAGAGAAGCAAACAACTAAATGCCATAGTGAAGTGGACAGCCACACACAGCATGCTGATTAGTATTGGGGAAGATGTTGATCTTAGGAATGTTCTTAAAATTGCAATGCAGTCACTTGGCCCCCCGGGGTTGCTCTGCGCTTCTCAGGTGATCAGACAGGGAGACAGCACTCGAGTGTAAACGGCAGGCGCTCTGGATAGTAACCATGGCAACGGCTTCTGTGCGCTACACAGCTGTAGCCTATTTAACTTAAGTTAAAATTATAGGCTACATAACTTTACCTGATAGGCCTTCATCTAGTTTTGCGGGGACACTCTGCCATGCAAACTCCTCCTGTTGGTGTCCTGATAACTATTTAGTAAACAGTAATAGATTCTGGATGCTCTCAAACAGCGCGGATCAGGCTCTCTTCCGATGATTTGTGCTATGCCTCATGTACAAAAAGTTCAAGACAAGTGAGGCGAGCACAACCATCACAGTTTCACAGGAACCCACCGGCTTGTCGCTACACCTTGTGCTCGACCACTTCATCTCACTCTAACAAGGACACTTGCTACTGCTCCCTGATACAAGAAAAAACTGTTTCTGCTGATACCTGTTCTGAAAAAAACCCCAAGAAAATTGTACCTTGTTTTAACAAGTTACCATTAGAGTCAGCAAGCTAGATAAAAGGTAATGCTCTGGCAGTGGCAAATAGCTTTGGTTTTATATTCGATCTGATTACATCAATGTTTAAGATGAGATTCACAAGAAATATTTTATTGCTACTGAGTAACAGGAACACTGCTGGTAAAAAGCACGATATTTGTTTAAAGTGTTTGCAAACCACATGAAAAGTTTGCAATACACTTTAGAATCCATTATTCAGTTTTGGTCGTAACAATGCGATTAATCACAAGAAAATCATGTGACTAATCATGATTTAAAAATTTTATTCGTCACCCAGCACTAGAGAACAATGTGAAATTTGAGGTTTTGGCTCACATCTTACCGTAAAACACTACAAAAATCACCATATTTCAACTCATTTTTACATAAAAATTGGCCAAACAATTTTAACGTTTGCTCAGTAGCTTTCACATCGGGTGTAACATTAGCATTTTAGCTATAACTGTAGCCAACGTTTACAACAACTTGAAAAGTCTGTGAAGTTACACTGCCGTGTTTATTTTAAATATAATTCACAACCAATAAAGCATACTTACATTATTATATTTCCATGGCCCTTCTCGTAAAACTGTCAATATTCAAAATCTACACAGCTGATTTCTCACCTCAAAACTTCTCAGAAGTGGATTTAGTGATGAAATTCCATATGAAAACTGTAAAATATAAAACTTTCTGTTGCTGGCCTCTGTCTGGTGCCAGACCCCGCTAGCTGCTTGGCTTTATGGTACGTTTTCATTGTGACGTCACAGTGAAGGAAGGGAACCGGCTGGACTGTAAACGTGCTGTTTTCAAGCAGTTCAGAGCAGAGCTTTCTGTGGGAGATGGGAACTCCCTTTGGGCCTTTTCACTTTGCAAACCTGTTACATGCACAAAAAAGAGATAATACCAAAGCCAAATACCACCTCTTTAATGAGAATGAGTTATACAGGTCCCTCTTATACTTGACTGGTTACCTGACAAATGTTGTTGTCTTGCATGCTAAGGTGCATGCTCATACATGTGATCTGCTAATTATCTGTGAGCCTGCTTGAGATCCCTGCCAGTAGTTTACTAAATCTTTCTCAATGGGTTACCCTAGCTGCCTGAGGATATTTGGCAGGGCCAATTCAGCACCCTCTTTTATTGCCATTTTCAAAATTACTTTTGTCAAGCAGACACCTTATTTAAGAACAAGCACAGCACAGTATGTCTTTTATTCTTATGATGTTACCTTTTCAATTTTTATTTTCAACAAGCTTATCTCCATTGCTAATTTAGGTTAGCAGGTGCATCACGATGAGGAGGATGTTAGCTAGCAGGAGAATACCCTAACCCATTTTATTAGGGTGCTGTGCAAGAGGCTACACTGTATCTAAATTGGAATTTCTGATAATATCTAAATCAAAGCCCAATATTTCTCACATTAGCTGTGTGAAAGGCATATTGCATTGCATGTAATTCTGTCTGTGTGGAAGTTCATAACACTGACCCTGCATCCACTCTGACCACAAGAACAAACTTGTTAGCAGGAAAATTCTGCTTTTGAACAGCTGCCAGAGAAGGCCAAGAGGGAGGAGGGTGAAATGGAGAGGAGGATAGATATCTCTTAGCTGGAGAGAGAGAGAGAGAGAGAGAGAGAGCAGCGAGAGGCTAACGCTAATCCACTTATTAAGGCAACAACTGCAAGCCTGGAACCTGCGCCAGATATTAATACCTAATCATGAGTTAATTAAAGGAGGGTTAGTTAGCGCCTAATCTGCTGTGATGGGGGGGTGGGGGGGGGGGTGGCAATGGCGGGGAGTGACAGAGTGTCCTGAGGGGTGTGAAGAGGGTGGGGGGTGGCTATAGTGCTAACACTAAGTGGTAACACCAGAGCTGTGGACTGGGGATCTAGCCTAATTATCTTCAAGGCGCCAATGTTGCATTAAATTTTTAAAATATTATTTTAAAGAGAATACATTAGCACATTTGGAATTTTCTATGTGTGGTTACTGTACCATAAGGCCAAGATGTTAGTGCTCTGGTGGAACTACATGATCGTGAATGTGACACAAAAAAGGTGAACACACAGGCCTCCTGATGACTAGAATTACTTTCTAAATGAAATCATCTGTCCATGAAGAATTGTATTTGGTAGAATTAAGTCAGACTTAAAAAGCAAAGCGGAGTTTACCGAACCCAGCCCGCACCTGAACCTTACTGACCTGACCTAACTTAACCTGTTAAACTTATGTCTATTCAGGTCTGGTTTTGCTCAACTTAACTCTAGTTTGAGCATACAGCAGGCTGGGGGTCCATAAGTTTTTCCAGTACAATGGGGGATTTGCTCACCAGTATCCCCTATTGTGATCAACATCTACATGGAAGAAGTAGAAAGCAGAGCCCTGACCTCTTTAAGAGGAACAGCATTGAGCCACTGATACAGACATGTGGACGACACATGGGTCAAAATTAAAACATGCAAGGCTTCACAGAACACATAAACTCAGTTGACAATGACATTGAGTTCACACGTGAAGATGTCAGCAACCACAGTTTGGCCTTATTGGACTGTGCTGTACACACTGAGGAGGACTGGATTCTCCACATTGAAGTATACGGGAAACCCATACACATATACCAATACTTTATCTTATCACCACTCACTGGAGCATACTCTAGTCATCAGTTATCAAGACCCTGCACCACCAAGCATACCAACAAGTGTTCATGCCCAAGAGAAGGACATTAACACTTGAAGGATGCACTTCAAGCTTGAACCTTTGTGAAAACAGCCACAAGATCCAGGAAGAATGCCAACAATATGGGTGATGAGGAAACGAAGAATAAACACAACAACATTGTGATTCCATACTGATGTCAAGAGTATCAGCGAAACTCAGGAGGATTCTCAACAAGCACCACATCCCTGTGTATTGTTCAAACCCAAGAACATGATACTGGTACACCCAAAAGACCGCGCACCAAAACACAAGAAAAGCCTTAGCCAACATATGTGAGTAAAGTAAATGTAAGTAAACTCGGCAGTTTACTTACATTTGAAGGTTAAGAGACACTCTTTCGAGAACAACAATGTGCATATTCTTGATATAGCGAGCAGATGTTCTGAAAGAGCCATTTACACCAGAGTAGAGAAACCATCTCTCAACCAGGAAGGAGGTCTGCAACACCACTCATTCCCCACACATTGCTGTGCTTTCTTTCTTCACAGGAGATTGAACAGACACTCACACTTGGCCACATGTGACAATGCCAATGGTGGTCATTCAGACTTCAGCATCGATGCTTCGTCCAGCGTCAATGGCTCTAACGACCATAACAATGGTTGTTACAACAGCCAGGAACACTAACGAACCACTTGGTATCCGTCACCTTGATAACGACCCCCACAGAGGTTAAAAAGTTAGGACGCCCTGCCAGTCAGCCTGAAGTGAAGAAGCCTCTTGGATGAGAGGTGAAACATCAAGTATCTTCGATCTTGACTTTACCGCCACTCATCAGCACATTATGAAAGCGTTGGACAAGTAAAAAAAGAAAAGTAAAATAGGTTATACAATGACAAGTAGCAATAAAATACAACACAGAGGTAAACCTTCTAGTAACAAAATTAGGCATCTGAACATTTCTTATCATGCTGCCACAGTAAGTACCTTAAGATTCTCCAGTTGATACAGAATGCTGCAGCATCTGCACCTCTCTGCTCCCTGTAAAACCCGGAATAGAATGCTTCCTTAAAATCCTTCTGCTCACCTAGAGTCTCCAAAAGTAGACTAGGAGCCAGAGCGTTCAGCTATCAAGCTCCTCTCCTGTGGAACCAGGTTCCAGTTTGGGTTCAGGAGGCAGACACCATCTCCACATTTAAGAGTAGGCTTAAGACTTTCCTCTTTGATAAAGCTTATAGTTAGGGCTGGCTCAGGTAGTCCTGAACCATCCATTAGTTATGCTGCTATAGGCCTAGACTGCCGGGGGACTTCCCATGATGCACTGAGCCTCTCCCTCTCCATCTGCATGCATTTTTATCCCATTAATACATATATATTTTCTTTTGTCCGTTCCTGCAAGTATTTTTGACTCCGGAGCTTTAGAGTGTGAGTCTTTGGTTGCAAGCCACCTACTGCCCCCATGTTCCTCCTGGAGACTGCTACAATTACCATATATATATATATATATATGTGTGTGTGTGTGCATATATATATATATATGTGTGCACATATGTGTGTGTGTGCGCGTATATGATCTTTTTCTCTTTGTTCATCCTCAACCACTTTTTCCTCCACTCTTCTTCATTCGTCTTTCACTTCATTGTTCCTGTCCCCTCATTTTCACCATTGCACAATTCTCTTTTTTATTTTTGCAACTCTTCCTGGTTTACCTTTTATCACCTGTCTTCATATTGTTCCTCCTCCACTGTCTTATCCTCATCATCCACCTCATTCCTGTCTTCCTCTCCAACTTTAACCTTCCCTATCTGTCCCCCTTTTCCTTTCTGTTCCTCATGGATATGTCTTAGAGAGAAGGACTCAAATCACCACTTCTCAACTCCCCCTTGTGGCGCTCCTCTCATGCATTAGCACACACACACACACACACACACACACACACACACAGGTAGACTTTGTACACACACACACTCCCCTCCATTGTAATGAGGATGTTGAGCAATAAAAGAGGAGTTGCCGGCGTGATGGCAAGAGTGTGGGCATTAGCATTTGAAAGGAGCTGAATTAGCCATCGTGCCACAATCTCCAGTAAATGACTCTGGATGTCGGGCTAACGTGGCTTTTATCGAAGGACAGATTCAGGTGCGGCAGCAGAAAGAGAGGCAAAGGCTTCAGAGCCTAAACACTATTCAAATGCAGCTGCTGCTAGAAAAGACATGGCAGCTCTCCTTCACAACAATCCCCAGTGGGCCCAGACGTCGCGTTATGTTTCATTTAAAACATGTACCCTGCAAAAGAAGTTCCCTGAACCCTGTCTACTTCCTTGTTAGTAGAGAATGAAGTAGGAAGATGTTAATCCTGGTGTGAGGAGAGGAAGAGAGAGATGGAGGCAGTTCGGCAGTGATACAAGGAGAGAGAGAGGGGTCAGCAAACCTCAGAAGGCAAGAAATGACAGAAAGGTAGCGGAGGAAGAGGATAAACAGATGTAAACACAGTGATGGCAACATCATTTTTCCTCTCTTGTCTGCATTTCCATCCCCCTCCCTTGAGGTTAAGATTAATTTGCCTGTTACCTCTCTCTAATCTAAATCAGCAATATTAATCACATGCATACTCATGCCGACTGGTTTGCGCAAAGTTAAATCTACAGCGCAAACATAAAAACATGTGGTCTATATACATGTCAGAGGTTGCACGCCTCTGGAGCAACTAGGGGTTTAGTGTCTTGCGCAGGGACACAATGGTGTCTCACAGTGGATTTGAACCCAGGTCACACCAAAGGCATGTGTCTTATCCACTGCGCCATCACCACCCCTAACCCTAAAGCCAGTAACATTAATAATGTGTACGTTTTATACATACATGTTCTGTGTATGGATGCACTTGCCAGTATACAGTTTCTATTTCAAAGAAGGTAAATACAGCTCAACCTCGGGAGTCGTACCAGACTATCCAAATTAATAAATAATAAATATAAAATAAATACATAACACATAACAATGCATAACAATGTACACTTAACTCCATATGGGAAAATTATAGAACTATGACATTAACTTAATGAAAATATAAAGCATTAAAGGGCTCTGATAAACTCACTATTGCTTATTAATGTATCCTCTAAATGCATTTTTAAACTATCTCTATGTCCTTTCTATAGCTGTATGTATATATCATGTTTTGCTTTACTCTATCCTCTGACTCATAGCTAGGACCAGTGCTGGCTGATGCTGCTGCTGTGACTCATGAATCAATGGGATGATCACCAGAAAATGTATAAGCAAGAGTTTTGATTAATTGCTAAAACATAATTATAATATGCCAAACCTCCCCTGATCCCAGCTTCTCAAATGTGAATATGTGCTAATTTTTTGAGTGCCATGGGAAAGTAAGCTGGAAATCTTTGGGTTTTGGATTGTTGGTTAGAAAACGCCACATTCCAACAGTAGCTTCAATTATTTCCTGGCTGTAAAGGACTCAACCTCATCATACAGACATTTTGAAGTCAAATTGCCATTAAAAGTATATATATATATGTAATGCAATGAATATATATATATCAGAGCAATGAATATATTGTGAATTGCAATAAACCCATAAAGCCACCATTCAGAACAGGATGTCTGGCCATCCCCGCATCACAGAAGCAAGACCTAAGGCTGATGGAAGAGGTGTGGATCGCTGGTCATTACCAGTAGCCCAGGATTAGCCTGAGCGGAGCGGCTAGCCGCAGCTCGGATGAGGCTAATTAGATCTGTCTATCTGTACACATCCATCTTCTGCTCATCCCTCCTCCCTCGGTTCCCCCTCTCCAAATAAATTGCTCTTTATTACTCTATCATTCAGGTTATTGCCTATGAAATAATGAGACACTCCTGGTCAGGGCCAGGATAATTGATTTTTTTCTTTTTTTTCTTCCTTTGGTTCATGAGTGTGTGTGTGTGTGTGTGTGTGTGTGTGTGTGTTCAAGGTATTGTTATTATTAGCTGGCCAGGGATTACTGAGAAGATTAGCTGGTGGGAATGAGAGATGAAGAAACAAAAGCAAAACAAAGATTACAGAACAAAAACACTTACATCGCGCAACATTTTGTTTTGTCTCCAGTTTTCTGTGAAATCATTTGAATTGCAAGGAACTGCCTTCCTAGAAAAGTCCCTTACATACTGTACAAAATTCTTTATATAAAGGTGTGGACATCATGAGTTGCATTGGTTTAAATATAAACTTCTCAAATATCATAATTCTTCCATTGATCCTTCTACTCTCTTCCTCACTCACACACACACACACAGGCACACGCACACACTGAGATCACAGATGATACACGAGGGCTGAGGAGGAAGGAGGGGCCGCAGTATAAATGTTTCATTCCTCCTGAATGGCAGGTTAAGTGAGGATACGATAATACTGCCGACAGTAATGGCAACTTTAATTTCCTTTTCCTATTGTGAAGATTTATGTGGAGAAATTAAATTCCAGCAGCTTGCAGGCCTCAATAATCATTATACAGTGCAGAGTGAAAAGAAAAGGGAAACTGTTTTCATGGTCACAATATATAAAAGAAGCAGGGTTAAGCACCAGGGGAAAGAGAAGGTAATCTGTGAGGGCTTAATAAACACAAAAGACATTATACAGATGTTCAAAAAAGTCTCAGAGCATCGAGTAATATTGGTTCATAAAAGAGCTGAGGGCTATCATGAGCTCAAACAAGAGCGGCCGAGTGTCGCTGAAGCCAGCCTAATGCTGCAGAGTGTCTTTCTGCTGTCACCTCTGCCCTCAGACACCAACTCAAACAAATAAGTCTTCCCTTTAAATACAGTAGCTTACAGTGAATAGTTGCTCTAAGGCACCATCACAGTGATCACTGTTACATCAAATAGACATATTCTAAATGTCAGGTCATTTCCGCATATTACAGCCCCTATTTTAGGCCTTTGAAGGCCGTATAGCCTTATAAGTTATGTGTTCTCTTCATCTACATTATATATGAACATGAAAGCGGGACCAGCTGTGTTGAAGACGGTCAGTTAATTAAAGTACAGATAGCCTTCGCATGTAACTCACAAATTCTTTTGTTCTACCCTGTATATGCGACTGGGTAATAAGTTTTCTCTACCTCATTAGTTCAGCCTGACATCTTTGTCAGTTAGCTAGTCTCTGGTTGGGAGTAAAGAGAGTGATGTATCTGTCCCACCAA
Source organism: Micropterus salmoides (assembly GCF_014851395.1). Lineage (NCBI taxonomy): Eukaryota > Metazoa > Chordata > Actinopteri > Centrarchiformes > Centrarchidae > Micropterus > Micropterus salmoides. The sequence goes on from NW_024041039.1 coordinate 29,785,470, forward strand.
TGTCTTTTTGATCAAAGAAATATGCAGTAAACTTACAACAGCCTGTACAGCCGCATCAATCCTACGTTTGTGTCCATGACTATGGCAAAGATGATTCTGAATCCTGCCTACAAAGCTCTCATTGGTTGACTGTTTCTCCAATTGCCTACAAACTGCAATCATTGGGTTAAAAATCAGGCCTACTTAAAGTGCTGAATTGCAATTCGGAGGTCTGGAATCAGGCTGTGAGTTCAAGAGTCCAAAATGGAAGACCATCATATTATCTGAGTCACAGCCATCCAACAGCCTGTCCTTACCAGAAAAACGACCAAATAGGTTATTTGTTCAGCACGTTATTATGACACATTTTGATGTTTATTGTGGCAGTGACCTTAAGTGGCCATACAACGGTAAGGTGACGTATTATAAATAGCGAGGTGGTATAAGGGCATGGATGGGGTGGATGGATGGTTCAACTTTTCGAGTCCCATGTGACACCAAGTAAATGGTGAGTTATTTAGTTAAATAGCATCATGTGAGTTATATGACTTCTGTCACGTGATTAACATGAATTCCATTGTGTGTGATATCAGGTGTTACACGTCACGTGACTTACAAAATGTACTTATTTTTACCCAAACTACATGTTTTTCTAAACCTAACCAAGTAGTTTTGTTGCCTAAACCTAACCAAACTGTGACCGTTTCACAGGAGATTTCTTTTAACCATGACCACCATCATCCCACAATCATAACCAAGTGGCTATTATTGTAACCATGACAACACAGGTCCCCTAACCTTAACAAATAAAATGTTTTAAGCCAAACTGTAATTTTTCCCTTAACCTAACCACGTCTTCTTTGTACCTGAACCTAACCAAACCCTAACTAGCGTTGTGAAATCGAGAGACAGTAATGTATAATGTGTCTTTAGGGCACAGACTAATGATGTTGACCTGTCAATATGGGGATCAGATGTTTCAAGCTGGAAGGTTGTTACGAAAATAATGAATTTTGTGGTTTCATTAGAGGAGTTGTTGGTAAAATCAAATCTGCAGTCAGGTTCACAACTACATTTCAGGTATTTGTGACTATAAGTTTGCCTATTGTTTGCTGTTTTGGACATGCTGCCTTTTGGCAACAAGACTACTGTTCACTATTTGGCCACCACTGGCAGCCCAGTCTTGAAGCTCTGACCTACAGCGACTAATGATAAATGTGGGGATGGGGCTATTTCTGAGCATGAACACTGTGTGGGTGACGAAGGAGTAGTTATTCTGATGCCGTGCTGTGCTGTGCAAACAGGGGGTTAAACTGCTGCATCCAGCCTGGCTGCTTGTCCCTCATTTATTAAAACCAAACCTTATCAGATGACAAGCGTCATTGAAGTTTGACATTGATAGAATAATATGCCCTCACAGCAGCTGCCTCACTGAGTGTGTGTGTGTATGTGTTTTGTGTGTGTGTGTGTGTGGACTAAGTGCTAAACAACTCTGAGGTGAGTAATATTTACAAAAGAAAACATCTGAGAGGAGTTGCATTAAAATATTTTCTTACAATTTCAATTCACCAGAAATTCCAAGAAGAAGACTTTACAGCACTCCCCATATTGTTTGATTGTGAGGCGATCTCAAACACAGATACAGAGATAGAGATTAGGGTGTAATTCTGCTGCATTCATGCAATGTTGGCAAAATGGGAAAAGCAGGAAAATGTCCCGTTTGTAAATGTAGTAAATGTCTAGTAAATGTTTTTGCCGGATAAGTAAAAAAAATTCGTTTGACCTACTGGTGTTGCTAGATGAAAATTCCGGGGATCAACAAAGTCTTTAGTTATCCTCTGGGAACCTTGGATGTTTTTACAAAATGTCATGGTAATCCAACCTATAGTCGTTAAGATAGTTCAGTCAGAACCAAAAGTGTCAACATGGTGGCCCCAAAGGAAAAGTCAGGGGATCCCCAAAGTCTTTAGGTATTAATCATCTTGGAAACATGAATGTCTGCGCCAAATGTCATAGCAATCTTCTCAATTGGTGTTGCGATTCAGTCTGGACTAAAGTGGTGGACCAACCGACCAACATTGCCATCCCAAGAGCCACGCCGCTAGCATGGCTAAAAAGCACACAGAAAAAAGTCTGTTTTCCTCTCTTAAAATCCTCACAGCTGTACCCTGACAATCCTCTCATTCAAAACCTGGTCAGCTGGTTTGATCCTTTCCCTCATCCTCACCAGTTATTGTCTTGCATGGCGCATTCGTCATTTCCTCTGCATTTATCTCAGCCAGGTCAACTCTGCGTAATGATGCAAGCTCGACGCAAGCTGATGAACGCACAATTAAATTAGAGGCAGAGAGACCAAGAGCAGTGAAGAGAAGAGAGTTTAAAACAATAAAGGGAATAAATAAAAGGGGGGCTCACCCTCAGGAAAATGTCCCTCTTAATATTCATTAATAGAGAACTGCAGGGAGTCTGTGAGGTTGCCTTCCCGACATGAACATGTGGATTGAAATATTTATGGTATGATGTAGGCCACTCTCCAGGGAAACACTCCAGACAGCTTTGTCTGTAAACTTTTTGCCATCATTTTACTCCTGATTATTTGTCACCGACTAGATTTCTCTCTTTGGGTATATCACACATACTGTATATGTGGTCTGTGGTTAACTAGTTGCCTTTTACTCTACTACTACCCAACCTGCAATGAAAAGTCAAAGCTGTTCCTCTTTGCAGCGAGATCTATTAAAAGCATTTCAGCGTGCTGGACGTCTCTTGCTGACTCTTCAAATTCTAGAGTCAGAAGACAACAGTGCTTGAATAAAAGGAAATTTCTGTCGTAATTCATGCTAAAACATTTCACACTCAGCCGATGTCAGCGGCTTGGATGACTGGGCTAACGGTGTGAGATGTTTGGGGAGTGGAGAGTGTGCTGAAAAGACGGCAGGCAAGTGATTAAAAGGAAATGTCTGCTCCTGTGTACGACAGATATAGGTAATATATAATATATATAAATGTATAAAGCCCTGCTGGTAGCTGCTTATGGCTACAATATTGATTATTAACAACACAAGAGGTGAATGGAACAAACATTTTAACATTGTTAAAAGCAATCTGCACTACCAGCATTTCTCTGAGCATTTCACTGAAATAGCTTGGTCAAAATCAGATAGTCCATCCACAATGCCATGTTGTAAAGTCATTCATGATCCCCAGATAATGAATCCTGATGACTTTGATGATCCCCTGACTTTCCTGCAAGCTGACTCAACAACTATCGGATGGATTGCTGTGAAATTTGGTTCTGGATCATCTGTTATAACTTTGGTCATCCTGTTACCTGTCATCTAGGCCCATCACCAGGTCAAACTTTAAACCTGGTCATAAATCAGTTCTTGGTTAAAGACCACATACCTGCAAAACTAATGACATTCCCATCAGTCTCAGCTATACTTTGCGTTTAGTGCTAATTAGAAAATTGATAAATAAAATGGCTATCGTGGTAAACATAACACCTGCTAAAATTTTGTTTATACTACGTTTTCCCGTGATAACGGGATAATTATAATGTTTGTATACTGGTACTGGTGGTGCACAGCTGTGCCTCACACAGCCACTAGCACTGCTGTAGACTCTTGGACTTGCTTTAGACTCCAAGCCTATTTTTCTTAAAACATTTAGCAAATTGAATGTCATGCACATGGTTGACATTTTGTACTGATGGTTGCACAAAAAAAACTTATATCCAAAATGTAAAGGGGTGCATCTTTCACGGCAACATGCTTACTGCATTCAGCTGTTCATAGAAACCTTGACTTGATGGTGGTGCAAGAAAGGTCAGGAGGTGACTAAAATTATTAGGACTCTCTGCTCATGGACATTTTGACCTTTTTTTTGTTTTAGTCACCACAGGTTACGTAAATATAAATTTTTGATCTTGTAGAGATTTTAAAAGAAAAGGCAGGTTGTCCAGATCAAAATGTAACTGCAATCTGGCCAGCAGCTGTTGAGATGGCTCACTTTTGACCAAAGACTGACAGTGTCAGTCACAGTTATTTTGACTCTTGTCATGTGTCACTGTCATTATTGTAAAATTGTAAATCAAATCAGTGAGTTGATGTGAGATCACTGCAGTACGGAAGCCCTAAGTGGCCATCCATTCAAATATTAATTTTACTCCGTTTTCCCGAGATAACAATTTTATAATTTTCTCCCCTCTCAAGATAAAAAAACATGCTGAATACAGGGGTCGGCCAGTGTGTTTCTTTAGGATAACTTCAAACAACTTCACAATGTGACTGGTCAGCTTAGTTGGTGTAGCACAGCACTTGTAATCCAGGGATTCCAAGTTTGACTCCCGCTATCAACAACTTTTTTTCTTCTTTTGCGTGTTTTATATTATCCTCTTCAGCAAAGTTGCTATAAAGAGATTCAGGGGAATCCAATCACACATTTCCCGACGGCTATTATAAAGGTTCCCGAAATAGCCGTCAGGAAATGTGTAATATTTAATAGATTCCTCTGAATGAGAAGCACAGGAATTTCCTCTGCCTGTTAATGATGGAAAAATGACAAGTCCATAGGTTGATGGATGTGAAACAATCGCCAGTCTCTTCATAAGAACTTTGTTGAAGAGGATTATGAAAATAGAAAAAAAAGAAAATAAAGCTGGTTGTCTATAAGGATTGAACCCACAACTCCACAAATATGAATCCTGTACTCTACTAACTGAACCAACTAGTGATACCAGCATCCATAGTGAAATTACCATTAAACCACTGTGTTAAACTACTGTTTTGTTATCTTGAGATCACGAGATAATTATCCCGTTATCATGGGAAAACGTAGTATAAACAAATTTGAATACAGATATGTACTGACATGGCTGTCAACTCTTATTTGCAGTTTCTTCATGAACACTCAGGAAGGTGGATTCCATGTAGCTTGGACTAAGGCAAGCGTTCTCCTAACTAGGCATTGTCCGACATACTCGCACCTCAACTGTTGTACCCGCTAATGAGATATGTGTGCTGCCCTCTCCTTGACAAACCCAAGACTCCCCCTTCAAATCAACCTCAGGGTGTAACCACAGCAGTGTTGGCAATAGCACACACACTGTCACAGAGGTAGGAACGATAAGGTGACTTTTGTGTGTTTTTGCACATCACACCTTTTGTAAGAGCAAATAAAATGAGGATGGGGAGAGGGGAAATTTGCCTCTTCTCAAAAATACATGTGTAGGACAAGAGGTGGTAACATGGTAGGCAAAGGACCAATCACGCACCTGTAAATGTGTGGTCACATAGGAGAGGGGCGACCCAACTTAGCTTTGTTTATAGCTTCTCTTTCTTCCGGCCCTCCTCCCTCACCACTCACTCATCTGAGAAACCTTGGCTAAAAAGAAAGAATGCTCTTTGATGAGTTCCTCTTTTCTCTCGCTGTTCGCGGCGGTAATGAACTAAAGCAAACATGACCATGAGGCTGGATGCTGGCACGCTGCAAAGTTTCAAGTAAAAGAGAAGCAAAGGCCATTGAATGGATGACTTCTGGTGTAATAAAGCAAACAGCTCTTCACGCTCAAGGGCAAGGCCATGCAATCACGACATTCTGACACTGAACAAGCAACAAAGGCAGCGAACAGAAAAGCATCTCGCTCACAGCAGGTGTGAATGGCTTTTGAGAGCAGCTCATGTGAAAGGCAGTCAATACCACTCAGGACAGAAATGGGTTTCATTCAGTCATTTAAATAATCCTGTTGGCTACAGCTGAACATTCATGCCACAGACCACACCATTACATCCTTAAAGCCTATACCAAACTACATGGTGTAAATTTCAATCAGCTCTAGATTGTTAGATGTTAAATCTTATGGGTCACTGTTTGGACCATAACCTTTGGCTTCCCACAGTATGTGGTATATAGGGTTGTGTATTGTTTAATTTTACGATACCAGTACCAAAACCAAAACCAGGACCCTTAAAGAGATACAGATACCAATAGAGTACTTCATTCCTTCCTTTTATAAAAATATTGGGAAATTGTATCAGATCGCTCCTCGTTCTAATTAGCTCATCCTCAGAGGAAAGAGGACAGCTTGGGAGTTTTTTTGCATGTGAATGAGAGAGGAGAAGTGAAACCGTTTAGTGACTACACAAATTTAAGTTAAATTTTTCACACGTTTGTTGAAAGTCAACCCCGGAGAATTATTTTGTTAGAGTGCTGTTTCCTTTATTGGTGAGTCGCAAACCTCTAAAAAAGACGACAATAAGAAGTTGAAAACAAGTCACTAAACTATACTTAAGAGTCGACAGAAGCTAACAGAGGCAAAGACAGTCTGCACATCCAGCTGATCACACAGACTATATCTGATATCAGCTGCAGCTGTGGGCGGAGGCTCCGGGAGTAAAATCAGCTGGTCGATGCAGCACCACAAAAGCTTTAATTGACATGATGGAATGCAGTGATCGAGCGGTGACAAGTGTGACAAGTGATGTGAATAGTAAATAAAAATGTACAGAGAAGTGTTAAATGATACCAGAAGATGAAACCAATGGAAAGTCAAGCTTGTGGAGATAAACTTGCAACAGTGACAAACATGCAAGAGACTGCAGCCGAAGGTGAGTGGCGGTTTAAATCTTGCATTAACTTTCTAGCAGGGGCAGGCACATAATGGAAAAAAGAGCCGTGCCCTTCTCTTTCTTTCGGTGTGTTGCTTGCGTGTTTGGCTGCAAGCAAAACCATACAAATAGTCATTTTTTGCTGCGATCTGTTTACAAAAAGTATTGAATGAAGTATCGGTTTGACTGGAGACGTTTCGACACTACTCAATACTGGGATGTTTCAGTCGATACCTTAAAGGTATCGCTACTTGATACCCATCCCTAGTAAAATAGCAATTTAAACGTCCATGAAAATTGGTGGAAAACACAAAGAGAGGGATCAGTCGAAAGTGTACACCTAGTAAAATGAATAAATCATGTAACAGCTGCAAACATTATCTTCTCTGAATGCCCCAAACATATCCAGGAATTACAATGGCATTATTAAATGTTTTGCTGTTGTCCCACTTAATCCCTAAGTGATGGTAGTCTGGCCAAAAACTAATTTAAGAAATCACTTCTAAAAGCCACGTAGAAAGCTCAAATGTTATTTAAAAGGATGGCAAGTGAGATAATAGCGCACTGGTGCGACGGTGTATGTACTTAGTTAACACTGGATGGAAGGCAATTTACAATATTTACATGGCATCAAAAAGATTGGTCCGACAACCAAAAGTGCAGTGAAACAGCCTGCTGAGCCACACAGTTCCACATCGTGGGCAAATGCTTTGCGATTACACCATTCACACAAAAATAACTATGATGAACTAATCCAGGAGTTAACACTGAGTTGACAGCCCACTTTGATTTACAATTACTAACTCACATTTCTACGCTGGTGTATCAGGACTTTTGTAGGTAAAAAATCAACTATAATTACAGAGCTGGGAGAGGGGTGTAATATTCTGATGAAAAAAATAAAATAAAACATCCAAAAATCACATAAGCTACTTTCACAAATCACCATTCTGAGATACTTCCATCTATTCAAAGATCAAAAGCATAAACAAATGGGCAAGAACTGCAGACATGACGCTTTCACGTGGCTTTATTGCAGTCCCTTGTATCTGCCTAACTGAATGCTCCACCTCTTCTCTTGTGTCTGCACTGACTGATGCTAAATTCACATCTTTTTTCTTAAAATATTAACCCGCTCTGCTAGCTGTGTAATTTAAAAAAATCTATAATGGCCGTATGTCCAGACACAACAACAACAGCCACAACAGTCACTAACAACAGGTAGCATTACAATTAGTGTCACTGTTGTCTTTGAGGTATATTTTATTTATTCACCTTAAACCAAGCAAGGAGTGTGCTGCCTTACAGTATGTCACAGAATGAAATGAATTCCAGTGATGCAATAAAAGACACTATGTATTCACTATAAATTCTTGTATATGAGAGTTATAGATAAAGAAATACAACAGTGCTATTGAACCCACAAGTTCTCATCATACTTCATGTCCTCTTTTACAATCCACCTGGGATCTTTCTGCAAGTCTGATCCATCTCTGGCAATCTTCTGCAGATATGTCCAGACATCCAGCATTCATTGGATCCAAGAGAGATCTGATCCTCCTCCAAGAGGAAAGTAATTATGAGGTTGAGGAATGGAGAGTAAGGTCGAAGGAGAAGTGACACCATCCTGGGGCCAATGTCCAGAGGAATGCCATGGAGACGGAAGACGTGATGAACCATGTGATCAGTGGTTTCAGAGGCTGCAGGAAGTTCGGGGATCACCAAAAGAACTCACAGCTTTAGAAATGTGATCAACAATAGTGACATTAACTGTTACCTTGGTACGGTGATAACCCAGTCACAAAATCCAGAGCTATTTGAGACCAGGGATGACTTGCAACAGCGCAAGCCATACAGACTGCGATGACAGCATGGTGACAGCTCCCATAGAAGGCCATTAAAATGTCATGGAGGGACAGAGTTTGGCCAATCTTTAAATGAAAATGGGAAATTTGCACCCACTGAAGGACCTGTGACCGGACCACATCTGGCACAGTTAGGAGGTCCAAAGAGCAAGGCAGAGTGGAAGGCTAGTGAACCAGGCTGGTGGCCGGTTATGCAGAGTAGGGGGGAAACCCTAGCTGAGAGTCCAGAGTGTGGGAAGCCGAGCCGTGCATGTCCAGAGCAGAATCTGGAATTGTTTAGCACAGAGAAACAAAACCTGAATCAAAAAAGTCAAAGGCAAACTTGGAGAAACTAAGCAAGCTAAGAGGCTTAGCTGTAGCGTAGTTACCACTCTGGCAAATGGAACAATCTGGCGAAGACTAGAGTGAAGAGCCGGGGGAGATATACTGTAGAGTCCGGATTCATTTGGGATTATGAATGAAAGCCTTTTAACCCTTTGACTGTTGTCAAATGATTTCCAAAATATGGAAAAGATGACGGTGAAAACAAAACACGTCTATTCAGTGCAGTGCTTTTTCAAAGTAGTAGTCACATGCGTTGTTGACCTGGTCCACATTGTACACAAAGGTTTTTATTAATACAAAATAAAGGGTTTCTTATGGCTGCATACATAAAATAGAACAGTCCACGCTTGTGTTCCTGCAGTGCTTGTGAACTTATTCCCACATTCAGTTTCCAAACACATGGCCCGAGGAACTCTCAAAATTAATCTAAACACATTTTACTGCACACATCCTGTGTTATCAAACCATGACCTTAAACAGGTCACTGACTAATGATGCTCTACATACTCTTCCACAGTAACATCTGTGGTGTGAGCCACTTCAGAGCTTGACACCTTTTTTTTCTTTTTGCTGTCTTCTTTAACTGACTCCTCACTCTTTCACCCCGGTTTTTATCTTAACTGACGTTTCGGAAACATTGTCACCGGCTCGCTTTTGCCGCAATCATCAGATTTGCTTTCGCACCTTGAGGCCCACTTGGTAACCACCCACTTAGCAATGTAAACCCTAATCAGCACCTTACCCCTCCAAGCTCTCTCACAGACACACACTCACATATACACAGACCAAGTCGAAACCATTTTCTCACCTGCTAATACCACAAAGAGGACGTTAGCCAACAGCAGCACTGATACTCATCAAGCCTGCAGCCTCACTAACCACACACACACATACAGTACACACTCACACGCGGACAACCATGCACATGTGCACAAACACAAATTCCATTACATATACAGCTGCACACACACTCTTAACCTCCTAAATACATTATGTCTGTGGTTCTCTACCTGAAATAATAATGACCTTTTAAATGGTCTGCTCTCAGCACAGCGCCAGGCCAGGCAGTGAGAAGTAGTGTCCATGTTCTCTGAATGTGTCATAACGGGGATGCATCTTACAAGACATCAGCTTAGCACAAGCAGCAGTAAGTGATTTAAGAAAAAACGCCGTGTGGCAGCTTTTTACAGTCCACACATTCAGCTAGCATCATGTCATGTGGAGCCCATCTGAGCTGAAACACTCCATACACACACGGAGCGTTTTGAGAAACAAAACCTGGCATTTGAGCATGGAAGTCCATAAATGATAGAGATTTGCAAATGGATGCTGTTCCCTCCTCCAGGTCACCCCTCCTCACAACCTCAGGCCTGCTGCTGAATTACAGAGGGAAACACTTTTCCTTTGAAATTATATATCAATCAAACATTCATGGCTGAGGAAGTCTCCAGACAATAGCACTGTGAAACCAACCCCTCAATACACTCAGAGTGTGTGTGTGTGTGTGTGTGTGTGTGTGTGTGTGTGTGTGTGTGTGTGTTTGTGTACAGAAACATACTGGTTTGCCAATTAGAGCAGAAGCTGACCATCCTGTAAATATTTAAATGGGCTTCACATATCGTATACATGAAGCAGCAAAGCAGCCGAGCGTGCTGCTGAACCCTGCAGAGGTCATGGACTTTATCTTTAAGCCCCGCTCTAAAACACACTGAACATGTCTACTTAGAGAGACCTGCAGCTTAAGGAGGATCACTGGACAGCCCGGATTCAAGGTACATCATGCCTGGAAGCCAGTGGAAAGATTACAAGAAGAAGAATTTGTAATAAGTCCACAATCTCTTGATCATTTCATATCAAGAATTAGAAGACAGATTTAGAAGGTGGTAGTCAGGGCTCGAAGGTGAAGAATGACAGTCAAAGGGGGCACCCGTTCCCTCCAGCTATATCCACAATGCCTTTAGTCCAGGGGTCCTCATGCAGCGGGTGAAGCCTCACATCGTCCAACAGAAACTATCCCTGTGGTGTTACCTAAGAGTAGGCCCTGGCAAATGTGTCCTCGAGCTACGAATGTATTTTTAAGACGGTGCACTTAAAACCAGAGCTCATCAGCATTTATCATTCCACTTACTTTAAGACTGGCCTCTTCTTCTGCACATGTAAACATAAAATAAAAACAAACCCACAATTTCTCCATCGATCACAGTGCTCACCCGTGGTTGTATCATATGTGTGTGGGGAGATACAGTAGGGGGTACCACGGCAAAGTTCAAATCAGACAATTTGAAATGAGACATACATGCAGACACTTGGCTCTCCATTCACTGGATTAGAGGTTATAACTTGCTACTACTACAGTAGTATAACAGATTCTAAAAAAGGTTATATTTTAACAAGATATATTTTTTAATGCCATACTTTGGACTTGTGTTGGGACAGACAGGATCAAGTGTGGCTCCTGCTGCATTCACACAAAATCTGGCAATGTGGCTCCTTCGTGCAGGGTTTTGCAGAGGTGTGTGGAGGTGTGACCATGCTTATTCATGCTTTAGAATGTAACCACTGTGAAACAATAAGAAACCTCTCATTTCTCTGAATCACTGCTGTGTTCTCCCTAACCCAGCTCCCTCTCTTAGGCAGCTCTCTCTCTCTCTCTCTTGCTCATTGTGGAGTGGTGTGTTTACAAACTGCAACTGACAAATCCTACTCATTTTGCCTTGAAGATCAAAGTCATCAGCTGCATGATATGTTGTGGCCTGCTAATTTGCTGTAGGTGTGACGTATTGAGGCCTAGTTGCATTCATGCACTTGAAGTTTCAATTTGAGCAGAGAAATTCCACTTCATGATTGACAAACATGTGTTTCTGGGTTTTGAGATCAGTCAGAAACTGAGCTGTAACACGAACACAGCCTAAGCACGCTTGTGCACACATTGTTGGTGCCTATGCTGATGGGCTTAGCTAACATGGCTAACATCTGTACTGTTGGTCCATTGGATCATTATGGTAAACAAAATAGGCCAGTGCAAACACACTCCAGCAGTCAAATTCACTTATTCACATAAAGTGTGGAAATTCCCTTAACATTTAAACAACACTGATGAGAGCGGTAACAATGGCCCACAACTGTAAAACCAAAACAATAAGCTGGAAGACACTAAAAAGCTCTGCAAACACAGACAGATATTACAGCTGAAGAGCTATTTTTTTTCGAAATATGATGTTTTTCTTGGAAATACTTACTACAATTACACAAAACTAGAAAATATCTTATCAATAACTACCGTAAAACTTCAATTAATAGCCGAGTCCCAAATTGCCACATATCCCGTTTACTGGCCATTTTGACAAATAAATGCAGGTCTCGATTAGACACCTGATCTGGATTTTTGTATGTATAAAACCTCTTAAACCCTGCCAGGTTGCCTGCTTTAGCTAGTTCTAAGATGCCCTATCATGATCTCTCGAGAACACAAGTATAAATGTTTTGTCAGCATGGACATGCTACAATTGTTAGATCAGTTGGATTCTCCATAATTAAATTTTTCAGTTCATTTTACTGAGAGCCCCAAAGTCTAATTCACTCAGATTTAACGGTATGGTGAACAACAGATGACGTGCAGACTCCCGTTATCTTTGAAGTGCTTGTTAAGTCCGAATGTGTCCCTTCCTTGATTATTTATATTCCTTTAGTCTGTGAATGTCCACCGATCAAAAGGATCAAAACAGCTTTTCATAAAAATGAATCCTGTCCTGTGAAGTCCATTGCTCTCTGTCTGCTAACTTCTGCCACATGTTTCTGTGTTCCTGTACCCTGTTGTTGGGTACATGTTTGCTTTTGTTACCTTGCTACCAACAAATAAAAGCGCTTATAAACTAGAACAACTGAATGATTTGATATGATTTGATATAATAATGTTTGGACAAGTAATATTCTTACTGGTTGAAGCAGTTTGATAGTAGCCTATTTCAGTTTTGTTCAGAAGACATAAAAGGCCTGGATGGACGCCTGTCCCAAATATAGGCAGGGTCATTTCAGTGATTTTAACAAATAAAAGTCTGGGGTATTAGGAGTCAGTTCCATTAATCATCACTAGGCTGGGACAGTACAGGAAAAAAAGTCAACGGGAGTTGGCAGGATGGGAATAATATGTACTTTTCTGATCTTTTTTTAACGGAAACTGGATGGGAATGGAGTAAAAGTCCCGTGTCACCCTCAACTACAGACCATTACGTGGTGAACTATATGTATGTCTATGTCTGCCTTACTATCAACCACTATACTGGAAGCTATACATGTATACATACACAATACCGCAGTCTACTCTCACATTACCCACTGTATCAGCCACAAGACATATGAAGGATTACTGTCATCTCATTGGACAGCGGACAGACACAAAAAGACGCTACAGATACTGTGATATCACATGTAACAGGGGTCCCAGGCTAGATTTGACCCCAACGTTGTCACAGTTACCCAGCATGCTCCTTAGCTGGCTGCGGCACTCAGTCAGCCCAGACACATCAATCTATATCTGAGGGATTTTTAATGAGCTGCCTTATCCTATTGATGTGAATGGTTGTTGTGCAGGCTGCTCCTCCAGGCCAGCCTGTTGTCCCCAGGGCCTGGCTGTCCACACACACACACACACACACACCTCCAAAGACAAGTATCTCTATAGCTCACACAGCCAGTCTGTTATATATATATACATGGGGTACAGATAAGGGGGATCTGATGCTTGCAAATGCAATGCATAAACATTTGCATGGATGTATGGGGATCCTTTTGATGACCTGACCCGGTTGTTGTGCATTCAGTTATTATATGTGTAAGTGTGTTGAAGTCTCTAAGTAGTGAGTACTGTAAAATCTTGGATTCTTGCCTTTATTTACCTCAACTGCAGGCTTATGGAAATGACTGGGAGGAATTAGGACTTGCAAGCAGACACTTAGACGGTTAAACTACCGTCAATGACACAACTTCCTGAACAGATACGTCACGTAAAAACTTTTCCCGTGGATAAAATGTTATAATCCATCCCTATCCCGGCAGGCTTTTATTGCAAATGTCTGCAGAAAGTCTTTTATCCACGGTATCTTAACACAAAGAAAATCAAGGGCAAAGTAGAAGAGACTGGAAATAATGAGCAAATGAAACAAACAAACTGGTGAGTATGACACGACTCTGTTGTTGTTGTTCTGATGAAATTACATACATATGCTGACTTCACCATTTGAGTCTGTGTGTTTTTTAATCCTGTTTTTATTTGGGCTTTTATTTGTTTGTGCTGGAGACAACTGTTATTTTTTAACAGCCAAAATTTGAATGTCCGTCTTTATTTGAGTATTGTAGTCATACTGCATTTCATCTTTTTTAACCTGTAGATTGCATTATTTTGTTTGGAAGCTGCAGCAATGGCTCTCTCTCCGTCTTGTTAATGCCAACTCGTTCATGACCTTTCTTTTTTTTGCTAGTCTTAGCTACACTTATACTATGGCGGTTTTGGGGAGGGGGGCAACAGGGGGCAGTGCCCCGGTAACACAGACCTTGGACCCCCCTATGGCCTCCTCTGAAAGAATAAATTAATGTTATATATTATTGAACTTCGTATCATTCATCGCACTGAATTGAGAATGTGTAAACAAAACGAGCACATAGTTTCTCATTTATTTCGCGATAGTCTGACAATGTTATAACTACAGCTACAACTACAACCACAGAGTTGATCACTTAGTCACCCATGTTACTGTTTGTAAGCTAGATTCAGACAGACTGTCATCTTTTTCAAGTAAGCTGCTCCTACAAATATCTACACCACTGACACTGTAAAATCAAGATCACTGTAATCAGTACAACACATTGCTCACCTCAACGTCACATCTACTTGACTCGAAACGCACATTAGACTGAAAGCAGCATGGTAGACAATATTTCGTCCTCGTAATCCATGTTTCCTTTGCATGGATAGCCTTTGGATATTGTTGGAAGAGTCCCCCTCATTAAAGGGAAAATTATTATCATGACAATTTAATAATGCATTGAATTTAAACAGCACTTTGCATGCACAAAGAGCGATAACAGTAGCCTACGGGTCCTACCAGGCTGGACATGCATATGTATCCCCGTCTATAATGCACAAATGATGGCCTACCATCAAGTATTTTATTTTGTGTATACCATACATCAGGACTAATAACAGTGGTGAATATGGAGACGTTTGTTGTTTCCTAGCAAAAGTTATAGTGGGATACAAAATACAAACTGGGATCCAGAGAATGTCTAGTACACTAGAGCTTCTACTGATCATTAAGCCTTACAAATAAGTGTTGCATCAAAGAATGTACTGTAACTTGAGCTAAAGTTAACAGGAATTTTGTTTTTTTGAATAATTTAATTTAATAAAACTATAACAAATTTAGTGAAAAGATCCTGCTACTGAAACAAATAACTGCAAGTTACTGAAACATACTAAAATATTACATTATACTAATCAAGAGATTTTGAAAGGTTGAACATTGCCTTTGTCTCTTTAACAAGACAACTGGCCCCTGCATGGCCCCCTAAATAAAACTGGTCACTCCACTTGTACAAGTTCCTTTGAACAAAAAGAGGGGGAAAAGACACATTCAGAATAAAAAGATATTAATAAAATTATTTCCTAAAATAAAATATCCTTCCTGGAATCTCTGCAGAGGCGCAAATGTCTCTGAGATAGAAAAGATCACCTGTCAAAAGTCTTGAGAATGAATTGGGAATTGGAGAATATGGATGAATGGAGCACAAAAAGAAGCTCTTGGCTTTAGGTAGTGGTGGCAAATCTGCCAATTTCTCTGACCATGTTAAGACTTTCTTTTCTAAAGAAAAGACTAAAGAAACATCAGCGCTCACCATTACAAATGGGGGAGAGAAGGAGATAGAGAGGACCCCATTCCCTCCCTGGCAGTCTCTGTGGCTCTCCAGCGTACCCTGATGAATGTGCCCAGAACATCAGGAGGGCTGGAGAGAGAAAGAGAACCACTGAGTGACCAAAAGGGAAAAAACACAAGGCTACTACTACTACTGAGAGCAAGACAGAGTGGCGTGACATTGATTGATGTCTGAGCGCTCTCCCTGATTCGCTGATTAAACCCATCAATCTATATGCAGAAGAGGTGTCCGATGCAAATAGGCCCAATCAGGCAGGACAAAATGGTTTTGTCAGAAAGTTATGGAAATAACCATAGGTAGGGCTGAGAGAATGCGACGAGCAGGCGGGGATCTGACGCCGTGATGCTCCAAATTAGGAGATTACATGCTCGCCGCTCCCCTCCGCTTGGTCCTGCTCTGACGCTCAAATTGTTCTGCCATTCTTTCTTTTCTTCGCTTAGTGGTCAAAGCCCGGTGGCGGCGTACTCTACGCTACACAATGCAATTGCCCGAACCATTTCAGCTGCAGCAGCAGAAAGGTGGGAAAGGGGGGTCTTTTAAAAAAATAAAATGTGGGTTGCTGCTTCCAGACATTATGGGGTCTACCTCTGAAATTATGTGGTCATCAGCAGTTGTTCTTTGACACATAGTGAAATTATGAGTCATGTTTGACCTTTGTTGTTCAGTCACATAAGCGAAAGGCCTTGTGTACGTCTCCACACTACCTTAGTGACCTGCCAGCAGCTCATTTGAATAAAAGTAAAATGGAGGGGAAAAAAGGGAAAAAAAGCGCATTTGTTGTCAGAGAAAATGCATTTCTCTTAAGTGCAAAAAAAAAAAAATGAATCACCTCTGAAGGCGTCAAGCCGTTAATTCCAGATGGGTCCTGGGTTTTTTTTGTATTTTCTTTTTCCACCTTCCTTCTTTTGTTGCCCTCGCCTGCAAAGCCTGACCATTTCAATATCTCAGCCTATCTAATAACAGTCATTCCTCTGTGGATTCTCTCTGTCTCATCTCACTTCCTTGGTCCTGGTGTGTGTGTGTGTGTGTGTGTGTGTCACGGCCTGCATCTCTCTCCTCTACTTTCTCTCTGTGAGAGCATGCTCCCCCCCCCCCCGTCTTTCTCTCCCCCTCTAGCCAATTGCGATCCGAATCTGTTTAATTAAGTAACAAATTCTGTTGGCATAGTAACAGCCCAGCTAATTTATCATGGGAAATACTCTGTTAGACACATAGGTTGCTTGGCAACAGCCAATGGTGGCGTGAGATGTGGCGGTGACAAATTGCACAGGATGCAGATGTGTGTGACGGCGTGCTGCTGCGTTTGAGTGGCGTCGGGAAAAGGAGGGGTGACTGCTCGAATGTGTGTGTGAGGAGATGCTGTGATGTGGAGAGGCAGCGTTCACAAGCCAATCAAGGACACGCAGACATTTCTCTTTACTTTTTATCAGAATTCATGAGCAACATTCATTCCATAAACTGCTTAAAAGAATGTGCCTTACACCAGAGAGGTCACAAGAATATATGTATGTATAATGAAATGAGATTGTTAAACCTCTAACTTTAACAATGAATTATTTAGAGGGGAAAATCACTCTCTCTCATTTTCTTTGACAAGCTTTGACGAGGGTGCTTCATTTTATTGGGTCACAAGCCTTAAAGGTTTGGAACCACTGTCTTAAACTAAACTTCCAAAAATCCAAATCCTGAACCTAAATCGGCTAGCTAAATACAATCTTCCTCTTTTCTTTCCAAATAAACAGCAAACATTAAACGCATCACCGCTTCCTGTGCACTTTCATTTTTTCCAGGAAAGACCTCGCAGACACCGGCTGTTTACAGCAGCAGGTGTAAAAGCTTTCATGAACTGGCTATAGGTTGACTCCCTGCTGTGTTATCGCAATCAGTGAGAGAAAAGCAGCAACACTGACATTTATTCATATGAAAATGTCACTGATTATTACTTTAAAAGTTCTTGGAGAAGACAAACACGTGTACGTGCCGATGTGGAGTCCTCAGTGAAGCGATAGTAACCATCAATAACATCACTGGGGGTTTTGCAGAAACCACATTTCTTTCTGCATTTTTGAGCTGTTGTGGCCACTGCTGGGACAGTTATCTGACAAACTCAAGGCAACACCTGCCATTGTCAGTTTTGTTGACTCAGTTTTTTGATTTGCAGGTTTTCCCTCAAAATCTCACATAGCACACAAATTGAATCTTGATTAAGGCTCCATCCACACTACTCCATTTTAGTTTAAAAACAGAGTTTAAAAAAAAAACATGATCTCTGTCCACACCAGCGGTTTAGCTGCGTATCAGAGTTTCTCTCCCGCCCTATTAAAATGACTGAAAACGCACATGTAGTGGCCGTTCATGTACACTGGGCATGCACGTGCCAGTGTAAACAGATGGTCTATTCCATAGTTACAGAAGATTTGGCAAAAGAATAAAGAAATACAGACGAAGAACCACACCATATTTTACGTAGCAAAATGTCTTCGTTTTAAAATGAAACTGTAGTAGTGTGAATGGGGCCTAAATTAGGTACAACAGCAATCATTTCATCAGAAGTCTTGTTGACACATGATTCAGTCCGACTTCACACGGCTTCCTCTGGAGACACTAAATGCTTTATACTACTTTTCCCACATATACAGTAGAACTTCCCAACTGGAAACACACTGTGAGTTTTGATTATTTCACTTTCTGTGGGTGGTGATGTCACATACCATCATTCACCAATGAGAGTTTATCAAAGCACACCCACACAGCCCTGATGAAGCAGATTAGCTGGGTTTTTGATTGTGAAATCACTAATTAATTATGCTTAGGGAGAAAAACTGAGAAGTACTACAGGGCCTTTAAACACTGTTAACTTGGCGATGCATATTAAGGTATACAATTGTAAATGTGCATTATTAATGCAGAGTAGCTTTTTAAATCAATGGAGATATGTGTTTTCCACATCTTTCTTATGCAAAACTGAATATTTTTCTTATAATTTGACCCTTGACCTTCCTGTCTGCTTATATGTTGGACAAGGTTGTGTGCATAATTGATTCTCATGATGTTTCGACTGTAAAGTCATCTAGCGCAATCACTATCTATCATTTCCATCCTCACACCACCGTTAAAGAGCCTCAGTTTCAGTCCCATTTACTTTAATGTCATGACACAAATTCGAAAGAGAAAAGTATAGCTCCGACAGGACTCTAATTCCTAACAGCTCCAGTTTTTCATGACAATTGTCACACAGAGAGTGCAAGGCCATTTCCATTTGCGACAAAGATGTTCGGTGTAATGCATATCTTTGATATGTTGTCTCTCTCCAGTGCACAGTCCTATCATAAACCCTAGCGGCCCTAACGAATGGCGCACTCACCGGACTATGTGGTTACATGATGAAAGTTATTCATCACATTTGAATTATTCTAATCAATTTGCTGTCAGGCTAACTGCTGTGGTCGTCACAGTGACGCCGCCGTCAAGCACCGTTTGGTTGCAGCTCTGTGCTGCCCGTGAAATTTATACTTTCCATAAGTACTTGTAAAACCTTCAAAGCATGACTGAGCGGGGAGAGTCAGCCCCACCCCCACCCCCCCATCCCACCACCAACACCGCCACCCCGCCTAGACATCCTAGTCAAGATGACAGCTGCAGACAACAAAGTCATTCACAGACAAATAGACAAAATTATGTACAGAGCTCTGCAATAGCAGAAAAACAGCTTGCAAACACAATAAAGAGCCGTAGGCATCATTTTTCCTTTTCCAGCACACAAATAAAGACGCTTAAGAACGAGATCTCAATCGCCGATTACGACGTGACACAAGGCTGTTCCTCACACAGGCCTCGCTCATAACAGCTGAAAGCATCCGCTACCCTGAGTTACTTCCTACATTTAACAGTGAGCATAAAAGCTGCACAAACCCAAAACAACAAGCCAGTCAAACCCACCATGAACACTCTAATCACCCAGTGAATATGGGAAACTGAGGCTTCCAGCAGGCCAGAGGCAGACGGATAAATACATGCTTTTCCATGTCAAGTCAGTGTGGCTTTTATCATCTGGTCATGCATTAAATGGGAGGTCTAGACTTAATAGAACAGGTTCTTTCAGACATGCACATCTATATGTGCAGAAACTGCAACTGCGTGTTTCATGGTCTCATGTAACAATTCCAACACTGTACCATGAAGCAGGATTTGAGCTTATCCAGATGTAAGAGTTAATGTAAGAGAAGTTAAGTCAATTCATACTTTTGAGGTAATTTACTAAACAAATATTTACAGTGTTTACTCAGTTCATTATTTACATTTTTTCGCATTACAAAGTTGGTATTATACATATTTACATGTTGAAATCAATACATTTACATCTGTAAATCAGCTACGATATTAAGCAGAATCTACCTCTGTTTTTTCCTTGCATTTACTTCAGTCTAGCTCCTGCTAGCTTCTGATTGGTTAGTTCAGTCATGTGAGTGGCGGAATAAAGAAGTGCTTTGTTATGAAGCTGACGAAGCGTGGAGAAGAGTAAAGTTATCCTTCTCCATCCTGTTGTTTCTTCTCATAAAGAGTGTTCCAACCACCACACACTGAACTCCCACGTTACACAGATAATTTCAGGGTTTACCCTGGGTTTTCAGTACCACGACGGTGGTTCACTTGTTACCGGGGTAGATCGCCATGGTAACTTATGCTGAACAGCTAACCTGCTCCGGAGCCTGTCGTGTTCCAGGTAAGAGATCAACTCTATAAAAGCACTGCCTGCCGACCAATCAGCTCTCTTGGAAAATGACATCCCACAGACTGTTTTATAGGCTGCTTTTATATTTGCTGTTGTCACACGGAGAAACTTTTGAATAGCGATATCATCCTACAGAGACTCATAAGTAGGCTAATAAAGCCTTGTAGGCTACTTCTTGTAGGTTTTTAAGAAGTGACAGTAAGCCTACTTACCGCTTAGAAATGTGTTTTATATTTTTTATTTGATCCCAAGTCCATTTCACACAGCTTGTCCCAGCTGTTAAACTTAATTTAACATTTTCATTTTCATGCGAGGCTGAATATTATAAGCATATAGTATGGTAGGCCTATTCAAATTAAATTTAATATGAATCAACGCATTCATACTATAGGCTAAGCACAGCCTGCGATTTTCTGTGTTCCTGCATGTGTCAGCTGCAGCTGTGGTACCCAGACTATTTGTCTATTTGTCTAATATTACAGTTTGCTCTTCGTTTTTAAAATATGCCGCTCTGCTGCCAGCAGACTTGTCCATTTTTGCGATTAGTCATCTGCTGCTAACACCGCCTCTTTTATGTGAACGACCTCATGTCTGGATTGGGAAACCCTGGGATGACTTACCGAGCTGTTAACCAGCTTTGTGTGACCGCTTATCCTGATCACGATTGTTCATTTTAGTGAAGCCAGATAACGAAAAGATATCCTGGGGATGTTGAACTTGCTTTGTGGTACATGCCCCTGGATGGTAAGCCACACACACACACACACACACACACACACACATAAAACAAAAACAAAAACATAGGAGGAGGGGGAAACGAGAGACACACATAGAAAAATATGTGACATTGACACAACAACAAAGAGTGAAAAGAGGTTGACAGAGTCAAAATGGCTGCCACACAACAGTCACAACCTGTCTAACACAAATCATGTATTTATCAATTTAACTTAAATTAAAATTATAGGCTACATAACTGTACCTGATAGGCCTTTGTCTAGTTTTGCGGGGATGCTCTGCCATGTGAATTCCCTCCTGTTGATGTCCTGATATTTAGTAAACAGGAATAGATTCTGCAAACAGCGAGGATCAGTCTCTCTTCCGATGATTTGTGCTGCGCATCGCAAACAAAAAGAAAATTCAATTCAAGACAATTCAAAAACTGTCCAACAATACAAAACACACTGGGTCCGGTGCCTGTCACTATCTCTTGGCTTGGCCCTGCTTGTGGTTTGTAAGGCTCATAATCAATAAACAGCAATATTATAAATGCACATCTTGTTCCCCTTCTTAAGAATCCTGTAATAAATGTCTTTCTTAATTATCATATCATATGCGGATGTATATCTTCTCATGTCATTGATTTTTTCCCCGTTCGCAGTGCTGGGCAGAAGAGGAGAAAAAACTTGGAAAATATAAGTCTCCCTAAATGTTTAATGTGCATTTTTGCCAGCTGCTTTCAGTATGAATATTGGCTAAATACTAAATACAGCATACAGCATAAGAGGAAATGAGGCAAGGTCAGCATCTTAACTACTGTATAATTGGGCACTGTTTGGCTGTATGAAACAGGCAGCTCAGCCTATGCTCACAATGTTAATAAATTAAGGGTTCATCTGAGGAATACAGGAAGTTTTAATCAATCATCATTGGTGCAGCCTGAGGGTGAAGTAAGAGCACTCTTCTTCTTTCATGTGAGCAGTTCTCCCTGTCGCACACAAGATGCCAAATGTTGTGCAAGTATAGCAGCCATTTTTTTTTATAACCCTCCTGTCATGTCTGACTAAAGACATTACAGAACACTTACAGAACCGAGATCTGTGGTGGAAAGCCAACAGCCATTACTTTAAGGTAGGGGGTCAGCAGTAGCTCAGTCTGTAAGGACTTGGCTGGAGTTTGAGTCCAGCTCTGACCAGAGATATGGAGTGTGGATTTGTAGCCGGAAAGGTGCCAGTTCACCTCCTGGGCACTACCGAAAGTGGCCGTGGGCAAGTTCCTGAACCCTCAGTGATCTCTCCATGTGTTTGTGCATGCGCATGTGTATTATACTAACTAACAACAGAGTGAAAATACATTGAATTTCCCTTTGTGGGATTATTAAAGTATGTCTTCTTCTTCTAAGGTAGGGACACACATTAGGACTGTATCTACGATTCTGAAAAATGATATGGATGAGACGCCTGATGGTATTAGACCTTATCTATTCCAGTCTGGTCGGTGTTGATCCGAGGGAGATGTACCGATAAATAAATAGCTTTACCTGAAGTTAGCTTTGTTCGCTCACCTCCAGTTCTCTCTGTGGGCTCTACAGTCCCACAAGCCTCCATCCTGGATCTCACCCAACTCTCAGTTGTCAGGTTTCTGCTCCTTCTTGACAAGCTGGTGGAATCAGTCTTTAAGTGTGGTGTGTCCAGTATTTGGAGCTTTCAGCTCATCTTCAGCTTTGTCCCAAGCTTTAACAAGAAAAGGGCTTCTCATATTGCAAACACTCCTCCACAAACCTGATGTGGAAGTGGTCAGGTACATACTGTGAACAAAATTCTACATGATCTGGACACTGACAAGCTACAAAGGAATCACAAGCTATGTAAAGAGATGCACCCCTGTTTTTAAAATTCAGCCACAGAGGCTGGCCAGGCCCCGTGTGGACTTAAAAGCAGCATGGACTCATTAAATCACGCTAAAACTCATTTTAGATTTAGTTAGATTTCAAAAATCATATCAAAATGGGAAGTGCAACCGTAGTTAAAAAGGACACACAGCGGGACAGGCAGCTCTGCTTTCATCCAAAGTGTAGGATGTAACCTCCCACCCTCTTCCGCCACCTCCTCCCCCAAAGGTGAAATAAGATTGTCACTCTGATGCGTCCGCTCACTCTTGATGAGCTTGGGAATAAATATGCAAAAAAGGGGGCTTCGTGGCTTACAAAGAACGGAGGGGGAAAAAAGAGGCAATCAAGGATAGCCGCGGTCCCCGGCTGGACTATAAATCTCTGTCTGTTTCAATCGCTGCCGTGGCCGAAACGGTGTAAAATTCGAGCGGGGATGTCATCAATTTCTGTTAGCTCCTCTGTCCCTTTCTGTGCCGGTCGGCAGGCGGCCGTGATGGATTGATTTTGTCACTTGTGCTCAGTTCACAGTATGTTAACATGGAAGGGCAGAGTTGGGTTATGGAGAGAGGGTTATTAGTGGCTCGGCTGTGACTGGACTTTTCTCTCTCTCTCTCTCTCCTCTTCTCTCTCTTCTTGTGAAGGTCTCTCACTCTGTCTCCCATCCCTGTCACTCTGCCTTACACTCAATATACTAGCTCTCCCATTTATCACACCTCATTCCCTTTCACATCTGCATCCACTTTATCTCTGCATACCTCCACCTATCCCCTCTTATCTCTGCCTAACTGCTTATCTCAACCAACTGTCTCCACCTACTCCACCTAAGACCAGTCAGCCTGTTTCTTTCTTTACCTACATACTGTATGCCAACCTATTCATGTCAAACATCACTTATTAATCTACTTCTACTTCGCTGCAACGATCTTCCACCCTAACTCCACCCTTTTTCTAATTCTACCTACTCTTATTCAACCCTTCCTTTGTCTCCATCAAGCAGCAACTATACTAACCCCTGAACCCCTTTAAAAAGGGAGATAATAAAGCTGATAAAAAGCTAAAAGATTAGCGCCATGGTATAATTAAAGCAAACATCGCAAAAAGTTGAAATAAGGAAGAATATCTCTTAATCTGGCAAGAACATCTTAAAACTATGGCTGGGCACATTAGCGCGTTATTGCTCACTGGCTGTGAATACACATCCAGTCAAACCGCGGGTCACATGAGGGGTTGAATGTTGATCAGCCTGCAAATCAACCACCCAAACAAGCAGTGGAGGGAGGCTTCGGCAGACTACGCTGGATGCAGCGTGTGGGAGACGTAGATAAACAAAAGCAAGACATGCGAACAATTAAATGCCACAGCGAAGTAGATAGCTGCACACTGTATGCTGATTAGTACTGGGCAGTGGCACCAGGCTTCCCCTGTTTTTATCAGACTCTATTTATCATTTTAATAAAAACGCAATGTTTTTAGTTTCGATAAATCTTATAAGCTGTTGCTGTCATCTCTTCCTCCTTTCTCATGTGTGGACAAACACTTTATTGCACCACCGTAGACAGTCTGACTACGCGAGGAGGCCCGGAAGAGTTGGCATCCCTTTGTGGAAAAAAAACAATCAGATGAGGCCACTGTCACGCCACTGCCTAACTGTGATTAGTCAGGATGATGCCAAGGGAAGCCAGCCGCTGTCTGGCTTCACGCCAATCAAATCACAGCATGCGATCAACGTCATTCAGATGAAATAACGGGAGCTGTTAGCAACTTTAGCTGGTGCAGTTATGGAGGGTGGAGATTTGGAGTTTTTAGTTTTACTAAACTACCACTACAGCTGCAACTTAAGATTAAATCTGATAGAAGACCAACGCCAAAACTGGAGCTGTGCCTGGAGAGGAAAAAGGGGTTTCAGACATTCAATGAGGAAAACTATATCCATACAGAGTGACTAGCTGGTAGGGCCAAACTTCAGCTGACTCTGTTGTTGCGAAGGACCTAAAATCCTGTGGGAAATTCTATAACTTGGTTATTGACTGCAGACAGCACCTGCCACAGGGCACTGGGCAAGGCTAGGCTACCTGAATAATTGTTTTTACTCTGTTGGTCTGGTACTCGGTTGTTGGTCTTGAGTGATGTTGTGTTATGAACATTTGGCCAAGTAAATGGCAGGCGCTCCGTGGAGAGTAATCATTGCAACGGCTTGTGTGCGATACACAGCTGTAGCCTATTTAACTTAAGTTAAAATTATAGGCTACATAACTTTACCTGATAGGCCTTCGTCTAGTTTTGCGGGGACGCTCTGCCTGCGTATTCCCTCCTGTTGACGTCCTGATATTTAGTAACAGTAATAGATTCTGGAAACTCACAAACAGTGAGGATCAGTCTCTCTTCCGATGATTTGTGCTGCGCATCACAAACAAAAAGTTCAAGACAATTCAACTTCGGCAGCTGGTAGGCATGTGCGTGAGTTTTAGCAGAACGCACCCGCTTGTCGCTATACCTTGTGAAATCAAATCAAAGACAACTGGACTCTGGACTGATGGTAACTTGTTTTAACAAGCTAGATAAAAGGTAATAAAGGTAATGGGGGAAAAAATGTTGCCCAGCACTACTACTAAGAACAACCCCAGGTTTCTTTTCAGCACTGAAGCCAGGCTGACAGAGAGTCACAGCTCTATTGAGCCAAGTATTCCCATAGCTCTCAGTAGTTACGACTTCATGAGCTTGTTTTAAGATAAATCAAACAAGAGCAGGAGATAATGAACTTGGTCTCTAATAATTAGAATTTTATCATTAAACCCAGGAACCTTAAACAGCTGTAAAAACTTAAATATATTCAGACTGCTATTCTCCCATCAATCTTTACCAACTAACTTCAATTATTCAATTTAGTTAAATTTTATTTATATAGCGCCAAATCACAACAACAGTTCTCTCTGAGCGCGTCTCATAAAAGAGCAGGTCTAGACCGTACTCTGTGATGTTATTTACAGAAACTGAACAATTCCCACCAAGAGCAGCACTAGGAGACAGAGGCAAGGAAAAACTTCCTTTTAAGAGGCAGAAACCTCGAGTAGAACCATGGCTCAGGGTGGGCGGCCATCTGCCTCGACCGGTTGGGGTGAAGGAGAGAGAGAGGGGAGGGAGGCAGCCTACACAATATCCACACAGAGGTACAGACAGTAAAGGTGATGTTGCTATAGACTAAATGAAAAATGGTACAGATATTTATAGTAGTGTTAACCGTAATGTTAATGATTATAATAACAGTAATAACAGTAGGACTAGTAACAAGTTCAAGTTCATTTTATTTATATAGCACGTTTTATAGCAGCCACTGACTGACCAAAGTTCTTTACAGAACTACAGAATTAAAAGACAATAATACCATGCATAACAGCACAGCATAGAAAGTTGTAGCAGAGGGTGTCGAGCAGGAACACGGGGGCAGCAGGTGACTCGCAACCACAGATCCAGACTCCACAGCTCCAGAGCCAGAAACACCTGCAGGAAGTGATAGGAGGAGAGAGGAGAGAGACGAGAAAGCACAAGACTACCAGAAAGGGGAGAAGTTGTGTTAGTAACATGCAATAATGGGATGAGGTTGCATACAGAGGGAGAGAAAGTAGAGGAGAGAGAAGCTCAGTGCATCATGGGAAATCCCCCAGCAGTCTAGGCCTATAGCAGCATAACTAAGGGATGGTTCAGGACTCACCTGAGCCAGCCCTAACTATAAGCTTTATCAAAGAGGAAAGTCTTAAGCCTACTTCTTAAATGTGGAGATGGTGTCTGCCTCCTGAACCCAAACTGGAACCTGGTTCCACAGGAGAGGAGCTTGATAGCTGAACGCTCTGGCTCCTAGTCTACTTTTGGAGACTCTAGGAACCACAAGTAACCCTGCATTCTGGGAGCGCAGTGCTCTGGTGGGGTAGTAAGGTACTATGAGCTCTTTAAGATAAGATGGTGCCTGACCATTAAGAGCTTTGTAGGTAAGAAGAATGATTTTAAATTCTATTCTGGATTTTACTGGAAGCCAATGCAGAGAAGCTAAGACAGGAGAAATGTGATCTCTTTTCCTGGTTCCTGTCAGAACACGTGCTGCAGCATTCTGGATCAGCTGAAGAGTCTTAATGGACTTTTTCGAGCAGCCTGATAATAAGGAATTGCAGTAATCCAGCCTAGAAGTAACAAATGCATGGACTAGTTTTTCTGCATCATTTTTAGACAGGATGTTCCTGATTTTTGCAATATTACGTAGGTGAAAAAAGGCGGTCCTTGAAATTTGCTTAATGTGAGACTTAAACGACATGTCCTGATCAAAGATAACTCCAGGATTCCTCACAGTGGTGCTGGAGGCCAGGGCGATGCCATCAAGGGAAACTATATCTTTAGATAATGCGTCATGGAGGTGCTTAGGCCCCAGAGCAATAACTTCAGTTTTATCTGAGTTTAACATTAGAAAATCCAGGTCATTGTTTTAACATCCTGCATTAGTTCTTCATCTAAGCCATCAGCCTGTCTTTTAAATCCCATCTCAACTAGGCTGCTTATATAAGTTTGACCCTTAGTCAGCACTTCTTTACTAGATATGATCAGTCTGTCCTAACAGGCTATGTACTGTACTAGTGTCCTAGCTGTAATTAAACCTCTGAGGATGAATCAGCGAAGTTAGTTGTGGACATTATTATTATTATTATTATAAATGCAAACTTCCTTTGTTATGCAGATAATACCCAATTATATCTATCGATCAAGACAGATGAAACAAATCAGTTTGCTAAACCTCAAGCATGCCTTAAGCACGTAAAAACCTGGGTGACCTGCCATTTTCCGAGATGCATTACCTAAAGATCCAGTTATCATCGCCAAGGCCTCCAGTACCACCGTACTGTGTGAATTTTCAACGTTTTTCCATTTACATAATATTGCTAATATCAGGAATATCCTGTTTCAAAATGTTGTGGAAATACTAGTCGATATATTTATTACTTCTAGGCTGGATTATTGGAATTCCTTATTATCAGGCTGCTCGAATAAGTCAAGAAAAGTTATTATTTTACTAATAACTATTATTTAAAGTTATTAAATTTCAGGACAGTGAGGGAGTTTTTGAATTTTTTTAGGATGTGTTTGAAGTGCTTGGTTGGTCAGCCATGCTGCTTTATCGTCCTACAATAGCTGCAACCAGACTTTCTCTACTTTGATGAAATCTGTGTTTTAATTTTCTAGTAACTGCCAAAGGTCGACTTTCACCCAAATCACATATTTAAGACTATCACTTAGTAAGTCCATGCTTTCTTGTCATCTTTGGTTTCTTCTATAGCCGGACACAGTGCACATGTGTGGGACCGACAACCCAGACAGGTTTCTCATTCCATCACCTTGGTTTAATCTATCATCATCAATTGTCTTCCTGCCTCTACTATCGCCCCTCATCCTCCTCTTATCTCCATCAAAGTCCTCTAATCTTCATCTACCCCAAACTAAATCCTCCCGTCTACCTGATTTTTAGCAGTTGTTCTACATACAGTAACATCCACCTATCTCTTTACTGTCTGCATCAGACAGAAACCTAAAGGAAAACTAGAAAGCCCATGAAGCAGGAGCTAGTCCTCTGGGAGCTGCTAGGTGGAAATCCAGCCTTATATTATGCAGAGACAACAGGACAAAGAGTTTCCATGATGAATAAAGCTGAAAACTAAACTGGAGAGGATTATTATGCAGTGCCCTTACATCTTTATCAGGGACTGGTCAACACAATCGAAATAATGCTGCACCTTCTTGACCTGTACACCCCGGGATCATTTTCACTCAAGTGCCGTAATTACTCGGACGCTCGAGGACACAATTAAATTTTATAATGTCAAAAGCCGACCTTTAATAGTCGCTTATGGGTAAGTCCATCAGAGCTGAAACGCTGGGTAAAAACCAGTCTCTTTACCACAGCGTTGGAGAGAACATCTTCTGTTTGGAGTGAACGCTGAGACCAAAGCTTTAAACAAGGATTACAGCAGACTTTACAGTGAAGGCAAACTCTGTCGTCAGACAGAATGTTGATATTGGATGAAAAAATGTCTTCCTATAATATCTGCGCATGTTGTGGTTAGAGCAAACAGACAATGCTTATGAAAGACCATAGCTACGTTGTAAATGTTAACTCCAGTCTCCTGCATGAAAGTCAGCGCATGCCCATTTTCGCATCATGTAAACAAACTTTTTGGGAAGGATCCCTCAAATGAAAGAGTGGTGCACATAAAAATAAAGTTTCTAAAACATAAAATATAAAATCAATGGCCATACCAAATCATGTGTGATATGCCAAAATCTTCACCTCCAGTATAACAGTTAGACATTGACATTCACAGTGTCAATGGTGTTTTTATTGTTATTTTTTATAACTGGTTGTGTTTACCGTATGTACTATGTAAGATGGGTGATGAATGAAAAGAAATACCTACATTAAGTTACTCATAAAGCCTCGAGAATAGCTTCAGTGCTCAAAGATTCTCCAAGAGTGAGGGACTCTACAAGATGCTACTTCAGTCGCTCACAAGTCGAAGAGCTGAGATAATATAAAACAGAAATTGTTCAAGGTTTGCAAAGCATAGACTGATGTTGTTGCTCTGTTGCAGCCTCAGCCTTCACGTGTCGATCAAACAGTGTGGATACTGTGTACTGTGACATCATTTATTTTGCACTGATATGAAAGAACGTACTTATAAAATAAATTTTTAAAAAAAGTAAAAAAAGTAATGTAACATGAACATGATGTCAAACCAATGGTGATTCAGTCTGGCTAGCAGGCTAATTATTTGTATCCAAGGCAGGAAGGACCTAACAAAAAAAACACC
Organism: Micropterus salmoides; assembly: GCF_014851395.1. Lineage (NCBI taxonomy): Eukaryota > Metazoa > Chordata > Actinopteri > Centrarchiformes > Centrarchidae > Micropterus > Micropterus salmoides. The sequence goes on from NW_024041039.1 coordinate 29,815,364, forward strand.
AAAACACACTTTTACTTTTATTGGCATGTTGCTAACAATGACTATAACAGAGTCTAGCCAGGCAACAATGCAACAAAGTGCGCTCCCACACACACACACACACACACACACACACTTTACAGCTGGTAGCAGTGTGCTGTCTGAAACACTGCCAAATTATAACGTTGAAAACACAGAAAGTTTACAAAGAGCAGGTCTAGAGGTGCAGGCAGCAGGGTCTGCTAAACACATGGCTTGAATGCGTGTGTGTTTTGTGTGTGTCTATGTTCATGAGTATGTGTGTATGTGGGAGGGGCATTTTGGTATTGGGATGCTCGTTGCAGTGTGTGCCCGTCACCTTATGATGACCTACCCATCCTGTTTGGCATCCGTATTCCGTGACACACGCACATACAGACATTCTCCTCCACACACTCTCAAACACACGATGTTGATTCTCCCCATATTTCTCACTCTCTCTATTTTCATTCTGTGCTAGTCTGCTATCTCTCACTGCATTTCCCTTTCTCACACATGCATATGTATACTTTCCCCTCTCTCTGATTTCCACACTAATGCTCTCTCTCTCGCTCTCTCTCTCTCTCTCGCTGGCTGTCCCTCACACATTATTGAGCTTACTCAATTCAGAACACTTCAATGTTCTATTGGCATAGAACTGTAAAAAATTGTATTGTTAAAGCATCGGTCCAGTGTCACTTCGCTTGTTAGCCATTGACTGTTTTCAGTGGCACACACACACATTCACAAATGTAAGCTTGGCACCGGTGTGACTGGAACTTTCAGCCAATCGTGAGCTAAGTGTGTGTTTAACTGTGTGTAATAGGCTACTGGAGGAAATAGTTAATTGTAGGAATATGAAGGATTTGAACATATAAGCTTGCGTTACATTTAAGTTACATGCTTCCTTTGTCACGCGTAGTTTTGATCTATGCACTATAGATACTACTGTTCCACCTCAGCCTAAAATACATTTTATATATATATTTGTTTTGATTATTTTAGAACTTCTGGCGTAGATGGAAATGCAATAAATGACACACAAGTAAAGCACAATCTGCTGCTTCTCTTCTCTGTATCTTCTCTGTACCTACCTAACACATCTGTCCATCCTTTAAAAGGGATCCCCGTCTGCTCAAGATCAAGGTTGATTGAGGTCTCCCAAATGAGAAAATGATCTTGGAGTCTGTATATTCATGTGTGAGTGCACTAAGCAAGTTTTATTCTATATCATGGATAGACGAGCTGAGAAAGCCAGTTGAAAGTGCTGATGTGACATTTACACACTATCGCAGATGTTGTTATTGTCTACAGGTATTGTTATAATAAAATAAAATTTTATTTATTACATTTGTCTGCAGTATTTGTTTGTATAAAAAGTGCAAATATAGTTTTTCAACCTTTTCAACTGTTGTATATTAATGAGGAATTATTGAATGACTATCTGTCAATATTTGTATACACATTATAGGTTTCTGGGAGCTGTATATTTTGTTAAATTGACAAAATGAGAAGTCAGCTGAGGTTTTTGCTCAAAAAGCGATACCGTGTATAATTAAAACAACAACAAGGAAAAGGAAAAGAGGAAGACCTCATTTTGCACCACATTCAGTGTGTATTCATAGTTGGGAACTTAGCACCTTTAAAACAGGCCCCCCTTTAATAAATTTTATACATGTTGACTGGACCTCCTCATCATCTCTGCCAAAAAGAGGGATGTTTCCAAGACGAAACACCTCTTCTCTTACAGTCTTACTCTACATCTAAGGTCACTGCACAAATGTGCATAGCCTATACAAGGCAAAAGATTTGGAGGCCTGAAAACTAAAGAAAAGTAATGTGAACTCATGAGTTTTTCAGCATTTTACTTCCATCTAGACAGCTTTATATATGGAGAAAGACTGTTACCAGCTGTTGCACACACTACAATGTCTCTCCGTACTAACTACCTCGAGGTGTTTCTGTTATTTTATCCATCCTCCTCCACTGCTGAGTGGAGAAGAGAGAAGGCAGAGTGAGCTAAAATTTGGATGCCTCAGTCGTCCACATTTGGTTCCTATTAGCTTGTAATGCATTTATGTGGTATTATGTTCAAAACACTACATCAATTATGAACACTGTAAATTTGCTATCCGTCTGCAGTGGGAGCATTTGATGTAATGCTTCAACAGAAAATGTCTCTAAGGGCAACAAAAGGGTAAAAGATGAATGAAGTAAAGTATGGATAATATGCTGGAATATGAATTCAGTTGAGCTAAGGACAATGTATAAGAAAAAAAGTTTCCCTTTTTTTAACTGAAAATGGTTAAGGGTGGTGCATGTAAAGCAGAATGGCATCAAATCCCTGCGATGCTCCTCTTCATTCTTACTATTGGTTGGGACTGAACTGACAACACATCTTGGTATTCAACATATTACCACATTACTTCTGGTAGTAAACGGCATTGTGGGTGTCGGTGCTAGAAATGTCAGTATTAGGGCACAGGCGTTGTAAGTCAAGGCAGACGCTGTAGCGGCGGCAGTAGTATATTTCACTGAAACTGATCTCATGCTTTCTGACAGTAATGGTACTTATGGTAATGTCCTCTGTGAACCAGACATGGCCTGTGCACTCACACACACAGCACATAGCTCCCCGACACCGCTCTGATTTAACACCACAGAAGTTAAAGGCCTGTGCTGCCGGATATTGAGATTTTAAATTTCAAATTGTCAATGATATGGTGTCATCCGTCCATGACTTAACCTGCATTTTAAGATGTTTGCAAGTAAAAAAATGTTTTCTTAGCATGAAATACCTCAATTTGCACAAAACAGATTGCAGCACATATTACAGTAGCATCTACCAAATAAAGGCATGTGTGAAATTAGTTTTATATGTGATCAAAAAACAATACTCAGATGGGTGTGATGAAGAGAGGCTGTATCTAATCAGCAGTGTGTTCAGAACTTCCCACCTGCATTAACACTATAGCATACCTTCTTAAACTAAAATTGCTCTTTTATCTTTTCAGTTAAAGATATTTTCAAATGAAACCTCTTTGCTGCATTTGTTGATTATTTTGGCCACTTTGTGGCAGCAGAACAAGCTGTAATCACACCATTAACATATCATGTTTTGGCTTATGTGTCAACAAACAGATGCTTGTAAACACATCCAGCAGAGAAAGAGCAACGTTAGCATTCATTTAGAATAGTCTACCTGATAAACCTAAGGTCAGTATGCACTGTTCTTTTAATTCTGCTTTGGTCTCCACCAGCTCCTGAAAAAAAAAAAGGTTTGGTTTGTTACTGCAAACACAAAGTCATTTATGGAATAAAAAGTCCAAAAAGTGCAGCTTTAAAGCATGACTTATTAAAATCATTATCTAGATTTTTTTTAAGATTCTGTTTATTACTCAAAATTGGGCTAAAAACAAACCATTTACTATCCATCCATCGTCAACCGCTTATCCTACATACAGGGTCGCGGGGGGGCTGGAGACAATCCCAGCTGACATTGGGCAAAAGGCAGGGTACACCCTGGACAGGTCGCCAGTCCATCGCAGGGCCACACACATCACGCTCACACCTAAGGACAATTTAGAGACACCAATTAACCTAGTCTGCAGCTGGTGGGAGGAAGCCAGAGCATCCAGAGAGAACCCACACGGACAACATACAAACTCCACACAGAAAGGCCGGGGCAACTGGGGTTTGAACCCACGACCTTCTTGCTGTGAGGCGACAGTGCTAACCACTGCACCATTTACATTTATTTCAAAATTGGGTTTTACTTTTAAATTATTTAACGGTCCATGTATGTGGACACCATGCATGAAAGGGTTAAAAAGCACTTCAAGGTCTTCTCCATGTTTTTGGAATTCCCAAGTTATGTAACAGTGAAGATGTCACATATGAGAGCCAGGTTACAAAATCACTATCTAGTATAGTATAGTTTTTCACACCTTCTAAATGCTTGTCTTCCTCAGCAGACTTCTTATCATGTGACCTCAGCATAGAACTTTGGCCAAGATTTTGTTGTTTCTACGTAATCGCCGTATTTAATGGTCTTCATGCTATGAGCTGCTTCACTATGTGCACTTTAAACCAAATTCTCTCAAACACCGGGGATTCACCTGCATGACCAGGAGACTTTACATACAGTACGCTTAGCTAGCTATACACCACCAGCAAAATGGGGTTAGAAATAGAAAATATGTCAGTAATAGCTATGTTTGAGCAGTGCAGATACACAGCACATCATCCTCTCAGCACTCTCAGTGTTTGCTTTCTAAACATCAACGACGGCAGCAGTTGATCCTGCTTTTAATTCAAACCATAAGTGGGCTCCTGCCACTCACTTTAATGTAATATGAATAATGAATTCATCTATCATAGCACCAGATTTGCATTATCATAGTAATCCTCTATGACATCACTGACCTGGTGCAGTTCTCAGTCTGCTCTTTCTGACTACACAGAGTTAACAGCAATGAAACAAATAACATTGTCATTTTTCCTCCTCCCCTACTCTCTACGTGAAACAATAAAATTTTAAGGAGTGACGGAGATAGAAAAAAAAGAACTTCATTTTTAATTCAGCTTTCTTCAGAGTACCTTCCCGAGTCTCTTACCACACAACATCCATCTCTCCTCATCAGCCAAACACAGACAGACGCCTCCCCTCCTCACTCCCTTTCTACCCTCAGTTTTTGAATATGTGTTTTCTGTTTATTATTAGCTGACTGGGTGCTTCATCATTCCGTGAAAATTCATATCTGCTGAACATAAGTGGGAGAAACAGTGGGGAATCAATCTTTTGTGCTTGGGCAGATAAACACAAGACACAATCAGAGGGAGAAAGAAAGATGGAGGGAGAAGGAGAACAGAGGAGAAGAAGGCCTCATCCCCTCATCCCCTCATCCCAGCTGTGATGGATAGCAGGAGTAAAAGCGTCGGGACGGTATTATGTAAATTAAGGAGGCATCCTAGCATGGCCTTGATGATTATGGGGAGATGTGAATGATGTTCGTGGGTCCCCAGGCACTCTGCTAGGGCCTTGTAATTCTTCTTCCTCCCACCCACCCCTGGTGTGACCCCCTGGACGTCCCCTACTCCCTGCTGCCACCCATACCTATCCACTCTTCCCCAGGGAACAAAAAGAGAAAGAAAAAAGAAAAACAACTCACAGCAAGACATCTGTTTCATTTACTTAACAAATTGTCTGTCAGGGAATATGCCCCCAGTGCCTCTAATAAGCAGCCAGGAGGTGGACATGGAGGACAGCGACAGGGTGTGGACGCTGAGTGAAGGAGAAACAGGAGGAGGTGGTTGGGTTGAGGACATCTCTAGTCCCCGTCCTGATCTCACTCTTCCTGTCTGAGCTGCAGCGTGTGTTTTTCTTGTCTCTGTCACTGATTTGGGTTGCAGGGTAGTGATTCAACCTTTAACCAATTCAGAGCTTTTTGGTTTGCTTTTTCTACATGTCCAGTGTCTGGAAGTTCTTCTATGGGAAAGGTAAGGTTTAGTGACCAGGAAGTGATGTGGTTTACATTACCAGACTGTTTGCAATAATTCTGCATTTGCTTAATGATTACAGAGATGAAAGGGAGTCAGACATATTCTCAGTGGGCGTCGGCCTCCGCCTGGGCTGGGCCATGGCACCACTTCTGTTTGTGAATTCTGTGGACAGAATCTCAGGTGTTGAGATTGTCCAGTAGCCTCAGGATAACATCTCTGCTTTTTGTAGTGTCAGCATGATCTGTGTGCACCATCGCCTCTGCAGGTGTGTGAGAACTTTCCACAACAATCCACGTGTACATACTTGTTAATGCAGCTAGTGAAAAGTTACTGAGCCTTCAGACAGAGCTCTCTATTTGCCGGTAGATCTACATTCCAACCCTCACCTTAGCTTTGGCTGAAGTTTAAAGTGCATTTTTTGCATCGAACGAGGAATGTGGATTTCTTTCAATTGGAACTGCATTAGTAAGGGGTATCGTAGACAGGAGGAATGACAGAAACAGACATGGTTTCAATGTACATGGGTATGTGAGACTTTACGAAGGACAACCTACTCGACGAAAAAAGCAGCCCACGCTGCTGCAGAGATTGCGGGAAATTCGTGTGTTTTCATTTGTCATGGCTCTCAAAATAATTATGCCATTTTGATTAAGGTAGAGGACAAAAATGACATGTGCAGTAGCACTGAGAGCAGTAGTTGTGAGTACATCCAAATACCAAGAACAAATAAAACAGCTGTACTGATGAGCTTCAAAGGCAGCAGGAATATGTAAATCTGCACACATGCATGGATCTACTCGGCAGGCTTTTGTCCTCTCGCCTCAAATGTTACCTGTTCTTAGTGCATGCTTTATGAATCATCTGGGGAGGAATATACAAGGGCTTTTTTGCATTTTTTTGGCAGTCTATCTCAGTCCTCAAAGTTTCCTTTACGATAACGAAAAACCATTAACTGCTGTCAAACAGCCAAGAAGAGAGATTATTTTTTTTATTGAAATAAGATTAAAATGATAAGTTTGACTGAGGGTTCCACCTGATAAAATATTTCAGCTCATAAGCGTGGTGTGGGCACAGGGATTAGAAAAGGAAAGGGAGAGGGAAGGGGGGGAGAGAAATTCATAATGTATAATAAAACAAAAGGTGTCATGGGAAATAACAGTGATATTAAAATTAGAGTAAGGTGGGATCTATATGAAAAATGCAGATTTGAAAATGTAAATGATGATGAGGGAGAGGAGGACAGATGTGATAGTAGTGTGGAAGTAAAGCGAGCTCTTCAGGGCCTCACCGAGATGCTCTCTGTCTACAAGTGATTTTATGGAATTGTTCGAGCAAGAAAGATGGTCACTAACAAAGGAACAGAGGTGACGGGTGTCAAAACAGGTGCAGAGCAACACCATTTAGTGAGATGTGAGGCACAGAAATGATGTCTGGAAATGATTCTGTATTAATATTGTGAAAACACTAAAATTAAAATTATTCAAATGCAACATATCAATGTGTAAAAGGAGCATTTACAATGCAAGAAGTATAACAATACTTTTGTTCATTTAGTGTACAAATTCCAACTCGGAAAATATATACTTGTTTTTTAAATTTTGGAATTCATATGAATTTGATGTGGAGGACAAATATAAAAAATTTGGTATCACTTTCTAATCACGCACTTTTATAAAACATTTAAATACATTTTCCAAGTTAATCGTTCATTTATCTGTTTTGAGTATTTTTACATCCAAATCACTCTCTTTTCTTTTCCTCATATTTTAACATATTTATGCTGACTCATATATTTATGCTGACTCATATTGGGCCATCAATTTTATCCATTCAAATGTAATTTTGGATGCTTGCCAACCCGTAACAAAATGCACTACTTTTCCCAACATTGATATTCAGCTTTGGTATTCTCATGTTTATTTCTTTTTTTTGCATTGGAACAACACAAAACAGCATGTGAAATACAATAATTTTTATTATTATGCATTAATTTGTAATTAAACTCACCTGTAACAATTCAGGTGCTGGCAATATCGAAAATCACACTTAACCAGTTCAAATGGAGAAAGGTTGACTCAGCCTTTGTGTTTTGTGTCTGTGCACCACACTGAGCACGGACAACAGAAAGAGGAGGAGAGAGTTTTCTGAGGATTTGAGAACCAAAATTGCATTGACAGTCTCAAGGCTCAAGGTGTGGAAGTCACACCATAACTTCCACTTAACTGACCCTTCGCTAAGCCACGCCCTGAGTACACAGCTGGCCAATCACAGCACAGTATAGGACTTGCCCTAACTGAGGTCTGACAAGTTCATGGCTGCGCTCCATTGACTATTGTAAAAAGAGTCGTTTTCTATCTTTTTTTGGCTGTATTTTTACACTGTTCCTGGGGCCCTTGTAATAGTTACAGCAGCTACCCACAGAGGTTGAAAGGAGAAGTACGATTTATTCTCTTTCCAAAACCTAAAACAAAGTCAGAAACATGTCGGCTGTGGATTGTTTCTTATGTAATGTTAGTTAGCTAACGCTAGCTAACGTCCTACTGAATGTAACGTAATAAAGCCCTACTGTTCTGCTTTTTAATGATTGTAATAATGAATAGAGGCCTTCCCAGTTTTAAAGGAACAGTGTTGATCGTTCATATCGTTGTCTTTTGTCTCAATTGTCAGGGGATGCGATGGTTCACTTGTATTGTGTGATCGGTAGGCTTTAGCTTCTATCTTTCTTTTTTTTTTTTTTTTTTTACGTCCGTTTGAGTCAGTTTGAGTCAGTTTGAGTCAGTTTGACAGCCTGAATACAACCTTTAAATGTTTAATGCAACTGCAAAACTGTCTGCTGCTTTCTGAGATCGCTTTTTCCAAGAAATTTGACAATATTTCTCTGGGGAGTGCAGTAATAGACAGCGGCAGCGCCGACAGTTTGTCCGACTTAGCAACATTTAGTAAGGGGGGTGGGGTTAAGCGAAGGGTCAGTTGCAACTTTAATAAAGTTTGTATAATTTGTGGGTTACCATGGCAACCCATGCGGGGTGATCTGGCCCCGGCTTATATCTCAGTAGCTTGTGATAACCTGTTTGATCCACAGCCATCTTGATGCCTTCTCTGTGGTATCTGAGATCTTCTTAATGGCTCTCCTTTTGTGTGGTCTGTGGTCCAACCACAGAACCGCCAGGTCTCCTCTGCCTTCCTGTGCTTCCAGACCAGATGGGTGATCAACACTATGTGCTTGATACATCCCGGCAACTTCGGGACTCCCACCTTGTGCACAGAGGTGTTGCATTGCAATTGCATGCATTCCTCAGGAGAAACTCTGCTCGCGTCAGGCACTCAAGAGTAGTTTGTCCACCACACAGAAGAGTGAGATCGTCCGATTATACTTGTGCTCTCCTCCTTTGGAATCCAGACACTCTCTTACAATCTCCACAGCTGGGACTTTTTCTCCTACTCTCAGTGTGGGCTCCTTAATTTTAAACAGCTCCCTTGCTCTGTTACTGTAGCGGTGCTGATACTGCTCAACCTCCTCTTGAATGCAAGCAAATTGGCCACTTAATTTTTGCCCTAGGGTTATAGATGAATCCCAAGGGATTAGACATAAAGGCTGTCTTAAGTGTTTATGACCTTTATGAAACAGATGCTCATGAAATAAAGTCTGATCCTGAAGTTTAAGGCGAGAGAGTCGCTTTTTCATGCACTGGTCAATTTTGAGATTTTGGGCTACTTTGCTTCCTTAACATTTCTTTTAGAGGGGAAAAAAAGTCCTAAATACACATTTAGTAGTTTATTTTAACACAGTTTTTCTGTCTGAAGATTTCTCCGAAAAATATCGGATCGGCGATATCTATTTGTTTGTATTTGTATTGTTTTTTCTTAACCTTATTTACCTGCAGTGTCCCACCTTAACAGGAACACATTTGAAGTTAATTTGAGTTTTGGATACTGGGTGCATGTATCTGAATCAAATACTAATCCCATAGAAATACCCTTTTAGTGATGTGGATATTTCCGATACTGCACCCCCAGCCTGTTCTCATCTCAAGCGTCATATATACACGCATAACAAGCGTATTTATTTCACGCAAAGAGTCAATTCTACGTGCATAGGAGACGCCCCCAGGTGCGTGTGTATGAGACGCATCCAGGCGAGTGAGACGCATCCAGGCGCGTCTGTATATGACACCCTGGGGTGACCGGAAACGCTAGTAGCGCTTCGCTAACTAGCTAGCTAGCTTACGAAGTTTGCGTTTAAGGCGTTGACAGTCCCCCGAGCAAACTTAACCATCTCAGAAGTCAGTGCCTAAACCTAAGTCAGTAAGTATATGCATGTCGACCGGCTAACCCTACAGCTGAGCATATTGGCCGTGAGGCCCAGGTTGTACCGTTTTAGTTGCTGACCAATCAGTAATGGTTCTTCTGGTCGAAGCACAGGTAAAGTTGCTGAGTTCCTTAAAGTTTCTAGGTCCCCTGGAATGTTCCTGTGGAGGAAACATACTAATGGAGAGCTGAAGTCCCTACGTCCTGCACTATATTGTGGAACTCCTTAGGATTTAATGTCTGGGGCTTTCTGAAAAAGATAAACATGCTGCTGAACTTTATTCTGCATTTTCTGTGATAAATGAGTATCTACCACTATTCTTAACAAAGTTAAACAACATTTAATATGTCAGAATTCAAAAGCTATGGTTCTAAAGCCCCTTTTCCACCACTGGTACCAGCTCCACTCACCTCTACTTGACTCTGTTTTGGCCCGCTGTCCTCTGTTTTTCATTGCAGCTAGTACCCAGAGATAGAACCCCTAAATGTAGCTGGTCTTCATAGCAACGCCTCACACAACTGCTGCGACATAATATTCAACGCGACTCACACCCGCGACACACAAACATACTCTTGGTTTTTACTCAAAATGTAAAGACGTGATAGTGGTCGGAAAATCTTACAGCTGAGCTTTTCCTCTGCCGTTGTTGCTGGACTGCTGTTGCTGTGTTAGGTGCAATGGTCTGTGAGCTGACCATTAGCCGGCGGCCCATTAGCTTCCTTCGGTGGCGGCCCGTTAGCTTCCCCAGGTGGCAGCTCGCTAGCTTTCCCAGTGGTACTTGCGATGCTGCTCAACCCCCGAAAACGTTTCAGTACATTTTAGATCTGAAATCAAGTCTAAAAAATATCGACACCCTGCGGCCATTTTTGTCCATTCTAATTGGATGTGATCAGAAGTGAGCTTTGTATCACCCAACTGTTATGTAAAGAGTCCTGGACTACACCTCTACACCACTACATCAGTGCAGCTGAGGTGAGAAGTAAAATCCCTGGAGGTCAGCAAAATATTACATGTTATTAAATGTTAAGAAAAAATTGCTTGACTTTTTTATTTTTCTGATTAGTTATTAGATGTAAATGCAGTACAGTGCAATATGAGCATAACTCTTAGCGGTATGTTTTCTTTAGTTAGTTTATAGTGTGATAGACGGTTTACCAACAAGGACAGACATAATGTAGCATGTCAGCATTCCTTACCTTGGCCCATTTCTTCAGTATTGATTGACATGCAGGATTTTGCACTCTGCATGTTTCTATATGGATATGTCATTTACACTGCTATAGATCACATTGGTCAGACCTCAGCCTAGCACTGTTTGTTGACCCCTCCTTTACCCTCCTCAGGAGGAGTACAGAGATCCCCCCGTAAGTGAAAGGGGAAGGAAGAGTAAAAGGAGCCCCCCTTAGATCTGAGCCTCCCCGAGGGGCTCTCCTGCGACTAAAGAATGTTAGAAGTTCAAGTTCCAGCCACTAGCCCCTGAAAGCTGACCTGGTCTGCCACATGTCCTCTGTTACCAGCCAGCCAAGGACAAGAGGAGGCCGGCTGGGCAAGAGCAGCCAGCCAGTAAACGAAGACATTTGAAAGAGAATGCTGACATGGAAAGTGACACACAAGATTGGTAGAAATAGATTTGCTGCGCAAGTTTTCAAACCGCAAAAAATGCATATTGTTATTGCATGCATAGTTATTCAGAGTAGGACTTGAGAGTTATTGATGGCAGGTCCTACTCTGACTTTCTGCAAGGAGAAGGATTATTCCTTGGAGCAAGTTTGATGTCGCTGTTTCAAAACACTTTGTGCTGCAAAGTAGAAATTATAATGTGTTTTTGAAAAGTGTTAAAATGAGAAAGGCTGACAATAGTACCACTTCGTTATGTGTAGGCTTTGAGGGTAGAGCCAAATAATAAACTACATATTATTATATTTACATATAATATGTATGATGCTGATGAATAGCTTAAATCTAATTATGATAATTAAAAGTTACCAGAGGTGCTATATGAGCGATCAAACTATGATGTAATGTCAGAATTGTAGGTTGTGACAGACCCAAATATCCACTTCACTACATTTGAGCACATTTGTTAAATTTTTGCCAATGCAATATCTTCTAATAGCCTTATTGTCATCAAAGACATCTCACTTCCCACAGAATCTGTCTGACCTCCTAAGAGCTTAGAACACCTCTGCAGTGCTCCCAGATATGAGTCATTTCCTCATTTAAGAAACTTGGTGAAGTGCTTTTCCTCCAATTCCTGAAAGTGCAACCAAATTTGCATCATTGTGAAAATTTGGACTAATTTCCTACTCTGAAATGCTTGATATATGCAACACAATTAGAGAGGGAGTTCCTTTGTGTTATCAGAACAAACATGTGATGCTTCTGTCCTCTACTGAACTTCACATACCGTTTCACCAACATCCTGACACCATGGCAATTATCACTTGTCACAGCTCTGTTACTGCCCTTGGAATGCTTAATGAACCTTGTTAACCTCAATTCGGCAAAAGTAGTTGACAAAACGGACAGTCACCCAGCTCTGCAATGCCACTTAGTTGACAACAATTCTTGAGCCATTAGCTGTGAGCAGTGAGCCAGTCTGAGCTCTTTACCGCACAGGGACTCTACACAAGTGCTCTTAACTGCTTGTCTTCTTCTGGATAAAAAAGGAATCTATTTTTGCCCATTAGTGCTGGCATTAAGAGCTATTATTTGCCTTAACCGCGATAACTATCCACTCCCACGTTACCCATCATTATTAAACCGTTATTATTCTGAGTCAAACTTAAAAGGAGACAGGGACATTTGACAGATGCTGCAGACGGCGTTTGTTTGGCTGCTCCTCGAGAAGGAAAATGGGAAGAGCAAATCGAAAAGTGGGGATGCTTAGCTGTTTAGCCTTGGCGTAGTAGGGGAGAGGTAATGAAGGTGTTTGTGTGGACAGCACAGACATTGAGAGAACAGACTTAGCGATAACAGCTCTCTTGGGCTTTTTTTTCTTCTCTTTATTCACCATAAAACTTCCGTTTGACACTGCTCAACAAAGAAGCATTGTTTCTTTTGGAAGTCAATGGGGATATAGCGTAAAGTAGCAGTGAGAAATTTGGGATTATTGAGTTTGATATGCAATTTCATTTGACCAAGCCACAGACAATGTCAAGGCAGGGTGTGGTATACCAGCGATAGATGCCCTAACGATCCCTAAATCCTCCCAGGACACCAAAAACACTTGAAAGAATAAATGACCCGTCTCGTTTTACTGCCTCCCCAATATGTGCGCATATTGCTGAATGGGCAGGGAGCTGCGGTGAGAAGAGGCTAGGATGGCACAGGGGCTGGCCTCACCTGTAATGGCATATCTTAGCCTCTGCTTATCGATCAGCTCTGCCCCTGAACACTCGTCTGGGCTCCGGGCCGTGGGCCGGGGGGGTTGGAGGGGTTGGCCGTGGATCTCGTTGCCACAGTGCCCTTGGTGAAGGCCGGTGTCCAGTGACAAGCAGCAGAGTGGAGTGAATGAGAGAGTTGAAGGGAGCTGCTTTGATGGCAGTACAGTACACACAGGATATCATCAGTGGACCAGCAAACACACTCAAATTTTTGCACATCTGCATGTACCATGTTCATTCGATATGTTTCTCGATGTTGATGTAATACTGAATATAGTCTTAAAGGGCACTCCAGCAATTTACAGCTTCCATATCGCTTGAGTTCTGACATCTGTGAGACAGAGTGAAAAAGGAATAGACACATTTGAAGTAAGAGGGTGAAATATGCTCATCCCATAATGCAACCAGAAAGTGCGTTGTGTTAGGTCTTTATTGTCTGATAAATGCATGTCTACGTCATTTTTTTTATTGCTGATCTGTTTTTGTGTGTTTATCCTTCTTAAACAGCTAATGCACCTGCACATACATTAACTGTTGGTAGCTAGGAAGAAGTTGTGTTCATCTGTGATCATTGTATGTATTTATTTTGGCCTCAGGGGAAGGGTAAAACTTGTAGAATACATTTTTGGATTTTGAGATCCACACACATCTTTTGTTTTTCTTTTGTTTACCATATACCCCATACTCTGGCAGCATCTTGAAGAATGCCTTCACAGGTTTAGATCCATTGAGACAGTTCAAATTGACACCACAAGTATCTCATCTAATATCACCAGTTTTCTTGTTTCCTGGACTTTGTCTGAGTTTTTATGTGCTGGTTGACACCTGATCGATCTGTTGCTGTTGCTAGACAAGCTAGGAGTGTTTGTAGCCCAGTGGCTAGGCTAGCTGGCTGCTCTAACTCCCACACTAACCGACACAGTCTAACAAACAATCTGCTCAGTATATCAGCAATGTCTGACCAATATCTGGTCCAGTCACATTGGGTAAAGTCAGAGCTGTTAAAGGATTATTTTTGATTCCTCATAACTGCACTGGTATCTCTCAGGAAGGGAGAAATTTCAACGCTAAGTCTTGGTTGTGGTCGCTTCACAAGACTTTTCCCCCATGCACACCTGGCTCAAGCTGGAATGCAAAACCGTTGGTCTGCATTTTATTGACATTTTCTATCTTCTCTGGAATGATAGTGATTACTACAAATATGACGGCCTTCATCCGAACGACAATGGAGCATGCATGCTTTCCCCAAATGTGAACTTTTCCCTCTTGGATAACTGAGAAAAATGTCCACAGAAAAAAAGCCCCCACAAACTAACTGCATCATTCACCTCCCATACATAAAAACCCTGCCTAACTGTATATTGTCATAAAACTAACATAGCTATCCTTTCCAGTTATGGCAACAATACCAGCAACAACAGATATCTCTAAACCCCTCAAGGGGCCTGGCTGGCTTCATAAATAATATTCTTTTGACTCAGGCAGATTGTCCTCTGCATGGGTTGATCCCAGTCAGGATCAGCAGCAGGCAGATTGTAAATCTATACAATCTATGAACCTTTATGGCACGCAGAAAATCTTATTCTTAAGTCTGTCATCATCACCTCTACATTACCGGATATGACAATAGTCAGATTCATAAACAAGTGTTTTATTATTTTGAATACACCAAGCATACACTGCCCACGGTGGGGGAGGAGCTTCATCACTGGGCCCACCTCCAAGTCACTTACACCAAGTTTACACAACCCCAGACTCACTATCCAAAGTCCACTGAGTCCGTCTGCTTTGCTGCTGCCGGAGCTGATCGCAGCCGTTCTACTAAATGTTTCTGCTCACACCAAAAGCGCTGCAGTGCGTCCCAGAAGCCTCCCAGCATCAAGCTGCACAGACAAAATGAACCGGGTAGGACGTCAGGCAGAGAAACGGCACATCAGCGACCTATCCTTGTTACTATGTATCATTTTCCACCTGTCAACTCTACTCTAGTGATGTTGAAGATGTGGTCCATCAGCTTAAATCTTCCACCTGTTCTCTTGATCCTATTCCCGCAAAACTATGTTGGATCTGGACCAGTACTTCATTGGTTCATTGGCTCTTGGCAACTTCTCAAGAAGTTAACATTTTCTGAGGGTTTTCACAAGAGTAGGATCTTGGTCTACTGCCATCCGGTCTATACATTCTCCCTCTTGGTAGTGGCATACATGATCACAATGTATCCTACCATTCCTATGCTGATGATACACAGCTGTACATCTCACTTTTCTTAGACAACCTCAGTCTTGTAAATGAGCTTGTCACATTGATGACATGCATGCAATCTCAAAAGATTGAATCTATGTTCATCATAATTTCCTCTAAAGCACAGTGAGCGGTGGGTGTCATTTTTGATGCCAATATTATCACCCACCTCACATCACCACTATTAAAGACAGCTTTCTACCATTTAAAAAAAAACATCCCCCAACTTAGGAGCTTCCTGTCCCAGTTTTTTCCAAAAAAAATCTATCTAAACTAATTTCTGAGAATGAAGTAAAAATTCAGAGATTAAAATAGGACTTCTGTGGCTTGGGAAGCCTTAATGTTGAGATTAGGAAATCAAAATCATTCGTCTTACTCCTATTTGATTTACATGTCAAAGATTTGACTTTAATGTCATGATATTGTAAGTGCAATCAAAATAAAATAAAGGAAGACTTCTGAAATTTCACACTCCCTTTTCCCTTTGTCTGTATGCTCTTATACCAGATTTCAAAGTTTCCAGAGATACCAACAATCTATATGTAGGAGACATCTATAAAACACCTAGAATACTTCCATGTTTGATTTAACAGTGGGCTTAAATGCTGGACATAAATAATTTCAAAACTACTTATTAGTACATTTAAGAGGAAAAGCAGTTCAATAAGGATGTTAAATCCAAATGTTACTCTTGCAGAAATGAGGATAGGCCACAGTCCTCACTTCAGTGGTCTAAACCAGACAAGGAATACTAGAACACTCAAACACACGCACACACAAGGATTGACTGCAGTATATTTTAGGAAAATCAGTATATCTGTACATGAATACGTGCATACAAATGCACAGAGAATCTGTTCCCTGCAGTAGCGCTGTGTAAATCCTCAGTGTCTGTCTGTACTCCCTGGTGACCCCGTCTAGCCGCTCCTCACTTGCTTCTTTTTTTTTTTTTGACACATCAGATGAAGAAGAGGATGGCATTGGTGGGAGGAGGTGGAGGCGAGCCAGTCGTCCTATCGGGCGGCGCATTTCTCACTCGGTTAACACCTCGCCGGAGAAACAGGATGCCAGGCTTGGACGCACCTACCCCACCACCACCACCCTCGCTTCATACAGCTAAACACACGCTTAATGTATTTGTGACATTATACACAGTATTTCACTCCCATGTTCTTACCCTTTCTATAAGTGTTTCCTGACCTTTGCTCTATTTTGACTAAAGCTTAGCTGCTCCAAACTATCTAAACTTCACAGATCAGCTCACATGTATTTAAACACTGTGGTTTTTCTCAGCTCTACATTTGTAAGTGTGCCATGTTGATCCTTTGTCTGTTTGTTCTTGGCGCCTGCTTCACTTGTTGCTGAAAGCTGCCTAATAAGAAGACCTTTGAGGAATAAGTCAGTTTGGCCAACTGGTCAACTTAGAACCAGTCATTAGAAATGATTGGAACACAGAAACCAAAATCAGCCATTTCCCCAGTAGATCCGAGCTGTGTGGCAAACAGCAAACACATTTTGAGAGAAACTGTGCATCGATTATGTGTTTAACAACATATTTAACATTATAGGAAATGAACTCATTGTATTTCCCAAACCTTAAAGCGGCTGATTTGGATCATTGTTTTTATAATAAGAACATATGAAATGACAATGTGAAAACAATGTGTAATGTGAAAGTGGTCTCTGATAGTGATAAACCTACATTACCTGCTTTACCTTAACCTTAATATGTTGTCGTCCAAACCTGTCGTCCAAACCTATCCACACATGGGACACAGGACACAAAACCCTGGTCTCTGGTGTCAAAGCTTACAGTATCTGACAAAAGTGAGTACACCCCTCACATTTTTGTAAATATTTGATTATATGTTTTCATGTAACACTTAGGGGTGTACTCACTTTTGTTGCCAGCGGTTTATAGATTAATGGCTGTGTGATGTGTTATTTTGAGGGGACAGCAAATTTACACTGTTCTATATGCTGCACACTCACTACTTTACATTGTAGCAAAGTGTCATTTCTTCAGTGTTGTCATATGTAAATTTAATAATCAAATATTTACAAAAATGTGAGCATTATTATTTGTGAGATATAGTACTATAGTACTGACAATGCTACAAGAATAAAGTGCTCCATGGACCAAAAACAACATTGCCATTCCATTTTCTTTTTAAACGCATAAGGCGATATTAATATACGCTTATCATGAAATAAATAAAAGAACACAAACATAGAGTCACTTTGTGGGAATTTAATTCAAGCACAATAAGGCCTGACATTGTACCACACATCCATTTATTGTTGGCATGATCAGTCACCTACTGATGCAAGATCTAACTACACATGGATTCCTTCCCCAGAGGCATTGACGGTGGGACTTCTGCACACTGTAACATACTGTAAGTATATATCTGCTGCAGCAGAGGAGGGATCCCCCACCCAGGTCTTTTCTGTTATGTGTACAGAATAGACCAACATTACAGTATGAACATTCATAACGACTAATTAAATGAATAGATCTGAACATATATACATACATAGAGTGACTATGTTCATGCACAGTATCGCAGATATGGGCAGGTTTTTAATGTAGTTTAATGTAGGTTGTCTATGTATTGCACATGTAAATATCATATCCTGATATCAGGGAGCTGGAGGTCTTATACTCATTTTAAGAAACCTGAATAGCTGGGTTACTCCAGTTACCCCTTATTATGATATATTGTATTTACTCCTATGGTGGATTGAAAAGGCCTGATCCAGGTTTCTGTCCTATCTGTTATCAGGCTGGTAGAAATATCTCAAAACATATTATGTTAAACTCCACATAGAGGTGTGAAAGCCTGTTACTCATAACATGTGGAATAAGCTCTGTATCACTTATCCTCGTGATACGATGGAGAATCCAAAACATCGTTTTGAAATGCTCCAGTGAGCAGGCCACCTTTAACCAAAGTAGGCCCATCCTCAGACAGCAAATAGTGATCTGTGGCTTCGAACAAGTATGTAGTGTATAGACAACGCTGTCCATCCATGGTTGGGAAAGCCAGTCGTCTGTGTTACTCACAGATGTTACCCTCACCTTCTCTGTCATATGCTGATGGTAGGGAAATCTCCCATTTGTACAAACACTTAGCTTCTCCGTTAATGAAAGCGGTAACCTGGACCACTCGTGCATTATAACTTGTATGTGTCCAAAGGTTTCACTGTGCTTCAAACTAGTTCACACAGTGTGTCACCCGACCCCATCTAGAGACAAAGGTGCCCTGTCAGAAACTCAGGATGAAGAGCTTACTCTTGGTTGCATTCCAAGATTTCTGTGTATTTTGCATATTCATTGTACTTGGTTGTACAAACAAAATATGACAATTTGACAAGCATTGTCTTTGAAGCATACTGATATCCTAAGGCCTTACTTAGACCTAAGTAAAAAAACAAATGCCATCCATCAAGAGTGGAACCTGGCTTAACTTTTGGTGCAAAGCAACGCAGTCATCTGGCAATGGACTATGTAATGTAATGTACAGTATGTAATATGCTCATGCTCACATTTCAGGTGGAATACTTTGCAACGACTATCATGGATACATGGTAATGAGTACAATTATTGTATTCTATTATGAGATTCGACATTTTACCACGTCTTTATGACAGCATATGAAATCATTGTTTTTCCCTTCAAACTCATGTAGAATATGTATCACTTAAGGTGGCCTTACATGGTTGTATTTTATCGTGTCGCAGGTTCCTGAAGTAACATGCTCACACCAGCCCAGACCGCTGTGTTTATACAACACATTGTTGTTTTTGTGCTAAACACCCACTAAGGCTGGGATTAAAGTTCTCTGAAGATACACATACAAGTTTCTGCTGGTCTACGCAGAGAAGGATGGTATGGGTCGCCACAGGTCACAGGGGCTCTCAGAGGAGCAGATGCGCAACGTCACAAATATCAACAATGTTTGTGAAAACCTGAGCTTTAAGCAGGAGGACTGGTTGATCAAATCCCTGTTGGTAGGCACGCAACTGACAGGATTTTACATTAAACACATTACAACATTATACTCCACCTGAGCAAACAAACGTGCCACCACTCGTGGTCAAAGAAATAGTTACATCTCCAAATGACTCCCGTACCTGTTAGCTTGACGTGCAGCCAGGGGAAGAATGTTTCAGCACCAAATCATCAAGTTGCAAGGACACTTTGGTGACTTAAATGGCATTATTTTATCATAATCTGGTGCGATGATGTGATGTTGATACTGATGTCACACAATGATAGTGAATAAAGGTGTTAGTGGAGGAAATGGAAGTGTCCATGAGGATTGTAATGGTGATGATTTGATGATGATGAATGTAAAGAAGATGATGATGTTGATGATATTCTCCTTCCTGCTGCAGTGGCTGTCATGGGTTGTTCAGTTCTGTTTCTCCTCTGGTTTCACCACAATCACAGCAATCACTCAGCCTTTGTTCTGTGTTAGGTAAAACAATGAGCTCTGATTAGCCAGGCAAGTCAGTCAAAACACCTACATTTAGTCTATATACACTTACACAGGGTTTACACAGGGTTTCTCACACTCTCAAACACACTGTATTCACACTTTGTGCATTGATACAGTAGATGGAGAGTCCACACTTTCTTCTCTCTTCCTTAGCTCTCATGTCAAGGTAAATTCTTTGAAATGTTCTGGTTTTCATTCACTTGGCAGAAGATTCTTTTACTGTAGCAAAAAGGTGATGTGAACAAAGAATCAGAACAGAAGAAATCTGGTCAAAATAAACTAGACTGTTTGTGGCAACAAGACAATACTGGATTTGGTCTGGTTCATAATTCCTGGTGTCCACCAAACTTGACTTTAAAACTACAGGAAACTTAGAACTAAGGAAAAAGAAAACTATATAAAAGCAGTCTATAATCATTGTTCAATGAGCAAAGCAGTTAAAAAGTGTCTTAGACACAGACACATAGTTTAAGATGCTTAAGGAAGTGAAGTCAGATCAGCAGGCTAGAAACTTTGTCCTGTAGGTTTGAAACCTTTTTTGTCTTGAGGGTAGCACAAAAACAAATACAACACCATCTTCTTGGGAGCATGAATGTACTTTGCAATTTTCATGGCTATCTGCCAACTACATTATAAGACAGTACTTGTTCCAACATCGATGCTGGCGAAGTCTACAAAACCCCAGATTAATTTGACGTTTTATTGTAACCGCAAAATAAATAAGGGTTTTTGAAAACAGCTGATTTCATGAACCTTTGATAATACTGAAAGTTCAATAAACTAATAAACTAGTAATTTGGTAAAGGTTTTTAACTTTTAATTGCCAATATTTAAAGGTCGAGACAGGGTTCTTGAATCAAATTCAATGCTTTTAAAGACCTTCTAAGACCTCCATAAATATAATTTTTCTCTGCTAAAAACGATGCATGTTAGATATCTTTTAATGAACGGGGAAATTACATATTTGGTAACATAGGCTGTGTTATTTTCACCACAGTTGAATGGCTTTGCATATTCCAAATCAGCGAACATAGAGAGTTTACACCTGGCATTGAAATGCATTTTAGGTGATCAGATTGTAATCGGGTAGCACTTGCCGCAAACCACCTCCAGAGGTGGTCAGTGACACCATGACCATATGGACGCAAATGCGTTGTTTATCCAAATGCAAAAACTACAAAACAAATATGTTGAACAGAGACTCTTCAGAAAGTACTTGGAGCCTGTAGTTATAGATAATGTTTTGGACCTGCGTAAATTGGAGGAGGATGTGACGTTTGGTTGTTAGAGCTGGACAGAGCGATTGGAATGTGGACAATGAAGATGCATATAAGTACCAGGTGTAAATGTAAAATCATATATACAAATACAATCTGGAGACACAGTTTAATGCCAGCCTCTCACTGTGTGGAGAACCCTCAGCCCATTGTGTCTCTGGCGGTAACACAAAACTGCTCAAAGCCGACTGCTGAAAAGTGGCGAGGGACCCCGGTCTGGTCCATACTAACAATGCAGGCATTAGCATAGCCCCACTAGTAGCCGCTGTGCATCACTGGTGCATTGTAGCTCTCATGTGGGATTCAACGACTCTCACCCCCATGGTGACTAACAAGACAGTTTTTCGACTCTCTTTGTACCTTGCTTCATAATCTGTCGCCGTCAACCACCTCCGAAACCTATCTTCCTCCAACCACTTTTAATTAATCTTGCATCTACCCGTCTTGCAGCCACGACTGATGATAATGTAATATCACACACAGCCAGACGTTAACATCTGCAGCACTATGCGTGGCAAATTTAATACCTACATCAAATTTACAGTAAATTAAGGCAATTTAAGACCTTAATTTCCCCGATTTAATTTTAACACTGAGGGAAAGTTTGTGGTTATTGCAAATAAGTCGGTATGTTTGAGGTAAGGCCTTAGTTACCTTAGTTAAGATTAGGGTAAGACTGTAGCTGTTGTTCCAAGAGAGTGAGCGTTACTAACAATAATATTTTTTATTTAATGTTTATTTGTATAGGACATGTAGCATAAACCTGTGCCACACACATAAAACTCAACAACAAACACACAGAGACAGTACAGAGCACAAACTCAACAATAAGTACATATATTAAAAACAAAAAACGCACGCAGAAAAATATAAGACACAAATTAATACAATTGAAGCACCTTAAAACAAGAAGCACCAGATCATTGATAACTTCTTCACTGATCCTTCTTCAAAATTTGAGTTTTAAATTATCGCAGTCAGGATCCAGTTTGAGATCTGTAGGTAAGGAATTACCCGGACAGAAAAAGTTGTTTGTCCAAATGAGCATTTATGTAAGAGCACCTTACAGTTCCCGTTGGAGACTGGTTGTGTATTTATTTAAAGAAGAGAGTTTAAGATTAAATTATTTAATAAAATGACCAAAACCCAACATATTTAATTCCTTAAGAATATGGCAATCATGTGATCTCATTGGCTTCCTGTCCAAAATACCAGTTGCTTGATTATAGATCATGCAAGTTTACTTTTGCAACCTTGCTCACCATTTTAATGTGCTTTTCAATATAATATGTCGCCCATTAATCTATAGATTTAACTTATTAGGTTCTATTGAGGGCCGAGACCTGTAAGAAAGGCAAACTGACACTGTATACTTAGCAGTAAGTGTGAGGCATGAGCTTTCAAACTGTGCTGCTGTGGACTGGAAATGATATGACAGCTGTGAGGAAACTGACAGAGTAGTTCTACCAGATTCGTACTGCATATAACTATGACATGACAGGAACAATTACCCACATGAAGTTGGACATACCACACATCGTCCACCACTGCACTCTCCACAAATCAAATCTTATATACGTCCAACCATTATTTTCCAAGAAACCTAGTCATGCGCTAGTGCAAGCCTTGGGGATAATTTGACATTGCATTAGCACTTGAGAAAAGGTCAGGGTTAGGATTACCAAAAATCATTAGACATCATTCTCTGGGGATCTTGAGCATTGATATCAAATCTCACAGCAATTTGGCCAGTAGTTTTGAGATATCTTGCTCTGGACCAAAGTCCCAGGCCTGTGAGCTAATGGGAAGAGTTTAGTCCTCTTAAACTCCATCTCCAACCATCTAGGTCTCCATCAGGCAACTTCCATGTGAAAAGTCCAGTACTTTAAGGGCATCCTTAGCTACCTACAGAGTTATGAGTTGTTGTGGGCTTAAATGTAACAGGGAAAGCTAAGACAGGTCTAGCTTGGAGTCTGTAGCTGATCCTACAAGTGATCACTGAAATTCCAGCTCTTGTAATTTCTGTCATGCAACTGTCCTTGTTAGGGTCCTTGTTAACAGTTAGACTGATAAGGTAGACAGCAGCTTAGGTATCAGGCTAGCAGATATTGGTGTTCTCTGGGATTTTGGCAAGGTTGAGTCTTACAAGAATGTTTACAAGAACATCCTTCCTCCACAGATTACAGTACAGCTCATGTATAGTAATTAGGGCTGGGCACGTTAACGCGTTATTATGGCGTTAACACATTAATTAATTCATTACAACAGACAAGTATTTTATCGCACATGAACACAGTTTTTATTATTATTATCATTATTATTTTGAAAGTCTGTTGCTCGCTCGTTTCTGCTGACACCTGAAAACAGATTTACTGTATATATGTTAACCTGTTGCTCGCAAGGTGCCTGTCATGATGTTATGATCTTGGGTCTGGACTCTTGACTTGTTTTAACAAGCTAGATAAAAGGTAATGCCCTGGCAGTTTTATATTCGATCTGATTACATTAATGTTTTCATTAATGTAGCCATAGTATATTACTCTTCAAAGGTAAATTATGAATGAGAAGCGTGTGTGTGTTTCTTTTAAGATCACTGGAAGAGAGGAAGTTACACTCTTAATCAACGGCGATGTTTTTCTGTGAATGGATGTGGCTAGCTGTGTGGACGAAATTAACGTCATATTTTGACAGAATGAATTAAAAAAGATACTGTTACTAGTTGAAGTGCTAAGTAGAATAGGCTCAAATCAATATGCTATATTTAAGGAATTGGCCTGCTAGTTTCCCCTTACAATGTTGACTAAATTATTAAATATAAATCAACAATGATAATCCTCCCCCTATGTCTACGTGATTAAACTTTATAATTTTTGAATGCGTTTCCTGTCAATTCGCTCACTTTTATTTTGTAGTTTTTGCATGTATTTCCTGTCCTGAGAGTGGAGGTCTGCAGTTGGACCCTCTTGCTTGAACCTGGCTCACAATACTTCTTCAACATACAGGTATGGCAAGTAAGTTTTACAAAGGTTCAACTGAGGAAAAACCACAAGTCAACTGTGCACACTGGTGGTCCCAAATGGAGGCAGAGGGGAGGGAGGGAGAAGAAAGAAACAGGAGGGAGGAAGAGAGGAAGGGGAGGAGAGGAGGAGGGAGAAAATGGCACTGATTGGTGACAAAAGATAACAAGAGGTGGCTGCAGGGAGCCTCCAGAACTTAGAGTGGTGTGAATGGACCCCATCTGGTTTCTTCACAAAATGCTGAGGAGACGCAGATAATAGGACGTACACACATGTATACACACACTCTCTCTCTCCGTCTCCATTTCTCTGTGTCTCTCTCTCTCAGCCTGACCAGTCCCGGGTGGCCTCACCGCCTGGTCCAGGATCCCCCAAAGAGCTCTCGCCCTTCGTCTCCAAGCATACACTTCAACTAGACCAATTTAACGTGAGAAAATGTGAGGAGGGCGAACCGCAATGTCCATCTGTGGCTGGTAGTCGTGTGGAGGCGACCACAGAGGGAGCACATAAGAGAAAATCCCCTTGTTCATTCTTCCTACAGGAGCATTCTTTAAAAAAGAGGTTCAAATAAAACTGCAGTTTTGCTACAGTGACTAAATCATGAAACTCTTCCTGTCCTCCTGATTGACTTTATCACCTCACAGGTCCTCTGAGTAACAATGTCCCTAAAATTAGGCTACTACTTGCTCCCATTTCCTATGTAAGAATTTCAACAGTTATAAATTCACAAGAAAAATACCATTTCTATTGGGACTTTCTTCTGAAAGTTGCTACATCAGGAGGTCAAAATGGGAAATTATGTAGTATTTAAGGTGAAAAATGCATTAGATAAAATGTTGACCTTTAATTTATTTTTATATGTACACAATACACAAAGAAAAATTATTGTTTAAATTATTAAATTAAATTATCGGTTATAATTTCTGAGTTCATGTGCTGTTATGCTATGAAGTAACCTCTAAAAATAAGCTAATTTCAATGGAGGAATGGTGGGGCATAATTGGAAAAGAATATAATAATAATCTACACCTGAACCTGTTTTAACTTAAACCTGTAAAAGCAAGGAAGCCTACCTATTTTGTTTTTTTTACTCTTTTCATTCCTGATTTAAAAAAAAACAACACTTTTACCTCTTTGTACTCCAGATGTAACTGTATGAGAAGAAACATTAACTCTTTGGTTCACCTGCTGACATTCACTAATAACGTCATAATGTATGACAGGGGGTATAGCAAGCAAACATGACTTAATTAAAAGTCTCATAAGCCAAAAAGGTTGGAAACCTTTGAATGTGTTCAATCAGCTAACCTTGGATTTTATTTTTCCATTTCTCTTTTGACTTTTCAGTTCGTCTTCTTTCCTCAATAGCAGAATTGAATTTGAGCTTATAGGCATCTCAGTTAGTGATGGTGGGACCAACTGCGTTGGCTGCCATTTGTGATTCAGAATGATATCAAGTCTGGATTTGTACAGAAAACCTGGCACAGCGCAGCTTGAAAGACGTAAAATAAACACCTGAAAGAGAGAGAGCTATGTGGACCCCCCCCCGGGGGAAATCAGACGGTGGGCCGATGTTAACCACGCCAGTATGAACTTTGGTGAACATGGCCGTGATAAAAGCAGCGGCTTGCGTTCGATGCGTGTGACCTGAGTGTTTTTGCTTGATCCGGCGTCTATTGTGCATTTGGATTGGTGACAGCTGAATACCTAAGAGGGGTGTATGAATATGTAAAATACACTGGTGAGTGTCGCCGTCTCATTGGATATGCAGCCTGGCAATATGGCTGTCCAACACACACACACACACACTGAAACATATGGTTTTGTTGCTGTTGCCTGGAGAGGTGAGGCAGTGAGGGGACTGCAGTGCTGTCCACTCGCTACAGTCGGGACATGAGAAAAAGTGTTTGTGTGTGTGTGAGAAGAAAGATGCCACACTGTGAAGATAATTTAGTGCCACCCCCTACGCCCCCCACCCCTACATGTTAAATAATTCAGGGCCTCCCCTCATCGCTCTCATTATAAATATTTCAGCCTCAGTGACAGGGAACGCTCGTCTTGTGCGACAACTGGGAGATATGTTCTGAAAGAGAAGCGCTGTGTTTGTGTGTGAAACAAACTTGCGCACACACACGCAGTACATACACACACACACACAGAAATAACTTCTTGTTTGTGACTCTGTGTGTGTGTGTTTACATGTCATTGTACCCTATTAGCACTGGTGCTGTATGTATGTGGATGTATATATACATGTATAGGAGTTGTCGGGGGGTTCAAAGCATCCTCCCTGAAAGCCATTGAAGGCCACTCTGCTATTCCTCTCTTCACTAATCAGCCCTGCTGCCGGAGGCTAAAAGCACCTGAGCGCTAATTCATGGCTCCATTTACATGCACGCACGCACGCACGCACGCACGCACGCACGCACACAGAGCCACATCTATTTTCCCCACAAACAGACCTGGCATTTTACAAAGAGAGCAAGAACAGGGAGATGACGCTTATTCTCTCTCCCTCCCTGCTTTAAGGCTCTTGGCACAACATCAGTATCAGATTTGGACTGTGTCCACTGTTGGTGTGGATGGAGCCCTGCCAGTGATCTTGTGGTAAATAAAATTGAGGCTAAACTATAACCCTCAGTCAGTGATTATAAGGCCCACAACCAACCATCTCAACAGGAATCACCATGAAGAATGCACAGATTTATGTTTTATTTTCCCCAAAGTCCCAGACCTCCTTTAACTTAGTACTGTTAGCTCTAAGGTTCATGAGATGTGGTCCCCAGGGTGGTAAACTACTGAACCAGGGTTCCCTTCATGGTTTCCTTGCTTGGGAGCATTTTTTGGCAAATGAGTGTGTAAATTGTTTATTTATTATGATCTATATGAATGCGTTTGGATTTTGGTCAGTTTGTCTCAGCAGCTGACTGGATACAATCAAACACAAAAACTGCAAAATGTTTCTGTACGTTTAGAAAAAAAGAAAGGTGGTGTGACTGCATGACAAGTGACAGACTGACAAATGTGTGAGCAAACATTTTACTTTTTGCACCATGCATTGAAATATGAATTAGGAAAATAGAGTTGCAAAATTGGAGGAGCCACTTGTTTTGAAAATATTTTTAACCACAGTAACTTCAATATTTCCAAGTTTTCTTTTAAAGATATCCTCAACAGTCCCCAAAATAAAAACCCAGGTGTCAGCTGGGTAATTTAACAACACCATGGTTTCATGTTACAACTATAAATTCAAATTATGTTAATCTCACTTCTGAGAAAAAATATTTTCTGCTGGTGTTGGCAATGTATGGCAATGGCCCTAAATACTACAATACCCATGGGCCTCAGCCGCCATTGTTATAATGAAGAGGCCAGTCAGAGTTGTAGCAAATTCAGAACACTTCCTTTGGAAACAAAACCCTTCAGCATAGTCGCAGCTTGAACAGCTGAATGAATTTGCTGATTTTGAGACTTTAGCTTCCACTCAGCGTTATCTTTTAATGTCGTTGCTGGTTTATTGCTAGCCAAGCTTAAAAACAAACATGGAAATTGTTAGCTTTGTAGCCTGGTTCAGTCCACAAGCATGCCAACAAATAACTTTAGAAAAACAACAAGACTAAAAATATGCCAAACATTGACATTAATCAGAATGGCTGGACTTCTGACTACATGCTGCTTTATGTTGGTTTCATGAAATCTGCTTTGTCATTGTCTTTGAGTAAAGCTACATTCCACTTTTCTTTCTGTTTGTCACATTTTTCAGTCATACCTGTGTCAGCTGTGACATGATGGCAGTTTCTGGTGCTGATTTTCATTGATGGGCACTTTACTGACCAGTTTAAAAGAAGCTAAACACCCCACTCACACACATTGATGCACTGAAGCAAAGGCGAACATGCCATCAGAAAAACACAGCCATTCAGAGCAATATGGGCTTCAGTATCTTGCTGAAAGATACTTCGGCATGCAGACTCAGGAAGCCGGGGATCAAACCACCAACCTTCTGATATGTGGACGACCACTCTACCCCCTGAACCACAGCCACAGCCACAAATAGAAACAGAAGCGCACGTCTTCCTTTTAAATTGTTTTGAGAATTCCATCTGACACTGGGATGGGCATGGATGAGAGTGAGAGAGAGAGAGAGAGAGAGAGAGAGACATTGGTCTCTCTCACACTCCGTTTATTTATTTCCATCATCTGTCTTTATACTGCCCATTTAAATGACACTGCCTAGTGGTAAGAGTAGATTTTGTTTGTGTACGCATGCGTGCATACGTGTGCGTGTGTCTGTATGTGAGGGTTTAAATAAGGAACGAGAGAATAGGAGACAACCATCTCCAGACGTGAGGCGGCGTCCCAGCCGGCTGATGAAGTCACAGGAGATGAGATCCTTTCACTCTTTGTGTGTCACTTTTAACCCAGGCTTACAGTACCATTTGCCTGCACACTGATTGCTCGTGAGATGGTGCGTTGTGTTTATGGTTAGTTCCACTGAATAAGAGAAAATCTCAATGCCACAGCATGTGATAACATTTTAAACAAAGCATTTTGTATCGACAGTTTGCGTTTGTCCCTTTCCTGTTTCAACATGTCCTTGTGCAACAAGCCACACAAAGCAGGCTCCATGAAGAAATGCTTTTCCCAGTTTGGTGTGGAAAAACTTGACAGGCCTGCACAGAGCTCTGACTTCAACCCCTTCCAAGGGTGTAACTCCCACTTGGGCTCAAACAAGTGTCCTCTAACTGCCCTGCTTCCAAAATACAGCCAGCCAATGCTGTTTTATTTCTTTTTTTTGGCCCTTCACTCTTTTAGGCTACATACAGGCTGCAAATCTATTTTAATGGATTGTGATGTATTTAACATCAAATAAACACAAGTACTACAATACAGTGTCAAAAATTTACCACTTCCTACACCTTTGGGACAAACCGATAGCGAGCCAGGACTCATCAGCCAACTTAAGGTTTGGACCTCACCAATGCTCTGGTGTAGGAATGGGAGTCTGGTTTCGGAACATCATGTTCAACCATATATTATGGGTGGAAAGGTGTCCACATACTTTTGGCCGAGTTGTGTAATTAAAGTTATTACAAGGAAACTTAGAGCTAGCAGGATATGGAGAAATGTTACTGGGTGCACAAGAAAGGGTCATATTTTACCACAGTGAAAATTTGCAAAGCATCTGAAACTCTCCTATGCATTATAAGGAATATTTTATGTAGTCACCCTTTTTTTCTCTTTCTTTTTTTTCCCAGGATGTTATCGCTTTGGCAATTGTGTGAGCCATTGGAGTGAGTGATTGTTGAGTATGGCTCCTGGGTTTGTTGTTGGGGGAAATAAAGGATTTGATTTGATTTGATTTTTCTCCTTCAGAGAGATGCACTTAGAGGATTTTCCTCAGACCACAACTGCCCTCTATCACTCAAAGAGGATATGCCCTCATGAAACAAACAAACAGATAGATCACTGCATGATCCGCGTGTGTGTGTGTGTGTGTGAGTGTGTGTGTGTGTATGTATGTGAGACACAGGGGTGCACATGTTAGTCTGTTTGTGAGTGTCTTTTTAACACTGTGTGAGCCTTGTGTGTGTATGTGTGTATGTGTGGTTGGGGACAGATCTGTCCTCTAGCTGGCAGATGCCCAGTACAGCACAGCTGGGCCCCAGCCGCAGGAGGGGTCATGGGGGCCCAAGATTTTCCCTTGGCCCCTCGAGGCTTTTGTAGTCCTCGCTTTCAGCAGCGCTGCTTGTAACACACACACATTGATAAACACACACACATGCATATTGATGAACACAAACATTTTGCTCACACAAAGCCTGCTCAAGCCGACTCTCATACAGTGTTTGGAGCTGATGCCCTGTGTCTGTCTCCTGCTCCCACAGCCCCCCATGACGGCTGCCTCATTGCCTTATAATTGATTACTGCCTCCATCTTGTAATCTTCTCTGCTGGAACATGCTGAGGTCAAGAGGATAGCTGCTACTGGTAGCCAAACATCTCTGCCAGCTGTTTGAAGTTACAAAGCCCAGTGCTGGCACTGCCGCACCACTTTGCTTTGGCAAAGAGGTGGGGAGTTGGTTTTACCTGGCGCAGAGGTCTGGGGGATAGGAGCTCCAACTAACAGCCTCAGTCTGAGAGACTACACTATTGCCAAAAATATCATTATTAATGGCTCTAGTTAAAGTTATTAAAGCACATGTTGTGGCAAGTTTTTAATGAAGTAATTATAATACACGATCATGCCTCTCTCTCACTAATCCAATCCCCTGTGCCTCACTTATTTTATCTACCCGTGCCTCTCTAATTCAATTACCTGACCTATGCGGCCACCTAGCCATCGTGCCCACACAGCTCCAGCCAGACACCAACGAACACATACTGAGACCGTAGCTGACATTGTCGACCTGCAAGAGAAACCCGCTCTTCCAGACGCCTTATTTCCGACCAGCTATGTTCTTTCTTCCCCGACCACAGGGCTGAGCTTGGCGACTACCTTTCCATCATATTAGATTTGGCCCTGGGGTTCGGTTTCTCTACATATTATGTTCTTTTCGCATTCTACTGCCGCAGCACAGTCTTCCCTTGCTTGTGACTTGTGTGGGGCCACTTCACATCCAGCCACCAAATCCTACCCTAACCACCTACCTCTCTACCAGTCAGCTACCATCAGGCCTGTCCACAACAAGCATCATCCCCATCTCACACACCAACAATCTCATCCGTCTTGCTGGCAACGGGGCCTGGTTGGCTTAAGCCAACATTACCAGCGCCGGATTCCTGGCAGGGTTTTTTCTCAGCTTTTCTTGGAACGGTTCACACGACTTGCCTTCAACCTCACATTCAGGTGCAACAGCAGCCCCAAGATATTTGACTAACTTTCAGAAGCACTCTGCTGGACAACACTACTACTTCTCAACAAGCGTCCATGCATCAGTCACCTTCTGGACAACCTCACCATCATACCATCATCCTCACTTCCATCATACATTCTCTCCACCCTCAAGTCTTCCTTCCTTCAGTTCAGCATTCCCCTTTCCCCAGAGAAAACAGAAGGACCCAGGGATTTTTTTTTCTATGACATAATGCAGCCCGACGACATCGAATTGTACACCAATACAGCACCATCCACCAGATTTGGCAGTTATTAAGGTGGCAGGTGGTTTGCCTCAAAGTGGTCTCCGACATTTCCATTCACTTCCCACAACATCACATTTCACATAAAATGGCTCAGTGGTCAGCACTGTGGCCTAACAGCAAGACGGTCGTGGGTCTGAACCTCGGTTGTCCCAGGTTCCAGATGCTTATTGTTTACTGCAGAGATTACCAACAAAAACACACTATGTGATACCTTTATAATGACAGACAAGAATTATGATTTTGTGCCAACAAGTGGAGGAACCACACTGTCACTGCAATTGGCTACTTACTACTTGCCAGGTCGTACCAACATACAGCCATGTCAAGGTCAAGATTAAAGAAGTTCAAGATGTTAGACAATTTATTGTTAACAGTGTTAACTTAAACTACTCATTTTGTTATTTAACAACTTTTCTTGCAACTCCACTTGCATCTCAGGTGGCCCCAAGTGGGATCCCAACCCCAAGAATGGTAAAGTTCTTACTTTACTTTTTTTAACCTCGCCAGGACACAGTAATGCTGCTTCTTTACACTCATTGAGGAAGTTAAAGTGATCCAAAATCTAGTTTAAGTGTTAACATCCGGAACCTTGAAAGACGGCTGCAAAAAAGTTAGTAGAAAAGCAGCCCCGGTCAGCTTGTATTCATCCCCAGCTCCGAGGGAAGCAGTTTAGTTTGCCCTTTTCCACTGAACACAAATACTGTTATACTTGTACATACATACAGTGTTTTGCCAAAGCTCTGCTGTCAAACAAGGCATACAGACACTGTAAAATATGTGATAAAATGACAGAAATAAAGTGGAGGATGTTAACCTGCCTCCCTTTTATTTCCACTAGCTGCATCAGCTGAGAATATGATGGTCAGTGTGTCAGTGTGGGCAAAGGACAAGCAGAGATAAATTGACATACATTTGGCTTCGATCGCAGACAAAAACTTCACGAGTATACACACACATACACACAAATGTGACATTCCAATGTCACCTAGTACTATTAGGCCTGGCTTTAATGGGATGGCCACTCAGGAACGGCAGTATTGACCGCTCGCATACAAGGTGGAATCTCTCAATATGTCACAATCTACTTAGCTGTCGTAGACTTGCTTACAAACAGGCATTGATTGAATGATCCCAGTTTACTTAGACAAAATGGAGCTGCTGGTATCATGTGTGACACTGACGTACATGCAGAAAAAAAGACACAGCAGTACTGTATATGCATCTTTATTAAGCTTCTGCATTCTGTGTGTGCAGTGTGTGTATGACTGCGTGCAGTGTGTGTGGGTGGGCAGACAATGGGCATGTTGTCTATGTGCAAAAAAAAACAAATAAATGAATATATTAACTTTCAGATTTTTTTCATTTAAAAGGTATTTCAGACAGAAACTCTAAAACTGCTGAGTGAGTTGAAGCTTCAAATTGGCAAAATTGAAATGAAAGTACAAAAGAGTGGGACTGGGGGGGTCTCCCCTCAGAACCTGGAGACCAGGATGGATGGCTTTAATTGTCACTGTGTGTCTCTCTGCTCATTCTTGGTTTTCCAAAAACCAATTGAGCTGCTACCATTTGTTTTTCGGAGGCATGCTGTGAGTGGGGAAGTTGTAATTCACCATAGAAATTACAGATCGAACCGAAGTAACACTGCAGGTGGAGGTCTTTCAATCTAAGATAATGGCAATTTGGAAGATAATAATAATAATAATAATAAAAATAATAATAATAATAAGTAGTTATATTATTAATTGTCATCATTTCCCCCAGGTCATAGTTGTTGATATAGACATAACAGTCATGACAACTTACAGACTGAGACCCAGGGCCAACAAAAACCCTCCCCTTGATCACTATTAGCAGCCTTGGCAGTCAGTATGTAGGGGGGTAGGTGCAGCTTGTGTCTGTGTATGTGTGTATGGAGGTGGGGTTGGGGGGGGGTCCCTAATTTGCACATATGGAAATGCTTTTTCTCACCGCGCCGCCTTCTCTGTTGTGGCCAGATGGAATTAGAGAGCGCTCAGAAGCCGTGAAGGCAAACACATCAAAAAAAAAAGGGGGGGGGGGAATACAGAACAAGGGGAGGAGGAGGAAGCTAAATAAATAAAAGAAACAGGCAAGAAAAGAAAAGTTGTTTATGTTGTGGTTGAAAGAAAAAAAGGACAAATTACTGTTGTCCTCTGCCTACAGGATGTATGCCTTTTTTCTTCTTTATTTTTTTTACATTTACAGCAATACACCTTGCCTAAATCTAAAGGGAATCATGGAACAGTAAATGAGTTCATACGTCATCTAATACAGGAGGGTTGTTGTTTTGTGCTACAAATAAGGTGCTCAATATTCTCTTGGCCTGGCACCAAAACAGTTCCCTCCCCGTTGAGGTTGACATCCATGTCTAATAATATGGTGGTAATTAGACTATGCATTGTTTTGGTGAATCAATGAGTCCCAGTAAAACTCCCAAGTCCCAGTAATGAGGAAACTAGGAACAAAACATCGCACTCTGTCTTCTGTCCTCAATAAATCTGTAGCTATAAGAGAAACCTGACCATATACAACTACACAATAGCATTCTCTGTAATCTCTAAATAAAAATGTAAGCAAGTGCAGGTCCACAGTGTATTACTGAATATAGTATATTGCATAACAGCATATTTAGAATAAATCTAGTGTCCTGTGTCATTGTGGAAAGGATTGATTAAATACAAATATGTTTTACAGGTGAAAAGCACTTATGATTTTTGTGAGACCAAGAACCCTCTTGTGGTGGTTCAGGAGATCTCGCAGGATTGAAAATAAACTGTTAAAAGCGGTATAACTGTAGCTCTAATTTGTACAATAATCTGATTATAGTGAGAAAGGTATAGAATAGAATTAATGTACTTGATTTATATGCCTTAACATTTCATATCCCGCATGGGCAATTCTAAAATAACTCATAGCAGTTTAAATAAAAGAACACACATTTTCATTGACCCAGGCAAACGGACTCAATAATCCTTCTTATAGAGAAAATATCCTAATAGCAATCTATAAATTATTTTCAATATGCATACAGCACGCATTATACAGCACGTCACAATGTTTTAAAATTAATTTACAGTGTGATATTAATCCAGTTTTAACTGTTTAGTGCAACAGTAGCACAGGGTACGACAAAAAGTGGGCATTTTTTTATTTACTTGTTACATCATCCGGCTAAATTAAATGACACAGAACTGTGATGTGAATTTGCATTTTGCAAATTCATGTATTATGCATGAGTATATGCATCTGTTCAAGTGAATGTTTCATTTTTGTGTGTTTATGAGAAGCTAAATTCATGCTCTCTCTCTCGTGTCTTTTAGTTTCTTCCTCTCGCACCTCCTCCATCTGGGAGAATGTCCTCAACTGACTGTCCAGCTTCAGTCCATAACTCCAAGCCCCATGCAGCCCCATTTGCAGCCTAAACTCCTGCCCTTTTTGTTCCAATCCCAGTCCCAATCCCAGAAGTGGGACTCAAAGACAGGCAGTTTAACATAAAAGTCTCGTTAACTAGAGTCAAATAACAGGCCAGGGTGAAAACCAGGAAACCAGAAAGATCAGGCAAATTTATCCAAACAGGCAGAGAATCATCAATCCAATGGTTGAACAGTAGTTTAGGCAGGCAATGTCAGACAGGTAGAACAAAGGCTGGAAAGCTAAGTTTTTATCAACCCTGGGCAGTAGGAGAATGAGAAGTTGAACCGGTTAAAGAACAATGCCACCTGGCTTGACAGAAATTCAGCCCATTGCAAAATAGCTCCTAAAGACCAGTCTGTGTGGGTTGTGTAGTCTGAGCCGGACATAACCAAAAATGACAGCTAGGTGAGGAGCATTCATCAGGTGGAAGGTGAGTGTTTCATAGTAATTACCTGACATGCCCAACCAGATGTGAACAGTTCTGTAGGTTACAGAGTAGAGAGTTCTAGATTAAATCCCAGTTCTGGCTGCAGCCCCAGTTTTAAATCCTGCGCCAACCCCAGTGCCAGGGTAAGCATCGGTCCTAATCACACCCTGGAGATGCCACAAATGCAAATTTCCAGTTCAATCTTTAATACCACCTGTATCCCCAATCCCTGTCCAGCCCTGCTCCCATTCTTTATCTGACAGCCATGCCCAGTTCCAGTTTCAGACAAAACCATATAGCAGTTTCGGTCATAATCCCAATCCCTTAGTTTAGCCCAAGCACAATAACAGCCTTAGACCCAATCCCAGGATTTTACCCCCAGTCCCAACTTTAGTCTCTAAATTGCACTCAGACTATTACTATCATTCTCTCCCAGTGCCAATTTTAGTTATAGCCCCAGTGATAACCCTTGCCATAATCACAGCATTAGTCCCAATACCAGTCCCAGTTTTAGCAACATCAGGTTCTCAGTGTCTAATCCCAACCCCTAGCTCCATTCCTCAATTTTAGTCCAAATCCCAATTTTATCTTAAATCCAAGATTCTGTCTTAGTCTGAAGCTGATGATGTTGCTGGGCAATGTTGCTAGTGGCAAGTCCAACTATGTTCTGAACGGATGCGGGGCGGGTGGCGGAGTTGTGAGGGAAGGGGATTACGGTAGTAATCTTTACTCATTACCATTGACGGCAAGGTTGCCCTGCACGATTGCTCTAAAAAAAAGTTGCTCTGTGTATCATCAGCTTTAGTTTTAGACCCAGAGGTTTGGTCCCAGTCCCTGTCCTGTTGTGAGACCCAGTCTTTAGGCCAAGCTTCAGTGCTGCTCCAATTTTAACTCCACATGAAGTCTCCATTGTGGTGTATTTAATTATTGGTGGATTTAATCTCAGTCCCAGGCTAAATCCCAGCCCTATGCTCACACTTCTGCCATTGTTTTAGATTTGGTTGCCTCCTCATTTGTGCCTCAGTCGCAGTGTCAGCTTCAGTCCCAGTACAAGCTCCAGCCCAGGACACAGCTGCTTTGTATTTGCCCTGTTTCAGTTCTCCTGCCAGGGTCATAATTAACATTTCAACTAGTGGTGAAAAAGGCCTGCACGCCCACCCCCCACCACCCTTCCAGAATGAAAAATACCAACATCCAACTACTTCAATAAATTCAGAGGGTTGGGGGATGGTAATTAAACATCTGATTAACACTTCCCCTCCCAGATTTTCCATTCAAAATTTTAATGATTTTCCATTCAAAATTATAATGAGGGGATGCATGTGCACGTGTAGATGCATATGTGTGTGTGTTTGGAGGGCTTTCATAGTAGATCCATATGCTTATGTTAACCTTTCATCTTCTACTTCCACAGCCATTCTGGCTACATTAAATGTGAAGATCTGAAAGCTCTAAAATCCACAGCAGCGTTCTGCTCTTATTTCAATCTCATATTACTGACAAGGTTCTCCGTGAGTGAAACTGGTAATATTAACACTTTCTTCTCGAAAGAGTATGACTTCTTTATGCATTTTTTATTTTATCTTCAACTAACTTTTTTTCCTTACATACTTGCAATATTCTGGATTTACTGTTGAAATATTAAACCCTTTTCTCTTCATGAATTTACTTTTTCCTCCTGTTTTCAAGTGTATTCATAACATCTCGACATATGATAACATATTATGAGTATATAATGGACTGTGATCTGGTTTCTCTCTCAGCTTGTTCTCAGTTCTTACTATCTGAAATTGGTTTTATCTAAAAGACTTTTCCATATTCAACAACGATTTTCTAATATTCTGAACTTAAGCACCATTCATTGACTGTTCATTAAATTACCACACAACTTTGTTTGCTCCATAGTGCAGTTTGCACTTTCAGGACAGGATGTAATATTATTGACTGTTTGCTCCCCAGCTGTCAGTAAAGAGGTGTTTGCGCCCCAGCTGCCTTCAGGCAAGGAATTGAACCCTCTTTAAAAATGTTTAGACCCATTTATGAATTACCATTTATCCACAAAGTTTTAGAGAAGGTTGTTTACTTAAATTTGTTCCAATATTTAATGAATAATAAAATAAAAGGATATTTTTTGTCATAGTGCCAAAACTGCTGATGCTGGACCTTCTTCTTAATTTGGGCCCAGCATTCGACAAAGTTGATTATTCTAATCTATTGAATCACTTTGAAAAGTGAATTGGCATCAGGCAGTCTGCTCTAGACTGGTTTAAATCTTATTTATCAAACAGACCTTTCTCAGAAGTCACTGGTGATGCCTCCTCTTCTGTGGCCCCTCTGACCTGTGGTGTTCCACAAGACTGCATCCTTGGCCCTCTGTTGTTCTCTATATACATGCTGCCATATCATATCTAAACTCAAGATTCTGTAACTTTGTTATGTGGATGACACGCACATTTATGTGCCATCAAAGTGAAGTAGGCGCTATTCATCTGTTATTATCGTGTCTACCAAAGATTAAAGTGCTGGATGTTCCAAAACTTTATCCAGCTAAATGATAACCAATCATAAATAATTATTTTCAGTCCCCCCAAAGTCCAACCCTATTTTAGAAAAACGTCTTGGCTTCCTTTCAATTCTAAACCTGTAGACAGGAATGTTTTAATCAACTGATGAACATTTCAACAACCAGGTTTCTTCTCTCTGGACCTATTGAGAAGGTCACTCATGGTTTTATATCATTTCAGTTAGATTATTGTAATTTAATGTGTTCTGGGGTAAGCCAAAAAATCTCATACCTTCAGCTAGCACAAAACAGAGTTGCTTGGATTTTAACAAATTCTCGAAGGCAAGACCATATAAACCCTGTTTCAGCCTATCTTCACTGGTAGAGTATATTTTAGAATTGATTGAAGATTTTACTTATCACCTTCAAAGCGTTTCACGGTTTAGCTTCCAGTTAGATTACTGATTTGCTGCTCCCTTTCAAGCCAGAGCACAGCCTCAGATCCTCAGCCATTTTATTCCTGTATTACTGCAATTGTGTTTTTATTTAATCAGTTCTACTTTTTTTGGTGGTCCAACCATTTTAAAGCAGGCACGGTAAGTGGTTTTATTTTTGAAATATTAAAATTTTATTTTGAAAATGAAATTTAATTATTGTAATATTAATTGAAAGAACCACTTTTTTATGTCTCTCTATGACACTTTTCTTAAAATAAAATGAATTTATTCTTAAAATATTGTGCTAGGTAAGTGTTAAATGAGTATCTCTTTTGCACCAGAATTAATTTATATTGCCTCAGCTCCCAAGTACCATTCATTATTCTGGGTTACCCACTGATGCCATAATCACACTTTTTCTCTTCCTTTTCTGATTTCACCTGACTTTGAGAGAAGTGGCCGAGCCAGCCTGAGATGTGAAGCGCTGGTCAAGCTAACAGAGGGAGAGACAAAGAAAAGACCCGCTTCAAACAGCTGACACAACAATATCAAGAAATAATTGAAAATGCAAATGAAGGGGTAAATGAAAACATATATCAAGGGGTATATTAATTAAACTGAACCTTATGTTTGGTAATCACAAGTGGGATTGGTGGAAACCTCTAAATGCATACTAATGACAATGTTATCTGTTTTTTGTCTTTCCTTTGCTTTTTTTAAAGAGCAGGGGAAACTATTGTCTCCAGGATTCTTCATCTTTCCTCACCTCATCTTTTCTCTGACTCAGTTTTTTCCAGTTGATGAGGAGTTGCTGGCGCCAGAGCCTTGCACTGCTCATCCTCCCCCGGCTGGCTTACCTGGAAGGTGGCATGTAAGGTTAATTGAGGAATGAAGTTGATAAAGTAATTAATGCGTTTGTCAGCAGTGTCTTTCTCCTCGCCTGCAGCCATCCTGCAGCGATTGGGCCTTTCTTTTTGCCTGCCTGGCTGCCCTGGTACTGCCGGGGAGATGCTGCACTGATACAGCTTCCTCACATCTGCAGCAAGTCTTTTGTTTTTGGGGGAAAGTGATGGCAATGTCAGTCCACCCCTGATTAACCAGGGACAATAGAAGGCTGGACCAATTATGTGTGTCACTGTGTGTGTGTGTGTGTGTGTGTGTTAGCATGTACATTACCGCTCCTTGGAACACACTTTGGCTTCCAAATGCAATGCCATAATAGTTGAGGTTAATGCTTGTACAAGTTAAAACATAAATAAAGTGAATGGATAGTGGATGAATTATCATAATCATCATCATCATCATCATTATCATCATTTGGGCTCGGAAAATTTAAGAGAAGGCTAAAGACTTTCTTCTTTCATAAACCTTATAGTTAGGGCTGGCTCAGGTGAGTCCTGAACCATCCAAGTTTTGACTTCCCATGATGCACTGAGCTCCTCCAACTGTATGCTTGCACATTACTAACTCGACTTCTTCTCTCTGTATTTTTGTGCTTTCTCATCTCTCTCCTCTCCTTCTGTCTCTTTCTGCAGTAGTAGTAGGCCTAAAGTGTTTCTGCCTCCAGATCTGTAGACTCTGGATCTGTGGTTGCAAGCAACCTCCTGCCCCCATGTTCCAGTTCAATACCCGCTGCTACAATTGTTATTATTACTCCTGTTATTATTAATATTTCTGTTATCAACATTGTAACCACTTTTATTTTTCATTGATTTTTGTATTATTATCGCTTCCATTGCTATTATTTTGCATCTCTGCATTGTGCTAATGTTTCTTCTCTTACCTCCTGCCCTTTAAAATTATGCATCTGTAAAGAATATTATAGTACCGTTTAGACATGCTCTATATGAAAAGTGCATTGAGATAACTTCTGTTAAGAGTTGGTGGTATTTAAAAAAAATTGAATTGAATAATTATAATAATGCTTATATTTTACTGCAAATGATGCTGTATTCTGCTGAAAGCTCATCTCAAGATATGTTTTATAATTAAGATAAGACCAACTTTATTGATTTCACACAAAGTAAAGCAAAAACAAGAATAACAACAGATGCATCGTGTAGGTACCAGTCTGAAGAGCTAAAGTGTTAATGTCACAACATTTAATAAATATATAGTCATTATGAATTCAACATGGCAAATTAATACAGAAACAAATATTCAGACAAATTGAGACAATCCAATGCATTTTCACGATGTAGATCGTTAATATAAAATGGTACTTCATCCTGCCTTGTTTCAAAGTAA
This sequence comes from Micropterus salmoides, assembly GCF_014851395.1. Lineage (NCBI taxonomy): Eukaryota > Metazoa > Chordata > Actinopteri > Centrarchiformes > Centrarchidae > Micropterus > Micropterus salmoides. The sequence goes on from NW_024041039.1 coordinate 29,855,786, forward strand.
AAGGGTTCGTTGCAGGTCATTTATTTTATTCCAGCAGTCAAACTCTGTTGATAAGAAAAATACCAGCAGTGAGAGAAGGACCTCCCATGTTCACGAGCTGAAACAGAACAGAACAGAGATCTACTGTAGTCTGTGGCGGGATTCCTAATTCACCAAGTCCCAAGTGGTGCAGATTAATTATAAATGAATGATACGGAGTAAAGCCCCACGGCCTCAGGGAGACGCTCCCTTCCTCTGCCATGAAATATATATGCGGCTTAACTCCTTTATTAATAACATATTTATAAACGGATTATTGATTCTTAGAATGGACACAGCTTTATCTCTGCAGAGGAAATTTCACTTCGCTGGAGAATAGGGAGGGAGGGAGTCAATTTAGGGCTTTTGTCAAGACTTTTTAATTGATGTGTGTAACACATAATCAGTGCTGTGCATGTGTGCATGTGTGTATATGTGTTTGTTGGGAAACAGTAACCTTAAAAAAATGTGTATAATACTCAGGTTTGATGTGCAATATATGTAATTCTGATCACAGTTTATATGTAGTTCATTTTGGTGGCGATCTCGCAGCATTTTAACATGGGAGAGAAGAAGAAGAGTGAGGTGAAGAGGCAATGAGAAAGTGTGGAAAATGAAGAACGAATGTTTGCATACAAGGAATCAGGAGGTGAGGGAGGAGGGTTTTTTATTACAATAAGCACTAAGGATTCACTCATCATCTAACTTCCTAAGCAAATATGAGAAAGTGATCTATACAACTCAGAAGGCCTAAAGTAAAAAGGAGAGGGAGAGTAAAACAGAAGAGGTGAAGACAAGCAAGGATGTAGAGAGGATGCATTGGAGATGCTAAGTTGCAACACTTTCTAGAGGGAAATCACATTTTTTCTGAAACATTAAGCTCTATGCAAAATATGCAGGTCTTTGGGGGTCCTTGACCCCTTTACTGGCACCAAGGACAAAACCAAACATAGTATCTATTATAACAATCCATTGGGTTTAGTAGTTAACAATACTGTAAAGTTAACTCAAAATGTTTTTAAAAACACATAACAAAAACTATATTGTATTAATTCCATCGCAGTTATTAAAATTTATTAGTGGTATTTAAGAAGTGCCCCACAGCAAAGTAGTTCCTGCCATATTCATTATATTAATACAAACAAAAGTCTTAATTTTTTCATTGAAAAAAAATTCTCTTTTTCTAAACATTCCTCACAATATTGCTTAAAACAAGTTTTGAAATGTCTTCAGCTATATTTCTTAGTTTTCAGGGCATATGATGTTTAAATGTGTGGTGTTGCTGAACTGTAATCAGTGTAGGCCTTGTCTGTTGCATGGGATTTCATTTCACCCACTGGCGTTAATTCAAATCTTCAGACACCTCTAAGAAACAAAATGCAAATTATGAAAAAAAAAAAAAGTATTTGAATGATACATACGTGCATCTTTTTATAATATGATATAATAGTTTATAGGAAATGCTAAAATTTATGCATTGACGACAGAAGAGACATCAAGCAAGACAAGAAGTTAAAAAAAGAAGATAAAATGTGAAGAGGAAATAAATGGCAAGAGACAAAAATAGACAGTAAAGAGATAAAACAGAGCAAATTAAAAGAGAACAGAAAGAGAAAAAAAAGAGGCCGTTCTTTCTTAGATGGACCAGGCCGGGCATAACTGAGTGTAATGATGACAATGGGATAATGAACGTGTGTGTGTGTGTGTGTGTGTGTGCATGTGTGTTGGTTTGTGTGTGAGTGTGTGATACCATGTGTGTTCTCTGCATGTTTGCATGCACTGTGACTGCCTCCTGTTTTTACTGTGTGTGTGTGGGTGTGTGTGTGTGTGTGTGTGTGAGTGTGTGCGTGTGTGTGAGGCTGCTGTCTTAATGTTCGCCTCCAGAGAGCAAAGCTAAAGGTGGGTAAGGAAAGGCAAGCTGTTCCACATTGCCGTAGCAACACCTGCTATTACAGAGGCCGTCTGTCAGTCAACCTGGCCCAACACACACACACACACACACTTGTACATTGTGACAAAAATACCTGATTAGCGTGCCATGGGGAATAAGAGGAAGGTGGCTGGGAGGGGACACTCAAACAAACACTAAACAACAGCACAGGAGGAGAGGGAAAATGGGAGGGAAAATGAAGACAGACACATGAAAGGTTCGAGAAGTAGAACTTAACGTCATCAAACTTCAAAATGGACGACCGCAATTTTTCAGATGGATCTGAAGTTTTTGTTGTATAAAGCTTTGGGCTCAAGTCGGGTTTGCTTATTCTCAAATGTCATTTATTAACAAATCTCTCCAGCTGTGCCAGCTGCAACATTTAATTATGTGGTGCAAATAGCAACTGGGAAAAAAGTTTGAACACTTTTTGCTCTTCCCAGCATTAGCCTGGCAAGCATTAGCCTGGCAAGGTAATGATTAGTAGAGGATGAAACCAAACCCAATAGCTTAAGGTTGGACCTCTTGAGTCACAAATGTACCAGTCAGGTTCAGTTGAGTCAGATCTTAATGATTTGGGTCACAGTTTTGGGCTGATGCAGAACCTTTCATTAAAGTGCTGCTTTTTATTGGAACCTCATTTTATTGCAGCCATGTATTTGGTTCATGCTCTTGGTGAGGAGAGAATGGTCAAATTTTCAAATGAATGTTCATATTATAGGACCTCTTCCAGCCCTTCGGTGCAGTAGATCCGCCCACTGAACATTTGCCGAATACACCTTCCAACAAAACACCAATCGTTCATTCCATCGCTGAGCTAGAGATTGTTTAGTATGTTTCGCAGAAAGTGCTTTTATGGTTATGTTTTCCCTCTGATGGCCCCTGGCTGCTTTGTTTCAACTTTCTGTAATTTATGATGTTTCCTGATAGATAGAAATCTTGTTGCTAACGCTAAAATAACTGCTGGCTACTGCTAACTGCATACAATCAGTACTGACTGTTCTGTACTAACATTAGAGGTGTGAACACCAACACACCAAGCGTCCAGTCTGAGCAGAATCAGATAATAGGGTGGCTAGCTGCACAGCTAACTAGCTAGCTGCAGCTACCGTTAGCGCTAGTTAAAGTGAAAAAAATGAAGAGTTCAGATAGAGAGTGAATAGAGGAGCTGAAGCAATGGACAATGGGCCTGAAAATGCGCATAATTTGGGACCTTTAAAAAACGCATTAGACTTCCTTAGTTCGGGCAACAGTGGTAAAATTTTGATCAGAATTATTGCTAGGGACAATTTAGTGGTGGAAAGTATCTAGGGGTGTTTACAATTGAGGGTAAAACAAGATTGACAGGTGCATTTCTGAGGCATCCATGCTAATCTTATAAGTGAATGGAGTTTGCTCAGTTGCCGTGGCTTAGTCATCATGTGACCTAAGGGGTGGAAAGTGATATAATGACAGTTGGTTGTTTATGGAGGTGGTTACCCCAAATGTCTATGGTCGCATATGGCTTCTGGTGTCAGATGTAAATGACTTCTTTGATCTTTCTCCATCTAATGCATCAACAATATCATCCCATTTATGAGGTGCACTAGTGAACCGGAAAGGATGGTAGGCTTCCATTCTAGCTTCAGGTGTGTTTCTGATTCACCCAACAAATGCAATTCCTCCTTTTAGCTCTGTTTTTGGTCTCCTCCTGCTCCTGAGGGAAATATCAGGCTCTTTAACAACTGAATGCTCAACTATTGTCACATTGTCTGTCTGCTGTTTGCTGCTGAGCAGGTATCAGAACTTCTTGCAGCCTTCTGTTTCCAAGGTCAAGTATGAACTTTCATACTCAAGTATCCATTAGCTTGCTAGCTAATGCTAGGTTAACTTTTCTCCACAGCTGCCTGCTACACAACACTTTATTTTAGAATAAAGATAACTCATGTCTGTTCTGATAGCTTCATGTTCCATTGAGATCAGAAATAGTGTCTACTGGCTAGTCTGGAGACAGAACAATTACAGTTGGACCCTTCTCCATTTTATTAATATTTCCATCTACTGAGAGTAACGACTGCAACGCCCACATTCAATCTTTCCATTTGTCCTCTGGACATGACAAGACATGACAAATTATCAATACAGCACATTATACTCATGAGCTATACGGCTCACAATTAAATCCCTTCAGCCACAGGCCTGTTACCTTTAAATCACTCTAGATGAAAGTTATATGGTTGTAAAGAGTTAATGGCGTATGGCAGTAATTATTTAGTGTTGCAGTGTAAACTTCTGAGGAACCACTAGTGTAGAGTTCAAAAAGTGTTGGCAGATGTTGGAGCATGAAAAAAGAAAATGGAGAAAGAGAGAAAAGCATACAGAGGACAAAATATTAGAGAGGAGGATAGGGAATGGGGCAAAAGTGATGATGGAGGAGGTAAAGCCTGAGGGAAGGTAAAGCCTTAGGGGGAAAGCATAGCCACGAGACATAGACAGACAAAGCGAAATAGTGGAGGATAAAGAGCTATGGAACAGGCAGACATGTTGGTCTATCTCCCAGTAGATTGTGGGACTCAGTGGTGCAGCTCTGCAGAAACCTGTGCTTAGCAGCATGCTTACATTAATGAGCTAAGAGCTGCTTCAAGTCTCTGAACACACACACACACACACACACACACACACACACACACACACACACGTACCTTCAAATAAAAAAAACATTAATAATGATCTATTTAGGGTATTTTTAATGGATTATCTGCAGTCTTAAACGGCTTTAAAGGGGTAAATGGCCCTTAAAATTTACTAAATAACATAAAATTCACCCCTTAATTTATCTCTTAACGGGTCAATCAAGGGAGTCTTTCATGATCGATGTTCAACCCCATAAATCCCTAAAATCATAAAAGTAACACATGATTAAAAAACCTTTTTCAGTGTTTTATATTTTAAAAATTGGTAACACACATTTCTCCATAATAAGTTAACTTCTTTGTTCTGACTCTTTACCGAAATACAGCTCAGCACAACAGTTAATCTCACATCCAAAATGCACTAATGCAACCAAATGCATTTCCTGTCTGTCAGGAAGTTTGGGATCCACAGTTGACAGTTGGGGGCCGGCATAGTCAAGTATATCCAGCTGCAGCCCGCAGACCTGACCGAAGTTGACGGAAGTTGAACTTCCAAATGTGGTTTGTCACAGAAGACACCGTACACAAAACGTGATGACGTTAATCTCGGCTCCCGTACAGTATAGATCCTAATGCAAAGCATTTTATTCTTTAGAGGCAAAACATCTCAGAACTTTATTACGCTTCTGAGATGTTTTGAGGCGAGAAATCAACTGTGTAGATTTATGAAAATTGACGGCGTTCAGAGTTGAGAAGCTCCGTAAGTGCTGACCATGGTGCCGACGGGTACCAATATTATATAGCTGCAGTAATGTTACCGGAGGCTGCACAGCAACACAATGGAGGTTAACCGGATCTGCTCACGGCCAACGTGCGCCGCTGTAGGGTTAACCGGCTGACATGCATACAATCAATAACTTTAGGCACACACCCCTGTGATGGTTAGGGTAAGAGTAATATGCTTCAGGGTGCAGTCAGGAATAGTTAGCTTGCTAGCTTGACGGTGGCCGGTTAGCTCCCCCAGACCCAGTCACACAGACCACTGCAGGCAACACAGCTGAATGATAGTGTTAATGTTCGTACCGCTGTTATTCTATCATTAAATTCTCTAAATTTTAACCTAAATCAAGATACATCTGGCTCGTGATGTACAGAATATTCTTGGTTTGTGAAACTTAAACTTACTTTGGAACAAATAAAATATACAACAACAACAACAGTGGTATGAACTGAAACATTGCTTTATTATTATCATTAGGCTATTATAAATAAATATTTGCAAGAATTATAGTATTAATATGCTATAATAATAATGTACACCGATTACTAAAGTTGACCCTTATCTTATTTAATGGCTCTATTTTTTATGTATTAAACGGCAGCTGGACCCTTCTCGGCTCAGCAAGCAGGGTGGGTTTAGATAGAAGAACTTCTTGGCTGATGGTGTTGAATGGAGAGCTGTAGTCCACAAACATGATCCTCGCATATTCCCTGGGGAGTCAAAGTGTTGCAGGATGTAGTGTTGGTTGTGTAATGTCTGAGCTGGAGTTGGTGAGGGGTGGGAATGCTGGCTTATCAGACATATAGTAAAACACATTCAGGTCGTCGGCCAATTGATGGTTCTCCACACTGTGGGGGGTTGTTTCCTTTAGCTGCTGATGTCCTGCAGGCCTCTCCACAATGTTTTAGGGTCATTGACAAAAAAACTTCCTTTTCAAGCTTCACTTTGCTAATCTGATCTCGTTTGTCAGCAGTCCAATAAAGATCAACACTGTTAGTTGGCATGTTTTTTAAACAAACCACACATGTACAGGTGAATTACAAGATTCCCTGCTGATACATCCCTCAAGCCTAAGGTCATTAGAGGCAAAACACTAGACTTATCTAACGTTAGTACAGAAGCTTTGGACCACTGGACCGCAGCTGATAACAGAATCCAACTGTTTACTATGTGATACACTTAGAGTTTGTGGGTGCACATTGCCAAGGATTTTTTTGTACTTTGTGTGTCTCCTTTAATTCCTGTCAGACTGGAACAGTGACAAGGCCTCTCTGCTGCTGCTTTTCCATCTCTTGTCACCTTCAACTGGATAAATAAGTGTCAAAATGAGCCCCACTGATGTTGTGAAAAAACTTTTGCATTTGTGCAAGGTTCATTTAAATCGGTCTTGCAGCTTGTTATGTCTTTTGGGGATCACTATGCCAAATCCTGGGGATAAAAAGGACTAAATAGAAAATATACTGTTGTAGAGATATTTAAATTACTCATTGAACAGAAAAGTAGCAAAGGTAATCGTGGCATGCTTTCATCAAAAGTTTTTAGAGTTACTCCACTCCTATAAAAATGGTCTCATTGGGATATTTTGTGCTTTAGCATAGATGACCACCTAAGGAGAATTTAGGGTCAGCAGCTTTACCCTGTTGATGTGGGCAGAACAAAAAACAGGGAGGACACTGACTATATTTGTGAACAAACAGCTCACCCTCTGCCAGGGAACTCCCTCGCTGCATTCAATGAACTGTTTAAATCCCACTTTGTGGTGTACCTGTCCTGTGAGGGGTCCCAGGCAAGATTAAAACATTTGTGCAGACAACTGTTTGACATTGGAACAACAACTGAGACCCTCAGATTTTGTGAAATCTAGGCCGGCAAAACTTCTTAACAAGAAGTAAGGGAGGTGAATTTCAGGATGCTTTGGTATTTCATTTGTCAGACCTTACATATCTGCAACCAGTCACTGCTTCAGTTAAGAACTATACTCTAACTCTATCGCAGCTCAAGGCTGAAGCTTATTTAAGTTTGTCAGTTTGCAGGAAGAAAATCACAATGTAAAGTAATATTTAGACCATAATTGGACTGTATGTGATAAGTGGAAATGTGTTCAGTACATGGTGACACTTCTGAGTAATCTGAGAAACCATAATTAGCGAAAATACATGTGTCAGTATAGTGTCAAAGTCACATTGTCAGGTGTTCTGAAATGACACTATGAATGTTACATTAACACTATCAAAATGTTGAAACCTTAACACAGTGTGCATTTAACGCTGACTTGTGAGGACCTATATATATATAAATTGCAGCAATGTTATTTGTCGACATGGTGTTAGCCGGTGATGGATGGCATTGTTGCTATTTAGTGTCTGGGAAGTGATGTTTCCACAAGATTTTGGAACCAAAGTGAGACCAGACTCACACTCGGCATTCTAGTTCATCCCAAAGGGTTGGGTTGAGATGGGGAAAGAGAGAAACAAACGAATGACACACATTGGAAGCACACTATTGTGTAAAATACCACTGGATGTCATTTCCTGCCTGGACCAAAGCAGAAAAAAATGCCTCAGACGAAGAGTCCTGATAGATAAATGCACCTGAAGTATCTGCTCTGTGTGTGTATAAGTGTATTGAGGAGGATTATAAGCCGATCCAGGGCAGAGTGGGTGGGTGTAGGGGGGTAACCAGTAGTGGTGGTGGTGGGTGCCTGTTATGTGAGGTGCTGTTGACAGCATGTGATCGTCTCAGGCTTGCAAAATAGCAAGAGCTTTATTTTCTTCCCTCTCAACTCCCTCTCTCTCTGTCGTCTCCAGCGTCTTGGAAAGTGCTCAGATCATATGCAAAGCTGTTTTATGCTAATGTGTGTGTACACACTTTGGTAGCGGCGTCGGACCGGTATACACAAACTACATCACAGCCTTTCTTCTCCACCTGCCTGCCGTCTCTTGCTTCTTCTTTCCTTTTCCAGTTTCATTTCTCTCGCTTAAGACAAGTTCCTGCCTTACAAGAATCTGGGCGATGGGAATGCTAAAGAAAACCACTGAGCTTTGGTTGGTCTATTTGTCCATTGAGGGATTCCATTAAGTTAAGAATTCAGTTTTAAAGGATAAGGATAGTATTATTCTATTTTCTTTCCTTACTGTCAACATGTCCCATGAACACACCAAAACCAACAATGTGTTTTTTAATACTTTCTAAAACTGCTAACCTATCTGTGGCTCCAAGCCCATTGAAAACATAAATCTTTAAAAACTAGTCACAAAAAAAGACTCATTAATTTCCTAAAACAGCAGGACGCTGTGGTTTTTGGCAACATCACTCATGAGTAAATTGTGCTATTTCTGGGGACTATTTTCAGTGGTGGATTAATCCACACTTAGTCTAGTTCCAGTGAGTATTTATGACAGCAGGGAGGTGTGTGTGGGGTTTCAAAGGATTTGTTCAGAACAAGAAAGATACAGAGTATCACTAAACATCTTTTAACTTAATGTGTATGCTTCCTGCAAAGATTGTACTATAAACTGTCTTTAGCTAATAGAATGCTTGTATTATCTTAAAAGGGAGACAACCAAAGAACCTTGATTAGCTCTAAGGTCGCTGCTACTACTGCTGCTTGTGATGTCAGGTTAGAAAAAAGTATGTTGTTACTATCTAGGATTAACAGTAAAGGCACTTCTCCCTTTCCTGTTAATCTTAGGTAGCACACACTATTTATAGCATTTAAATGGGAATGAAATTGACCTTATGATGGCATATGAACATTTAAGGGATCCCCAAAGCTCTTACAATTCATCCTGAGAATGACCAAGATGGAGTCTTGATCCTCTCGACCATTAAAGTCTGTCAAAAATGTGATGGCAATTCATCCAGTGGTTGCTGAGATATTTCAATCAGGATCAGTCTGAAGATGCCACACCAGAAAGCAGCATTATTAAATTTATTTTCTGATCCCCGGGAAATAGATGTGGTTCCAATCTTGGTGAAGCACTAACTACTTGAGGTTTGTGCAGTGGCTAGATACTGTTGAATGTGGCTAGTTTCGTTCATGCCAAAATTAGCAGAGCAGAGCAGGGTGTAATACAGCTAAAGTAATTACTTCCCCCAGTTTGCAATCTACGGTTACTCAAAGCTCAGAACTGCCAAGATGGTTTGCAATAATTTCAACAGCAAAAGTTCACAAAGTTCTCAAAATTTAACTGTAACTATGTAAAAACATCAGCCTCAGCAAGAGAATTCACAGATAGGCAATACATTAAAATTAATTGATTTCAGATATTTAGTCAATATAAGTGCTGGTGTGAATGTGACTGTATATAACAAATTTGCCTGAAGAGGACTCACACGTCTTCCAAGTTGAATCTTCTTGAAGATGAAGATCCATGTCCAAAACACGTGGAATAAGGCATTAATAGCAGGGAGAGAGAGCGCCAGAGGGAGAGAAAGAGAGAACCAATAATTCTGCCAGGGGCTGAAACACCAATTCAAGCAGACCAAACCAAATTATCAATAAGCAAAAAGAAAAATATATTGAATACTGGAAAGAAACAACCAAAGCACAAATCAAATCACAATGTTATCTGACCCTAAAAAGAGAATTCACACTGGCAAATTATCTGAGTACAATAAAATGTCTAAACTAAGAAAAATGTTGACAACATCCAGACTGAGTGAACAAAGCCTGGCCATAGAAAAGGGTCGCCACAGACAGAGTTGGCTACCACAAGAGGAGTGACTCAAAGGACAGGTAGAGACAGAGCTGGACTTTCTAACCTTATGCTCTAAATATAAAACCTTATGAGAAAAACACTTCGTAAATATTTCACAAATATACCCCACATCAGACACACAGAAACGACTGAGGACAACCAGAGGAAACTTAGACTGGACTAAATATATTAAATAATTGTGCTTTAAAATTTTCAAATTATTATTATTTTGATTGTTTGTTATTTTCGTAATTGTTCCTTTATGTGTTTATCTTTATATTTGATATACCTTTTTTATTCTTATTATTTTATTTTTTTAACACACAAAGACACACGTTTACTGTTTTATATACTTATTTAATGAAAGATGTGAAATTACTTGTTCTTTTGTAATTTATTTGTAGCTTTGGCAATATTGTTGTTTTACATTCATGCCAATAAAGCTGAATTGAATTGAATTGTCCCAGGACAGCGGATAGTCCAGCATAGAGAAGCCTGAGTGAAAAGAGAGGACAAGGAGGATAAGCTTCACTTGCCAGGTATGTGTACACACATGAGGAACTTGACTCAGGATTGTACATTGCTCATGATGTGCTTACTCATACAATAATACAATAATAAAATCAAACACAGGCTACAGTATAGAGAACACTAATATACACAATATAAACAGAAACAAAAACAATATAGACAGATTGAGACAATAGTGCGGTGAGCAGAGTGCAAAGGATGCAGGAGTGAATTATTATTATCATTATTTTTATCATTATTATGTACATGTCGGAGGTGTGAGATACAGGTGCACATACACATACATGCGTACATTTACTCATGTACACAGTGCAGTGGAGCACAGTGCAAAGGATGTATTATGTGCAGATGTTATGTACTTGAGGTAAGTGGAATTGGGATACAGTATGTACAATATGAAAATATAACAGTATGAATATCTAGAGTGGTAACCAGTAAAAAGGTGATTGATCGAGAATCAGAAGTAAGCTGTTCATCAGAGTGATGGCTTGTGGAAAGGTATGGTCAGACATCACAGATGTGTTGGAGAGACAGTCAGAGAAGAAACCTCTTTCCCACGATAATATCAGGTCCAGGGTGTTACCACTGGAGTGAGCTACAAACTGGCCAATGTCCATTTACTAGCTTTTTCCATTCACCCACTTTTCTTATAACCATCTCTCCCCCAAGTACCTCCCCCTGTTATTATGTGACCAAAGTTCTATACGTCACAATATGACAACTGAACCAATTCTTTCACAGCTGAGCACTCGACATACTCATAGAGGCCATGAGATGTGGCTGAAAGCTCTGGAAAAATCAGCATACCATAAACTTGCATTAAATGGCACACTACCTTTCAGCTACCACACAACTACCAGTCCTCATTGCGTAGACACAGTGCATGCTATGCTTTGTTAAAACGAGGCATACATGAAGAAGCAACCAGCAAAAGTTATACACAGTTTTTTCCTGTTTTCTAAGCGAACTAAGTTAAACAAAACAGGACAATAGCCCATATTCCTCAAAGTGGCAGCTTTTTATCCTGACTGAATCATTAAATTTGTGTATTTCTGCAGTTGGAGGCAGTTGAAGTGACCAGTCTGGCGTTCCAGAGGCAGTGTTTAACACCATGTGAGGGGAACATCAAGGCCTTCAGCACTCCGTCTGTTGACCACTTGGCCAAACGCATTTATCATTTTCCACTCTGTCTCCCTCACACCTCCCAGCAATGTGATACTCTCTATTTTTCGTAGATGAAAATGAATCTTTTTTTCAGACCTCATGTTTTTTCTAATTTCATCAAGAAACACTTTCCATGAAGAAATAAAATTGTAAGAAAGAGTATTTAATTTATGGCAAATATGGAGGCTTGTATTATTTTTGTGAACGAGTAGGAGGGTTATGAATAACATCATTGTTACGTCTCGCTGTAGGCAGACCCAGGAGCGGACACAGAACAGGTGTAGTAAAATGTAACGGTCTGTATTGAAAAACAACCTGTTGGTGAGATGGCTGACAGGGCAGAGGAAGGCAGTAGGTAGGCAGGATTGAGGCGTGCTCAGACTGGTGTTGCGGAGATGGCGTGAGCACAGGAATCCTGGAGCACAGGGAAAAACACGTCAGCAAAACACATAAGGCAACAATCAAAAAAAGCACAAGATGTCACTGGAAGCAAGGTTAGGAAAAATCTGGGCTGTGGTTGAAAAGTCAAAAAGATCTCCTTTCCTAACCACCTTTCCTTGACCTCGATGGAAAACGTCATGAGGTTAAGGAAAGATGTGAATGAGAATTCATAAGGACTTAGGAAAAGACGACCGCGGGGCTCAGAGAATCCGACTGCTCTTTTCTAGGTGACATAATTATTCGACAGCAGATTTTACTGACGTGGCCTGCTGTGGTGAAACTACAATGTTCTGAAGATGGACTACAAAAAGCACATCTTTGACACTGCGCCCTGTGTTGTTTTAACGCAGGCCATCTAAAGGTGGACAACACAGTGGAAAATATTAGGCTACTTCATACCCAAGATAGCAAAAAGGCCTACAGGGTACCAGTCACCAAATAATGGACAGGGTTGTCACATTGAGAAAGCTTGCTCACACTCACCCTCCTGCCCACCCATATTTAGCCACATGAATCCCAGTTACTGTAAACACAGTGTTTCCAACAGAATGACAGCGTAACTGTGGCGAGAGAGAAAGAGAGGGAGAGGGAGAGAGAGGGAGAGCGACCGAGCGAGAGGAGGTGCCAAGCGAATATATGCGTTGCGCGCAGCTCTGTCATCAAATTCGATTTTACCCATTTTAAATAGTAAAAACACAAAAAAATGCAATACACTGGCCAAAATGTGCCAATTCCACCAGCTCTTATCAAGGCTGCTGCTGAAATAATTCCAGTTCACTTCACTCAATTAGGAACCTTCCTAACAAAAAAGACTTTTCTTTGCAGGAAACCAAAAGTATTTAACCAGGAAGTAGATGAGATGATGAGGTCCCTGTGAGTAGCTCTGCCAAGTGCCCTGAATGCCCAGCACACACATACACACACTTCCACCAGGACAAACAAATAAGGAGGGGAAACAAGAGAAACACAGAAAACACTCAACATGCTTTAGAGGATACAAATCCATGCAAGTGATGATTATAAACTTTACTTAAGGTAAATGGACTAATAAAGCTTTCACCAGTGCTGGCCTCTGGATATCAAACGTTTTAAACCACTTCCCTTTGGCTTGTAACATTCCTGTTGCATGTGCAAGGGAACGCCACAGCGCACAAATGTACACACACACACACACGCACACACACACACACACAATTAAGATATGATATAATCAGGACTAAGCATCTCCAGAGCTCACAGAAACCAGACAACGCTAGCCAAAGAAGTTTTTCCCTTCTTTTATTTTTACAGTTTGGCAAATGAACAAAAGCAGTGGGAAGCGGAATTCCTCATATCCAGTGTTTATTTGAAGAGGCACAGTGGATGGTGGGCAGATGGGGCACACACCACGAATGCCATTACAAAATATTTAGAGGCCTTCAAGCCAAGCTACTGTGTGCTCTCTGTGTGCCATTTGCTTGCTGAGGAATGGCCCATTGTAACTGAAGCTTTTTCCATGATGCGTGGAAGTCACACGTTGCTGCGACACTGGCATTAATTTGGCTCTGAACTGAGCACACAATTTTAACACTTCTTCATCCAACTCATTTTAGAGTGAGACTGAGCAGTGTGTTGGTGATATTTTAGCCCTTTCTTTGTTGTCTTCATTCAAAGAATTTAAAGGGTTCATCTTCATCACCCTCCCTTGGATTTTAATATCCAGCTCAAGGGCACCCAGACAGGACAAATGTTTTTAATCATTTGACCACAGCTGGGACCTTCTACTGTTTGGATGAATGATTCCACAACTGAACAACTGAAAATCACTATTATTTCACAATGAAGGAACTGTTTGCACCTTGGTGACGGTGAGAAGTGCCCTGCATAGCTGTAAGGTATTAGGGTGCAATGCTTATCAAAGCGTTTTGTGCACAAATTAACCCTAAAATGTCTTGACAGTCCCATTCAATTTTTCACATGTACAAATCTAAACTGAAAATGTCTGCAAATGTTTGATATCGACTACATTTCTCTAACCCTCTGCTGTTTTTGTTTCTGTTCCCTAAAAGCTGCCAAATTGTGGGTGCAAATGAAACTTGTAGCCTGATGATGTGGCTAGAGGTGGAAAAAGTATAAATTCAAAGGGTTCATCTTGCTGAAAACGTAACTGCTAGTTAGATAGGAACTTCCTCTTTCCCTTCACATTTTGGCCTGAGGGTAACACTAGAAAAACCTTCATGTGTCCAAACTAGGGTGATACTAGGTGTCCAAAATAGACAGGTTAATCCTCTGTGGAACATTAATGTGCTCAGTAAATTCCACGGTTATTTTGATCATTTTTGGTGAACGTGTGATTATTTTAACCGGATGGGGGCATTAGAGGATAAGTCAGGGGGTCACCATAACAATTACAAATCATCCCCCGGAGACCATTAATATCCATAGCACATTTTATACCAATCTGGGCAGTAGTAACTGGGACATCTTACTCTGGACTTAAGTGTTGACACCATCTTTTTGCATTTTGTAAACTTCTGTGATACCTGGGCACTTCATGGTTAGTGCTAAGCAGCTGGTCTAAGGTCGCAAGGTAGTGCAGTGTAACCAAATTTTTAACTAAAGAAGACAGAAGCGCCACAAATACAATATCAAACTGCACCTGTCTTTTCTTTCCTTTGCTGGTGATGGAGTGTAGTGTTTGTCTCTTCAACTGTGATGGGTAAAACTGCTCAGATGGACTATTATTATTTGCTATTATCTACTCACTATGTCAATCGAGGGAGTATGCACTGAGTAGATGATTAGATAATAAATGAGTCAATACTCTTTGTCAGTTAGAGCAGCCATAATGTGTTCTTAATAGCAAAGGGAAACACATGATAATTTACCAAAAGCTTAAGCTCCATATATAACCTCATTTATTTCATTTCATATTCACCTGAATGGGTGTTGATTATCACTTTGAACTGTGTTCAACATGTGTCTTACCTCTTCCATTAACCAGTACTCCTGCCCACAGTCCAACCCCAATACTAGGGGATATGACACTGGATGAAGTACCCATTATGCCTTAGGTCTCTGTGTGTGTGTGTGTGTTTGTGGCATTTTTTGGCCTGAGAGGCCCATGCACCGCATCCTGCCGAGCTTCATGCATCATTGTGAGAGGTTGGCCATCAGGTGATGAAGCGTCCAGTCACCCCCTCCTGGGGCCCTGCCTAAGCCCCTCCTTTCCTCCCAATGACACACACATACACACAGTTGGACATGAGGGATTGTCCAGCAAGCAGTGGGGTGGCAGAGAAAGTCTCTCCACCACCCCACTGGTTAAAAAACTGCTGAAGGTATGTGCATTGAAATGCACAAACACACTAGAAGCTCATCGAAGCCCATGATAAAGGACGCTCACAATCACGGCATAAACTGAATAAACGAAACGAGAAACATTACGAAAGTATGAAAATTATGTGAATTATATGCTATATTCATATTCATCTAATCTTAACCCTAACTGAACACTTATGATACATTTTAGATTGATGTTTTAGTCACCTTCTGATCCTGACTGACTATTGCCACTCTGCTATGGCAGCCAATAAAAACTGCCCTTTATTTGTTAAGTTACTGGTTGGTTATTACCAGTATAAGATATTGGTTGTTTGTCAGATGTAAGTGAAGTAAAGTGGAAAATGATCAAGTGTGTTGTCTTGTCACTTTTTTTCCAATCACCTACATATGTCATGCAAGAGTTTACCATTCTATCATTGCCTGAATCCAAAACAGTGACCATCTCAAAGTACAAAACTATTGTGTAGTCTGATCCAGGCATAATATAAAGTTGTATAATAAAGGTCCAATGTGTAATATTACTGAGGAGCTATTGACAGAAATACAATATAGTATCCATAACCATGTTTTCAGTGGTGTAAAAAGACCTTACATTATGAACCCGTATGTTTTTATTATCTTAGAATGAGCCGTTTCTATTTACTGTCATACATCACAGGTCCTCTTACATGGACGCCGTCATGTTGCACCACCATGTTTCTACAGTAGATCAAAAAAAAAACAACTGTCCTACAGAGCGCGTTTCATCACTACGTTCTTCTTCTTCTTCTTCTTCTAGAATTCTAGCAGTGTTGAGCAATTTTTATCTATTAGATGGTGGGTGAGAACATAAGTAATAATATTTAAGCTAAATGTTATGGTGTTTGGTTAGCTCAGTTGGTAAAGTGCGAGACTCTCCACCCAAGGTTGTAAGTTTGATCCCATGTTGGGAGAATTATTTTTTTCCCTCTTCTACAAATTGATAATGAAGTGCCTGTTTCACATGCTCACAATACAACATGTGCTGCAGTGTATGTTCATTTCCATTTTCAGTATCTCCAGGCAGAAGACATTTAGAGAAATCATGTTTCCTGAAGGCTCTTTCAGAGGTGTGACAAGCAGGCTATATACTCTTTTTAATGTCATTCAGAATTTTTCAAAGTAAAAGCAAGAGAAATAACGTGTTTCCCTTGTCAATGTTGTAAAATATGTAGTTGGATAGTAATGGGTAGATTCACTAGCAAGGACCACACAATCAACAGGTATGATTAAATTCGTTCGTTCGAAAGCGTTGTGGGGAAGTTACTATAGGGAAATCCGCTGTAGTACCCGGGCACGACGGACCCCCTTATAACCCTATGGAGAGGAAGAAGATCAGGAGGCCGGACAGAGAAAGGGGTTTGGGGGGAGGGATGCAGGATACGAGAGCAAAGGGGAGGAGTTAGGACGTGTGGGTATTTATGGAAATGCTGGCGGTTGATGTGTGGTCCCGCTCCTGAAACTCTGCTAATTAGCACCACCCAGAAAGTTGGTTGCAATTCGCAACCTCACCGCTAGTTTTTCACTAAATCTTACACACCGAACCGTCTTTTTGACCCTAAGTTTTGTTGCCTAACCAAGTAGTTTTGGTACCTACCTACCTTCAGTCTCCAAAATAACAAATAAACAGACAGCTGATCTGGCCAGCAGTGGACTAAGACACTAAGCTGCTCAAGAGAAATATAAAGCTGATAAGATGCTACCTTTTAGTATTATGATCTAGAGTTCCAAATGCTGTTAGTGTGCTTCAAACGAAGGGCTTGTAAGATTATCTGAGGCCTCTCTGGGGTGTTAAGAACATTGCAGCCTTTAGGGAACACTAGCAGGGTTTTGGTATTTTAGTCATGTAATATGTTGCACGCCTTTGAGTTAGATTTGCTGCAATATCTGCTCTTTACAGCACAAAGGAAAATCCATCTACATCCTTGACATCCTTTACCTCTACAATTGCATCTTGTTCCTCCTGGACATCGTCAGATGCCATTTGGCATACTGGGAGATATGATCCCTCCAACTCCCCCTCCCAGTTATGATGAGAAAAGTATCATACCTCATGTGCTTCCCTCAAGGTCCCCTTCCAGTTAGACATGTCCTCCAACAGAAAGACTCCAATCCTCCACAGTTGGCTTTTCAATGTGGTGGATTCTATACAAAGGTTCTCTAGATTGCTGAACTTCTCACTCTTTCGTGTGGGATGAGGCCCAGTTTTCATCTAGTCCTCTTGGTCACTACCCAGAGCTTGAACTCTCCAGGTAAACTGTTTGATCTGCCATTAGTGAAACAACAAAACTAACTGAACATTGTGCAAAAAAAGAATAAACTCAAAGTAGAAATCAAAACCATGCTTGTAGATTTCAGTGAAATCAGAACAGAATAACATCTATCTATCTATCTTACTGCCAGCTTACTGTCAGGCCTGCATCTTTCTGTCCTGCATCCCAAATATCAGGTCAGCTGCTGGGGGAATAGAGAAAAGGAGAGAGGGGCGCTTGATGGTGGCCAGTGATGGGTTTTTTTTGTAGGGGTGGCCAGGTGGGGTGGGGCGAGGACGGGTGACATTTTGTCATCTGCTTAACGCTGAGGTCCCTTTGGGGGGCTAATGAGCGCCATCATTTTTAGTGATCAATAAATCATGCCTTATTGATTTCTCGCCTCTCCCCCCTCTAAGCCGGCTTATGTTCTCTGAAAGTCAGGGAACAGGAGGGGAGGGGAGGGAATAGAGATAGATGGAGGGAGGGAGGCATGGGGGGAGAAACAGGTGGAGAGAGGTAGGGAGGGAGGAAGGGTTAGGGTGAGATGAATGGATGAAAGAGATGGATAGAAGAAAGGTTGAGAAACTGAAGGATGAGAGGGATGAATAGAGAAAAAGAAAGAAGGGAGGATGATTGAGTGATAAAGGGAATACGGGAAATGGGGTTGAGGGAAAGAGAGATGTCCATCGGTGTCCCTCAGGGGACTGGTAGACATCTGTTGACCTGACTTGATAAACCACACTGATGTGGCTACAGTCAAAGTTACGTAATAATTGAATTCTATGGAAAGGTGCACCTTGATTTAGCTGGTAGTCTGATCTATATAGTTTTAGGTTCAGCTTGGAATCAATAAAAGGACGTACTGTTTCAGGTGTGTTTCAAGATTCTTTCTTCAAGGTTTGTGTCCTCTGAGGTCACCGAACAACACTAAATTCAGACAGTCAGTGGAATGAGCCAGATGGATGGCACTTTGCTTCAGGCAACGTGAGGTAAAAGAAGAATTTGCTCTGGGTCAACATTTTTAAAATCAGGTTTGTCATCATTGGTTTGTGGACTACCATTTTGAAGCCTTGAGCTGGCATTTTGGCCTTTGCCATCTTGGTTTTGGAACCAGGAGTGACCATATTCGGACAAGTGGGTGGAGCTGTAGGAAAGCTACATCAATATTGTAACTCTGACACTTGTTTTCTTCAGAAATATTCGGATGATTCAGCTGTTGTGGGCTGCATCAGGGGAGGATGTGAAAGGGACTATAGGGGCACAGTTAGTGACTTTGTGGACAAGTGTAACTTGTAGTGAGGCTCAATATCTCAAAGACCAAAGAGAGGGTCTTTGATTTCAGGAGAAAGAGGCCATCCAATCTCCATTCAGGGAACAGATGTGGAGCTTGTATCCAACTATAATTACCTAGGAGTACATCTGGACAATAAACTCGACTGGTCCAGCCCCATGAAGGCGATTATTTTTTTTTTATTTTTTTTTTTAAGAAGGCTGTGATCTTTTAACCTCTGCCGACCTTTGCTGTGCACCTTCTATAGGACTGCTGTGGCCAGTGCTCTTTTCTTTGGTGTGGTGTGCTTGGGGGCGGACGCTCGCACATCTGACAGGAACAGATTAAATAAACTGATTAAGAAGGTTAAACTCGTTTATTGGCATCACGCAGGACTATATTGAGCAGGTGGCAGAGGTGAGGATTCAGAGAAAAATGGACAGTATCATGAACAATGATTCACACCCACTTCATGCCTTAGAGGTGTTTCGGAAGAGCACCTTCAGCGGAAGGGTGATCCCACCAAAATGTAAGACAGAACGGCATTGTAAGTCTTTCCTGCCTTTACTTTTTCTTATAGGGCAAAAACGTTTTGTTTGTGATTTGGGCTTCTTTTATTCGCTTTATTTTTGTAGTGGTATTTATTTTTATCTTTGGGTTTAGGACATCAGCAAATTGTAATTTCTTTGTCTTACTGTTCAGTTAATGAATTATTTTATCTATTTATTTTTAGACTTTTATTTTTGACAAATCGACTATATGGATTGAGCTGTCTATGTGTGAGGACTGAACGTGGTTGCTGCTACTGTAACAGATTTTAATTTCCTGCGAAGGATCAAATAAATAATAAAATAATAATAAAGTATCTATCTATCTATTGTAAGTTGTCTCTTCACTTTATGTTACAATGTAATGGTATTAGTCAATAAGACTCCGCCCCCCATAGTCATAGACACACATTGCTAAGGCAAACACACTGGGCAGTATGTTGGAATCCAGGGATCCGCAGCAGCTGTAGCATGTGACAATAAACAGCAGCATAATGTAGTTATTTTTGACACTCGTGCGAGTATTTTCCATGGGCCCAGACAAACCAGCCGTTGATCACAAAAGATAACTGGACAAACAGATTTTCCAAGTCCCAGCATGCCTTTTTAATTCATAATTTGTGAGAACAAAACAACCAAATTAAATAAGTTTCAGGTAGAAATAATATTAATTCATTTTAAGAACATTTCAATAACAATAATAACACATAATACTAAACGTATATTATAAATGAAAACAGGGTAACCATGAACATTATAGATGAGGTAACAGTAACTCCTACTGTCAGTGATACAAAATATTTGTATACTAAGTTGGCAAGGTAATATTGCTATAAGTTATTTACATTTCATTACTATCATCATGAAGCTCCATTTCTCGTGGGCGAGGAGGTGGGAGATGGCAACAGCAAGATAAATTGCTGTTGATTGGCTGGGATAGTGTTGTGTGACTTGGTCGGAGCCACTTTGTTTGTTCCCCATGCACAGATCCAGGGCTATTTACCAACACCATTATTTTTTCCAACGGACAGAATAGACAGCTAGCGGACTGTGAGAAGATATTCATAAAATTTGACAAATATACAACATGAAGCTCAATCATTTTCTTTGCAGGCTCAAGACAGGGGAAGAAACAATATGTAGCTTCTTACCAATGGAACCGTTGGCGTGTGTTGTCAGCACTCGTGTTGCATTGTAGTAAAAAGATACACAGTCATATTTGCATTTCTTGCTCCTAAGGGAGCATAGTCACATTGGGGATGGCCTAATAGCCTATTAGCAAGGCTATAAAGTGTCATGTTAGCAAGATTTTCTGTTAGTTATTTTAGTTTAACTAACCATTGTAATATCATTACAATATAATGACATTCATTTTGTTTTGTTTTGTTGCTAATTTCCCCAAAATTGTTAATGGCTGATAAAAAAACTATTTGTTTACAGGGTGGGCATCATTAAGTCTGCCTCCTAAGGGGGCATGATGTTCCAGAACCACTGGATTAAGTCAGAAAATGAAAACATTCCACATATCTTTTAACTATGATAATTTCAGAAGTCAGCATCAAGATTAATATGAAGTTTGGTCATCTTCTGTGTTTGTATGGCCTGCCCTCTTTCCAGGTATCTATAGCCGCATTTCAACCAAACTAACTATACGCCAGAACTAGGAACCTAGAACCAGTAGAAACAACAGTGTTTCTACTGCAGGGACCAGGGTCCGAAAGTACCAGTACTTTGGTTTGACTTAAAATTTATTTCTGAATGGCTACTGGCTTTAAATCGAGAATGTGTTATTCTACTACTGCTCCTTTCTTTTCCACTGTTTGCAAACTAATAAATCACAATCAACAGTCAGATAGCCATACAAGTCTTGCCAATGTCGGCCTGAGAATATGTCAGTGTTTATAGCTCAGAGATAGCAGCCAGCATGAAGAGGTGTGTTTACAGCTGATGGAGTTAGGCTACGCTAAATACTGGGTCCAGAATTATTGCTTTAAGTTTTCATCAGTCAGGACAATGAACCTCTCCTCTTCTCCAAAACAAATGGACCAGCTGATTACAAAGGGTAATAAAGCATGTTAAAATCACGTTCCTCCGACACTTAGACGCACAACATCTATTTCCTGTCAGTCGATCCTGAGAGAGGGATCCATTCTCTGTTATTCAATTAATTTCCAGTAAAATAGTTTGTTTGAGGGAGTTTTTCTTCATTCAGTTTGAGGTCTTGTATGCTGTACAGATTGGAAAGCCCCTTAAAGGTGCCGTAGAATGAAAAACTGTACTTACCTTGGCTTAGTTGAATAAAAGAGGTCAGTACATGGAACTGACATAACATGAGCCTCGGTCACCATTGTCTCCTCCTACATCTGGAAATCACGCGTATGCAAAATACCCCATAAAAATGGGTGACTGCCAAAAAACACTAGCTACATAACATCAGACAGTTCTCATCTCAGGGTGTCCAATACCAATGCTTTCAGTAAAAGTGACAAAGCATAGTTATTGTGTGTGTCTCGTACAGACCAGAAGTGTTAGTTAGCTAGTGTAAGCCCTAGCCCTAACCCTAGCTACGTTTGTGTTAAAGGTGTGGACAGCCCCCCGAAGCCCCCTAGCCTTACCATAACCATCAGAAATGTTAGTGCCTAAACCTAAGTCATTGACTTTTTACATGTCAACCGTCTAACCCTACAGCTGTGCCTCACGGCGATGTGCTAGCAGGTAGGGTTAGCCTCCTTTGGTGTTTCATACGGACATTGAAGGGTACCTTTAGCGTCAAATAGTCGGTAATGATGCCCTGAGATGAAAATGTGTTGAACATCTGGGAAAATTGTGTTTTAAACTGTAATCAGTGTTACCGTCCGTGTTTATTGTTTACCTGATGTCATGCTTCAACTACTTTCTTATATTTAAGACTTATTTTAATATTATTAAGAATGTTTAGCAATCAGTATTGTCTTGGAAATTTTAGTTGGTCTGTTCATTCACCTGCCATGATTACTATGAATTGTGTTGTTCAACTTTAATAGGAATATGGTTTGACTTTAAGAAACGGTTAACAATGATATTTCCCCATTTGCCCTTTTTTGCCTAGTAGAATTGTATAACTGCTTATGATAATGAGAAGAGGCTTGATATTGTGGAAAGATATACACTGTGCTCAAAAACACATTACTTTAGATTAAAGTTTGAAACCCTGAAGTTACGCCACCAGTAATAGAGAGGACATCCACCTTAGAACACCGAGTCAGTTAACCGGACCGCCAGCTGTGGGCCTTCAAAATGACGGAATGACGGCTGAGGAAACAACAAAGCAGTAAAGCAAACAAACTCGACATTCTGTGATCAGGGTTGATCTACTGTAGCCCTGAAATCTATAGCCTAATTACAAACTTAGTGATCACCGTAGAATCCAAAACCTGCGTCCATATGTTTCCTTTATTTCATTTGAGTCATATTCTTTCACAATAAGCAAACAGCATTTACATTGAACCCTATTCATTCTGTTCTAATTTCCGTTTATTGCATTCTTGTTGTTGCCTAATCATTGTTGTTTGTCTTATTTATATATAACATATTCTTTAATATGTTTTGCGCGTATTTACACCGTCAATATGTTAGATATGATTAGATATGTAAGGAGGAGTCCACATGGTGTAAAAGTGTAAATCACCCATAGCTGTTACAGGGCAGATTGACATGTAGCTAGAGTCTTCAGCGCTCCAGCCACCAGGTTATGCAAGAGCTTTGAAGAGATGTTGCAGATACTTATCACAGTAGGAAAGTGCAATTGATCTTTGTCTGTGAGGAAATGAGTACTTATTCTACACAGCTAGTGGTATAACAGCTGCATTAGAGCACATTAGACTTCCAGTACCACTAGGTATGAAAGGCAGTTTTGGGAAACCTTTCAAATCCAATCTAAGAAAATAGAAAATTGTGGACATCCTGGTATACAAAACGTCTCACAAAATCAAGCTAAAACATTATATTGACATAATGATAAGTCTACATACATGTTCAGCTTTGTTTTGGCAGTAGAGAACATTAATCAAGCCTTTACTCAACACCTCCAAGAGGTAGTTTGATCATGCTTGAGCTCCTGGGTGCTGTTCTAGCGACTGGAGGAGAGATTTCAATACCGCTAGGACCCTCTTAGTGGTAATGGAGCCATAAGTGGCAGGAAAATACTGAGATATTACCAAAGGAAATTGACCCTGGATGCCAATTGAGCACAGTGACCCCGTCCCCCTTCACTGGCCCTGACATCTGTAAATTGACAGCTTTTTATAGAAAATATCAAAGAGGGGGAGAATTAGCTTGGAACATTGTATCTGCACCAATCATAGATATATCCCTGCTGCTGGATGAAGAACTCTTATTTCCACAATCTCAGTATCAAGAATACAGAAAATGCCATTATCTGTATGTTAGAGTTGATTATAATGCATCTCAGCAATTCACTGAAGGCTCATCAGTAGCTGCTATGGGTATAATAGTCGAAAGCATCCAAAAATAGCCCCTAAACTGGTTAGGTTTCTCTTGACAATAATTCACATGTTTAATCAGAATCTTGTAATCACTGTCATTTTTTCTCAGTGTGTAGGAAATATTTAATGGACACAGTGCATGCTGGGTCAGAAAAAGTGACCTTTCTGACATATTTTTGTAAAAGAAGGGTGCAAGATATGAAGCTAGGCATAAACTCAATCGGGAAGACTGAGAATCTTCATGCTTATCTATTTATCTCAGTCAGTTTAACTGATCAGATTTTACCACAGCCTCCATGAGCCAATCATCTTTTTGCTCTCAAAGTTTAAAACTGATTCTTTCTACACTCCACCACCCCATTCATTAGACTTTTTCTTCAACTTTCCTATTTGTGCACAAGTATTTTCAAATTTAGAAACTTAATGCTGCTCTTTCTGTTATAAGAAGAGAATGTGTGTAATCCAGTTTTAATCTTTCTGTCTCACAGGAAACACCTGAAAAGGATCTATAGTATTTATTACTGACTGACTTATTACTGTGTAACTACTTTTGGAGCTCTGGTCATCGGTTCTATCAATTATAATAATATTGTACTGACCAAAGTAGTTGCTAATCTCTACATCTCTACAAATACTATTTTCATATTTGACCATTTTCACTGTTTCCCTTTGTTGTGTCTTCCAGGGCTGTTTGGCTAACCCCAAGGTTTTTTTAAAAAGTGGTCATATTTGGTTAAACATGTTTCTTAAGCTGTCAGCCTGGCATTTTGGTGTGTATGTTTTGTGGTAAAACGTGATTGCCAATCAGAACGATGAATAACTAGGGTAGGTTTTCTTGACGTATCACACGTTTTAACCATCAATATTACAGAGTATTTCTATGCATTGCCGGTGAAGAATCTTGCAGATTTATTTCTTCAACAAATAAGAATGTAACTTAGGTAGTGACCAGGAGAAGTCGTACTAAATGAAAAGCCGTTTGGGAGCTAAAAGAGCTGGCTCTCGACAAGGAACAGAGCCATAAAATCCAGCTCTTTATACCAAAAATCAAGCAAACATCTATTCAGGTATATAACCAGTATATTTAAGCAAAGCTTAAAGGTTTGGTGCCTAGACCTGACCAAACAGTGACTATTTCACGTTAACATGTGTTGGAAAGCCTGTGGTTAGGACACTGAAAGTCCTGTATCTGAGCCATTCATCCACCAAACCTGCTATGGTATACAGTACTATATCAACTGACTTCTTAAAGCAATATTTCGGTGAAAACAGACTTATTGCCTGAAATGGTCGTTCCTTCACGGAACACAACTTGACATTGTGGCTGATTGCACTATGATATTCAGAGGCAGGACACACTGTCTTGATAATGTGTATAATTTCACAAATTAAAACAAAATAATAATAAATTGTAGGATGGTGGCGCCCTCTATTGGCAAGCTGCCCCTGCACGAGCATGACCTACACCAGAGACAATTTAGAGGAGACACGCCACTCAGTCACATCCTCAATACAACTCTATGGGGAAAAGCCCATAGAAAGTTATCCCGCCCCTCCTGCTAGAAAGCCAATCATCTGCTTTTAACAGCCAAAGCGGGAATCATATTTCAGCCAATCGTGTGGTTCCACTGACGTAAGGGTCTGTATCACTTTTACTGCGCATGCGCGGAAGTGGTGACGCATGCGTAGTAGAAGGAGAACCTATCGCGAAAAATGCTTTTTAAACCTGATTTTGGGACAAAGTTGCCAAACTTTTTCAGCAAATATTATCAGATTTTAATGCCGATTCTGTTCATATAGTTTTTATGTCCCAGTGACCTGTATAAGAGCAGTTCTGGCTCTCTACCCATTCATTTAGATAGGAGCCTGGTCTTGTTAGTCGAAATAGCTGCCCGGAGGCGTTGCCAAGATGGCGGCCGAGTGGCATGACTTGCCTAAAAGGACTTTGCCTACACTCAATACTGCGCCTGTATGCATACCGTATGGACACTAGTGGAGAATGGAAGCTGTTGCTGCTCAGCTAAAGTGCTACTTAAATTAGACTAGAGAGCCACAGGCTCTAAGGAAACGGTAGCGTAGTGCAGTGTTGCTTCTAGCTTCCGGTGTGATTTGGATTAAACCAGCTTGGTATGAAACAGTCATGCTTCTGCAGCATGCTGAGGTTCTGTTAAAACTGGTTCTTGAACTTTGTCAGTGGCTGAGCTCGTTCCCAAGAGAGAAGTGGGGAAATATGCTCATTCACTGATTGAGTAGATCTCATGCCAGTAAATACGGAGCTGGAGTCGGGACGTGGTTACCCAAGAAAAAGTTCCAGCACGGAACACTCCCTAAATCTTCAAATTGTTTTTACTGCGTGTGCATAGGTTGAACAGATCACTTACAGTGTTGTAAATATAGAGATGTTGGTAGGTGTATTTTTCACTTTGAACAGAGCCAGACTAGCTCTCTCCCCCTTTCTCCAGTGCTTGTGCCTGCTACGCTAACTACAGCCTTTCTTTAGCTCTGTCAGGTGCTTGCTTTCAATTTTCTCATCTTACTCTTGGAAAGAAAGCAAATAAGTATATTTTCCAAATGACAATTCATTTCAAATTAATCTGGAGTTAGGACACAATTAGCCTAGCTTAGAATAAGGATAGGAAGCAAGGGGAAACAGAAAGCCTGGCTCTGACAGAAATGGGAATTTGGAGAATCCCCCTGCTTCTGGTATTTTGCTAAACTAAGCTAGCCACATCCTGACTTCAGCTACTTAATCTACATATTTGACCTCTGTTTCTCTGTCACTGGAATCTTTAACGTAGTGTCAATCACTGCTCGTGCACACATTGGACAGCCCCTCTCCTTGCAAATGCTCTCACTCAGTCAAACTGAATATCTTGGGGTTTCAGAATTTTTGCAAACACAATGTCTGAGAAACAACCAGCACCAATGAAAGAACTGCCCATCGCTCCCTTGCCAACAACAGCATGTAGTACAAAACACAAATGGGATCACATCTTGGCTACACACAGAGCTTCTGGCTCATTATGTTTGATGCCATGGCACTCTTATCGACAGGTGCCAAAGAGGCATGACGACAAACAGTGGGGAACAGTATACTAGCTTCTCATCCCACTGTTTGACGTTGTCGCAGCTCCCTCTGAATTAGGGCTGGACGATTTCACCTAAAATCAAAATCACAATTAATTGAACATTTCACCTAGATTACAATTATTGAACTGTAAGTATTCTCAACTGTTATTGCTTGGGTTTATTTATTCACAGATTTCACAAATCCATTATCTAAATGTTAATTAATAAGGTAATGTTGACGTGCACATTACAGAGACATGGTTCCCCTATATTCATCGCATCGATGCTGCTGAATTATGACTGCTACTAAACTTTTACTCAATTATTTAATATCAATGTGAAACAAATGATTTTCACCCGCACACTGTGTGAGCACGGTAAATCACACTTTGCTAGCTTCCTCTCCTCATTCATCACGGGACATCTACGAGACAGGTGCTGTTATAAGAGCAGTGGAGTTGGGTCTTTTAACTGCAGTGCAATGTGTTTGCGTAGCGAGTGAGTGGACGAATGAATGAGTGACCCTGAAAGTGAGTAAGTGAGTAAGTTGTCAGTCTGGCAGTAAATGTATAGAGTAATTCACATTATTAAAAGTTATTAAAAGTTATGAAAAGTCTTTCTGTTGTTTCCACAACAGCTGGAAAGTGAAGGTGGTTAACCCCAGCTAACATCTGCCTGATCTTCGGTCTGAAGGCTGAGCAGGACTGGACAGGGCAGAGTCATGTGACTACACACACAGTGTTTCAAGGGGAAAGTACAGGAAAACACACAATATTACCAGGATTAAATAACCGACATGGGCTCTGAATTTCAGTTTCGATTACTTTTCAATTAATTGTCCAGCCCTATACTCTGAAGCCTTGGGCGCTCTACCCTGGGCCATGAAGATTTGGAATGGCGTCTTTGAGAAGACGAGTTGAATCAAGTGGGACCAGGGTCTTGGCAAGACTCTTGCCATGGAGAGCGAGACACACTCGGGATGAGGTTTTGCAGGGCAACTTGCTCCTTCTGCAAGCAAACTTGTGGGTTTGGTGGGAGGGGCTTAGCAGAGTTCTACAGTTATATGCAGCAGAGAGAGACGCTGAAGGTTTTGCATTCTATGTTCAACTGCTGCTGAATGCAGCTTTAAGCAGCATTGTGCATGTTATATATTTTGCCTAAATTTTTGGCTCATATGTAGTCCAAATTAGCCCTAACACTGCATTTGTAGAACAATATCCACACCTATTTCCAGGGCACATACACAGAGAGGAGGATATCTTACCTGCCTCAAAATGCTGACCTACAGTGTGATCACAGGTGAATACTGTACAAATTCAACACATATTTTAACATGATTTATATGCTTTAAAATCTAAGTTTAAAATCTGTGGACATCTGAGTAACTTCCACCCTAGAAAAAACCATGAGAGAAAAAAGTTACATAAACTGCTACCTGTGTTATTTGCACATTGTAAAATTGTTGCATGCGACTCATTTTATAACTCTGAGGCAGTGCTTGCCTGCAGATGACTTTGAAACAGGACCAGAATACATTGACGTTTACAGCCATTCGCTTTGTTTTACCTTCTGCACAAATTAATGCAACGCTGAATGGATATCAATTAATAACTAATATTTCAGCTGCTTTGCTTGGATACAGACAGTAGAATTTTTATAATGGAGTTCTTCAACTTTTAATTGGTTGTGAAAATAATATGCCAGTTTTTTGGCACACGTTTCTGGTAGAGCGGCAGCACATCACAAAAGCAGGCCTGGCCAATTAAAAACTTTATTTGTGGTTGAGAATGATCAATTAAGGCATGCATCCACCACGATAAACTAAATATTGCATTACCTTTATACAATATGTGCTTCAGTAGATTTTAACATGTCAGGATCCTGACAGCTGCAAGGCCAATGGAAATAACAACCTGACAGCCTTGATTGACATGGGGTCCAGTAAAACTGCCCATGGCAAAACAAGTGTTTTCTATTCCGTGTACAGTGATAACCAAGCAGGACGGAAACCAGTACACTAATATAATACTCTCCACCTAATGTTTATTAATAACGATTAAAAAGGCTGTACTTTCACAAAAATATCATACAATTGCAGCATATTCCATTAGCCCTACTATTGTAATATTATAGGAATTTGCAAATAAGGGCAGCAGAAAAATTAAACATTAATAGTGACATATAATAAAGTTAGGTGTTAACAACATACTGCTACTTTAAAATGTTTCCTTGAAGCAATACTTTCCTGAGAAACCTGCCTGATTAATTAGAAAAAACTCAACATGATTTTAATGCATATTATTTCTCAGACTTATTTTTAATAAAATAGTGAAAGTAAAAGTATTTTATTAAAAATAAGTCTGGATTTCCCTTCAGATCAGAGGTAAACAGTGTGATAATGTACATCGCTTGCCTAAGTGAGGTTGCTCTAAAACAGTCAACTGACCTCTGGTCCTGTATTCAGTATGGAACCAAATCAATTTAGCTGATCACATGACCTGAGTATGGAACTTTGGTAACATGAGAGATGTTAGAGACTTGGTAGAGACTGAATGAACCAAGCCCCCAGGTGCTTGTGCCATGCATTTGAAGCCAATTTGACAGAGAAGACAAATTGACCACAATGTGAAAGAAGTGGCTATAAATGGTGGATAATTCTTTTGAAGAGTCGCAAAATAACTCGTTTTACTATCTGAATTTGATCTATTTGGGCTGATAAAATTTGGAAAGTCTAGAAGAGCAGCAGGATTAAATAATTTTCTCCCCCTTCAAGTTAGTGGAGGGCTGAACCAGAGGTTAGCCTCTCGGCGGTGGAAATCTCTAGAGCACTGAACAGCTTTCATAGGAATGTATCGAGTTCTCATCCATGGTATAAACATGAGAAACAGGCAACATCAGCGGTCAGTGAACACCAGACCAAAGCACACAGCTTCCACTTGGAAGTCAGTGGAAAACTGGAGAGATCAAGGGGGAGGCCATCTGACACAAGAAACCATCTTTGAACAAAGTGACATCCGTCCCCATATAGAACCACCGCAGAGTTCCATACTTAGGTAATGTCATGCTACCTATGCTAGCTCAATGCAAGAAAAAAAGAGATGCGGTTGAATTCTCTGAAGGCTAGTAAGCTGACGTCTGAGCTGAGCTTCTCCTCAGCATATAATGTTCCTAAAGGCCAAGGAAGCCTTCATGATACAGTGATGGTAGGTCCACTCACTAGCTTCTTTCAGAGCTTTCATTTGCATGTCATGGTCTTCATCAGCACATGTTATGAAGTTGTTGTTCCATTATGCGCTGATGCTACGGTTTCTTTGTACATGTATATACATACATCCATTCAGCATCCCCAACTCTTTGTAAATGTCAGCTCTCCACTATACAACAACAAATCACATTTCTCTGTCAACCGTCACGCCACCTTCTGTTCTGGGTTGTACCAACATTAGTTCACGTGGGGTGGGATCTTCTGTTTTAATTACGTTAAGGGATGGGAGCGGGGGCTGACATTAGGCTACATCTAATTAACAGCATGTGTATTAGTAGCAAGCCACCATCAAAACTGTTTCTAAATTAATTAGGTTTTGATTTAAGATATTAAATTCAAATTAATCATTGGGAAATGGAAATGATCCGTGACTCGCTCCAGCTGCGCGGATAGCTCTCTTGTGCCTTAGCTGGATCGTACGACTTTATCGATGTCCTTGGGGGTGGGGGGTGGGCTAGCTTCAGAGGAATAAGTGGAATGTTTTGCAATTACTGCCCCTAACAGTTAGAAATGATGATCAGAGTAAAGGTTGAATGTGTTCCTCTGTACCCGTGAGGTGTCTGAGTCTGATTTCTGTTGACAGCAGCAGCACAGCGGATTCTTACCAGGAGATGTTGAAGTGTTCTCATTCAGTGCTTAGACAAGCTTTGTGTCGCATTATGATTTTCCTCATGTCCTTGACTCTAGAAATCATTCATCCTATCATATTATTCATAGATAAATGCATTTCTAGTGGTACTTGAAAACTAAGACGTCACATGGATGTGGACGGAGGAACACAAAATACTCACCAGCTGAGAAAAGTTGCCGAAATTGTAGTTTTCTGCACTTTCACGTTTCCTTACTGATATGAGTTAATTTCAAGAACAATAGTTTTAACTGCAAGCGCAAAATGGATGAAAATTTGATTACAACAATTCAAAACCTCACATTTCTCCGCAGCCTTCACTTGAACTTACAGGACTGAACTTCTTTAAATGATACTTGGAAGAATGGCTGCATCTGACGCCAAGTTCTGACGTTGTTTGTCTTGTTCGTCTTCATTAATGCCTGCTAATTAGAACTTGCTAGATAGCCATCTTAACTTGTCAAAACAAAGAAATAGTCTGAAAAGCAGCAAAAAGCCCATGATTACATGGTTTATTTTTCTTGGGCAAACACTGTTTCTGCAGACTGCTGCATAGCCGCAATCAGAGCGTCTCATTCTGCAGACAATCAGTCAAAACAGAGCACAGGAACACAAACCCACCATCTGAGCTGCTCACAGTGTGAACACAACGAAGACGGCACCGCTTAGGGAAAGTTATCACATGTATATACATTCATTCAATACACTCAATAAAAACCAATACTTAAGTCATTCAAAGGTATGTGTATTCTAAGTTTTTTAAATTGAATATTTAAATGTTATGCTCCTTTACAGTTGAAAAACTAGAAATATTGTACTTTTTACACCACTACCTTTATTTTACTAGTTCCTTTGCATATTAAAGGGGAACTTCATCAACTTTACACATTAAGTTCAGTTTGTTCATAATATTTATAACTACACAGCCTGTAAAATGTGCATGTACACTGTTTCTCTACACTCTGTAAATAGCCAATGAACATGACTCTGATTTGGTTTAGGAGCAGGAGCAGACACAGAACACAACAAGTGGAGTTAAGATTAAAGTCTTTATTGGCGAAACGATGTGTTGGTGAGGTGGTTGGCAGGGCTGACGAAGGCAGAGGGCAGGCAAGTTGGAGATGGCGTGGTGCACGGGGTGTATGTAGCAGGGGAAGTGGTGTATTTAACAGAGAAGTAGGTGAGGTCATTGGATTCAGGGGAGTCGCTCAGCCAGTTGCCCGGGATGGAAAGCCGCCCCCACCACATAAACACAAACACACAAACACACACACACACACAAACACACACAAAACAAAGGTGGTACAAGGGAAAAAATACTGGAGTCTGGAAAGTGATTGTGATTACTTTGATTTTATTATACATTAATACAACACTGCTTGGCTACATTCCACCTGCATAATCTGACTTTTTTACTTTTTACTGGGTATGTATTTATTAAAAAAACCTGAACTGCTTAACTGTTTATGTTTACATTCTAATATAAAGATATTTTTTCCAGCACGTTAAGGCACACACCTTTAATGTGTTCCTCTGCAAACAACTCTCACCTCCCTCTCAGCACATGAACGATGACGGTTGTAGTTAAAATCATTATCATGACACCACCAATTCTGTTGAGTCATCTTTGCAGTGAAGCTGACTGTGTTAAGTTTAGGTGGACTGTGCCACTTCTG
The DNA here is from genome assembly GCF_014851395.1 of Micropterus salmoides. NCBI lineage: Eukaryota > Metazoa > Chordata > Actinopteri > Centrarchiformes > Centrarchidae > Micropterus > Micropterus salmoides. Next base: position 29,888,497 of record NW_024041039.1, read on the forward strand.
GCCCTTGTTTGGGGACAGTCAGACAAATGCACCACGGGTTTGTGAATGTAGACAGGAGGGATGGATGCTAAATAAGTCTGTCTTCGTCCACCTCTCCTGTAACTAGCTGCCGGCGTGATGATTAGCCGCATCCCGAGGGGAAGGTGAGTCAGCAGAAGCAAACTCTCTCAAATCAGCTAAGCTCTGCCGCTCTCTCCCTCTCCACCGTCCCTCATGCCCCCCCGTCCCAGTTCCCATTCCTGTTCCTCTCTCCCTTTGAGGGCTCTGGGGTGGTGGGGTGGTCCCTGGAGGGGGTCCACAGCACACCTGTTCTCCTACCCCCCCAACCCCCAATTCTGTAATCAGTGCATTTCTGCACTCCCTCGTTGATGAAGGGGGTATTTGTCCTCTCCCCGCTGGGACGTCAGCCATTGTCTGTTTTTCTTTCTTTGTCTTCTTCCTCTGCTCCTCCTCTCTATTTTTCTTAAATTGTATTACTCCCTGCCGTACTCAGCCTTTGTTTGATCCTTGTGTATGGAAATTTGCTGATACTGTTTTGTTGTTTGCTGACTATTATTTATTCATACAAACAGGTAAAAGTTATATATGTAGTTAAATGAAAGAATACTGGCAGGCTGCAGGAGTGACAAAAGGCCACCTGGCTCCAACCAGCCCTCCCCTCCTGTTCCCAAGACAACACTTCCCTCCAGTTAATTAGGGCAAATTTTTGTTTACATAACAAACTTCAGGGTCGCTGACGACAAACAGCATCATGGGACCCACGGGGGTGGGGGGTATCTGGGCAGATGGATGTGTGTGCGTGTAATGGTAACTCGTGGCTGAACAAAACATACCTGCCAGCCTATGGCATCAAATTCCCTGAAGCCATAGGCTGGGGCGGGGGGGGGGGCGGGGGGGGGGTTGTCCTGCCACCCATGGGGCAGGAATATGGCTCAAGACCAAAGTTAGGGCCTGTCTAATTAGTCCGGTGAAGGCTCTGATAACAAATAAACATAGAGGGATTTGGGGAGCTCTCCTGGGTGATGGTGCCGGAGCCGACTGCACAGTAAACTGCCTCTGGTGTCCACTGAGTCCTTTAATAGTACTGTGAGTCACAAAGGCACGAGAGCAGCACCTCCAGGCCTTACCTCAGGGTTCATCATTAAATCCATCTGTTCATTTCACCTCCTTTTCTTTACAAATAACAACAACATACGTGTATTTGGTGGAACTGCACTTTGTTGAGATGAGTGAAATAACTGTACCATCCATTTAAAATCTTGGCTTGGACACCTTTACAGTTCACCTTCATATTCAAAGAACCTCAAAAATAAGAAATCATATGTTTATATGTGTAAATAATAATAAAAATGGAACCACAGATCCTTTTTTCACAACCTTTTTCTAAGACGTTTGGCTCTGTAGCCCTGTAGTGAACAACAGCTTCACCTTGGCCTCTTAACTAAATAAAAGTAAAGTGAATCATAAAACCACATATTATTTGAAGCTACTATTTAAATCAATATTTCTATATGAACGTTGGGTTGAATGACTGTACATGTGATAAAAAAGGGGTCCCTTGTACAGACCGTTCTTCTCTCAGAGCGTCCAATACCAACGCTTTCAGAAAAAGTGACAAAGCGTAATTATTTGACGCTAAAGGTACCCTGCAGCATCTGTATGAGACGTACGAGATGCGCTAGCAGGTAGGGTTAGCATCCTTTGTGTTGCTGCGATGTAGCAACTGGTTGTGTTTCATACGGACGCTGATAATAATGACGCTTTGTCACGCTGTCTGAACGTGTTGGACAGTCAGAGACTAGCTGGGGAACAAAGTGGAGAATTTAGCACATTCACCATTACTTTATATGTAATAATATATCAATGGTATTTCTACATTTTCCCAATGTTTGACATTAGTTATTAATTCAAATAGACTTACAACAACCTGTACAACTCATCCATGCTTGTTTCCATTTTTGTGACCATGTTTTTGTTGCTATGTTTCACTGCTGTAGCTAGCTAGAAGCACCAGTATGTAGGAAGATGGTCTTCCCAGTCGTAATCACCTGCAAGGTTCTGGTTAATCAAATGTTTCTCCAACACATGGAAATTGTTGTCAGAGTAGCCAGATTATCTAAAACACTAATTTGGAGGTGAAACCAAATGTGAGGGTACCCAAAGGTTTGGTAGGCACCTGTCATTGCTTACTGCTAGCACAATTCTGGTAAGGTAGGTCAGAGTGAAGCAGGAATAGGACCTTAAACTGTGATGGATGATGAAAAAGGTCCGCTCCCTTCTGTCTTCTGAACATGTTTGGTTAACCTGGGGTTTGTTGTTCTGCTCTTATTACTTTCCCTATACACTTCCATTTAGCGACATTGTTGCTTCCCCAGATTATAATAATAGTCCAGTGTTTTCACAACTAAGAAGTATTAATAACACAATTACCCTTTAAGACCTGTTTCATTATGCTCCATCCCAAACCTTGTCTTGTGCTTGGCCTCTAAAATGGAAAAAAGGAATAATGTCTTATTAACTTTCAAAATAAGTCTGAAGCAGAGCGGAGTTGGTATAAAAATAAAGACCCTGACAGGTGACCAGTCAGAGCTGCAGTCTTCTGGCCTCCTCCAGCTGCTGGGCTGTGTGGTGTCTAGGTGGTCGGCAAACATCACATCTTATAAAAGGGCAAGTGCTTACCAGTCAGACGTCCATCAAGGCTGCGCCCCAGTGGGCCAGCGTGGGGCCATAATCCCTGGAAGTGCCCCTATGGTTCTTGTCCTACCTCCCTATCCCCTCCATCCTTCCCTCTACACCTCCCTTCCCTCCATGCTGTTGTTTTCCTCCTCTCCTCCCCAGGCAGGGGGTGTTTGGACCACGCAGCGTGACCTGGCTGCCAGGGGAGGGATCCAGGGAGGGGCTCCGGGGCCACAGGTGAGGCCTGAGCTCAATCTACCCCCCTCCACCTCCCCTGGGTGCCAACTTCACCAACCCTCATCCTCCCTGTGCCCAGCAGGCCAATCAAGCCGTATCTATGTGCCATGCAACCTGGGGACCAGGGGGATGGAGGGAGGGAGGGAGGGAGGAGGCTAATAGTGGAGCAGGCAGGCCGAGGCCCCATGTGGACCTCCTGTCCCTCGGAAACCCTCCCAGGATCTGTGTCGCCATCACCACCACGTTTAATTACCTCGCTCATCTTCATTAATTCATAGGGCTTCTTTATGCCCTGCAGGACACAGATAGATAGGGAGGAAGGGATGGAGGGAGGGAGGAATGGAGACAGAGGTGGAGGGAGAGACGCCACACTCAACAACAACAACAATAACAACAGTGGCAGCAGGCGCAACAAAAACAACAGCCTCAGCAGCTGGAGCTCAGTGTTAGAAGCAGCAGCTCGGTGACCTGGGCATCCCTCAGGGTACTCGTCTAGGACCTCCAGCGCAGGAGGCTTTTTGTCAGTCGAGGGCTGCAGGGCTCCAGGGTCAGTTTGGCCATACCAGACCCTCTCAGCCCTGGAGACTGTGGAAAACAAATCCCTGCTGTCTGGCCGGAAAGCACCTCTGAGATCAAGGCCTAAACAGGCTCTATTGATTTGAGGCACTAAGGGCCGTTCCCTGGACAAAGTGACCATAATGACATTAGAGATTAGATGCTCAGATGCTGCTCACAAGAGACTGGGATTAGAGCAATGGGTAATAAATGCCTATTTAGTGGACCAAGGGATCAGCTTTGTGTGTGTGTGTGTGTGTGTGTGTGTGTGTAGAGGCTAAAGAAAAAGTATACTATTCAACAGTCAAAGCAATACACTTATTACTGAGGTTACTGTATTCTCCAAGATTTTCCTCTCTAATTTTCTGTAAATTTCTGTAAGTCTGTAAAGGTCTGAATTTACATTTGTGAAATGGCTTGACTCCAGCTTTAAGAGACCATCTTGTTTTGCTGTTGACTGTTATTAGTGCTTGTAGCTGCGAGCACTGACAAAAGCTCTGATCCAAATCCTCAGTTTTTCCCTAATTTTCAGAACAGTTTGTGTGTTGAATGTACGTTTGAATTAAACAGATCTGAAGTTAATTTCTTTCCAGAGCTCCCGCGGTCATGAGAGTGACCAATCACAACCTGATTCAAACCTGGCTGACATCACTGTAGATGATACAAATATTATACTTAATAAGAAAGAATCTTCTCTGAAGGTTTTATGTGTATTTTTTAATATATGCATATTTCTGCATTATATCATATTGCTGGCTCAACTACTGACTATCCAGGGCCTGTGATCACCTTTGAACATGTATTCAGTTATTCCATGCACGTGTCAGTGCTCTTTTGCTCTTTAAAGACACAGTGTGAACATTTCCTTCCAAGTTATTAAACACAGTGGGCTTCATCTTCCTACATACAACATTTAAATTTTTTTAATTTTTCTATTAAAGGTCCAGTGTGTAATATTTAGGAGGATCTATTGAGAGAAATGCAATATAAGATCCATAACTATGTTTTCAGTGGTGTATAAAGACCTTACATAATGAACCGTAGATCAAGCCATTTCTGTCTACATCCACTGCAGGTCCTCTTACATGGACGTCGCCATGTTGCACCGCCATGTTTCTAAACATTTGTCCAAAAGGACAAATTTCTCTACAGAGCACGTTATTAGATGTAAGAAAGGAAGATAAATTTGAACAAATGGAGGACCACGCTTATTATTTAGCATGAAAGCCGGCAGAGCGTGTCGGCCAACGTAGCTTCTTCTGGGCACTTGGAAAGGGAGGAGTGGGTGGTGAATTCATGTGGTGGCGGAACCTTACTAACTTAAATCTTTATTACAAAAAGAGAAAAAGTGTACATGGGAAATAAAGAAGTATACAGAACATTGATTTGTGCAAATTCACATATTGCATATGCATATTTTGCTAACATGTAAGTTGTAATATGGTAACGGTTAGTTTGCTGTCCATGTAGAGTGAACTAGATGTCTGTGTGTTGTTTATATGTTCTATTAATGCTAATCCAACACTTCTTTGTTGTAGCATCCATGTTGATTCCACATTCCAATTTAAGAGCGCATGAACACACAGTGGGTGACTTCATCACTCGGGAAATGGGACCATCTGAGGAGCACGTGAATGTGCAGTGAGCCACTGGTTGCAATCCAAACCTTCACCACTAGATGCCACTAACACTAACACACTGAACCTTTAATAATAACAATAATAACTGTATTTATTTAACATTCTTTTAGAGTAATAAAATGCAAAACTAAGTGTCTGCCAAAAGTATATATATAAAAATGAGGAACATACTCATTGAAGATACTCATCAAAATGTAAAAACAAAGCAAAACATAGTTAACCAGATATGCTTGATGATTTTAAAGAGTGAGTGATTTTAAAGATGCTACAGATTTGACCTGCATGTTCAGGCCGCGAGTTCCAAAGGTCATGGCATGCACTGGTTCTCAGGCTGTGGCTCATGAGGGATTGATATAGCGATGATGCAACAATGGGTGTTGTATGATTACATTTCTTTTCCATCCCTGGCAAGAAATCCTTAAAAAAAGAACAAAAAAGGGTCTCTCATTTTACTGCTGTGGGAAGACACAATCACAGCTTATGGAGCTAGTTAGCTGAGAGATACTTGAGTTTTGTTGAACAAGAGAAGCAAATTGTGGAACAATCCCGACGCGATGTATGTACGAGACGCTGCAGGAGGACTGGAGTTGAATGGTACAGTACAGTGAGTTAGTTAGTGAAGCAGGATGTAGGTTTTGGGGGAGGCAGAGACTCGTGCATGATCTCCCACCGTAGAGAGCAGAGGTTGGGCTCTGTGCAGGGCTGTTTTTTCAGCTTTGTTCCTCCATCTGAGCTCCAAGATGACTGGAGTCGGGCCCCAGCGGCTAGCACTGACACCCAGGCCCCACAGAGCAGAAAGTTAATACTGCGACAGATGTGTCGCCTCCGTGCTGCCTCCCGGCCATGCAGCCCCCTCCGCCCCATCTCCCACGTCCTCCTCCTCCTGCCTGCTCCCTCATATTTGATCTGTGCCTCTGTCAGTGATGAAGTCGTACAGAGCGTAGGGATAAAAAAAAATGAAGAAGAGTAAACTCTTGTGACTGAAGCTCTGTGATCACACAATTAAATATGTTAATAACCATCAACGCATCAATTCTCTATGACAACTGAGCAAACTCCATGCACTGATGGAGGCCATAATATGTTGCTGACAGTGGACCTTGTCAAAAAACATGTATTTGAACTCTTTAGTATATTTAATATAGAATGATATCCAACACTTTTTAAAGACCTACTTTGGAAAAAGTACATTATGTTCAAAACTATTAAAACAACATGAGTGAGCCACACTGCTGCACTGGGTGTTCCTTCATCACCATGAACACACAGTGTAGTTTATTTTACTAGAGGGCCAAATGTGGATTAGTCCGCTGATGAAAATAGTCCCCAACAAATGCACTATTTCTTCCTGTTTGAGTAACAATTCACTGTCACTTGTACAATTTCTTATTTTCTATTGTGTTTATTTAATTTTAAGGTTTGATAAAAACTACAGTGACCAGCGGTTTCAGGGAATTACTGTGCATTTTTTTTTTACATTAAACAATTTATGTGTGAGCTTTTAAGAACCAACAGGCATAAAACAGGGTAGGGAATTTAGATAGTATTGATGGACAGATTTGTGAATCCAACAATGTCCTTTTCATCCTTTAAGACAGGGAGTTTTGCTGTTTGTCACCCAGCTGCAGTGATGAAGTCACCGCCACATCAAAGTGGTCCTCAGCTGCTTTCTCTCTTTCCATTCCGACATTTGAAATTTTCTCCAACATCGCCCACAATCTCAGTTTTCTTTTACTCCATTTTTACCCCCCTCCCAGACTCACTCACTCCCTCTCTCTTCATCCCGTTTTCTACTGCTTCGCTCGTCCTCTCTTCCGTGGCGGCAGCTCGGCAGGACACTGATGTGCGATGAGCTTTTCTGAAAGGTCCCAGGAGTTCAGCGCTGGTGCTGAGCCTCCTCTCTCTTTCTCCACTTGCTCTCCTCTGTTTCCACTTCCACAAGTCCTCTCTCTCCCTCTGTCTCTTTGTCTCTCCCCCGGCCTACCGCACCCCCACTCCCTTCACCCCCCTACCTCCATTCACATCACATGAGTCTCAGAGATTGACAGCCTCCCCAAAGAGTGAAAGCTGGAACAGATGGAATATGAATGGTTCACTCGTGTATGAAAAAGGTGTCTGGGTGAAGGAAGTGGTGTAGGGGGACTCTCAATTGCAAGTTAAGTATGACTAAATCCCATTGTAACCACCGCCCGCTCCCCTCCCCAATCACACACACACACTTACACACACTTTCACTGCCACAAAAAAAGGAAATGAGGCTTTAAAGAGACAGCGACAAATGATAATGTTGCTTCAATTGTCTTTCAAGTAAAATAAATGTAATAAATAAAAAAACATTTTGCTTTGTCTTTGCAGCTAACATATTGATAACTTATCAGTTTAACACACACGCCATTCTCTCGCAGAACCAAACGTCCCATCAGAATGTGACACTGTGAGGTATCCTGTGTGGCACTGAAGTGAACACTCTCTAATGTTACATTTAGCATTCCGTATGTTACCATGCTAATGTGTGCATTGTAACGACATCGTTTGTTTGTTCATTTAAACTGTGACAAATCACTGCTGAAAAACACCATCACCATCATCAGATTTGGTTAGGTTTATGGAAAGATCACAGTTTGGGTTAAAATCACTACTTCCCTGAGGTCTGACAGGGGCTTTTGGAAATGGGAAATGAACAGCAGTCTCCTGTTTTAAAGTCTGAAGTTTTCTTGACCCATCTATCCAGACCTCCTCCCCACCCCGCAGGGTCAAGTCACTTTGTTTCCTAATATCTGCCTGAGATACAGTTTGCCTACTTCACTACGTTCATTATATCATCATCACTATGAATGTGCAAATAGAAGATGAAGCGTTTGGGTTTTTTTTAAATAAACTTATAATCCATAAAAGGGTAATGACGCTACACTTTAACAACCCCGTGTTCATAGAGCTGAAATCAGATGTATAGCCTACTATTAAACTGCCTCATTAATATTCATGAGACTCTCAAAAGGATGTAAACTATTCCTGCTGAAACTGATTTTTAGCTGTGTTTAGCTTTTAGCATCTACTCTATCTCTGTTGCGGGCAAAATAGTATCTTGTTATATCCTCATCAAAGAAGAATGAATCAGTCTGCCTCATTACTTTGTGTTAATATATGTCTTTTTGTGCCCGATATGATCCACGACCGTTTCTCCTCAAAGCTGCGATGAAGAAGTTAACGCCATGCGGCTGTGGTCTGCAGCCTCTCCACAAAGTGTCTCTCCTAAACAAATGGCCTCAGAAATATCTGGGATGAGAAGACGGCAGAGGGGGGAGATGAGAGCCAGAGCGCAGACTCCCATCCAGCCGTCTGTCGGCCACACAGGGCCTGTTTTTGAATTTCTGATCAAAAGTTGCAGTGGAGACCACCGCTGAATCACGGCCTCCCAAACATCTGCTGTCATATCGCTCTGAATAATTTATTTGTTGATCCAACTGAATGTACGTATCCATCTCCCTTTCTCTCCTGAGCCCATTTGCGAGTGTGTGCATGTGTGTGTGTGCTTGTATCCTTAGAAAATAAAATGCTTCAATCAACAACAACAACAACAACAAAATGATCTGCTGCTTTGAGGAATCGCCGCGTGACACAAATAGAGCTGAATGGAGTTGTTCACACACACGCACGCACCGAGGCCAGCTCCACTTATTCTAGCAGTGGGAGGACATATTTCTGCCGCCGTTTACATCCAGGACGTTTGACACAGCTGAAAAACGGGGCCTTATTTCAACTCCAACATGGTCGCTAAGTGGCACATCTCATTAGAATGATTTAAGCAAACTGAAAATGATATTACGATAATTTCAAAAACGCTATCAGTGGTTTCATCCTCCCAAATGATCATTTAAGTCCTGCTTGTAATGGCTACGAGACTGTTAGCGGGGTTATTCATTTCAAACTGTGTTAAGCACAGCACGCGCAGCCATTAGGGCCCAGTATCGGTATACTTATGCTTACTGAAATGAGATTGCATGAGGAAATTGAGTTATCAAGCGGCAAAATATCCATCGATCAGCCGCCTCTGCTGCTACCGCGCCAAACTAAAATAACATTAAGACTCCAACTTTAAGATGGAGAAAGTTAGGTGAGTGTTAGCGTGACGGTACAGTGATTCCACCTGAGGTTTAATGCACATACACACACACACACACACACACACACACACAGATACTAGCTAATATCCACGTGTGCTAATTGCTTAAAGCCCATTGTCACTTGCCTCTTGTTACCCCCTACCCAATCTCACCAACCCCCAACTCCTGGGGGTTGGGATTGGGGGGGGGGGCAGCCACACTTTCTGATAACAAATGTCCCAGCATTGAATGTGATTGATAGGGCTCAGTTCATCTCTCACTCCACACGATTTATCTTGAGTAGCCAGAGTTTGGCATTAGTGTGTGTGTGTGTGTGTGTGAGAAGAAATGTGAGGGTGTGTGGGGAGGGGGGGCATCTGTATGTCCCCTGGCATCTATTTGCTTTTAACCGCTAAGTCATTATGACCTAATACGCGTAGATTGTGATGTGGAAGTGTGTGTGTGTGTGTGTGGGGGGGGGGATTGGGTGGAGAGGAGATCAGTGGAGTGTTATGGAGGCAAGCAGATGCTCGCCTCTGGAGTTATTACACAGAGAGATGATTAGTGTGGGGGGGTGCGTGGGGGGCGAGGTGGGGGCTCACTGAACTGATGGAAGGCCTTCAAGCTCGGAGAGACCGAGGAGAAAGGTATTTCATTTAGAGTTCATTTGCATATTTTATGAGGAGACTCGAAGCGTGGCGGCCGGGTTTGAGCTTGACGGAGAGGAAACCGTAGCGCAGGGGGATGGGGTGGGATGGGGTGGCTGTGGTGGGGGGGCAGTGAACTCACTCTCCGACCCCTGCTGCCAATACTCCAAAACACTAATGTGACCTGAAAAGGAACAGAAACCATCAGCTGACCATCATCAGGGTTTTTGGTCATGACGCATTCGTGCAACTTAGAGCCTTCAAGAGCATCCATCCACACAACTCACTTTGGGAGGAAATAAAGAGATATTCCGTCCAAAGTACCAGCTTCCAGAAAATCAGACTCTTAATGAGCAATGTGGAGAGAGTAAACTTCTCCGTGTGCTGGAGCCCAGAGAGTTGGGACTCAGTGTACACACATGAAGCGCAGTTACATTAAGGCTCTGCAAACAAATAGATTTCCTCTGCTGCTCTCTGCCTTTCTGTCAATTGCATAAAAAATATAAAAATATCTCAGACGGCACAAAGTAAAGCGGCGGGGGTGGGGTGTTTAGGCATCTCTAACAACTTCCTGTAATTGCGATTTATTGAGAAGGAAGCGGAGGGTAAAGATTTTGAAATTATAAGCTATTATGTGCCAGAGAGAGTAAGCGAGGTGGGGGGTTGGCAACATAAAATACAGCTGACAAGCCAAGGCAAATTAGCCCAGGACCATTACAAAAATCACTTAATTGCCGGCAATTCTGTCAGGTCAATTGACTCTAATTGAAAAAAAAAGAGTAGGAATAACAAAAAAGAATTTTATGGCAGAGAGAAGCCAGTGCAGCGATGAGGTGAGCATTCAGGAAACAGGCGGTGATTGGAGATCACAATGCAGCTCCTCCGCTCCTCATCCGTGTGTCTAACATGATGTAACACACTGGCAGTGGGATGGTGGGAGCTTTGAGTGGCATTTTTATTAATGCATCTAGTGATTAACAATGTAGAAAACTGACACTCATAAAGACAGAGAATGTGAAGAACTAAGTTAACCCACTGAACCGTTTTTGCTTCTTCCAGTCTAAAAGTTGTCCACTCATAACAGATCACAGTTTACGCTACACAAACTATGTTGTGTATTCACTATGAAACCAAATGCCTTCACTTTATACCTTAAAATTCCACTCAAATATCCAGTAACTGTGTGATTTTACGTTTTGGGGGGTTAAAGTCCCTTAACACCGACCAAAAAACATTAAAGCTATATACCATCAAAGATCCATACTTGTATTATTAAGTTTAAAATGCTGGCATTAGTGTAATGTTAGTATTAGCAGCACAAATGTAAATTAAGGTACAAGTCAAATACGTCTTCCAATATAAGTCAGCTGTTAATTAGGGGTTTTTAGAAATGAACAAACCTTTGTTTGAACCACCTGAGGCTGTGCTGTTTGGGCATGACTTTCTATCATGTTCTTCTGGTGAACATTATACAGCAATGAATTGAAATGAAGCAAATAGTTCAGTAGAAAGAGACCTCCATGTATGAGAAATCAGCTCCCTTGAACTGAACTTAAAGCAGTGTGTGTGTGTGTGTGTGTGTCATTACTTCCTAAACCACACCTGTTTTAGGGTTTGTGATGTATAAGGACCTGATTGAAAGCACACGATAGGCATCTCCTGATCAGCCCAGATAGAAGGTGATTAATAGCCTCACTGATTAGCCAATCACCAGCCAACACAAGGAATAATCAGTTAATTGATCATGGGGAAGTGCTGTCTGAAATAGTGCGTGTGTTAGTGTGTGTGTGTTTGTCTGCATGGTGTATGAGCAGCTTCCATTTGTGCAGCAATGGGTATCAGTTAGATAGGGTGGTCAGTCTGGCTTGGTTGGTGGTAGGGTTCAGGAAATGGGTTTGTTTGTGAAAAAACTGAAAATGTAACTACAGAATGGAGCTAAAAATCATGCCAAGCCATGCTACACTCTGGCATGGTACTGCAGCCATGGTAATCTGTCGTTTGTAGAACTTGACATTGCACTCACTGCCACAGAAAGAAAGCCAACGTGATGGATAAAGCAGCCATGTCAAGCTAAAGCCAGCTAGCTAAACTAAACTGACTCGTTCTTTTTTCCCGAGCTGTTGCCTGTAATTTCAATTTTGATGAACTCTGATGTAATTCAGTTTGGTAACAGCAGCAGCAAAGTCAAATCACGAGCAACATGATTGTAGCAGGAATTGTCTTAACTCAACCTCTGACATCTCAGAAATCACATAATTCGATGTTGTTAAAGCACCAATGAATTATTAATATACGATTTCTATGTTCTTATATAAGCTTTAATTATTTTATTATTTCTTGGTTTATACCAAAAGTTTTTGACTTTTGGTATAAACCAATTTATAAAATCCCTATATTTGTCTTACAGTAAAACATTACACATAGTTTTAATGACTCTTCCTGTACTATTAGGTGTTAATGATGAAAAATCAATGAATAAATGAATCCAATCAAATGTGATTTGGTGCACCCTGTTAACCTCTCTCATCATACTGACTGTGCATTCAGACCAAATGTGAATTTAATCTTCGTGTCGTGTGACTCGCATGAGTTTGTTCGTTGGACTACTCACCTGATGTTTCCATACAACGTGAGTAAAACGCAAGTTTATGTGAATAAACACAACCCGGTTTACTACAGCAGTATGAACACAAAATAAACCAAAATAACTACAACATGATGCCGATTGACCTGACATGATGATGGTCCTCCAGCAATAATATACCCTTGGCCAGATTACTTTGATAGCGGCTGGTGCAGAAACATATCTCAGTCATGACAGCAAAGGTTACTGACACAATCACTTCACTTTTTAAGTGAGTGTGCCTACAAAATAAAAGAGCAAGATTGCTTTTGCAGCAGTACTTTATTTCCTGTTTAATTGAGAGCTTTTATTTTGAAAAGTTCTGAAGGAAATTCAAAAGAGTCTCTGGCTTGCTTGACACACCTCGGAAAAAGCCGTCAGAAAACGTGATTCCCCTGAATGAGAAATTCCTCTGCTTGGAGATACTGGGGAAATGTAAATAAGCTCCATAGCTGTGGACCAATCGCCTGGAAGGACACACTCCTGCACATGATTAATTGTGCTTGATGTGAAACAATCACATCATAATCGATTTGTTGAAAATGTAGGAAAAAAATACTAGCAGCCAGCAGAGACACACACAACCCCTTGGACGGGACTCCTGTGCACTATGACTGAGCTATACTATCACTATAATAGGATGGATCACAAATAACCAGTTGACTATGTTGTGATTTGCCGACCCCTTATATAAACCCATGTTTTGTCAGGTCATCATTAAAGACAACAACTTTCAAAATGCTTGTTTTCTGAATGGAGTTTGGATCAATCAGGCCTATGCTATGCTAACTTGTTCACTGTAAAGTATGACAGCTGGAATCAAGTAACAGGCACATATTTTCTGAACTTACCAGGTATCATTAGCAAATAGGGAACCTATGACATTCTTCAACAATGTGCTAAACTTTGTTACAGCACTTTGTTTTTGTTTGTATCTGCGGCCCTGGACATTTACGCCAAAAAAAGGACAAGGAGAAGGTAAATCACTTTTTTTCTTTGTCACTTTTTAGGCAAATCACAGAGCTTACAGGTGAATTCCGCACTTAAGAATATAAAGTTAAACTGTTTCATCTTTCGACCCCTTTCCTGTTGCGGGTCAGTCCCTTATGTCCTATCCCACAATGCTTTAAGACGATTCACTTACATCCCATAGGAAATAAATTGGGCCTTTACTTCAGGCATGTTTAGTCCAGAGTCCAGAGATTTCAATGGAGCATTTAAAGATAAAGGTATCTTATCTATAAATCACAACCTTCTATCACCCACACACACACATATTGTCTTTGCATATGTTTGACTATTAAACAGAAGCCAACACTGTGGTGGTGGCCGCCCTCCAGGGCCGATTGTACTTCAGCGGCACCTATAGGAATCAAATATGAACAAAGGAAAGCAGGCGAGAGACATACAGTCACATAGAGGAGAGAGACAGAGGGAGAGCATCAGAGAAAAGAAGAAGAAGACGGGGCGAGGGAGTCGCTGACATCTCCAGTTCAAAGTGGTGCCGAGGCTCCACATACACAACAACACACCAACTCCTTTGGTCACTTCATCATTATGTGGACTGTGAGCTGAGCTTTGAGTGACAGTGTGTGACTGTGAGTGTGTGAGTGTGTGTGTGTGTGTGTGTGTGTGTGTGCACACTCTCTTCCTGTAACCTTTATTCATCCAGGGAAAGTTGACACAGCTCTGTGCAGTTTTCCAGAAACACTTCACACGTTCATACTGGGAGCTGCCCGGTACAACCACAGTCTGCTACAGAGCAGCAGGGGGTTTAAAGTCTTGCTCAAGGGCATTGTGAGTTGTTGAGGGGAGAGTGTTACTCACTCACTTTCCCCCAAAACACCTGAGCGTCCTCCCAAAGCATTGTACTACTGCTTTACTCTACAGCACCTCTATTTGCTCTGTAAACACTCTCGTGTACATGCATGTGTGTGTGTGTGTGTGTGTGTGTGTGTGTGCTTAAATCCAGGCTTTAAAGACCATTTAAAAAATATTGACAGACATTTTTTCTCTGATTAGGAAGCTACATCTCACAAAAAACAAGAATCCGCTAATCAGTACGTTTTCAATGAACACAGTGGATCAAATGAGTGTAAAGTGTAATGTGAAAAGGGTCGCTCACTTTTACGAATCCAAGTCTGCAGATCCTCTCTTTTAGCCTCTTTTTGTTCATTGTTTTCCCAAAAACACTGCTCTCATCAACCTTGCTTCCAGCAGCAGGCAGCTGTTCAGTGAAAAAGCTCTGATATCCAGTATACACATCCACTGTATAAGCCTGATAATCAGACGCCACTGCCATTATCTTCTCACTTAATTTATTCGGTATGATGCATGTTAATGTTAGCCAATTTCTGTTTGCACCAATCTCATTCATGCCTGTCACCACTTCTGTGGACATTTTTCTGTCACTGTTTTAATGGCTGTTGCTAGGTAGCGAGCTAGCCATAAAGGAAGATGATGTCTCCATTCATAATACTGCCTACATAGGTCTGATTGCTCAATTGTTTCTCCAACTGCGGGGAAAAAGCCGTCACAACATCACATCATCACCTCATCATACCTACTGAGTGTGAATCCTGGAGGCAAGGGTAGAACAGACATCAGGAGTACCAGGAGTTTTTCTGGTCATGGGACAAGTGGGCAGATAAACCGCATAGTATTAAAATAGAGACAAAATACGGCAGTTGAAAATCAGTTGGTATGTGCCTTGATCGACTGGTCCATAGTGAGTTATTGGCCCAGACGGGGGTGGAGCTGTTTTAATATGATCGGCTATGTCAATCAATCACACCCTCCACATCAGAACATTTATGCTTCAAAAATTATAAATAAAAAACATGCCACTAAACACATCATTTCTGATGTTTCGTTGACCCCTGACCTATCTTGTTGAGTTAGAGGACCCGGAGATTGAAGTGCTAATCCTGACAAGTGGACGACCCACTCTACCTCCTGAGCCACAGCCACCCTTACTTTTACATTAACTTAAAATGCTCAAGAATGCAGGAATAAAGGTCTGTAAAGACCCAGAGTAGCAGAGACTTTTGAACTAGTGTTTTTCTGCACATTTACAAGTATTTTTCCAAAACATAAAACGTTGCTTAGCGCCACTTCCTCCTGACATGCATCAACGGCAGTAGTGGCGGCAGTTTCTTCAAGTTTCACGTTGCTGTGCTGCTTTAGCAGATGCTTCAATAAAGTAGATGTAGAATTGAACATGTAAAAAAAGTTCTGGTAACGCAGCCTTACTTAGAATAGTAACTGTAATATTAGTACTGTTTTGGAAAAAGAAATCCCTTACACTTCTAGTTGCTGGGAAAAGTTATTACAGTAACTTTTCTTTACTTTACTTACTGAGTAACCAACACTGGTCTTGGGTGACATGAGGTACTAATTGCTTGAGTACGTCTTTAAGCTGCTGCTATTATTGTAAAAATGTATTTTATATACCGGGGCTGTATTTTCCAGATTCATCAATATATGGCTCTTTGTGGGCAATGTCAGCTTGGTTCCATCATGTATGGTTGACAGACAGAAAGAGAGCACCCAAACACTGTACATGCTTTAGGGTCCCACAGAGCTAGCAGCTGGACACATAATTGCTGAGTCAATGGTATCGATCAACAACCTTCTCAACCCCCAAGGGATAAATTATTGTCTTTTTGTGCAGCAAGAGGTGTACTCGTTGCACCTCTGAAACATGACATTTGACTGTGTCCTTTTTTAATTTTTACTTTCGGTAAAGCCATGTGTGCACCTTGATACTGTGTGACTATCTATGTTTTTGCGTGGCTGTGTGCCACAGTGCAGTCACACTCTGCTGGCCTGCGTAACACCCATAAAGTGTTGCGACAATCACCTCAGCGCTTTACCTCTTCCCTGTCGCTCTGCGGCCCTGAAACAGCGGCCATTAACATTTGAAGCAGGAGCAGAAAAAAGCCTCTAATTGGTGCTCCGGTGATACCACAGGCCTGATATTCTGTGGAAAGCAAGGCTTCGGAGGGCCATTAATTAACCTTAGTGCTATGATTACTACTTACATTAGAGGGGAATACATTAGAGGTGGCAGCGGGCCCCTTTTTTCAACCCTGCACTTCAGAGGGGCCCCGGTGGAGCGCTCCATGCCCCCGCGAGCCACGATATGTTAACGGGGAAGCAACTAATTAGATGTCAAAAATTCATAAGGCCTCTCTTTAATATTGCATATCTATCCCCGGCCTGTCACTTCAAAACAAGGGGGATTGCATAAACAGGGCGACCGCAACACAACCCCCCCCCACACACACACACACACACACACCCATCCCTGTCATGGGAGCTGGGTGGGTGGGGTGGGTGCACTGCTGATGAGGGACAAGAGGGAGGGATGACAGAGAGCTTGAAGGTGGAGAGGAGGAGAGGGAAGACAGAGGAAAGAAGAAGAGGAAGAAGACGTAAAGAGAAAGAAGAAAGGAGAGACAATCAAAGAAAATGCCTTGACAAATCCCACAGAGGAAGGCTCTGCCACATTATTAAGTCCGTCTCTCAGTAGACACCATACAGCACACTGAGCATCAGGGATGAAGGCTGAACCCAACAAACTTTGTCCACCTTTCTTCCACCTGAGGTTCAGCTTTATCATGTAAATGTATCACGGACGTCACCGTCAGTGTACGCTTATTTCATATGAGGGTGCAGTCATGTCAGAAAGAGAATACATGAATGCATGCTGATTGATGATCATGGACTGGGTCAGACTTTTAACCAGCTTGTAAAGAAGGGATCTCATTTATATATTGCCTTTGACAGGTGAGCTGACTCAAATACCAACACAAACCATCTCACTTATTGCTAGGGGTATCTACCCATGCATATCATTTTGGTGTTATTTGTCCAGGTTTTGAGATGTTTGGCCTGGGGATTTTAACTCTAATTCAGTGGATGTGAATAGAATGTTGCTGTCAAGCTTGCTCACAGCATTGAAAAATGACATTTGAAATTTTCAGTGGCAATTTTTTTTTTTTCAGAACCCGTGTCTTCTGTATCATTTACAGAACACACCGATCAGTTTTCATTAGAACTGGAAAGAAATGGTCTCCATGAAGCCTATTCTGTGGATTTAACAAATCAGTCTCCACTCCACATTACAGTTGGTACTCCAAGTAATGTTGCGTTACTGTGTTACTGAACGCACCATCATTGATGTGAATGCGCAACTGCACGGCAGCTCAGCGGCACCGGACCTTATGTTGTTCAAGTCAGCTGTTAGCCAAAAAGCTAAAGGAAGAATGGAGAACGAGGGAGAGAGGCGTTCACCCTGCACTGTAGAGCACACACACCATATACAAGGCTAAAGCTACTTACTGCAGGGGCCAGGGTTCGATTTCAGCCCAGGCCATTTATTGCGTGTCATCCCCTCTCTCTCGCTCCCATGTTTCAAGTGTGTGTCTCTTCCTTTAGCTGCTCTATCTAATAAAGGCAAAACATATTTGCAATATTTGCAAACTCGGTTTCAAAGTTCATTCTTAATGCCTATGAAAACAATCCTTCCACAAGCTCCAAAGAGCATTAATAGGGGGGGGGGTTACTATTTTAGCATGAAAGTAAGAAGTTGTAAAGTAAAATACTGCACTCTGTCCCAAGAAATAATGTTTTTTGTGCCTGAGTGTGATCTTTGACCTCTCTAACTGTACCTGAACACTGAGGGCCTATAATTAGTGTTCAGGGAGGGAAAAATGAAAAGCTTTGAAATATTATCGCCAATAATAAAACAAGCTAGCACAGAGTCTGCCAGCAGTAGACGAAAACATAGACCAACTAAAACAGCCCGTGGAGAAGAGAGGACAGGGACAGAGAGGAGAAAGACCATGCCCCCTCTCTTAGACGCAGTTACCAGCAGCGGGGGAAAAAAGTTCAAACAAACCTTATTTGTGGAACTGTTACTGTATAGTTCACTTTGCTCCCTCAATGAACAGAAAGCCTCTAAAATCCTGACCAGGCAATGTCATCTTAAAGAAATGAATCTCTCTTCCCCTCCTCTCTGTAATCACCAGCCTTCATCTCCAATATAAACAACTTATGAGAGCTAGTCATGTCCATAAATACAAAAAGGGGATCTTTGTTTACTAACCACTAAACTCAGCCACAAAGAAAAAAAATGTTTTATTGAAGGTGATCCTCTGTCTGAGCTTCATTCACGTTCCAGATTTAAAGCAGCAGCAATAACGATCACTTCCTCCTGTCATATTGTGGGCTGTTTGCATGCGCCAAGACAATTCAGTCCCTCCCGGGTGAAGTCTGATTGTAGCGTTTCGCCCAGCAGCGACGCACCAGTGTGTTACTGTGAGGACACATATTTCAGAAAAGTCTAGAGTTATCTGTCTAAACACATTCCCTCCACTGTCTGTTTGTGTTGGCTCACATCAACTATCAGCATTCATAGTTACGTTCTGTGTGTGGCTTTATGGAGATGATAAGTCATAGTCAAACTGATTGTGATGGTGGGAATAAAGAAGAGGGAACGCTGCAAGATCAAAAGCTGTTTGATTTTCAATGAAGTTTGACAGGATTCAGATGCTTCTAACAGCTGTAATGCAACATAAAGATAGATTTGTCTGCATTAGGATTGCCACATGAAGAACCTGGCAAAAAGAGACAAGGCTGACTCGAATAGTAGGCTTTAAAGATCTACTCCCATTAGAAGAACCAAGGTTTTCACGGAAGTGCCTCTATTAATTACAGACAATGACTCCATCGAGCACTTTAAGTGTTCCAGAGTTCTAACAGGCTGCAGGTTGAAGTTGCAGGTTATAGCCTCAACTTCAAGCCCCCAGTGGCTCGTCAAATACCACATTCACTGAATGAACAAAGCACTTTTTTTCATTAAGGACATGATGAGGTTAATCCATGTAAAAGCAATTATTCCTTACTGATTTCCCTGATTAAATCTATACTGCTGACAAAGGAGGAAGTGTAGTCGGAGAAAACAAAGTTACTACAAAAGAATGTTTTCAGTGAAATGGCTATTGTGGAACAGCAACTTCCTAGCCAGCTCCCACAATGCTAATGCTGCATTTGCACAATATTGGGAGGAAAGGAAAACATTTAGTTATTCCGACTTACGGCCTTTCCACACTAGGGACGAAACAAAAATGTGGAATATCTGACTGCACTTTCCATTTTTACTGTTACCTGCAGTATTAAAACCTCTACTCTAAATGGCCACAAAGAGAACACTGCATGCAAAACAAGATTCTAAAGGTTCAGTCAGCAATATATTAAAATCAGGGACCCCTGTAAACCAAGCCAGTCCTTACCTGGTCAGACAGATGCGATGGGCACTGAGCAGGATCAGTTGGTAGAGTTCCCTGAAATGGAAGATGTCGGTTGGCATTCATCAGCAGTTACCATTAGAGCTGTGGGGCGAAATAAGTCAGAACACTTTTAGTTACTTCTGTACACACAATTTAATTTCCCAGCAGAGATGAAGACATAGTGGCAACAAACATGAAACCTACCATCTGCATCACTGGAACCTGTCATAGGGGACAAAGATGTGTCAGCTTGAGCGTGGTAAGATCACGGGCCTGGATGAAATAGAAACACTAACACGTGCTGGGATTAGTTGTTTTATTAATTTGAACTCAATCACTTTAAAGCATTATCTGGATCATTGTGACTAAACTATACATAAGGTCAAGTTGTAAACCAAGAGCAATTAACTTAGCAGTGACATTATCAGTTGTGGCATCCTCTATACCTAAACCAGGTGTTGCAGTAAAGTCATCTCCAGCTGCTGTGTGCATAACATGCACAACATGCAAATTGTAATTATACAAGGTATGTATATTCAGTTACCAGTGCTGTCATCGGTTTTATCAGCATCATGAGATTGTGCTCCACCACCACAAAAATACTTCATTATTGCTCCTGAGAAAGACAGTGAATGTTTAGGCTGCAGCGTGTTAAGTACGGGGTGCTAGGGGTGAGACGAGACACGATATTAGGTTCACAAGATCGAGACGAGACAACCAATTTTTAAGAAATCTTCGAAAAATCTACAAATATTTTGAGCAACCCTTAATTTCCTGGAAATGTTTATGTAAAGGGAAATTCACATGGTATGTGACAATTCAAACTGTCGCCTCACAGCAAGAAGGTCGTGGGTTGAGCGGTTGTCTGTCTATGCATGGCCCTGTGATGGATTGGCGACCTGTCCAGGGTGTACCCCGATGTCAGCTGGGACTCCATGACGATGGATGGATGGATATATCAGGTATAAACTTTAATAGCTCCTTTTTTCTGCTCATGTTCAAAACTTCATGCACATTCAAAATCTCTTCCACATATCTCTAACTTATCCAGAAAATTAATAATTACGAGAATAACGTCATCATTTAATGAGAATTCTACCCGCCCTATACTCTGCTGTGCGTTACGTTATTGCTCCGCTGGTAATATCCCCTTCAGACTATTTGACCCACACAGTTTGGGACAGCATGTTGCATCTGAAACCTAAACCAACCGACAACACTACTGATCAGGCTGAAATCTCACTACAAATCCACACATTTTAACTTCAACACCTCCGATAAAGTGCAGCTCACAGTCCCAAACAGAGCAAGGTTGCGCCTCAGGTTTTATAATGCAACTATACTAGTTAGTTTGCATTTGTTTTTCAGTGTGTGAGGGAATTTGATGTGTGGCGTGACAGCATGTGAAAAATTGTGTGAGTCTCGTGATATTAAAACACAACAAGATTTCTCATCAGGTTGAAAGCTGACCTGGTCATAACCCTAATACCTACTAACAAATGATTGTAGATATGTAACTAAGGGCTGGCAGGTCAAACAATCTGTCAATTCAGCTAATGATGGATGAGTTTGGGGGTCCCTGGCCCAAAAGTTATAATTTTTATTGCAGAAATCGAAACAGCTGCTCTACAATTTATTCACACAAATATTAGTGGTTATGGCTTTGTTCCAATGATGATGTGCAAACACAGACATCCCTTATACATGACAGAAAACCCAATATCAAACTTTTCTCCAAGCAAAAAAAGTCATCAACATGATACGCTACATCAGTGCTTTTTACAAGCCTTTTGTAGACAACAATTCTTTTGAGAATTAATTTTCGGTGCAGAGCAGGGTTCTATAAACGTGGATGGGGAAACATAGCCTACAATATGTCCTTCTGTTAACGGCGCACATTCAATGTCACTGGGCCTTGGAGGTACAAAGTGTAATTCCTGGCCACCTGCTCCAGACAAATTGGGGGCAGTGTTTCACCTTGTGCATGAACTGTATGAGTTACTAATTGCAGCGAGGACACTGCTAAAGATTGTGTACACTTAGACATGTGTAAAAAAAAAACTTTGCAATGTCCTCAAAATATGGTGAACTTTCCAATCTTGCTTCATCCCACAACAGAGGTTACAATATGGTCAAACTTTTTTTTAGTCTGTCTACTTCTGAGTACTATCTCATCAGTTATTCAAAAAACCAACTACTAACTAACAACAGAGCAAGAATACGCTTAATTTGACCAAACAGCTGAAACTCTGACAGCTGGCTTTATCTTGTATAACTACTAGAATGAAAATATAAACTATGTTCTTCTGTACCTCATTTAACATTCAACATTAGCTGTTTGATTCACCTTCATATGTGAAATTACTACATTACTGTTTTAGAAAGGTAAGTTTGTTTTCTACTCCTACCTGCCCTTTATTAGCTGCTGCATTGTAGGGTGAACGAAGAATAGACTATTTATTGGGCTGTGCCTCTGTGGGTTCTGGGCAAAAGCTCATGTGCAATGCATCCTGGTACATGTAGTCACTGCCGACATGGCTCAGTGAGAGGGAGAACTCTGCTTTCTCTGACTCTTTTCACTTCCATGTCTGAGGGTGTCTGAAAAATTAAATAAAAATCCCCATTTCTCCCCATACGCTCGTTAGATCAACCAGAGGAGAGTTCAGTTTAATCGTTTATGTCGTGCATACCTGTATCCATTTCAGGTGGAATTAAATGACACATCCTGACTGCTGGCCATTGAAGCAAAAAATTAGCCTGCTGGTCCAGTGAAAGGTCAGCACAGAGGGTGAAGAAATGGAGGGTCGCATTTCACTAACCGTGAACTCCTGCTGAAAGTGAGTCAAGCTGCCAGCAGCCTTGACAAGAGCCAGACAAGGGAGGTGCACTTGGTTATTTCAAGAGCCGATAGGAGCCCTCTATTTTCATTAAATAAGACATGGACTGTCGTAGAGTTACTGGAATTCATGAGGTAATGCAGTCACAATTCTTACTATTTGTTGTATCTGTTTGCTGTGCATACTTGTGCTACCTGAGCTAACTGCAGCAAACAGATAGCATCGGCCTCTATGTCATTAGGCTAATTGAAAATCAGCCGGCTTCTTGGAGACATGCCCTTTTGTACAACTTGTTCATTTAACTCTCTCTACTTATTTATAGAGATAAACACACTAAAAGTAAAACATAAATACCTTTTAACTTATATTCTATTCACTAATTAGAAAAAGATGTGCTTGTTTTGTTGGAGTTTGTTGTTTCAGTTGTTT
This sequence comes from Micropterus salmoides, assembly GCF_014851395.1. Taxonomy (NCBI): domain Eukaryota; kingdom Metazoa; phylum Chordata; class Actinopteri; order Centrarchiformes; family Centrarchidae; genus Micropterus; species Micropterus salmoides. The sequence continues at coordinate 29,911,539 of NW_024041039.1, forward strand.
TCCGCATAGAAAACCGAGCTCTTAATGCAGTCAACTCTTCTAAAGGTGGACATTGTATACCTCATTTCTGCGAATTTAATTATTCCATAATTGTATGCCCTTGGGTATATTAACCCAAAGCAAATGAAAAACATCTGACTTTGGAAGGAATTAAGATGACTATGACCCTGTGATCTAATTCATTTTCAAATATTTTTTTAAATGAAACAAGATGAGCTGATGCACTTTGCAATTTGACATGTCTGATTACAACACAGTGTGTGTATTTCAAAAGGGGAATTCAATTTAAAGTTCTTTGGTGATGCCAAACTAATCCAAACATGCACACCCCTCCTCGTTCCCAGAGTCAGTGCAGTGAATTTATATATATATATATAAATGAGTGGTGGAGGCAGAGGTTTTGTCATGGCTTGATAGACATGGCTGTCCATATTTGTTTATTTTGGAGATAATCAGGCTTTCTAAGCATGAACTCTTATCTCTCCCTGTGGAAAAAAAAAACACCCGCAGATAAGGAAAAGATGCAAAAGTTTCAATTTGCTTGCGTGATGCGCAGTCTAAAATCTCCCTCTATCACTCCCAGGTAGCTCCTCGGGCGCACGTGACCGCGTCTTATCAGCCCTGGCGTCGGGGGTCACGAGACAGCCGACAGATTGTATGCCAGGCGTTTTTAGCTCGTCACCCGGAGGATTTTGATACCTCCATCTCCATAAACAAGTAGCAGATCCCACTGCCTCACCTGGAGTAAAGCAATTACTGTGAAGTTTTCCAACTGACGGACTGCCAATCACAACTCCTCTATGAGTTTAGATTCCCCGCACTTAGTGCAATTATTTTGTTGCTATTTTGTTGACACTTGCCTTTTAAAGGCTTTCACACTACATTTTAAGAGCAAAGTAGTTTAATATCAAGGCATGAAGATGTTCTTCAAAGCAAATTTATTCAGAGGGAAATTTCCTTAAACTGTTGACAGTGGTGCAACACAGCTCAAAGAAAGAATTTACATAATGGGACCGGTTAATAAATTGACAAGTATCTATGCACTATCTCTTGGTTAAACTGTCACCATAGCACATTTGCAGTAGAGACTCCGCTAAAGGATCCCCATCATTAAAAACTCAGCCGGCCGCCACACCACTGCCGCTTATTTCCAAGAAAAAGTGTCCGGACTTTGGTCTTTTCCTCCCCATTACACTGGGAAAGATCAGAAACTTGCCGTCTTCTTCAGGAGGCCATCTCTGCAACTGGCCCAGTGCCTTCAAATGATTCACCCCATTAAGGAGCCAATCAGGTATAATGAAGCGCGGGGCAAACTTGGTGGCTGAGCCAGATAAATAATTTACTGGGACTTGTCATCCTTCTCCCATCGAGGCGCCGCAGTCACAGAGGAGCAGCAAGACACATGAAGGCTTTCCGGGGTGGAGAGACTCCGCAAAGCTGGTGACACTCCCCCGCTACCCACCCCTCCACATCACCGAGGTCCACCTCCCACATCCTTTCCTCCCTCACTTCCTCCTTCTCCTCCTCCCCTCAGTCACCCCTCATCCTCAAATCAAACAGTCCTCCCAACCCCAACCCCACCCCTTGTTCTCCCCACCTGTCAGACGTTGGGAGATAGAGGGATGAAGCCAGCACCACTTCGTTACCAGCCTCTCACTTGGAGGTTTCAAACAGATTTCAGCTAATGAGGGAGCATTTAGAAACTCAGGGATACCGACATCTAGAAGAGGAGGGAGATGAACGGGAGGGCGGGGGTAGGCTACTTTACAGCAGTGGGCACACACACACACACACACGCATATATACAGTACACACGGCAACATACAAACTCTGCATTCTCACACCTTTTTCGTGCATGTGAAACCCACACACGCATGGATAGCATGCACTCACCTCTACACACTCTTTCTCTCACACACAGCTCAGGGTTGTCAGTGCAGGTGAACAAAGTGAATAGGATATGTGACTGACAATAAAGATTTCTTTTAACATCAGTGAGAGGAAGGCGGGCGGGGCGGGAGTGTAGGGGGGTTGAGTCTGGGGAGACAGGCTGCAGAAGTTCGCATTACTCTGAGGGACCCGTCGGCTGCATATGCCATCTTTAATGACGAGGCCATGCCAAACTGGCACCCAGTCATCCAACCAGGAGAGCGCAAAGTGAGGAAAGAAACACCGCAAACCTATTATTTCAAATCTGTCTTTGTTTTCATGCTCTTTACACCCCCTCCCACCCACCCATTTCCTTTAAATGTGATTTTTAATAGACACTGCTAAATTTCCACCGCCGTCTCCTTAAAGTTTAATTCACCCACTTTTCTTTCACTCCTGCATCCCCATTATGGAGCTGCGACGGCAGCTGCAAACAGGGCATTATTATTTCATATTATGAAAACATTCTTTTTAGATGAAGGGAAGAGGAAGGAGAGGACCGGCTATGGCAATATTTTCATGGCACAGTTATAATGGCAGGTTGGGAAGTGAGCAAGAGAGGACCCACTTTTTATATGACACTAATATTCTCCACGTTAACTGGGTGGCAAGGCTTATTTACTGTACTCAGGAGTTTCAGTATTTTTCAGTGGTTGTGTGAAAAGTTGGCTGAAGGTGAATTTAAGGTGAATGTGTGGGATTCTTCGCAAAAAAAAAAAAAAAAGGATAAAGTTATCTTCGTACCCCTAGCTGTTGATGCCAAGTTCTGGCTTTGCGTCCATAGCTGGGGAGTACCACCACGAGGATGGTCATGGTTATATCTTTGGTTGACTTATGACAACTAAAACCACTTAGCTTAGGTTTGGAAACAGTTGTGATCATAATTTAAACAAACGTCCACCATTGGTGGGCAAGAAGCAGACATTGTTCTGAGGTGTCAAAGTCTGATGCTTGACCATCATGACCGTTATGACTGCACCTGTCTATCTGTCTACTATACTATATGGATTTACATGATAAAGGCCTTCATGGGTCCAAAACATTGGACATAAAACAGAAACAGACTTGTGGAAATACTTCCTAAACCTGTTGGTATAAACTGATAATAACCAGAGAATGATCACGATCAGAATAGACCAGAGAATAGTTATAATGGGGATCTTTACTGACCTGATTGAAGTGAATATAATTTTGATCCAGCGCGGTCCTAACACCCACAGATAGATTAGTGTCATCAACCTTACTCATTAGACCTTTAAATTATCGTTGAATGTCCCCCTGACTCCTCCATCTGATTTGATGAGTTGGGTCCTGGTGGCACCATCAGTGTATGGCTCAAAATAGAACGAGCATTGATCACACACCCACCCACACACACACACATGAATGCAGTGTGGCTTTCCAGCAAACACTCAGTTGGTCCCTCTCTCTCTAATTAGTAATTAACACATTCTTTTGTGCAGGGCTCTTTTTATATATGGGCCCTTCTTTTGCCAAACAGCAGATCCCCGCGCCAGGATCAGATGGAAGTGAAGCGTGAGGTGAGCTGGGAGCCCCGGCCACTTGATAAATAGAGCGTTATAGTTCGGGACTAATCGACTGATTAACCAAACAGCTTGTAATGGCTTTTCAAATGAGCGGGTCAGATCATGTTGAAGTGCTGTCATTAAACTCACTGTTGCTCTCAGGTTGACATGCTTCCACAGTTCACTTTGTGTAATATTTACAACATTTGGCTGCAAAACAATAGAGTGTAAACAGTCTGTCAGTGCAATTCTGCTGTGTGTGGTCTAATATTACATTGAACAGGGTGATGGCCCACAATGATTGGACAATGATTTATTTTTATTAGTAAATCCACAGGTCAAAGGTGAAAACAGGCATGTAAATTCATTTTCACAGGGAATGTAATGTGACCATACATTTAACCTGTTTACACTTGCAAATAGCCACCGCACATCCTTAACACTTTTGAGTTTGTATTCTCATGCAGTCTAAGGTTGCAAATGAATTGTGTCTCCTCTGGTAGGATTGTTAGAAACACAAGCGACCACTGAATTTATTTCAGGCTGCTTTGCAGATTGTCCCTTTTTTTGTTGCTTTACAATGAGGAAGAAGAGTCTATTTTCTATATTTGCAGAACCTGGAGGCTCACCAATGTGATAGAGGTGACGTATGGTATTGTCAAAGACACGTGGCACACAATGGATATAATTTACTATTTGGAGGGAAAACAAACATTTTGTGGAAACAAAGCAGCAGTAATGACTTCCCCTCCCAAATGATTGAAGTCACCATTCTGGGTGCGAGCCTAAGCATCTGGACCAAGTGTGAAAATATCCTTAAGACAGCTTTGGAGCTGTGGTAAGATGTCCTTTTTTCCCCCTTTAATAGAATTATATGCTTGAAGTTTCTTCTTGCTTCCAGTCTTTGTGCTAAGCTAGGCTAAACATGCCCAATACTGGAAGAACAAAGAAGCGGCTGATACAGCTCTTCATATGGGACCCAGAGATAGTCAGGAAACAAGCCCATTTCTCAAAATGTTTCTTTAAAAGACCGCATTAGTTTAAGACCACAAGGTTAAGTTACGTCCCCGAAGAACTTGTTCCACTGAAGAAGGAGGCGGGAAACTCTCTGATGCTTTTGATGTATTGCTGAATACGTGTCTCACCTCTCCTTTAAAATCTCTTTTGCTGTCACACACACACGCTCTCACCTCCTCCGTGAGAGTGGTAATCAGGCTGGATGGTTGATTCTTTTCATAAATTTTAGTATCTCCTTATTTCAGGCTTTGCTGCCTCTCGGCTGCCATTAGTGCCCTGCAGGCGACGGAGCCCATCTCGCTTGCATGCCACTCCTTTTATGAGGTTTGCCTTCGCTCACAGCATTACTGCCTGCCAGGCGTCCTAGGTGGGGCTTTCACATGCAGACCGAATCTGTCATTCCTCTGTCAGGATGCCTCCCTCTTGACGTTTATTTTTTATTCTCTAACATTTCGTCCTTTTTAAAGAGGCTCTGTTGAACTGATTTAAGGTGATAGCAAAATCTAGTGTAGTCTACCATCAGAAAACATACACATGTATATTGTATAGCAAGGTGTCTCAGATTTTATGGAGTCTGGGGCTACACTGTTTGAGTCAGGGGAGTCATTGTGGGAATGATGGACTGAGTCAAATGCTGGAGAGGAGAAATGTGAGAATCGAAGAGACGGCAGTTGTCTGCTTCTAACAACACAGTCCAAGTAAGGATGTTCAAACATCTGTGGCATTAAAAGGTTCAGCATGTGTGTGTCCTTATATCTGGGAGAAAGAGTGAGTCTACAAACATGTACTTGACAATTCCGCACAATTTATGTCCAATGCCAATGTTCATTGCTAATGCAGAAAGTAGTGAGCCCGTTATGTAGTGAGGCAGTAAGGGTGTGGAGATCTATTTTAGTTGCCTAACCGTACCCACACCTTATTTGCCATAAACATTTTCCCCTCACCTAATACTGTATTTGCCATGTGCACATGTGAATTTAACCAAAAACAATGTCCTTGAATGTAATAACATAGGTACGATACAAAAAAACCTTAATCTTTTGCAGTGTCATTCAGTGTTCTTTTAAGCTAACAACAAGTGTCATCATAAGTTAAGTTAACTAATGACAGGTTAAGATGGACTTTAAAAAAAAAAAGTTATATCAGTAGGATGCTAAGATGATATCAATCATTATTATCAATCAATTACTTTAAACTGCTTATGTGTGTTAACTGTTTCATTGTGCTATGAATTGTAGTTACAAAAGTAGCGTACCTGTTACACTGCAACTCTGCAGCTGCTGATACACTATATGTAATTTTTTGTAAATAATGTGATTTAGAAGTAAACAAGCAAAATATGAATATTTCACTATAAACGTAAGTAAAATTGTGAAGCCTGTCAGAAATGTAGTTAATAAAAGAAACCAAAAAAAGTAAATTAGATCATGGCAGCCATTGTACAATGCAGTAAGAAAAAAGAACACACAAAAATTAATATAGAGTATATATATATGTATATATATGCTGTATATAAACACACATGTTTAATGCAACCAAATATCCTGTATCATAAATACATGTCTGACAACCAAGACAAACCAAGCTGCTGGAAAATCCATTGTATCAAAAATTCAGTGAGATGATGATTTTAATGGACCTCCTGCCTCTATAGACTAGCACGCATTAGGAGGCGAGGATTCCCTGCACCAATATGGCGGTCACACAGACGCATCGCTGCAATGAATAGCAGGTATCTGCGTGAATATATCTGCGTCTAATATCTGTACCAAACTGCACGGAAATTCATCCAATAGTTGTCAAGACATTTCACTTAAAGAACAAAATATTAACCTGCTAGTGGTGTTGGAGGGAACGTCAGGGGATCACCAAAGTCATTAGGTTACATCATCTTTTCATCACAAAACCGTATTGTATTGTGGTTCAAAACCTTAGCTACAGCATTTAGGCTGTCCTGGCACACTACGACTCTGTAGTATACACAGTAAGCATATACTGCAAAGGTCACAAGCTGGCTTGGGACACCCAGGAGTATATGTATAATACAGTATATATCCCAGCACTGAGTACAGTAATGTGTGTCAGTGTTTCTTCCAGTGACATCTCTGCTGCTCTCTGTGACCTTTTCTTTAATTAGCAGGGATCTAATAGACAGCCGACAAATGTAATGATTTTAACACCGTGGAGAGAAAGAAAGACAGCATTAGCATAGAGAATGATTCAAAAGAGTGGACTCTATATGGCAGCTCAGAGTGGAGGAGCGACTGTTGAAAGACGGGGGAACAATGATGCTTTCAGGCCTGGTGGAGAAACTAGAGAGCATGGGGATGTGGACTATAGCTATTGTAAAGCAATAAACAAAGAATAAAATGTGAATGAGGTGCTTTTCTGTCAGCTGGCTTGAATGAAATCAACGGCCTGACTGGAGATTTAAAAATATTTCCAGCAGAAAAGCAAGAGCAGTCGTTTGACAAATCATTAGTAGCTGGCAAATTGTTCTTGTTCCTCAGTGTCAGCTAATGTTGGTCAAATTTTAGTACAGTCACCGTAGAGTAATGGGAACCGCATGGGGAAGGCAGCAGGCATAAATGTTTGAGGTAGTGCTGGAGAGAAATTTGACATCTGTGACAAGTCGACTGAAAGAAGTGTGACATTGTTGACAGCCTGTGTACAATGAAATTGAACCAGCATAAAGAGCATGAGACAACGGGAGCGATATTGATGAAATGTTGTAAAAATGCGCCAATCAGCTTTTTTCTTATTCATCAGAATCATGCAGCAAAGTCAGAATCAGATATTTAAAAAGTTGCAAGGGGCCATACTTTATGTAAGTCAAAGAAACTATGCTGTGCTTTTGTCATTTTGTTGTGAACTTCAGGGAATTATTTCTTTAGCTTGAGAAAGAGGAATTAAATTATTCTTAAAATTAGGCAAAAATATTCACCATTAAATGCTAAAAAAAGGCTGAATGTTGGATTTTATTTCTTCTCAACCCCTATAAGGTTTGCACTGTTGCGTCCCAGCTGAAACTACAGGAGGAGGGTTGAGGTGTATTATGGGACTGTCGCCTCTCGAGGTACAAAGTGGTGTTACGAGACAGGACGGCCGGGGCTAGCTGGTTATCATCCTGCAACACAATACATGTATGTCTTTGCCATGACGTCAGGACTGACATTTCATCACATTCTGCTGATCATGTTAGCTCATTATTTGAATGAACTAGCATGAGCTAAAATTATGGCCACATCATATACATTGCACCTTTATGGCAGTAGGGTGGACAAAGAGAAGTTCAAAACCCGAGAAAGAGAAAGAGGAGAAGAGGAAGCAAGTTATGAAACACAGAGAGGGAGAGATGGTGCACAGAAACACCTCAGCAGCAGAACGAGGCAGGTGTTTAATTTGAGAATTAAGACAGTGTGAAAGTTCATAAGTATGCTAATGGCTCTGTGCCTCAATCTGCCAGATGAAGCTTCGTCGTCTGATCAGGAGGAAAAGAAATCCACACACAAGGAATTATCGTCGTCAGCTTCCATGGAAAAAAAACCCTGAAAATATTTAGTGGCACGTGGCTACCTGCGCCAGCCCTAACTATGAAGCATCATCAACCATTACAGCAAAGTCATTTCACTACAGCACTGGGCATGTAATCTGTCTGCCCGCTGGTACTGTATGATCCCTGCTGAGGCCTGTGAAATCATTTGTCTTATAGCTGAAAATCCAGAGTAAGATACAACTGAAGCAAAACACACAGCGATACAACGTTTTACACCCTCTTCCCGCCTTGAGGTTTCAGACAGATAGTCACACAAGATTCATGTATGTGTAGTGGCAGCATTGAGAAAATTAAGGCACAATTGCAAACAAAGTCATGTGATGGAACGGTCATGACACAATACAGACGACAAAAAGGGAGAATGGGCTCATATGACTGTATGACTAGATCAACAGAGTTTTCCTTTAAAGTAAAAGCTGCAAGTCAGCATGTGCTGATGCAAACATTTCATATTACAGTTACATTGTGTCAGTGTCAAAGAGATTTAGCATCCCACACAGCGTTATTGAGGGAAAGCAAGAGACTGGTCCTGGTTGCGACCTTTAATTCCAGATGCTGCCATGCCTGATAGGAAACACCAGAAGACAGACAGGCTAGATGTGAGTGAGTGAGTGATATATCAGTCAGTATGTGACAGAGAGGATAGTGATGAGTGAGTGAGTATGATGCAATGGCATTTCAAAATCAGCTTGCAACAACTCTTCTAATATGTCCCCTGTGTAAGTGAATAGGTACGCATGTGTTTGTGCAGAATGTGCAAGTGTGTGCAAGCTGGAGAAAGTGCAGCACGTCCCTGTCAGAGCTGGCACTGGGGGTCTGTGGTGCAGGGAGGTGTGGCTGGCTGGGACGGCCGGGTGTCTGCAGGGCCCCAGGGTGTGGCCCCGTACTCGTTGCTGCAGATTTATGGTCCTCAATAAGCATCTCCACACCGGCTGCCAAGACCCGAGTCAGCGGCTAATTAAAACCTTTCACTGGAATCCCTGTGAAGTCGCAGGCCCACCGACACTACGCCAGCAGCCAGCCGCATACCTCAGCACACCGCAAACACACACACTGTGTGTGTCTACATGTAGTGTTCATGCTCAGGCAAAGAAGCACACACTCAGACGTATGCATTTTCCAACTGCAGACAAGCTCATATACAATGATGAATCAGAGTAGGGTTGTACTGCCTCTTTCTTTCTTTCACACACACACACACACACACACACACACACACACACACACACACACACACACACACACACACACACACATAAAGTTAGTCACTTTCTTTTTTAACATTCCCATTTGATTTCTTTAAAAGAGCATAGCAATCACTCAGTCTATGAGTGTGTTTGTTTCTGCCCTGTAAGTCAGTGGTTACTGGTCTAGCCTCAGGGTTATCACCCATTCACTTTTATTTAAATAACTTAAGTACAACAGTTTAAAGCTCAGTGAAATATTATAGAGTGCATTTCAGAAAATAAGAAACTTGAACAGCACTAAAGCAGTAAATCTTTACAATTACAATTTACTATTTTTGGTAAATATACCAAAAAAAAGAGCAGAGCAAAACAGAAGCTGCACTGCAGAAAATAATAAAGCATGTTAGTCAGGCTATTGCTTTACTGTATAATACTTTTTTCATATTTTTTCATTGAATTAGAAGATGTTCTGTGCTACTTCAAAATAAAAGTGTTGTTTTGGAAATTCCCTACATTTCAAAAGGAAGTATTTTTGTTTTGTTTTGTTTTTTTACAAAGTTCCCCACAGTAGGGAAGCACTGCTATGAATGATATCATTTCTAACATCAATGTATTATCATTTACATTTTTTTCATTTTAGCATTGTCTTCATCCTTGTCATTGTGAGCATGTTAGCCTGCTTCAAGGAGCATTTAGCTCAAACCACCGGAAGACAAAACCTGCTGTTTCCCACTGAAAACACCCAGAAGACCGGTCTCCAACATCTGTACAGTCTGTGTGTGTGTGTGTGTGTGTGTGTGTGTGAGAGAGAGAAAGAGAGAATGAGAGGCCACAGGGTTTCCCTTGTGGCCTCCAACCACAAAGCCTGGTGAGACTGCGGACCATCACTTTACACACTCACACATACACGCCAAGAGCACTACCTCAAGTGTCAGCACAACCCGCTACATAACTGCTACCAGAGCTTTCTGTAAATTCCTAAAAGGCTGAACTAGAGCTTGTTCTTTCCGGGTTGACATTTGCTTTTCAAACTCATTGCTGGCTGAGCAAACCTTTACCAAAAATGATTGAAATTAACATCCACAGTCTATCTTTACTTTAGTCTGAAAAGCTTGTCGGTAGTTCCCAAAGGTCAGCTGTTTAAGGGGTATGCAACTCAAGTCTCTGGTCGAATTGATACGTTGGTCAAATGCAAAGAAAAAAATATAGACTATCAATAGTAAAACGTGATGTGGGAATTGTTCCCTCTCCTCTCTCCTCCTACCGCTTGCTGCAGGTGTTTCTGGCTCTGGAACATGGATCTGGATCTGTGGCTCCACAACATTGGCTGCTAGTCTGTTATTATTATTAATATTACTATGTCAGTACCATTATTCATTTTCTGTACCACTACTACTTTTACTGTTTGTATTTCTGTGAGGATTTTGTGTTGGCTGCTGCTGTGTTAATTAATAATGATTTGTCAGAACTGAAGCTGAAATAATTAAATTGGACACAACATTAGCCTACATTATTCTTAGTACATCCAAGAGACAACTGTATTTCTATGCTGATGAAAATGAAGGATGTTATGTAACTTTGTAACTCTATTTACTTAGTGAATGCCTACAAATCCCACAATCCCTTCCAACAAGCCCCAGCTAAACAATGGGATGTTTTTGCAGCATCCATCACACCACATGATATCACTTTGGAGATATCAGAACATTTGCTCTTACATGCAGTAGTGAAAATGTGAACTTTACTTGTGAACACTCCTATTATCGTAACCATGACAACGAAGGTCCCCTAACAAGAATGAAGCACACACATCCGTAAAAACACATAAACAGTTTCAACAGTTTTGGAAGTCATAGACTAACAATGTGGTCCAGCTGACCGTGGCATCATTTCAGAAACACATCCACACGTTGTTCTAGAGGGAATGGACAAACAATGTATGTGTAGTTTCATTAGGACACATGTCAGTCATTGTGAGCATTCCAACCTGTCTGGAGTCTGGAGAGAATCCCTTTACCTTTACTATTTATGTTCAATAGATTCTGCTCACAAACTCAGTTGTAACTGCTGGAAACACTTGGATGTCACATCATATATTCTAATTTAACCAGTAATATACATGAAGAAGTTCCCGTTAGAAGAGGTCAATGACGCAAATCTATGCTGTATTTACTCCAACTGTACTGTAACCTTATCTACCGCAATAGTAACACTGTATTGTGGATAGGATTATAAGTGTAGACTGGATAATAATAGATTTTAAAAAGCAGCAGATAAAAACTAAACCCGAGTGCCCTGCCTTTTGGAGGAACAGCCTGGCCCTATCCAGAGATTTCTCATGATGACGAGGTGTGGTTTTGACAGCTTCCTTTTGTTTCCACAGATTTCTTTGAATCCAGTGATGAATCTTAGCTCAGATGTGCTTTCTTGATTTCATAAGACAGGATTAAAGATGAAGGAAGATATATTTTACCCTTCTTTTTTTTTCTCTCCCTCTCTTCTGACAAGCAGCAAGCAACAAACGACACAATAAAGAGGAGTGGATGAATTATGAAGCAACATAACTGGATATCAGAGTGGAGACGGAGAATGGATGTCAGAAGAGGGTGTGTGTGTGCGCGCGTGTGTGTGTGTGTGTATTCAAGACATGGCCTTTCACAGACTGACCATAAAAATTAGAGACTCAATTTCGAATAGAAGTGAGAAAAAATGTCACAACAAAATGCACAGGCCAAATGCTCATGCAGATTTACATGCAGTGCATCCAAGGAACCTTCCTTTCTTTCTTTCGTCGTTGTGGATGTTGACAAGATGCTCCTGGATAGCGTCATGTCGGCCTGACAGGAACATCGAGATTCAGGAGGTCACTGACTCACTGTCAGCAATAACCAACGTCAGGTGGTCAGTGGAAATGAGGAGTCGTCGGTGAGAGCCTCAGACACCTGCAATGAATTGAATTGTTCTTTGTGCAGATTTTTACAATATTTGATTTTGAACTGGTTATTTTATTTTCTTTAGTAAAACTAATTTGCTAATAAACATTTCTTCATATTCAAAATGCATATGCAGGCCTGTATTTTCAGGCCATCAGCAGAGCGTTGTTGCCAGAGGCGGTTGTCTCATCCAGCTGAAGGCTGAATGGGAAGTCCCTCAGGATGGCACACAGCTGCTCCTCTATCGGCACCCATTTCATCTATTCTACGTGCTACGGTGTCATTGCTGAGTGGAACGGATTTCAGCACGGTATAGATTACCTCTTTGATGGCAAGGAGCACCAAATTCTCTGCAGGGAGACGATGCTACAAGACCACTATCATTCTGGCAGGTCTTCCTAGCAAAGAGACCAAGGGCCTAACTATAGACCTATAACTACTTGGATCGGGCCCCACCTGTGAGGTGGACTCAACCAGTTACGTTAAAAAAGAAACTACTGTTGTACTGTAGATTCCCATGTCACCTTTCACACATGAATGCTGAAGAGATCATGTGGTGTATCTACCTCCAAATGTGCACATCCATTTTTGTCATGGTGTTAGTCAGTAATGCAATCGAAAACAGTTTGTAGCAAACAAAGTATAAAAAAATACATTTTCCACAGAATTTATTTATTCTTATTTTCTTTGGTTTTTGTGCCACAAAGCCTACATGTGCACTGCTGGTCTTAAGTTTCTATTTGATCATGTGACAAGACGACAAGAATCTCGCTAGGTGAAGCGCAAAATTTGACAAGCAGACCAGCAGAGCAAGCTAGCAGTCGTGCCACTCAAAAATAAAAGTACTTGCAAGAAGAGGCATCAGATAAAAGAACAGGAGGAGAGGGCCGCAAAGCTTGTTTTGGATTTTTACTAAGGACATTGTCAAAGATTCGGATGCCATTCAGATAGGTGAGTAGCCTGCAAATGCTTTTTCAAGGGATTTGGTGGATCTTACGGGCTGCCGTGCCCCTGTTTAAAAAGACTGTTTCATTTTGGGGTCAGGTCGCCGCCGAGCACCTGTTTACGGGCACAATACTATGGAGGCTCTTGGCTGACATCAATGAGATCGACAACACCGGCACTGAATTTTGTGGTCGCTTTCCATAAAGGTTGGACCCGCCACAGGGGTTCACAGGGTTTGCAGTGGACCCCTCCCCTACAGCTCTCAGGTGTTTGTAGTCACGTTTCAAGATTTTGACAGGTAACTTTCTGATAACTTTCTCTTTGACCTCTTTACTTTGCAAAATCACGCAGTACAGAACGCAATGTGTGTGCGTCTATGTGTGTGCTTCCTAATTGTGGAGCCCAAGGCCCGTCATAATAACCTGTACTGGGGCCCGTCGTTACTAAGTTACGCCGCTGAAAGAGACCGCAGACTGTGTTCCTACCATGCTTCTCTCTGAGGGCCTGAAGAAAGGTCGCTGCTTGTCTGCCTTGTCCAGTTAGATCTTCTTGCTCCTTGAGACATGAGGGTTTCATGGCCTGGATGTCCCATCCAGGGGGACATTACCAACCAATTGTGAAATGCTTAAATAGATAATACAGCGAAAGTTGCATCAAATTGTTTTCTTTGTAAATACAAAAAAAAATGGCATTTGGAAACAATTTAATATCAAAACGAAATATAAAGCACTAGGTGCAACTAGGAATGGTGTTTATGATCCATTTCCTCATTAAAACCTGGACATAAATCACCTCTGACACACAAGAGGTTGTGACTGTCTGCATGATGTTAAGCAAGTGTTGTGCCATAACATAATTGAGATTTTTGGGCCTGAATCTGCCACCATCTCTCTTAGGTGCTCTCCTACGACCAGGGACAAGGTAATCCAGTTCTTTCACCTAAAAGTGAAAACGGATGATTGAAAAGACCCACAGGCACCGCCAGATGCATAAATTCAACCCTCAAACATTACCTTAACACAAAAGTATAATTTGCACTGGAGATGGAGGGATAAGTCCCCATCACTTTTCCTATCTTAATCCTATTTTAATCTCCCTACTTTTACAGTCACAGCGTCAGTTTGATTTACTGAAACCAAAGCTACACTCATGCCCTAACATATTGAGAAAGAACGATACATTGGATTTTGTTGCAGGTAATTTATTATTTATGTATCTTTTACCTGTCCTTAAATCTGGATAAGACATACCAAGAGATATCTGACATGCAGAGTGAGTGAACACTCATCTGATGCAAAACTCTTAAATGCTTTTAATAGAACTTTGAGTGGCTGAAGAATTTCTCTTTTCAGAGATTTAGTGTGATAACTTTCAAAAACTCTTCAGTCCTAAAGAAAAGTTGTCACATTGATATTTTAACAGGAAATAATAAAACTATCATCGCCCTTTTAGTTCCAGTTTGACCATGAACAGAGCTGCCACTCTTTTATTTCAATAGATGGATTAGGTTTGTTATTTGACTGGAGTGTTAACATGATGCAATGCAGGAAATGATAACATATTGAATCACTTTGCATTCCCAGAGATTCTCTAGGCTGTAAATGTGCGCCAACCTTTTCTTTTCTGGTAATAAAGTAATTTCCTGCTCAAAAAGGCAAAAAAAAAAAAAATGCTCATTTTCCCTTGAGGGTATGTTAATAGCTGTGTAATGCTTCTGCTTTTTACAACCAAAATCCTCCAACGGTTGCCTTTTCTCTCTCTTTTCACCAATAACATGGGAGCATACACCACAAAACAGGACAAAACGTCTCACTTTAGTTAAAATTCTCCTCCATTTGTTTCGTCTACGCCGTTGAGCTCTCTCCACTCTCACAGCTTGCAGGGTGGGATCGAGGTTAAATTTTGTCTGTACAAAGTCATTTAGCCAAGAGGCACATGCTAAAAGATTTATGGGGAGAAGCAGTGCCAAGGGTGAGCTTCTCAATTTCCTCCAAACAGCATCTTTCTGGAGAGGAAAAGCTGCTTCTCTGTATCGTGTTTACATGCAAACAGTGTCAGGGAGCTCCGAGATGTTGGTTAGAGCAAAGCCTAACATTAAGATGGAGGGCGACACCCACCAGGCATATGAACAATATGAAGCTGCATGTGCTGGCTCGGGTATTTGTTTGGAAAAAAAGAGGGATTAATGCAGTGTAATGATAAGAAAGGACTTTAGAAATACAAAAACAATGGGGAAATGAAAGAAAAAATATCCTTCCTTCCAATGCTATTATTGCTTTGCATTGCATCTTTTAATTTAATCTCATATTCTGTGGCATACAGATCTGTGAATTATATGTCCTGTCTTTTCTGTTGAGCAAAAATCACTGTCGAAAAGGGAGACGTGAAATAGTCTTGGTGTCGTGACGGTGCATTAACCAGTTTTATTAACTTTCTTTTTTGCCAATAGTACCGACTTCGGCCTTTCCTGTACAAATCGGTAAAGTACTCGTCACTCCCAAAATCCAGAGGCGGGCCTGGTCAGCTCGATCCCCAGCAGCTGCTGATGTCATCCTGGACAGTCGTCTCCAAAAATATACTGTTTATGTACCATGTGAAACCTCTTACGTCATGTGACTTACAACTTATTATAAGTACTTATATTTACCCAAACCATGATAGTTTCCTAAACATAACCCATCTGTGTCCGTTTCACATTGTCAACCACATGTTTATTGTTACCATGACGACAAAGGTCCAGCACATCTGTCACAGCTATATGTGTCATTTTGAGAATCGCTTGCAAACAACCTGTTCTTTTGTTTAGGTATCAGGACATGTTGACCCTTCAGAGGGAAAAGATCTGTCTCCCGCAGGAGGACAGTTAAACAAGCCCCTCTTGTGTGAAATGCAGGACTGAAGAAAGCATACAGTTACTGGCAAAAATATGTGAAGAGAATATTTTGAGGTTAAATGACATATATCTTGTGTGTATATATATATATATTATTACATATATATTATATATGTGTGTGATGAGGTAAACATTAACCAAATAATTGCTATTTCCCCTTTCTTAATGTTATGATCTAAAATAAACTTCTGATTGGTTTTACCAGATTCTCTGACCGTAACGTTATCAATGTCATTTTGTTTTAACACAAAGGTTAAAAAAATAGTTTTCCATAATTTCTGACAAAATCCAGCCGGACTTGAATGATCTGTTCCTTTTGATTGAACAGCAGTATATCAAAGTGAAAGCATTTTAGTATTAAACTGCGTCTATTAACAACATAATCTTGCGAGCATTTACAGATAGTTTGTAAGCTTTTTTATAAAACATTTAGTGTGGTTTATCTCCACTTGCTCCGTTTGTGTATTAAGCGTTCTCTCATTGTTATTTGCTCTATGATTGGACAAAATAAACTCACTCGTATTGCTCATGACCTCTCAAAGCAGACTCAGTAGAACAACAGAAAGATTGTGAGAAACACAATGAAGATGCACAGGTCACACAGCGCAACTTAGTGTGGGTGTGTGTGTGTCTGTGTGTGCGCACATGCATGTACGTGCACAGAAAGCCATGTTGATGTTTTCCCTGTGACATGTTGTTTATCACAATGCAGAACTCTTATTATATATTTAAAGGACCTTTGAAATGATTATGAGCTTTTGGCCCACAAGCCTCCGAGAAGAGGAAAACAAAACGAAGGGAGAGAGTGAGCATAAGGCAGAACGGGGAGAGAGAGGGAAGGAGAACAGGAGGAGGGAGGGAGGAAAGAAAACATCTCCAGAGCAAAACAAAAGGAGAACAAACAGATGCATCCCTTTTAGAGAAACAAGATAATAGAAGAAGAGGAAGAGGAGCTGGGGGGGGGGGGGAGCTTTGTTGTCGTTAGCTGTTGTCGGCACACCGTCACTTTTAGCTTGCTCCATTTGAAGTCAGAGGAAAAACACATAGAGCTAAAGAGCGGGATGAGCTCGGTATCGGTGGCGGTAGCGCAGGGGGTGGGGGGCATTTGAAGTCCTCGAGATGCATTCAGGGCCTATATGCTTTGCAAAAATAATGAATTATACACAAACAAAGCAGGGAGAGATGGGTGGAGGAGGGACGATGATCAGAGAGCGGAGTGGAGGAGGTTGAAACCTGGGGAGGCAGGAGTGTGGAGGATCAGGCCTGTTACAGGAGGCAGATTACAGTGATCACAACATCAGGCGGCAGCAGAGGAGTCACAGAGAGGGTTCACACTATCACCAGTCTGTGTGAGGTCCATTTATTCCTCTTCAATCTTGGTATTTTGTTTAAAAATACAAATTTGGTGTATTTCCACCTTATTTAGCGGAAACATCTGCCGTTTTCTTTTTGTGCTTTTAGCTCATACCCTCTCCCTTTTTTCTCAGTTTTTTAAAATTATTTGTTGCTTCTCTTTTTCTTTCCAATTGCCTTAGGGTAAAACATTTTTGTGACTATTTTACAAATTTAATATTATACAATTGGTACACTTTCTTTGAAGAATTTATTTATTTATTTATTAATTATTATTATTATTATTATTATTATTATTATATGGGTTTTACATGTGAAATGTCCAAAAACGTAGAAGATTGTGAAAAACAATGAAGGCAGGGTCATTGCTATAAGCTTTTCAGTCAGAGGCAGGTAAAAAATACGACACAGTGTTCATTCATCGAGCGGTTCCTGTGTGTAATTATTATCTTGTAGCCTTACACTGTGCCTTGATTTTTTAAGGGTAATCTAGTCCCTCTTATTTACATTTGAAATGCATCTCATGAGTTGCTGGTTCACATGTGATATTACATGCAATGTCACATTTCACAGCTGAAGTCTGAAGGTCAAGTGCATGTGATCTTGTGAATGACTTTTTTTTGGAATTATATTTTGGTGTTGGATTATGTATCATATATGCCACATATTTCACATACATATTCATAACCACATGACTTGTGCATCCCAATATAATGTTGGTTATGAATTGACTATTCTTATGATGGATATTATGCTGAACCCTACCTGATCGTTTATTATTGGAACAACACACACATGATTGCAGTAGTCACGAGTTTGACAAAACTGTTCTTTGCTTCATGTAAGAATGCTTCAAAACTACACAGGATTTTAATGTCACAAAGCTAGCATAACAGAGACGTCACTTCAATTGTTCAAACTTTTACTGTGAGTTTGTTCTCTGCACATCAGCAGCACATACTAAGTCCTGCCTGACTGTCTATGGGAACTTTAAGGAGGGGAATGCTGTGTCTTCCATCTTCTTTTTTTCCCTTTCCTTCGATGGGTGAACACAATAGCTCTCCGCCCGGCCCTGCCAATCCCACAATGCCTGGCGGTGGGTCTGGCAATAATTCAGGGCAGGACTAAACAGCTGGCTGCCTGACAGGAGAGCTGCCAAGAGCTGGCAACGAGCGGCAGGCTGCTAACCCTTTCACATTTTTAATTAGACCCACACAGCCATGTCTTTGAGCCATCATAAATATACCGATGACATGCGGAGCATCATTTGTTCAGAAATATTTGCTTACAAAATACTTTCGGAGGGCTCAAAGTTGTTGTTTTTTTCCCCCTTGCATCAAGCTTGCACGCATATCTTCCAGTGTGGGAGATACAGATAAACAGCAGCTAGAGTTTTTTTAAAGGTGATGAAAGACTGTCATCACTGGTTCACTGGTTTTCTCCCCTAATAATGTTCGGATTCCACTGACAGAAAGATTGCTAGGCCATCTAATCCATAGTCAACATTTTTTTTACCTGTGTGCCTCTCAGAACAGCTAAACCTGTCGACATCCCACAGAAGCACTGACATATTGTACATCATCATATCATTACAACACAAGGCTTTCCCTGACCTGTACAGAGGATTTCAGGCAGATTTACTTGTACAGTATGAAGCCTGTGCAGCTCCGCAGGCCATGGGCACGGTGGTACCGCAGGGCCGGGGTATGAAGAAGTCCAGGAAACAATAGGACGAGTGTTTACCGGAGCGAGGGCACCATGTGCAGGAGGGATTACCACAGCATTATGACTGCAAGACGCCTCGCCATCTGGACACACAGAGCAGAAAAGGCAGAGTGTAATGAGTTTGCAGAAAATGAGAGCGGATGAAAAGGACAAAATGTGGGGTGGATGCTTTTGTCCGTTTCAGAGATGGAACAGGCGAAATATGTATGTGTATGTTCAACACATGAGTACATTTACTGTCCTTCACTGGTAAATGGAAATTGTAGGCACTTTCATTGCTCTTGTTATTTAGGCTTGAAAGGCCTGTCATGTCAGGCACTTTAGTATAGATCAAGATATCTCAGCAACTGAATTCTTATACTGATGTTCTCCACAGGATGATTTCTAATGTTGCGCTGACCCCTGACCTTTCTTGATGAGTCACAATCACGTTTTGCCCTGCGACAGGTTGCAATTTGGGGTCCAGCATCTTGCCAAAGGTCACGTTGACATGCAGCCTGGAAGACCCAGGGATCAAACAGCCAATCTCCTGAGCCACAGCCACAATTAACTTGAAAAAGTACTTTAGTTAAGCCGAGACAAATTCCAAAGAATGTTTTAAGCGTTTACTATTCAAAATATCTTGTCTAAAGATACTGAATTTAACAAAGACCCAGCACTCCATAGCTTCAAAGCTGCAGGAGCAAGTAAAGAATGCTGAGGACACCACTTTTTTATAAAACAGAGAAACACCAAACCAGTTTTAAACCAAATTGGTTTTGTTGAAGACAGAAGTGGATGAGACAACCTGCAGCAGATGTCCTAAAAAAAAAAGAAAGAAGAAATAGTATGCAATCGTCATCCCCAAGAGGTTCCAGTTGAAACACAGACACATTACTTCCATTTCTACACCTTTCTAAAGCTACATTAACTCACTGTTGGCCACTGAACATCTGTCATATTATCAAGTTGTTAACATAGCAACAATTGTCTATATTCGCATCCAGCAGACACTGAGCAACATTATCTATATTTGAATGTCCAATATTCCCCCCTTTTTTAGCTCTGTCTTTGGTCTCCACCACTTCCACAGAAACATAACTGGCTCTTTAGCTGCTAAATGCTCCACTGTGCTAACCAGCTAGTGCCTGAATATGTCTGACTGCTCTTTGCTGTCGAGCAGGTAGTGTACATGAAGTTAAGTAAGTAGTAAATAAGAGCTATTTTACTGAAAACAGTTCCCTGCTGTGGCTAGGAACGAGACTGATGAGAGCAGATCTTACAGGCCAGAAACCAAGACAATAAGAACTAAGGGAACTTCTGGGTTGTTAATAATTATCTGTGGGTTTGTCCCTACAAGCGACACACACATTATGAAGTCATTTGAACCATTGTTGATATAACAAAGTTAATAGTTTGCGATAAAAAAATATTTGTTGAGCCAATGGGACACGTTGAAAACATACTGAGTTATTAACACCTAATAAAGTTGATATGATGAACATGTTAGCAAACAGTTACTTATTTATACATCCAGCAATATTAGCATTTGGAGCCAATCACCTGGTGAGGGCAGCCAAATGCATAAGCTTTGTGTCCTACAGTAAATAAAATCTAAATCAATTTTAAGAAACGTTTTAGAAAAAAAGTCAGGCTGAGATGTCTAATGAGTCCAATTACGACAGAACCTGGTGATGGTAATGTTATAGAGCATCTAGCAAAATGATACATTTGTGCAGTTGCTTAAACTACTCGGTTTTGAACAAAATACCTTCAATGGTGTGAGTATTTAACACAGTTATCATCTTCTGGCCTTCTTCTCTCTCTGTCTTCCTGGCAGAGGATTGATTTCAGCTGAAAGCCTCATACAGAACATGTTGGACCCCTCACAAAATCTGTCCTCACACACACACACACACACATTGACTTGCTTCCTGTAAGCTGGAGGATACCATTGGCCTCAGATGGAGAGAGGCAGGTCTGGATGAAATATAACCCATCTGGAACCTGACCGCTGTAGGAAGGAGGTGACCCCTGGACCACAGTGTGTGTGTGTGTGTGTGTGTGTGTGTCTTGTGACAGGGCTAGGGTCTTGGCATGTCAGTGCAGTGTGTGTCACATGGAGGCAGTATGGGCTGGTGAATGGTCACGTCCTGCTGGGATCACATCTGGATTTCAGGGAAAGGGACAAAAGCTGAACTCAAAGGACTTCTGGCCAGCTCTAAAAAGACTATGCACACTGTATTAAAAATAGATTCCAAACTGAGAGTTGGTCTCCAACCATGTGGAGATGGAACCCAGAGTCAATAATCTGTAGGTTTACTCTCCAGACTGACTCCACATCAGCTCTCTCTCTGATTAGTTCCTTCTGTGGCATTGAAGATGTGCTAAATTGTGAAATCAGCTGCTGTAGTGTTTGGTTAGAAAGAAAACATGCAGACTCTGGATGGATCGGAGAAAACTGGAACAAAGCCTTGTCATCCAGTTTGGCTTTGTTTGGAATAAACAGGGGAATATTGCACAGTAAGCAGGACCCGTGCATGCTTGAATCAATGACTGCAGACAAACAGGGACATAGAATTGGTGGCATCACATACAGTGAAGTTGAGGGACATTTTGAAGCTTGGGTTGGGGTTTGTTTGGTTTTACTGCTCACCACAATGTGAGTTTGAAAGGCTGACACTCAAATAGAAAGAGGAAAGCTCAGTTGACACTGCTTCTTATATCAGTACTTAAACTCCACGTGAATTTACTTTGCCTCTGTGAACAATTCTACCAATCACAGCAAAGCCTCAATGTCTTTTCACAGCATGTTGTAGTTTAATATCCAGTCAAACTGCCTTTTTGAGATCTTAACATTTTGTGGAAATATAATGAGAAGGAAATGGATTTTTTGGACTTCAATTAGACTTCTGTTTTCTATATAAGTGTGCAAACTGGGGGTGTCTTGATGGTAAACCTGCCTATCAAGATGCCTGTGTTTATGGGTAGGGTCATCTCATCGTGATGCATCATCTTTTCGGGATAAGCCAATGTCTTACTTCCCAACATTGATACATGTCAACTCCTCAGAAAAGTAGCAATCTTATCACGTTTGATAAGCCCACTGTGCATGCACTTCATCTGTCTGTATGATGCAGTGTATGCCACGGACATTAATTGAATTGATATGCGCCAAGTGAAGCTTATCCTCCACGATGCGGCTGGTGTATGTTGCATTTATGATGTCAGAACAATCAGAGGTTTTGTGGAGCTGGTATCCCACAGCTATTATTTTTACCACATCCTTCAGCTAGGCTGAAAGCTCGGTCCCTTTTCAGGAGCCGCAACTGTCTGAGGTCTAAAGTCTAACAGGCTCCACCTGACTCTTCCTGATATGAGACCATGTACAAAGATTTATCTAAGCCCCATAACATGTTCCTGTCAAGTGCACACAGTTCACATACTGAGAACAGGACAGAATGATCACTTGTGCTCTTTCCATTCAGGCGAAAGAAAGAAGCATTTCTCAGCTACATTTGGAGGAGCTTTTCTATTGACCAAAGAAGAATATGTCACAGTACTGCTCACGTTGTAGCGCCAAAGATGGAGACACACAGTGTTAACTCTGGAACTGTGTTACAGTTGAGGTTTTCATGTGTCCATTTCATTCCTACTAACCGAAAACAACATGGGGCCCGATCCAAATTATATTTAGTCTATGTGTCAATATATAGAGTACCAGACTGGATCAGAGCAGATTAAACACTTCCACGGGTAGTATTTTCTGTGGTTCATTTTTGACTGGGACCTGTAAAGACCTTTCATTTAGTCTTCTGCTGAATTGTTAAATTATTGATGAACAATTGCAGATAAGGGAAGTGAACATCTCAGGTATCAACAATGATTACAGTCAAGCTTGTCTTTATTTGGAACTTTCATATTAAAAGGACTTAACATGGTACTTAGACCTAAAATTCCACATCAGCCTTTATACGCGCTGCACGGTATCAGTAAATAGAGAGACATTTCAGAGTATATGTTAGGCATGAGGTCAGAGTGGAGATCTCTAAACCGAGCTCGAGCTGCAAAGTCAAACTGTATTTTCTTGCCTCAGAGGGATGTGGAGCTGTCTTTGATCCAGACCCAGTGTAACTAACAAGGGTTTGATTGACACATCCTAGTGTATCACGAGGTGTCAATGACAACTGTCCCTCTGAGGACCTTTTGTGTGCATTTAGAGTTGTGCCCCCCCCCATGCTATTTCCAGCCACGCCTCCCTGCAGATCTGTGCAAATAAGGAGGGATGGTTGCAGGGTTGCTCCGGCCTGACTTGAACAGGCCTGTGAGGCCTTTGGCATGAGGCCCAGACGGAGAGAGAAACGACTGGAGGCCCCATGGAGGAGCTTTGGGGAGGGAGGGATGGAAGGAGGGAGGAGGGAGAGAGGGATGATGGAGGCTGAGATCAGACAGGCCTGAGGCAGGTGTTAAAATACTCACCCTGGCTTTTTGGTGGCGATCGCTCAGCAAAAACACACCCGTCAGTTTGCAGCCAGTTTCTATGTGGATCATGCACAAGTCCGCAGCATGTTCATGTGTCCCATCTATCCCAAACTGGTTTGATAATAAGCTGCAACAGAATCCTCAGAAGGCCTATTTTAATTTAATTTGACATTAAATTATATTTGTGCTGAGATTGATTTCATGGAGAATTGTTTTATTGCTTACAGAACATCGAGCCACTTTAAATAAGACTCGGGCTACAGTTACCTTTGAGGAAAGGAAGGATCCCTTTGTCTTAAGGGTAAGCATTGAAGTTTGTGGGGTTGCTTCCAAGTCATTTCCAGTTAACACATCAGATAACAATGGAGAATTTAGAAAAGATATTGTTGTGATCAGCCACTTCCTGTCTTAGTTTCCTATTTTGACCATCGTTTCAAATTTCAGTCTGCGATCTAATTGCTATGATCCCGTAACACATCGACACCACCACATGAGGTACGAAATGTCTAGTCAAACTTATTTGGAAGAGAAAACACATGCATATGCATCCATGACATTTCACAGACCAACTTCCTGCTTCAACTTTGACCAGCTGTGCTTACCGTAGTTGTGCTTACACAGTTTTCTTGTGCAATCAGGTATTATCAGCAACATTTTAGGCTCCCTGACTTTCAGTTTTATCTCAAGATAAGGTGGTTTAATCTGCCTAACCTGCTGACTGTTGCCTAACTGCTCATGTTTCCTGCCATGTTGTTCTCTCTTGTAGAGATGCCACTGTGTTCCCAGAGCTCAGCAATTTACTTGGTGAGTACAGAAATGATGGTCCAAAATACAAAAATAAGACCAACGTTATAAACTAAAGTTGCAATATTAAGTGATTTTGCCACTATTGTAAAAGCAGCTGTTTTTCCGCTAAATGCTCTGCAGTGATGTGACTTGACCCTCTCGAATCCATAAAAAAGATCATTTCTCCCTGGATATCTGGATATTCTAAGACAACCTTTTGGTCAGGACCACTCCACGGAGGCACTGAATGAAAATGTATACTGTGGACTTGGTCTGTTATTGTAGGTGTTCAATGCAAACAGCGAGTAAAGCTGTGTGTGCATGTGACCCTCTCCATGCCTAATTATGATCTCTGCCCTATAGACTATTCTTCTGTGTTAGTCCTCTTCAAACCTGAGCCCTGACACACACCTGGCTCCTCTACACACACACACAGTGTTTGCAGCGTACGTAGGCATCACATCTGGTCACTCTATCTCTTTCTCCTCTCTGTCTCCCTCTCCTCATCATTTCCAACCTCATTTCCTCGCTGTGTTAAGATGCTTATTTTCCATCTCTTGATCTGCAAGTCATCCTTAAACCTTTCACCATAACTCTGGCCCCGCGGACTAATCGTATTCCATAAATATTTAAAAAGGGCGGAAATCTGCTGGAGGTTGCCTTATCTGGAGCCCCAACGATAATCATCTTAACCAGGACCATTATGATTTTAATTACCTGTCTTTGATTTCCTAACTCGGGAGCGTGATTATTCCTGGCCCCGCGGTACATTCCAGGTTAAAAAGGTCTTTGGGATTAGCTCCCCCCGATAATTGAGTCCATGTCAAAATGCAGATTTATCCGTGGAGAGGTATTTAAAGTTCACAGGATACCCTGTCTTCAGTCAATCAGAGTGATAGTTTTGAGCTGATTCTGGAAGCTGCCACTGGCTGATGATGAGTTCAGTCAGAAAATCTTGTGTTTTTTCCCCACACAGAAATCTAATCTAGGATGTTGTTTGTAATGTTTTTTTTTAAAGGTGAAACTTTGAATTATTAAACTGCAATTTATCTTTGTGGCATAACCATATTCTGAGCTGCCTTCATCACTACTACTGTGGACCATGAATCCATGGAAGTGGCGTGTATGTGGGTGGATGTGAAAGTGCTGCAGCGCCTCCTACTATCAGATTGCAGATACTACTCAGAGGCAGAAAAAAGTTGATCAGTTGTGTTTTAACATTGGCAAATGTGATAACTGTTATCATAATATGATTTCAAATTAAAGTTGCTCTTTGCAGATGACACCCACCTTTTGGACAGCTCTTTGTAGAGAACTAAATCATGATCTTTATAATTACTGTATATGGTTTCAAACAAATAAGTTGTTATTAAATATCAAAAAAATGAATTTTGTATTGTTTGCAGGAAATAAGAAAAATGACAGTGAGCTAATTAAACTCCATATTCATAATGAGGAATTTTAATCAACATGTTTTTTAGGTATCCTAATTGATGATAAACTCTCTTGGAGAACAGGTTGGTTTTTACTGCAGTAAAATTACCAAATCTCTTTGGATTCTGAGAAAAATAAGAGGTTTTGTACCCAACACTTGTTTCTTAAAATTATATTATACTTTAATTTATCCATATTTAACTATTGTAATATTGTATGGGCAAGTACAATTTATCTTGACAAAATATTGCTGCTCCAGAAAAGTGAAAGTGATCAAACCTATACATTTGTTTTTAAAGTGAGATACATGAATACAGATTTACCGTACAGTTTTAGATATTGCTTTGTTAATAATTCACAGTTCCATAATTATCCAACTAGACAGGCTAAGAATCTTTATCTTGCTCTGAATAAAACATCCCGTGGTCAGTTTTCTATTAAATATCGTGGCATTATCTTGTGGAATGAAAATGTCCTTTTAATTATTTCTCTGCCCTGCGGTCAAAAACATTTGAGTTGAAGTAAAAACAGTTACTCTTAAAAACGCTGGTTCATCCTATAGATCAGGGGTATTCAATTACAATTCAAAGAGGTCCAGTTAGAGAAAATTTCCCGAAGCAACGGTCGAAACATCAAAACGATTAACTTGCGTTATCATTCAGTACCGTAACGTATGGTTGTATTAACATGTGTTTTTAGTCAACAACAGACTGTCAAATCAAATAATATTTCAGTTTTCACATCAAACTGGAGGGATAATAATAATAACTACTTTAATAATAAATTCTAAATTTAAGTAAACCAAAATAAATGCCTAATTTTAGAAAAAAATTTAATAAAAAGTGTAGCTTGAAGTGCAGTCTTAACCAATTTTATAATAAACACTCAACACATCCTAACAAATGAACAGCTGTAAAACCTCCTCTTCTCTTTCATTCCCTCTTATAGAGCTACCACTCCTACTTTCTCTTGTTCAGTGAGAAACGTCGCTCTAGTTTGTCCTGCCAGCTAGCATTGGAGTTCTATGAGATATTCTGGTTTTGAACTGCCTGTGGAAGCCATGTGAAATCTCTTTTCCCTTTAGTCTCCTCAATTCGTGTGTGTTTCCAAAACTACTCTGGTGAATCTGGCGGGACTCGACTCGCAAGCATCGGAATGCACGGATTTGATTGGCTGAGCAGCGTCACATGAGACGATTGGAGCACGTGCGATTGGTCTGTGAGTTTTTCTGGTCCTCTAAACCAGTACAGTAAATGCTAGAAAAGCTGCGCAGGCTAAAATAGAAATGCTCTGTCACGAGGTAGTAGTCTCAATAAGTAATCAGCTGTAAGTCGGCGGTCCGAGGAGGACAGCGGCCGGGTCTGGATCCGGACCACGGTCAGCCTATTAGTGACCTTTGCTATAGATTATAATTACTGCTGCTTCTCTGTATTATTTTTACATATTTATTTTAATTATTTTTATGTACTTATTTTATATTATCACTAATAATCAAAATATATTTGTGATTTTGTATTTTTAATGTATGTCTTCTGGGTATGGTTATTCATATAAGCCATTAATGGCTTCTACCACACTCAAATGCATTTTTGTGTTTTTTTTAATATTCATTAAATTGTTTGGTATCTATGTGTGTAAAATTTTAAATAAATTAAATTAAAAAATCAAATCAAGTCTTATTTTGACACATTCATACACAGCCACTGGGCAGCCACTGTGCAGCACCAGGGACCAACTATAGACCGGTGTCTTGGTCAAGGACACAGGCAAGTTTTATATGGTGGAGGAAACTGGAGGAAACCCACACAAACAAGGAGAACATACAAACTCCACACAGAAAGGCCCTGCCCTGCCCAGAAATTGAACCCAGGAGCTTCTTGCGACCACTATGCAGCTGAAACAAGTTTATTCCGTTTTACTTTGCTTTAGTTTTACTTATCAGGGTTTATACACACACACACAAACACACACATTATCGACCTAGTGCCTGTGTTCATGTTTGCATCTGTATCTACTTTGAAATGTCAAGGAAATGACAAAATGAGGGTTAACAAGAGCCCATAATTAATCGCACTGGAGAGCACACACACATACACAGAGCCATGGGCACACTCAGCCATAAGGACTCATGCTAATACACACACTGTATGATACATATGCATTCACATGGGAGCTCTCACAGGGCCTGTCCAGGGCCACATATGGGCACACTCATGGACACAAAGGCACACTCTCACACACTGGCACAGGGTTTTAATAATGATGTCTGGAAAAATTAACTTTGAATCCGGAGCTTTTCATGTTTGCCCACATGCTCAACAGGCCCCTTCCATTTTTACTGCCAGCTTGTTAAGTGTCTTCTGGCAGCGTGAGGTAAAGAGGAGAAGCCCATTCCAGCCGGCAGGCCCAGAAAAATCCTTCCTCACCAGCCAATTACATAAAAATCAATTCATCACTCTTAACAAAAACATTATTAACATAAAGACTAGTTACCAACCAATCTACAGGGTGGTGCTCATTCTGGCACCACTTCCCCCGCAGCATTCCCCTGCCACGGGCCCGAAAACCTCATCTTCCCGGAGTCCAAAGCTCCTGTGCTAGTGGTGTAAACAAACACTGACACTCCCCCAGTACTCCGAGCTCCAAGTCCGAGTAGAGTCAGCTAATGGCCGCTAACTAGCTAATGGCAAAGCCTACAGTTATCAGCAGTTCCATGTATATGTAATCCACCTTAATCCTTAATACATCTTTATAAACCCATGAATATATCCATGAGCAGTCTGCAAATTTTTTGTAGCATTAGCTAAAGTTAGTGCTAGCGTTAGTTAACATTACTGTTAGTACGAGCTGACTATGTTACTCTTAAAAGGCATTGACAGCTCCCCGAAGCGCCTAACACTAACCATCACAGGGGTGTGTGCCTAAACCATGACTATATGTATGTAGAGCGGTTAACCCTACAGCTGCATGTGTTGCAATGGGGAACAGAATGGTCATATATGTTGTTTTGGAGAAAACGCTCATATAGGACATTTTGGAGACATCAACTATTGACTATTCTGTTGTTTCTGCATGAGGACGTGTTGAGAGAAAAGGGCTGTGTTGTAACACTCACCTGACACTTTTGTCCCAGCCTTAATGACAAGGCGCAGCTCCCGGGTGGAATTTGAGGTTGTTGGGTTTTTACTGTGACTAACTGACCAATGAACTTGTCAATTAAGACAACTCAGCTAATGCTTTAGTCGACTATTAGGGGTTAGCCCTAGTAGTATCACTCTATTGTGTTGTACAAATAATTACACTATAACAATACTGCTTTAGAGGTTGAGTGACTTCACCTGGAATCTCTCAATGTGTAAATAATATACATTATAGATGGCCTGTGACAGAAACTAATAGAGATCATTGTGCTGACTTTAGAAAGTTGTGCATAGATATTAATTGGTTTTCCAAAGATATTAAAGCACCTCTGCTTTGGCTTTTAGTGTTTTAAAAAAAAAAGGCACCACACCTTGAGTAAGCTGCACAACACGCTGTTGTGGGGGTGGGTGGGGGTCATTTGCATTATTGAGATTTCCTTTTTTCTTTAACAGAACTCATAAGTTTTGGTTCCACTTCAGCTCGGTCACGGAACCACAGTCACTACCACACATACAATATATTGCCAAACGTTTTAGGAACACCCCTTTGAATCATTAAATTAAGGTGTTCCAATCACTTCCATGGCCACAGGTGTATAAAATCAAGCGCCTAGGCTGCAGACTGCTTCTACAAACATTTGTGAAAGAATGAGTCGCTCTCAGGAGCTCAGTGAATTCAAGCGTGATAGCTTGCCACCTGTGCAATAAGTCCATTTGTGAAATTTCCTTAGTCAACTGTTAGTGGTCTTATAACAAAGTGGAAGTGACTGGGAACAACAGAAACTCAGCCATGAAGTGGTAGGCCACATAAAATCACAGAGCAGGGTCAGCGCATGATTAGGAGCACAGTGAGCAGAAGTCGCCAGCTTTCTGCAGTCAATAGCTACAGACCTCCAAACGCCGTGTGGCCTTCAGATTAGCTCAAGAACAGTGCGCAGAGAGCTTCATGGAATGGCTTTCCATGGCCGAGCAGCAGCATCCAAGCTTTGCATCACCAAGTGCAATGCAAAGCGTCAGATGCAGTGGTGTAAAGCACACCGCCACAGGCCTTCTTGTCCAACATCTGTGCCTGACCTCACAAATGCTCTTCTAGAAGAATGGTCAAAAATTCCCATGAACACTCTCCTAAACCTTGTGGACAGTCTTCCCAGAAGAGTTGAGGCTGTTATAGCGACAAAGGGTGGGCCAACGCCATATTAAACCCTACAGATTAAGAATGGGATGTCACTAACCTTCATGTGAATGTAAAGACAGGTGTCCCAAAACTTTTGGTAATATAGTGTATATACTTTTGGCATATGTACATGATTTCTTCATTATAGCTCATACATTTACCTTTGCCAGAACTGGTCCTATATCTTACACTAATGTTTATAAAACCTCAATCCTACACATCTCCTCCTCTATAAGATGCTACCGCAGTCTAATCACTGTGGATGCATGCACATATAGAGCTGAACCTTTCAAATATGTTGTTCCTCTCCTTTCACATTCATGTATGGCACGCCTCCTCAAAGAACCTTCACATACTAATGGCTTGTACGCACACACACATAACACGCTTGCCAAACCAAATACAAACAGCTGTCACAGTAAGACCCCATCCAAACTAGCACCTCTTCTTCCTTGTGATTATGGAGAGCATTTTGGCAGGAGGCGCCGGCCTAATAGCCATTTAGCTGATTCCAGTGAGGAGATATTGGGGGAAAGTTGGTGGCGAAGTGCTTTCATGCCGACTGCCAGCGACGGAGACCCCGGCTGCCTTCCATCTCCTGAATGAGAAGCAAATTATTACAAATCATTTGGGAGCGAGAGGCAGAAGCAACCCCTTTTATTATTTGGATGCATTAACAATGTTTTCAGTCACTTTGTTGGCGGCCTCAAAAAGGTAGGCCGTGCCAAAGATTAGCTTGATAAATTGCCTAATTGATCCATTCACTTTTTAACTGATGCTTTATTAAGAGGCTCTGGAGTGAGGAGGAGAGGTGGGGAAAGGCTGGAGAATGCTGCTGCTTTGGCTGCACACACACAAGATCAATTGTGCAGTATAGCTATGAAATAGTGCAGGACCCCCCCCCCCCCCGTCTTCAGTGTATTTCTGAATAAACACCAACATACATTAAAT
The DNA here is from genome assembly GCF_014851395.1 of Micropterus salmoides. Classification (NCBI taxonomy): domain Eukaryota; kingdom Metazoa; phylum Chordata; class Actinopteri; order Centrarchiformes; family Centrarchidae; genus Micropterus; species Micropterus salmoides. The sequence goes on from NW_024041039.1 coordinate 29,942,549, forward strand.
TTCCAGGGTTTCCCCACTCTGGTTAGTCATGGTAATATTAACACGATTCATCATAATCAGCCTTCTTAAATGTTAGCATATTAAAAAGCTTTAATCTCTGCATACATTTTGGAGAGCTTACACCATTAAGGTGATGGATGGAGGATGTTCAGCAGGAACACCTTGCATTATAGAGCGACTGTGGTACAAAGTGAAGTGATTCAATCATCTTGGCAGTGCCTGACTGGCTATTTCAAAAATGGGCAAAGAAGTGGCGCTGAAGCAGACAGAATAAAGCCAGCTTGATGAACCACCTACCAGCTAGCCACCTGAGAGGGCACCTGTCACTCAAAGCAGCCACGTCCTAAATTATGCATAACCTGGTCCCTTAATATAATTTAAATACGTGAGCTATATCAAAAGTCACTCCCCTCACATCTGAAAAAATCAGTTGTTTATACCAGGATGTAAACATGTTTATTTGTGCTGTGAAGGGCATTTTAACATGGGTGTCATGGGGTTTTTCGCTTTTGCAGTCGGCTTCAAGTGGCAATTCGATGAACTGCAGTTTTGGGCACTTTCACATTGGCTTCTTTTTTCAGCCCTGGAGGTTGCAGCTTGTGTACAAATTTCGCACGTCTCGCTGTTTAGAGGGCACACGTGAGCAATTTTATCACACCAACACTGCTAACTTATAATCTTAATGTGTGTCACACCATATGTCGATGCCATTTGGAATGTTTTTCAGTACAGTTTACATTGTCAGTAGTTGCAGTAAGTCTCAAAGAAACGTGGCGAGTTCTGCATCAGACCGCATCTCTTTACTCACCGAGATCTGTCTCCAGCGGAAGAAAGCCACACCAATATCTACTCAGTTTGCTTCTTTTTTTGCCACCTTTTTGTTCTTGTGACATTTTTGAGCATGTTAAGGCTGTCAAAAATGCAATTCACATGGAGGAATTGTAATTCCGTCGGTTTCAATAGGGTCCGACATGGTTCGTGCTCTGGTCATAATCATCACCTGTCTGTGCAGTTCCCTCAGCTCTACAAGGCATTTTAACTGCTATCAGCACATTGTTTTGGTTTTAAGTTGTTGTTATGTTGAGTTGGTGAATATTGGACATGGAATGTTTGTCAGGCGGACATAAGTCCAAATTAATGCTAGTGTAGCTCTGAGTCTGCTGAATGTATAAACTGTAAACTACCCCAACTTGGAAATAAAAAGAATTAATTGGTTCTGCTTTAATTCAGAATTTTTAATTTTTTAAGGTATTTAATTTTAATTAAGAACAGTCCAAATAGAGCTTTGACAATTATGATCATTTTGTGATATTAAAGCTACATTAATTGATCTTTTTATAAACATCTGCTGTTTTGGTCTCCACCCTCCTGAGGGAAATATCTGGCTCTTTAGTAGCTAAATGCTCCACTATGTTCACCAGCTAGTCGCTGACTGTGTCTGTCTGCTGTTTGCTGCTGAGCAGGTAGCGTACAGTGAGTTTTTCATTAGATTTTTTCGTTGAAAACAGCTGCCTGCTGCTGCTGGAAACAAGGTGAATGAGAGATGTGAGACATACTGTATTTGCAGATGTATAACTAAAACAATCAGCTGAAAGATGCTGAGGGATGATAATTCTGTGTGGGTTTGTCACTGCCACATAATGATTTGTTCCATTGTTATTTTAAAAGCAACGATTAGTTCACCTTAAAGGTACAAAGTGTAATTTCTGTCCACATGCTCCAAACAAATTGGGGGCAACATTTCACCTGCTGCAAGAATTGCATTATTTACTAACTGCATGGATGACACTGTTCAAGATTGTGTACAGTTAGACACGCATAAAAAAAAACCTTGCAGTGTCAAGTGGTTATAATATGGTAAAACATTTTTCAGTCTGTCTACTACTGGGTCCATCCAATCTCATCAGCTATTAAAAAAGCCTAACTACTAACTAACAGCAGGCCATGAATATCCAAAATTGGACCAAACAGCTGAAAATAACACTGCTAACTTAATCTTAATGTGTGTGTCACACCATATGTCGATGCCATGTGGAATGTTTTTAGATACGTTTTGCGTTGTCATTAGTTGCACTAAAGATACATTTCTCAGTCTCAAAGAAACGTGACAAGTTCTGCATCAGACCGCATCTCTTTACTCACCAAGATCTGTCTCCAGGGGTAGAAAGCCACGCCAATATCTACTGAGTTTGCTTCTTTTCTTTGCCGTCCATATGTTCCTGTGACAATGGAAGTTACCTTCAATTTAGTCTCACATAGCCAGACCACAGCCACAGCCTCCATGATGGACTGGGGCACACTAGACGCTACAGTGACACCTCTCGAACGCCTCTCGAGGCACAATAGGTATTACAACACAGGACGCGCCTGGGCTAATCAGTTAGCATGCTATCACTTAACGCAAATGAAATAAATTGTTATAAATTGCGCATTTTAATTTTAAATTGTTTTATTCTGTTGTGTGTATATAAATAAAATAAATGACTGGCCTATGTCAGTTAGTCATGGTAAATGTGGCCCACCTCGATGTCCTCTTTGATTGGTTGACACATTTCATTTCCTGGAATCTCCTATTTCCCTTTGTGTGTATCCCCTGATGACCATCTGTTTTCACAAACTGATCTTTACTCTACCTCTACCCTAAAAGGTCTTCTTAAAATCTCACAACTTCCTGCAGCAGCTGTATTTACTAAAACAGCCTCTGAGATCACCAAAATGTGAGCGTTACACATTTCTTCCTGCTCTGTGGGGAAGCTGTGCTCGACTGGTAGGTGACAGCATGACTGGAAGTATTTTTAAATTAAATAGGTGAAACACAGAGTAGGAAATGTTCCTGGTTTCCTTCCTGTTGCACAATACACACTAATGTTCAGCCCTTCCTAACCTCAGACAAAGACTGGTGCCATGTTTTCTGAATGCCCCTCTTCATGTAGTTGTCCTCATCTCGTCTGTTACCTCCTGACAGGCGGAACACAATTACAGTTTGAGGACTGGCATGAATTTGGCAAAAAAAGTGAAAGACATCAAATCAGCTCCCTACAATTTAGTCAACTAAGTGACAACGGCCTTGTTCGACACCATATCCACCCTCTCGCAGTTGGAAAGAAAGTAATTAGCTAAGTGTATCCTCAAAAATGTATCTGATGCTGTGTCAAAGTTTGTCTAATTCCTGCTATTTCCTCCACAAGAAGCAAGTATGGCACTTGTTACAGTCTGGATAATTAATTTGATTGATTAGACGAGGTATGTGAACATCAGAGAGATACGCACAAGCTGATTTGAACTCCCTCAAATACTGTTCTCTTCGAGAAGTCATTCTGTGGTGAAGCGTCGGCAGTGAGTTTGTGATGCTCAATATGCCTCACCTCCTACTTCCTACATCTCCCAGGATGCTTGTCAGCAGTCTCCAGACACAGGGTGAGGACATGTTACGTTCAGCTGAGGGTTTTGTGTGCAGGGAGAGAAATAGTGAAAGTGGCAGCGGAGGTTTTGTGGTTGAGAAAATGCCAGCATCACCCTTGTTAGACAGCAAATTTGTGCTGCATTGCATTGTGATCTATTGAAGATACTTGCGGTCTAAGAACAGTGGTCTCCCTACATGACTGCAGGGCTTGGTCAGTGACCTCAAGAAATACCTTCAGCTCCTTTTCTGATTCCAGTTAAAGGGCGTGGGTAAGTTCTTGATGTGAATTCCGATCAAGTTGTGGGTGGGGCTCCCAAAATGATTGATCAGAGGCCAGTAGAGATTTCTGTTAGAATGGGACCACCCTGCACTGCAGAACCAGGAGTGGGTTTTGAGGGAGCTATGGTGTCTGGTGTGTTCTGCTGACTTGACACTGCTAAGCTGCTGGACTTGGCAGCAGATGAAGCCAGCTTCCTCGGTTTCCCCCCTTCGCTGAATTCCACGGTGACACTTGCCCCAATCTGGATCCTATTAGTAGACTGGCCCACCAGGCCTCTAGCGAGCAAGGCCAGGGATTGTGGATGGAGTCAGGATTGTGCTTGGGAGGCCCTGTCCCTGCTAGCATCAACTGTCTAAGTCACACATTTGCTTAAACATCTGATATAAGAAAGATTACAGTTCTTCTTTTTGTTTTCCTCATGCTAATAATCTGTAAAATGGTCATGCCTGGCCTCCTACTTTCTTCATGTGCTGTTATCTCCATCTTTGTCACTAGTGTTAAATTCTGTGGTGCTTTGTTAGCAGCTGGGCTCAATATTACAGAGTACAATCTAGACAACCTCTATATGACAAGTGCCCTGAGATAACTTCTGTTATAATTTGGTGCAATATAAATAATTGCCATCCTTAGCAGCCACAAACTGTTAAAGTAGTTCAAGTAATAGTTTTTACTGTAAACCATAGTGAAACATACGGATGGTGTTGAGCTCCAAAAAGTCCTTCCATCATTACCTTAACTGTCATCATTTTGAGAGGGCACCATAAAGACAGTACAGAACTCCCTCCTTCGTTAGCAGTTTTGTTAACTCTCCTATCAATGAGGCTAAATGACCACTGCAAACCAGGCAGTCAACCAGGGTCCTATTCAGTCTTGCACCAGCTAATGTGGCCCTAACTTGCTATTCCAACAATAGTTAGTCAATTTTCACAAACACCAAACTTTTTTGGGTTCTTATGATATGTGAGAAAGAGTTATGTGACTGACAATGCAGTAAATAATAATCATCAAGTATTTTTTTTAAAACAGTGATAAATCAAATCAAAGTAAGTTTACATTGACCAAAATGGTGTAGGCTGAAGCCTTAGCTCATTACGGGAGAGTGGGGTGAGTTGAGCCAATTTTTACTTGAAGTGTCTTTAAGGCGAGGACATGACAGTAATGTCTCCAACTCAAATATGAACAAATATTTTAGGATGTGGTGCATCCCTGGGAATGATCAATTTGGATCTAAAATAAACTGTTTTCCATTTCCAAAAAAAAGTGGACTAAAGTTGAGATACATGGGGGTCTGGGACATTAATATAATTTTACCATGCAAACTTAAACGCCAGGTCCCAACATTTAATTGCACTTAGATAGTGAAAAATCGCAGCTATGTCTCCTAGTTGTTTCACATCAATCACATCCTTTAGTCATCATGTCACATATCACCGTGCCACCTGATGTATGGACTTACCATTTTTGTACCTCTCCCACTACTCAAACCCAAAACAGGAGTTGAATCCTGTCTGTTTTCCATTTATAGAAGCATGACATGATTGTTTCTGGTCTAAAATGCATAATGTCACATCATTTCGGTGATACATAAGAGTTCAATGTAAAATTACAGTCAAATATCTGTCTCAACTTCCCACAGGACTTTTGGCTCAAATTACCACATCCCTGCCATTTTAACAGACTTGTGTCATCCAGCAGTTCAAGGGTAACATCATGCCTCATATTGTAACTTAAATGTGCTTATCACTTATTCCATGGGCCTCTCTCCATCACAGGGTGAGTAAATTGGATGACTCTTCAAAAAATATGTGGTCACATGACCAATTTCGTCTATGGTTGCCAAGAAACAAGGGATGGCTCAACTTCCCCACAGGCTCAAATCACCCCACTCTCCCCTATACCTACCATTTTTTACATTCAACATTTTGTACAGATCCCTTTACACTGAACATATGTATTGTATTATATATACCCAAGTGTCCCAAACAGAAATGCACATAGACACTAGTCTTCATACCTCAGTTTTATATTTGTATCTCTTTTTAACATCTATTTAGTGTATTACGCATTTTCATTTTCATTTTCATTCCCTTTTCAAAACTATTCCACAAATGAACTCATTTAAATGTTCTAATGTTTTTTTTTGTAGACATGCACATTCTTCTTAGCTCACACTGACTCACTCTAATTTGAAGCATTTTATTTTTTACTTGTTACATTACTTGGGCTGTTTTGAAGTCCACCAATTCTCTAAATTTGAGAGCATGTGAGTTTATAAATAGAATGTTGGTTTGTTCACACTACACCAAACCACCACGCAACACCTTGAATGATGTCATGATGTCACCAGAGAGGCTCAGTTTGGTTAGGTTTAGGCAACAAAACTACTTGGTTAGGTTTAGGAAAACAGTAAATTATCCATCCATCCATCCATCCATCCATCGTCAACCGCTTTTCGTGTGCACAGGGTCGCGGGGACAGTAAATTATACATTACATAATTTACATAACGTAAGTTAAATAGAGAAGTTAACTTACGTAAGTTACAGATAACGTGTAATTTAAGTTAAAATAAGTCAAAGTCTGACCGAAGGTGAAAAAGTACTTCCAGGCAACAACGCTGCTGCTGCTTGACTTGAAGCAACCATTCGGAGGCAACGTCCTGGATATGTCTAATGAGAGTTGCCCAACATGTTGTTCTGCCGTCTGTCTGTACCTTTGTAATACGTGGTTGTTAGTGATTGGTGGCAGGCAGTGGAAACATTTCAGACCCTGCCAACATGCTCATATTGTGGAGAGTAAAGGGCCCTGCAATCTTCAGGTACCGCTATTCAGTCTTTAGAGTTTCTGTCTTGTTGCACTTGATTCCACACCAAACACCTGTTTAACAGTAGGTCATGTTGTACAATGACAGTACTTCATGATGACTGAGTTTACTTTCTGAAGGTGGCAACCTTCACTTTTTTTCTGTGGCTATTTTTACTGACACTATCTACCTAAAACTGACTAGCCATGATGAAGCAAACAGTAAGTAAATGCTTTGTCGACCTGGCTATATTGTCTATATGTCTAATTACTATTCCCCATCAATCAAAAATAGTAGCAAACATGTAATCTCAAACACATCCACAGTCACATTTGACAGTCTCTATTATCTGAGTATCTCTCTCTTTGCTTTACTTTGCTGCTTTGTCTATCTGTTTGTTCTCTGAAGGACAAAGACCACACCCACTGTATCTACAATGTGAAGCACTCAGGGCGCAGACCTCCAGTGAATTACCAATCACTATGTGTTGTTTTTGGAACGGGGGGCGGGGGTCGAACGGATAGGGGGAAGGTCAAAGTCCATCCTCTCATCTGCCATCCTGTCCCTCCGAGCTCTTATCCATTGCTGTCAGTGTCCACTGACTGACGTCTTCGTTCAGCGGTCAGGTCCTAGCAGCCATGCCGCAACAACGCCACCTGATACACAACCAACACAACAACAGCAACAAATAAACAGGGGGACTCAACGATGCCCAAACCTATAGCCTCTCTATCAGCCATCCATTCTTCTGTCCATCCATCTATCCACCCACAGCATTCTGATTGACTTTGCTCAGTCAGATTGACTTTGCTCTGGTCATTCTTTGCCACTAGCCAAATTGACAGCTGCCCCTCTTTGTTTGGGAGGAAAGTCAGGCAAAACTCCAGGCAAAAGTCATCAGATAAGTCCAATTGATTGTGGCCTTGTTTTGTGACAGGAGCAGTTAAGATTCATTACAGTGAGCACTTTTGTAGAGCAGTGGTTGCCAAGCTTTTTGTTTGATGTACCCCCACAGGCTTATCAGATGAGCTCAAGTACCCCTTCAGACAGCACCCATAATGTTTTTTTCATACATTTGACATGTTAGCATTCATTGCCACTGGCAGTAGCTATCTATATTGCTTTATGGTATACCATTTCTTTTAACTAAGTCTACTGTTAAAAAGTTTATCCATTTCTTTTAGGTAAGTCTTTCAAGCATTCAAGTGTATTTCTTTTAGCTACCTAACCCTCAATGAGCACCAATTTGCGATCCCTTTTTAGCTGATTGTTTTTTTTGTATGTTCTCAAGTAGTTTGTTTTTCAGAGTTAGCTGAGCTTCCCCACAATCTTTCTGTCTCCCCTATGGCAACTGCAGAAGTACCCCCTGAAAGACAAGTTCCCCTTGTTGGGAATTACTGTGCTGGAGCATAAAGCCATGTGAGTATGTGTTTTACTCTATCTTAATAAATAATACATTTAAAAGCTCTTCAGGTGAACAGGCAAAAACAGAGAAGCCCCAAAAAGGTCTCACGTTTCAGTGATCACCCAGACAAATAAAAAGAAATATCTTGTGACTCCGTCGTCCAGCAATTTGATTTTGCAGGCCAACAGTAAAGTGGTGAGATCAGAGGCGGCTTCCACTGTGTATTCACTTTCATAAGTCAACACCCTGAGATGTGCTGAAGAGGACTTCTGAGGAGGGGAAGTGCTTGCTAATCAGTGTATAGGTCAGCGTGTAACAGAATATTTTTGGCCAATGGGATTGGGCTACGCTTTGATCAAGGGGGAGTATTCTGTTTGAACGACTCATTTGGCTCAGGGCAGTAGAACAGACCCGACTGGGCAGCTGTGGGGTTAATATTGTGATGTTTAAGGGAATTGGTGGATGCCCAAGACCAAGACTTCTGAAATTCTTTCATATCAAACAGTCCTACATTAGACTGCAGACCCTCATTTGCTCTGATTCAGTCCCAGAGACCCATTTGGGAGGACTGTTGTCGGTCCAATGTTGAATTGCAGAACTGATTGATCATGGAGAACTGATTTGGCTTGACTATGGCTTGCTAAGCCAACACGTACTAGAGCAAAGAGATCGCCTAGTGCTCGGAGGATTATATTTTCTGTTTGTTTACTCTGCAGTAGTTTGTGATTACATTTTTCCATTTGCAAAAATAACTGAGCTGCCCTGTTGCCCACTGTTCCAAAAATTAAGCTTAAATTAGTCAGTTCTATATTTTTCAGCCACTATACAGAGAGAAAATGAATGAAATAAAATAATTGATTATAGACATTTTAATATAGTCATTCTTACACTCATCATCATGAATGAAATTATCTGGAAATTAAGAATAATTGTCTTTCGGATGTCATGGTGTCTAGACGTTTTATACCATGTACTGGTGTCAACGTTCTTAAAATCAAATTGTCTTCCAAATTAATGTTATGGGAATAAATCATTTTGGAACCTTTGGTAAAAAGACTTGTGATATTATTATATTATAATCTTTAGGGTGAAAAAACTGAACTGTATGAGCAAAAGTTTTGCAACTTTCTTTAATGTTTTAAAGAATAAGAAGCTATGCTTGTATCTATATTAATAGATTGTGTATAAATGTCCCCTTTGATTCAGGTTGAGGATGAATTATTACTGTCTGTCTCTCACTCTGACATTCATATTTGCATATGTGGGAGGACGATCACTGACAAAATTAATTCCCTAGCTCCTAAATCTAAAACTAATCCTAATTCTAATTTTAATTCAAAAACTGAGTCCTAATCCTAAACTATTTCTTTGGATTTCTTCATCCTTGTGAGGATGAAAACAGAGAGACACACACACACACACACACACACACACACAGGCGCACAGTCCCAGTCTGTCCTATTAATAGGTGTCTCATTGAAATGCCACGACAGTTTCTTGGCTGGGCTGGGGGGCTGACAGTGCTGGTCACCCACACCAGACCCTACCTATACCGGGGGCACACAGAGATCCCAGCTGATTGATTGGAGTGGCTTTCTGCTCATTCATTAGCCGGCGCTTCTTTCTGACAAGGCCTGGCAGCTACCTTCATGTAGACAGCCCTTTTTCATCGCTGTGTGGTCCTGGCCACGCTCACTTCACCATCTTATTAATGACATTTTAGACATTAATATTGCAGGGGATTAGGGATATCCTAGCTCCTTTATTCTCCTGACAAACCACACTGTTGTTAGTGGGTTTCTTTCTCTAACTCTCTCCCATAGTTGCTTTTTTCTTATCAAGGAAATCTTTTTGTCTTTTCTTTATTTGTCTCTTTATTCTAGCTTTCTTCTGTCCCACATGCATTTTATGGTATTTTATCTTTCTTATTAACTCAATTGCAATATTAGAGAAAAGAAAACTGTTACTTCTGCAGTGGTTTTTTTTCATCAGAAAATTGACAATTTTTGTGTGGCACCCTTTCACGTCATATGTCAATGCACCGGGGGAAGCCCTTGAGCGTTGTTGTTCGACGCATTGCTAAAGGGTACCCACGTTGTTAAAAAGCAATGCCAAGGGGTCTTCACCAAATGTCCATATGTGAAGCCCTGGGAAGAGAAGGAGTTGAAGTTTTCCAGAACAAAACGCAGCTACATCAGCGTTTTTCATTGACTCCTGATGCAAAAGCTGTCATGATAGTGTCAGCTGCGGTTCTTGACATCCCAATTGATGTGAACTTACAATGGGCCTGGCTTGTTAGGACTGCCTTGAGAAGTGACAGTAAAGTGACAAATAGAGAGAAACAGATATGGAGGTACAAGTCTTTCTTTTCTTGGTATGTGTGTTTATTGCCTGTGCTCATTTATCTCCTAAATATTTTGTCTATAGCCTTTTTTGTTGCAGTTTTTATAGTCTAATAAAATAAACTCTTGTCAATTACTTTATCATCTGGTAATTTTAACACTTAATATACATTGTTGTTAAGAATAGTTGATGATAAATGATATAAATAGAAGGCTTCAAATAGACCCAGTGATCGGGGAACGGTACCGGCTGATACTGTTTCCAGCAATCAGTGATCTGAGAACCTCTGTTGTGATCATAAACCAAACTATTGGGAAAATATAAAATTTTATGTCAAGAAAAAAGTCTAGATAATAAAGTCAGTAGGATTCATCCTCTGGGTGTCACGAGAGTTGATACATCATTTCATTGCAATGCATTTGTTGCACTAATCCAGCCTGGACCATGGTGGTGGAGCATCTGATCAACACCTTTTCATTTCCCATGTCCTCCTCCCGTTGGCCTGGACCGCTGATGTAAGATGGCATTTAGAAGCTCAGCAGAGTCAGGAGGCAGCAGCACCATTTGTCTGAACCTGCAGTGTGGAAAGGTAGCAGAGGGAAGAGCTTGGAAACCCCAGAGAGGAGGAACAAGCCCATGGACATTTCTGATGCTGGAGGTGGAGAGAGAGGGGGTTATACAGTGGCCAAATGGGGTGGAGATTTCCTGCTGCTTCAAGGTGAAATGAAAAATCTCTGCCCATGCCATTTTCACTTCAATTTATGGAGTCTAACGTTACATTGAAGCTTTGATCCTGGTAAATACTGTCCGCTCTGTTATCATGGAGTCATATCTTTAATCCTGTACCAAGAGAGAGCCTAAGTCACTCACTTCCACTTCCGGCCCATGGGATCTTATTTCGGAAAGAATATGTACAGTAGTCAATGGCAAGAGACAACTTATGTTTTGACCTAGTGCCCTGAATTACACGTATGATGTTTGTCTGTTTAAAAGTCCTAAAACAGTAAAGTCAAATGTTGTTTTTTGTGAAAACAGCTCAATGAACTACATCTCTCGTCTCACACAATATACGTCACCTACTGGTTTTTTCCATTTCACCTAGTGAACACTGGGTAAGAGAGGCCTAAACTCCAGCCTGGCCTCCCCAGTGCATGCCACCACTATTACCACGTGAAACTGCTGCACCTCTCAGCCAAAGATTAGTGGCACTCATCCAGGTATTTGTGCTTTTCATCACCATATGGAACCACTTCTCTTCATTCTACAACCCCCTTATTCGTCCAGCAGCCCCCCGTCACACACACACACACACACACACATCCCCTCCTTCCCTCTCCTTTGCAGCTCCTCTTTATAGATTACTGGCATGGAGAGTTGAAACTGGCTTCAGATCTGTGCAGCTAACCCACGGTGGCTCTGTTATGCGCGTCTCTGCCTGCCTGTCTGCCTGCTTGGTGCTCGGCAGGAGGCCCTGTAGTCTTTAATGACAGTCATGAGGGAAAAGGAAGGAGGGAGGAAGAGGCAGACAAGACAGTGAAGGAGAAAGTGGAAACTCTGCAACAAGTGCATGCAAATCACTTGTACTGCACACGTTTGTGTTACTGACAAAAGGATGAGGTCCATTCCAGGATGCTTCAGTTTTACAGTGAGTATTTCTTTCATCATGTGAAGAGAAAAAGATAAACGAGTGACATTTTGTTTGTCTGTCCATAAAGTCAAGCATCACTGTAACATAGGACTTCATTCTTGCTCACTCATGCCCGTGATGGATTTTTTTGTATTTCTGCTACAAGCACACAGTGAGTCAGAAGATCAATAGAAAGAAAAAGAAAAGAGCTGTTCATATTTTCAAGAAGAGAATTAAATTCTGTCACTTCCTCCAGCCCTCACACTCTAGTCAGCAAACAGAAGATTATATACAGGAGTGGACACTGACATTGATTTGTCCAGAGAGAGAGTAGTAAAATGAGACAAGAAACAGAGGGGGGTATGTAATGTCTAGTAGAAAACTTCAAAAGTCTGTGGAAGCCCATTTCTACTGGGAAAAAACACAGAAATAGAGAAAATTCAGGAATAATATTCATGGTAAGTCACACTTATGAGCTACAAATGTCAAAAAGTTAAAACTATGAAGCAGTAAGTATTTTTAGTTTAGTCATTCTCAGTGGTGCATGGATTTCTTTCTTTTCCTGGCAGAAATAGACTTCTACATAGTTTGTAAAACAGCTAGACTTTTAAATACTGACAAACTCGCTCTCTTGTGCAGCTTTAAACCCCAGCCTTAATAAACGTGAAATAAAAACTGCCATCCGCTCACTCTCTTCATAAAATGTCTTGAGGGCAAACAGCGATAAAGAAGCGGGGTGGGCTTGTACCTCCGGCCCTATTAATTGGCTGGGCCGCTGGGGCCCCAGGGCCGAGCCCGTTACCTGTGTGAAGAGAGGCGATTAATGCCTCCCCTTTGACCGAGCCAGGCTCTCAGCCCGGCTCTGCCGAGACGTTCTCTAATTAATCCACTCTTACTGTTGTAATAGGCTCTTCCTCGGGGAGCGCTCGGCCTCGGCTGTAAGCCCCCCAGATATGATTTCTCTCTTACATGGTAAACAACAGCCCCACTCATGGGACGGCCAGAGCTGAAGGAGGATGGATTTGAAGGATGCAAGCAGAAGAGAGAAACAGAGGAGGGAGAAATAATCTAAATCTGTTCTACCTTAAGAAAATATGTCAGTTTATAGACAATGATATTGATTGCAGTTATGTTATGCACTCTGCTAAGATGTGGACTGAAGTGACTTTCTTTTACGCATAACCAACACATTCTCACTACCGACTAGTCACATATGGATGCTTGGTCAAGGCCCTTTGGAGTCACATGTTAAAGCCCATTTTTAGATGTTATGGGCTCCGCAGTCAAGTTAGCAACGCTTAACAACAATAAATATGCAACATCCGGTTAGACTTTCAAAATTAAGCGCAAGCGTTTCGAAACATCGCCATCTGGAACGGCATGTTATTAAAGGTGTGAAACATTGCAATTTGGTTAAGTTTAGGCAACAAAACTACTTGATTAAGGATATGAAAAGATCATGGTTTGGGTTAAAATAACTACATACATCAGTTAACATGTAACGTCACTAAATGAAATATTTAATGTTTACTTTTTGTTTCACATGGGACACGAACCCCTGTCTCCTGCTTTTCTTCAGCTCAATAAAAAAGACTGAGCTATTCATATTTGACATTATTTCCACACGTAAGTTAACTAACGTAACTTGCGTAACTTACATAACTTGCCCAACTTAAATAAAAATATTTTATGTTGACAAATAATGATCATTACTGTACATCATAAAATGATGTTTTCTTTCTTTTTTTTTTGATTTTAGCAACAGTTGCAAAATGAGCTTGAGTGGTTTAGGTCATGTTGAAGAACAGAATGTTTCTGTAGAACAACTGGCCTTAATGTCACAGAATAACCTTCCAATGTGCATTCATTTGGTCTCAAACTTAATCTGGTGAGGTCCTTACTGGTTGACTCGTTGACTGGCTTTCTGTGTAGTTTACTGATTTTGTTATGTCTTGGTTTACCATCTGCAGACAAACTGATGGCTTTGATGAATGACTCAGTAATTTCACTGACTCACTACTGTACTGTGGCTGCATTTTGAATTGTAGCGAGCAGAGAGACTTTTTGCTGCAGACGATGAAAAGGAGTTGCAAAAATCTGGCCAAGATGGAAAAAAAACCCACGAATGACTGTTTTTGTGTTTTAGGCAGACAGGAAAGGCTTCATTTTAGAAAAAAGTTGGAAAAAGCATGATTTGGTATTGCAGTTCAAAGTGAGGTTGCTGTCAATTAAAACACCAAGGTAGTATGTCTGTAATTTGAGTTCTGGTGGAAATAATGTTAAATAGGAATATCTCAGTCTTTTTTATTGAACTGAAGAAAATTTTGAGGCATCCATTTATGAATGTGTACAAGACAGTTTATAAATGATGACAAGTTATTGGGGTGAAGCAAATGTGATCTTAAGAGATGTCCCAATGGCAGCATGAGAATGCTGAACAGAAGTACCAAACTCTTAGGAACCCCACACAGCAGCCTACAGGTGGAATACCTTGACTCAGCACCTCAGAACTCAGAAGCTTGACTTTGAAGCAGGAGACCGGGGTTCGTGTCCCATGTGAAACAAAAAGTAAACATTAAATATTTTAATTGAAGCAAAGTTACATAAATTGACATAACGTGACGTGTCATAAAGTGATGTACGTAGTTATTTTAACCTAAACCATGATCTATTTCTAACCTTAACCAAGTAGTTTTGTTGCCTAAACCCAACCAAGTACTTTTTGCGCCTAACATAACCAAATTGCAACTATTCACAACTTTAATTCAAAATTTCGAAACGCTAGGGTTTTATTTTGAAAGTGTTACCGGATGTAGCATTTTTATTGTTGCTAACTACTTCCGGAAGTTGTATATTTGTCGTTGGTAAGCATTGCTAACTTGAACGCGGATCCCTAAACTTCAATAAATGATGCTAAAGGGCAACCCAGGTCGTTAAAAGGGGACACCAAAGGGCCTTGACCAAGCGTCAATATTTGACGAGGCGGGACTGAGAACATGTCGCTCTAAACGGGACTAAACTATGACTACATGTCTCCATTTTAGTACTACAAGTACTAACTTTTAGCACTTCGAGTACTAAAATGGAGGGACGTCCAGGTTCAGCAGCTAAAAGCAAGTCATCCATGACCTTAAGGACAGTTTCTGTATGGTGAGCTCTAAAAGCTGATTGGAAAGATTCACACATTGAATTATCATTCATAAAGCCTAAAAGCTGATTTGCAGCAAACTTCTCCAGGAATTTGGCAAAAAAGAGATAAAAACAACAATCTTAAAAACAAGGAGGTAAAATTTTAAAAAAGCATGTACAATAGATGATCAGAAATACAAGTATCTGAACAACTCAAGTCAGATAATGTAAGACCATAAGGTGCAACAAGTTCAAATGAGTGGGACCAATCAGTGTAAGAGATAAATTAAAAGAATCAATCAGGGATGAAAACACAGCATTTAGACCATTAGATCAGCAGACATGATTATTAAAAGCATCTAGAATTACCTGTCACATCTGGGTAGGATTAGGTAGGTCTGTAAACTCAAAGGCAAAGACACTGGGAATTCCTCTTTAAAACAAAAAGGAAAAAAAGGAAAATAGTCCCAAATCAATATGAGAAAGATTGATATTATTTTGGAAAAAAAACAGCTACCCTTCCCATCACACCCAAATTCCAAGGTTGGTGAAAAAAAGAGTAGCCAGGAGGAGAGATTGCACCCACAATTCTGTTATCATAAAAATGCCTACATTCTGTGATAAAATAAAACTGTTACACACAAATGACGTATTTAACAGAAATCTTACATTGAGTAGCCCTGTCTTGAATATATTTGGCACTATGGCATGGTGCCATGGCTTTGTAAATCACAAAACAGGCCAGCAGGACCTTCATTATTGTAAAATAGACCTTTCTGGGGAGACGTGAGGAAAGGGTCATGCCAAGGTCTGAGAGTATTAAAAGCTATAAAATTGATTAATTAGAAACCAGTGGCTTGGTTCCTTTCTTTTTGAATGGAGGCCGTTCAATGTGTCGATGTTCAGCTTAGTACAAAAAAATTCAAAGTTGTTGATAAAATTACATCCTGCTGCCAAACAGAAACTTTGCAGCCACAGGTGGAGGCTAAAAAGACGACTAAAACGTTCAGTGCTCTTTGAAGGAGTAGTGATGGGGCCAGACATTTCACGTTTTTTTTCCCCCAGGCTTTTGATTGTGCAGTGTTGTAATGTGAATGTCTGCGACGATTTGCACTGAAAAGACGGCTGACAGCGGCAGTGACAGGAGAACAGATTTAAAGTTTGACAGCAACGATATGATTGGCTGATAGAGAGTGTGGCAAAATCTGTCTGGGACTGGGAACTGGGAACTTGAGAGTAAATGCCTAAAGTCAGCTGATTACGAAGAAAGCAAGGAGAAGAGAGAGAGACGGAAATGTGAATGAATGAGTGGCTTGATTGAAGTATAAACTTATGCTAAGCTTTATTAGGCCATAGGTCAAAACTCTTCCTGTTGGAACTGTTGGAGTTCCCATTACATTCATTATCAACAACCATTTTAAGAACGAGGCAAACAAATGATAACTGTAGGAACTCCCATGTCAGCCACCACAAAGATCCCTTGTAGCATCGGATTTTTGAAGCTTCCAGATCCAAATTCCAACTCCTTAACATAATAACAACCATAGCTCTGTACCTGACCCCTGACCTACAAATAACCCAGGATTAGCTGACTGAATACCCTGCGCTTGGAGGTTTTTCCTCATGTAACTATTTTTATGAGGTGATAATTGTTCCTCACTAAGATAGAGATGCAAGAAAACAGCGCACACACAAACACAGACACACACTCACATCAGCCCCTCCTTTCCATCAGTGGAGCTTTGGCAGTCTGACCCTGCAGCTCAGAGACCAGAGGTCTGCACTGTGTCAGCGCTGAGGTGGCAACACACACACATGTATACACTCACACATACACACACATATTAGGGGCTGCGGGCAGACAGGAGGTGCTAAATGGCCTCAAATGGACTCAGTCAGCGGCTAATGATGCTAGCACATGTTTCACACCACAGAAGATCAGAGAGGAGCAGGACCAGCGGCTGCCGTCCAACAATGACTTCTAATGGAGCAAAAGTGGTTATAGAATTGAGGCATCATGGGACCACGAGGGAAAAATTTACACCTGTGTGTGGACATGTAGCGGACTGCATATCAGCCAGTGTGACCGCCTCGAAGGGAGAAGTTGTTATTGATTTTTTTTTTACATTGTACTTGCGAGCATTCTGGGCCTGCTACATAAACCTACAAGTTAGTCATTTTATTTTACAATCACTTGTCATTAAAAGGGATGACTTTTTACACTCGGCGTTTCATTATTGTAATAGTTTCTTTAAAGATTACCTGGCAACAAGTCCTCATAGTCCTGATATAAATTTCATTGGCATGGTAATTATTAATTGTAAGACTTCTGACCTATACAGTCATTTCAAATAGGTGTTTTTTATTCTGATACTATGAAATCAGCTAAAGGTAATTCCAGTATTTAAAAATGGAGATAAGCATTACATGGAGACCTATACTGTTCTTCCTCAATTATTAATTAACTCCAAAAAATATTATTCGTGAAAGGTAAAGTGAAGGTTTGACATTTGTGACAATTCACACTGATCTGGCAAAAACTTCTGGTTTAAGTTAAGAGAAAATGCTCTTAGTCAGCTGATTACAAAGAAAGGAGGAGGAGATGGAAGGAGAGAGAAATGTTGCTATTGAACTGTTCAAATTTGTAATTTTTTGCAGATAATACAAATTTATTGATAAGATTCTATTTATTTAAGTTAAAGGAACTTTTGTATACTATTGAAAGGGAGCTGGAAATCTTCAAAATCTCAAAGAGACACTGATGGTATTGTTTAGTATGGTTGAAATAAATATCAGCTTGAGGCAAACGTCCTAGGGGTTGTGCTTGATCATAAATTAACATGGAAACAGCATATTGACAATATCAAAGAAAACATCTAAAAGTCAATAGCAATCCTGTATAAATCTAGGCATACATTAAATTAAGGGATTGTATAATTTAAACCTTTAAAACGACTATAAATTCAGCAGCCTTGCTACAAAAACAAGCTATATGCATTATTAATAAGGCAGGATAAATAATAAAAATAAGGTTCAGAACTAAATCAAAGTCACTCCCAGACTATGTACAAATATTTTTAGAGTGCAAATATCATTTGAGAGATGTTTGTAAATTTACCATACAAAAAGCCAAAAAAGGGATTATAAGGAGATGTATTTCTATTGTTGGGATTACATTATGGAACAATCTGAACATACATTTAATAATGTGTCCCTCACTTTTGGTTTTCAAAAGAATAGGTTATAAAGGTATTTTTGAGGGTTTCAAGTGTGAATGATTTTTCTTTATTGTGATTTATTTCTGGAGGGTCGCATAAATTCATAAGAATGAAGGATAGGCATTGTATGCATTTTGCTTCTGCATGTGCCTGTTCAGTCACTTCTTGTTACATAGACTGTTGGCTGTTTTTGTCCTGTCTACAATGTTTATACTTATTGTATATTATATTGTAGATACTGTTTATATTTATTGTATCGTGTGTGATGATTGAATAAAAAATACTACTGCTACAACTAATACTATACTACTACTCACACCTAAAGGACAAAATGAGCTGTGTGTCAGTGTCTTTCAAAATGACCCACTTGAGCGCTACAGAAGCAAGTCATGTGAGCTCTTTTTATCTATCGTTAAGGATTGGTTAAGTTGAAGCAAAAAAAAAAAAAAAAAACTGGAATAAGCAACAAAAAAAAGGTGACTGTGAAATTTTAACATATTTAAAATGTGTTCAAATTTCACAGTACTATACACTTTTCAAATATGACTTCACTGATGTGTAATATATGCAGACATATACGTAAAAAGAATCATAATGTATGACTAGTGCCATTCCCTGACCTTCAGTCCCAGTGTTTTGTAAATCTAGTGTACAATGGATGCTGGATCTGATTTCACAACCTTGCAGAATGTGATTGCTTGTTGAACTCTACTGCAAATGATAATAATAAAACTGGAAATGTGTGATATTCATTTCATGCATATTCAAAACTCACCTGCTAGGTGTTATTGCAATAATAAGCACTAAGCTCCTTTTCTCTATAGGCCTTGCATACTGATGGTGCGTGCGCCGTGCCTGCTTTGCACAGAAACAGCTTGAATCCGGAGTCACATATACAGCTCACTAATGAGAAAACAATAGGGGAGCCGCAGCACAGTCTCACGCCTTTTCTTCCCATATTTCCATATACCTTCTCCAGTCTCTTCCATTTTCTCCCTCTTTTCTCTGGCAAGTGTTCTCGCTACTTAACTCACACTTGGTCCTCCTATACGGCGGGTGAGTGTGTCGCCCTATGTGGGACTTTTGGTGAGAATTCCCCTGAGGTCTGGTCTGGAGATGGTGAAGCAGACGCTCTCACCTATCAAAGCCTCAGGCAGGGGTTCCACACACCCGTGTAACTGATATTATTTCTATTTGATGATTAAACCACAAGGCCAACTGTGGCCACAGCACCACTCTCTGCGCAGGGGAGGGAGAACAAACCAAGTTACTGCTCTGTTCTCTGTTCATTGAGTCAACAAGTTAACACAACAATCCCCATGACAATTTGGAACCAATACTAAACTGAGGAACCCTTAGTGGGAAAGTCCAAACTTTTAGGTGATTATTTCTCCTTAATGGGAAGATCAATATAATTTCATATCTGTGTGTCTATAAAAGTCATAGGGCAATGAAGTGCCATGAGGCAGGTTGCTGCATAACAATGATGAAAAATACTTTAGAAAATACTAGAAATTGTGATAGAAATATGTTTGGATATTCTTACTTCATAAACTGCACCGCTCCCCTCAGCTCTATGCAGCGTTTTGGCATAATTCAGTTCATCGCTGTGGTTCCACCGCCCACAACTTTACTGTTTTTCTGTGTCTTAGTGCTCTCATCAACCTTATTGCAGCAAGAAGCTGTTTTCAGTGAAAAGGCTTTCCCATTGTACACTACCTGCTCAGCAGCAAACAGCAGATTGACACAGTCAGAGACTAGCTGGTGAACATAGTGGAGCATTTAGCAGCTAAGGAGCCAGATATTTCCCTCAGGAAGACCAAAACAGAGCTAAAAGCACCTGTGCCTCTCCTACTGTGACAAGTGATAATATCCAATGTCATGCTGGATGAAAGACTAATATACTGTTCTGTTCATGGTAGAATTACGACAGTGTGCAAACCTGGAACTCATGCAGCATGCGGTCACTTTGCTCAGTGGTTGTTCGGTAAAGATATTTACACAATTACACATCACATTTTACTAGTGCCCTGTTCAAGGGTACCCCAACAGTATTTGCTGAGGAAAGGGATAATCATTCAATTTCTGGTAGCCACTTCCATCCATGTTTGGTGCTTGAACCAGCAACCTTCTAATTCTAAACCCATTTATGCTCCATCTCCCCTAGCCATGGATGGTTGCCATTCTGAAGAGGATGTAGGGCAGTTGTCGTGAAGTCACCTGGGTCTGGGGCCGGAGGACAACTGCTGATGATGAATTGTTCATTTGTTCTGGCGGCGGCTGGAGAGAGAGACATAGACACAGAGTCTGACACACAAAGGGCTCCAGGCCACCCCCCCCACCCCCACACACACACACACACACACACACACACAGACACACTCTCTACGTTCATACACATCACAGAGGCTGGTGAGACATGGATCGGCGACCCCCAAATCCACCCAACCCTCCATTCTATTTTGATGTGCGCTGCGAGGGTCACCAGTGGTCACATCTGGGGGCGTCTGGATGGAAGTATGGGGTGGGTGAGGAGGGAGGGGGTAGTAGAGACATGGGACTTATAGCCTGAGGGTGTATCTTACACACACACACACACACATGCAAACAGATGCAAACATGCACGCAGACACTATAGGGGGCTGGAAGTGCTTTGACGCAGAGCAGCCAACACTAATGTTGGTAATGCTTTTAAATTGTACACATGTGCACACAGAGAGGAAGACATGAACACAAGCAAGCTGTTTCTCACTGGGAAGGGATCACAGGTGCATGCACACAAAAGCAAATGGCAGACTTCAATAAAAATGCTTTTTTCCTCTTTTATTTAACCCCTAAGCCCTTTAAATCCAGATTTCCCTTTTTGTTTAGTAGCTTTAAGGTTAAAATGGTCTTATTCTTCTTTGTCTGACAGTATACATATGTTCATACATATATACTAGCTTGTTCCAGCTCTTCATTAAAGCTCCATGACTTCAACACAAGCTGCTATATTTGAAGTGAGCTTTTGTAAATTTTGCTGATCAGAAGCCACTGTGGTCACAAGTGACAACTCACCCTTCCTAAGTCCTGCCCGCCCTAAGTTACTGTTGCCAGGTCAGAAAAGCATGATGAAAGGAAACATGGCAACGCCTGTTCCATTTAGCTGGGTGCCATAGTGTGTATCAGATCGTCAGGTAATAAAGTTTTAAGAAGCCGACAGCAAGGACCACAGTATTCAATTCAATTCAAAGAATTATACATCAGTAATACACAAATATCTTTCTAGGGTTTGCAAACATTAGGTGAAATTAGCCCCCCTAGGCTACTGGTTACACCAGACCAAGTAAGGCCATTGCTTTTAACTCCCTCTCTCTGGAGGCTTTTGATGTGGCTGGAGATCGGGGCCAAAGTCTGATGGCTGAAGTGGGGGACCAGAGACCAGCGGCTAGAGATCGTAGCCGGAGACTGGTGACAGGGCTGCAGCTCAGCAGGAACAGGTTTCGCCCAGGCTGCTGATTGGAAATGAGGAGCAGGAGTCAGCTGGGCTCAAAACAAAAAGTCAAGATTGCTATTTTTTATTGAAGTTATGCTACGTAAGGTTTTTTACCCCTAAACATGACCTTTTCCTAAATTTCACCAAGAAGTTTTCTTGCCTAAACTTAACCAAACTCACACCACTGGTTTGATGTTGAAAGTCTAATTTTTGTATTGCGAACTTGAAAAGACATCGCACATTCATTGTTGCTAACATGACATCTGAGCCCTACACGTCGAAAAATGCTAAAGGTGTACCCAGGGTGTTAAAAAGCGATCCCAAGGGGTGTTGACCAAGTGTCCATATGTGAGAATGTGTTGTCTGGGTCCATGATGGCCAGTTTATACTGTCAGAGTTTCTATCAGAAGGGATTAGACCCAAATGCAGACCACAGGGCAGAGCAGGTGCAGTTCAATGGTGTTTAATAATTAAATTAAAGGTACACAAACTGAAGTGAGGCAGGCAAGGGTCAAAATCACGAAAGCAGTCCAAACAGGAAAACAAATCCAGAAGGTTGAAGGCAAGAGTCAAAATCCAAAAATACAGGCAAGGTCCAACATAGTCCAAAAACACTGGGAAAGCAAACACAAGCATAATGGCAGGGACACTTGACACACTGCACAAAGACGAACTGGTAATGACACGAATAAATACACAGCTTAAATACACAAGTGAGGGAAGGATAACTAGACGCAGGTGAAACTAATCAGGGTAGCGCAGACTAATTCCTGATTTTTCTTTTACATTTTCACTTTCTGTCACTAAGGGTAAGAGTAAAAATAGGCCTTTTTGTAAGTTAGGTTCCTACAAAAATGGCAGCTTGGAATAGTCAGAAGGCTGAACTACCCAGGCGTCGCAGACTGTTGCAGACTGTTCACCTTGGAGCTGAGACGATCAGCGGTCAACCCTTCATATCACAAACTATTGATTGTTATATCTCTGATTGTCGGGGGCCTAATGTCCTATGAGAACAATAAAAGCCTCCAAATTGGTATAGTAGTACAAAAGACGACGGGCAAGGACATTTTGGAGACTGCATGGTGGAGCCATGGCAGGATGAAGGTGGGTGGACATTAGGGATATTAGTATGTATCGAGGAAGAGGCCCCTGCCTGAATCAAGCAGGATTTATTAACACAGATTGATCCAGGTGTCTTTGAACATGACTTTACCCCCACCGGGCACTCCAGATGGATGCTAATCCCTCTGCTGTGCAAAGAAGACTCAATGATCAGTTCATTTTCACTGGGAGTCATTTCCACTGTAAACTGCTTTTAAAATCCAGACCTGCACTCAGGGTCATTTCATCTAATAGTGCAAAGTTAAAGAGCAGATATATCGCCTTCATTTCAACTGCCCTGTGGAGACCTGATAGTTTTCTGACTATTGTAATTTCTGTAGGTCTAAACCGTGTGATGCACTCAAATACTTTTAAGTCATATCTGATTCATGTGTTTACACTCAACAACCTGTATACAATTTAGAATACATTTCAGATGAAGTGTAACATAAGCCTCCTGGAAGACAGGACAGTGACAGTAGGTGAAGGTGGATCGGGTTGAGGAAAATACACAAAAAGAAATGAAGACATATGACCTGCTATGACCCGCGACAAACATAAGAGGGGTGTGAATTCAACAGGGGTTTATGATATGTCCCTGCTTGCAAATCTTGTATTTTAT
Organism: Micropterus salmoides; assembly: GCF_014851395.1. NCBI lineage: Eukaryota > Metazoa > Chordata > Actinopteri > Centrarchiformes > Centrarchidae > Micropterus > Micropterus salmoides. The sequence goes on from NW_024041039.1 coordinate 29,965,954, forward strand.
TGACATTGTAGTTCTATGATTCATCAGCCTGATGCCATAATTTACCCTACTTCTGAAACACAGCTTTAGAGCATTTCAAAACATTTCTCTAAGCACCAGAAGCTCCTTGCTTAGACACTTTTCTGTGACAGTAGAGAGTTTTCTGGTGGAAAACAGAAGAAGCTCCATTAGAAAAAAGGCTGATACTGCCGGCATTGTCCTTTAAGAGCACAAAGCAAATGGAGCTGGCACATATGTGCAAACAAAGAAGTTAATTAGTGGCTTTTAGCATAATTCTTGGTTCATAGTTTCTTTTGAAATACCATTCGTGACTTAATGACCATTGACATGTTGGCATGATGGCAGATAGCTATGCTCCCTCTACCATCTGCAGCTTGTCTTAATTAGGAAATCCAGGACAAAAGAGGTCATTCTGAGCAAGAGTGCTGACAGATAACCAGGAAGTGGCTCTAATGGCTCTTATTTGAACTCTGACCTCTCACATCAATGCTTAAGGGTCATGTTCAAGTTTCATGAGGTATGCATTTGTTGTCATGGAGATGAGTTTCTAACAAGGAAAGCTCAGGGTTACGACCCCCAGTCCTCTAATGATGACCTCATATGGCTGCAGTATTTATCAGCCAGAACAATAGACATGTCAGTGTGGTTTCATATGAATATTTCAACACTGGCCCTGGGTAAGGAATGACTGATTACCCTGTCTGAGCACTACAATGACTGTAGATAAGGAGCACACCATGGGAACACACATATTCACATACAGTCACAATATTATTTATTCTGCCAGGTCAGTGGCATAAATAATATATCCCACATCTAACAATTGAAATTGTTCAAAATCTGTTTTATTTATTTGTTGTGTCTTATCATTACTTGCTGCTCATGTAGTCGCCACAGTGATCAATACATTGTAATATATAGACTTCTAAAAAGATTTCTTCCTTATTTTCCTTCATGTAAAAGTAAATTATGTAGCCAGAGTATCATGATGAGTTTGGAATTAGTGCCTGGGTAAACGCGAGGCGCCTGGGTCCTCCGAGTCATTACAGAGAAGATTAATTCCGTCCGTATTTGTACATACAATTTGGCCATCCCAGTCCATTGACCCTGGCATGCCTCCTAATGCTCCCAGCCTATACTCCAGCATCTGTCTGAGACCGCTCAATACACAACAGAACACAGGAGGAAAATGTGTGTGTATGTCTGTGTGTGAGTCAAGGTGTTGTGTGCTAGGCAGACTGTCTCGGAAACAACCTGAAGCTGTTGCTAATGCAATCACACTTTTAAAGTGAAATGTTTTCCTGTAAATTCCTGTATTATTAGTTCTGTATGTGTGACAGAGCAGTGTCTGAGCTCACCAGAACTGCATTACCTGAAAGGGGGGTGTGGGGCAAATATAGACTGTGGGCCTTTATCATATATTATCACAAATTAAAATTAAACAGACTGTAAAAAGTTGCAGTAAATGATTACCCTATATTCTCTTTATTACCCATGGTATTGATGGAATGAAGCATCCTTGAAGTTAAAGTTTGAAATTGCACCACTCTAAATTGTAAAAGGGGAAATTAAATCGCATGAGAACTTTTGAGTCTTTAATGAAGTGAAGTCATTAATAGAACGTTAAGAGTGTCTCACGTCCTGATGGAGTCTGAAGGAGAATAAAGACAACCAGCAACAGATAATTACTTCTCTACAGCTTATAACACATAATATCGTGCACATTTCATATTCAGTAGTGGCCACATTTTGCAATCGTTATTAAGTTTATTTTCAAGTTTAATATAATCAATAATTTTATAATAATGTATGAAATGACGATGTGAAGACACTGACAGTGTGTCGGGTGTCTCTGGTAGTGATGAAGCTCCAGAGAATAATCAGACGAACCTGCAGCTCCCCTCGGCTTTATTGAGCTTTAAAGTGACTTTCAGCTCATAGCTTGCTGCAACTTTACTGCTGTGGTTCACTCTTAGTGCTCCCATAGCGTTGTTTTCTGAAAAAGCTGTCAAAAGCCACAGTACACTACCTGCTCAGCAGCAAACAGCAGACAGACACAGTCAGAGACTAGCTGGTGAACATAGTGGAGCATTTAGCTACTAAAGAGCCAGATATTTCCCTCAAGAGCTGGCGGAGACCAAACACAGAGCTAAAAGAGAGAGAATATTGTATTCACATTCATCAGGTGAAACAAACACCACCACTATGAATGAATATGGAAATCAGAGTCAGGTTTATTGCCAAGTAGGTTTTCACATACAAGAAATGTGCTTTGGTATTTTGGTTCATAACAACAAACTGTTCATCATACCAACTTTAAAGGTGATGAGTTAATGTTTAAATCATTTGGAACTTCACTTGGAACTTCTGCGTGTATGTGCCAGGTGAACTTTTCAAAGTAAAAGACCACTGACATATAAGCACCAGCAACAGTGAATATGCGTTCCGAGCAGGTACCAGACAGTGTTGGGCTCACTCGATGATGACTTCTTTGTGCTGAAATTATGCTAATATCCCAAAATGAACGTGGTGTTGATTTGAAATAGATATTATACTGTTTAACTGTAATCACAGGATTATATAAAATGGATGTATATAGCAAATTAACGTATTCATTCACACCATTTTAAAGTTCCCTTCACCACATCAGCAGCACGACATGACCAGCTCACCTGTGATGTATGCATGCTTCCTTCAAGTTTCCCCTCCAACTTCAACTACAAGAAAAGGAGGATAAAAACTTTTTTTTTTTTTCAGAAAATGATGAAAACCAGGATCAGGTATTAATTCACCTCTCACTCCTAATTCGGATGGGAACGCAGGGCAGCCCTGTTAATAACCGCAGGATGGCTAAAACGAAGCACGGGAGAGAAAGACGGGAGGAGGAGGGAATCAGCTTGTGAGAAGAATAAAATTTCCATGGCTGATCTGCTGGAGCAGTTGTCGGGAGGTTAAGGTGAAGGCCAATCCAGCTGTAAGAGAGGCCAGGATTAAAGTCTTTGAGATATGGATCCAGGGGCTCTCCGGCTCTCAGTACCAGGGCTTAAGTATCATATCCGTGGACAGACGGATCAATACCCCTTGCCTTTCTTTCCCCTCGATCTTCAAGGAGATTTTTTGGCAGCGCTTTCATGGGGTCCTCTCCACATGCCCCTAATGACACGGTGGGAGCTATCATTTAGACCGCGGGGCTTCAATCCCAGCAGCTCGTGAGGGGCTGCTGGAGAGTCAGGAGAGGTTGTAAGTCTTAAGTTTTTATATAGAACATGTTGCAAGGACATAGGTGTAAGAATCATACTTATATCACACCCCCATAATGTAAAATATACAGAATGTATATTTAAAAACACAACAAACGAAAAATAATGAAATTTAGGGTGAGGACATTTCTTTTCAAATACACATTGAGCTCAAAGCTTATGGACTGAGCTACTACTCAAAATCTATTTTTCGCATTACACTTAGACCTTAACATTAGTTTTCGGATATGTTAGTATTGGTTTGCTCCATCCCTGCACACTTTCCACTCATAATGAAGTCAAATTTGAACACATCAATCACAAAAGCACACCTTGCTTTTTCCTGTGACAGTGGTATCCATCCTGAATACAAAGCCCACAAATCTGCTTAAGAGTCATAAAAAATGTGCTCTTCATAACTTAATCATTTCCATCTGTATTGCAGTATTTTAGTGATTGCTATTTGTATTAGGAGCTAATGCAGCATTAGTTTTTCATGGTGCAGATAAAGTGGAGGAAAAAAAGATTGACGACCACCACCATCACGCCACCCCGCAATCAGTGTGCATGGTGCAATGGAGCACAGGCCAAGAGAACAGCACGGTGTTCCAGTGGATAGCACTGTGGCCTCCCATCAAGAAGGATGTGGGTTCAAAGCCCAGTTGTCCCGGCCTTTCTGTGTGGAGTTTGCACATTCTCCCTGTGTCTGCATGGGTTTGCTCCAGGTGCTCTGCTTTCCCACACCATCAAAAACATGTTAGGTTCTTCAGTCAGTGCCATTGACCAGACACTGATAAACATCTGGAGTTGGTCCCTGAGGGATAGGTTAAATGCCACTGGTCAATAGCCAATTTCTTACTTCCTACCTCTACTTCCAGATACCTTGCTTGAACCACACCCATCTTTGAACACAGCCTTCATTTTGATCTCAACTACACACCTGTGTTTGTGACTGCATCATGCACGGTTGTGACGCTCTCAAGTTGACTTAGTCCACAGACAGATATATACAGAATAAACCTGGAAAGGGGCTCAAAGGGGTTTGTGTAGCCCAAGTATCGGTCGCATCAAGTATCAAGCAGAGAGAGTAGCATTTGGTTTGATTTGCGAAGACTGAGCCTTGGACATGAAATAAACCCAGGATGAATTTCAGCCACAACCTTTTGTAATGCCACAGGCCACCTCTGATCTGTGATTGGTAGCCAACATGAATCAAATTGATCGATTGACCTCTGGTTATAACAGAAATCCGTGACCTGGAAACAACAGGGATGGCGCCCCCAACGTGTGGCATGAGGCAGGCCAGCGTGACAGCCAGGCAGACACCAATCACAGAGTTTGATGAGGTTTGGAGGTGAATAGTACATCAAAACCCCTGTCCTGTGTCCCCTAAACCAGTACCGGTGTGAGGCAATAGAAGAAGAATTATTTAGAGGTCTTCATCACAATTTCATCATTGTACAAACAATAAAAAAGATCCATAAAGAATGGGTGCAGACAGTCCTAGCTTGGGAATTTCACTGGAAAAACCCTCCGAATTTCCTGCGAGGCACTTTCTCACTTTCTTTCTCACACACACTGTAGTCCAAGCTTCATGAGAGCAGGGACCTTCTCATGTTCTCCACAAACTGTAGCCGTGAGTATAAAGAGCCAGTCAGACTCTGGCGCCCATACAGAGGTGGATTACAGCGATCTATGCAGTAAGCTTAGAGCAGGCTGTGCCATGCACGCCTCCCTCACGGCGTGGTTTACACTGCTGCCGACACGCTGCTCTAAATCCACTCTTTGGGGCACACAGAGGGTGAAAACATGACGCCCACCCTTTTAGAACTCCCATTAAGTCCCCCTTTCACCGGCTCCCATTTTCCAGAGGGGTCAGCGTTCAAATTTGATTTCATGGGCTGTGCTGGCAATGCTGGCTGGCAGCGGCTGTAAAAGACTCGGGGATGAGGGAGAGATTATCCGACAGCGGAGAAAGCCAAGTTACGCTGACCTAATTGAAACCAAACGACCTCTCTGGGCAGCTCACAAAGTGCGATTAAAGTCTTGGCCACCTCTGTTTACTTAAAAAAAAACGATGGCAAGTTTCTAATAAATCGACACCCAGCACAACCGATGAAGTCACTGGAGATGAATTCGGGCCACCGCCGAGTCAGACAGCCATGAAAACAGCTGCTTTAAATAGATACAATTAGAGCGGGCTCTTTCTGCCACAGAGCATCACAATGCTTTCATTAGAGTGTCGGTCTGAATTTCCAAAGATGGCCGCCAAGAGATTACTGCTGACACATTCCTGTAAACTGTAAAAGATGCATCGGGCCCCAGCTTTTTAGGGTTTTGCCAGTCCCGGCCTGGCAACCAGAGCTAAGGACAACAGTGCCAGGAAAGCGATATGGCTGTCCCAGAGTGAGGGCATCCAGCCAGACATGCTGAAATGGAAAGTCAACCTGCAGCATGTGTGTACATTATGTATATGTGTGTGTGTGTGTGTGTGTGTGTGTATCATATCCAAGAAAAAAATAAGTGGAGAAATGACTGACTGAACAAGAATGATCAGACTTCAAAATGTGTTTGATATGGCTGTGATCTAATGGCTGTCTCTCTCACACTCACCTCCCACTGTGCCGTCTCTCCCTCTAATTCACCCGTCTGCCTTTAATTCATCACGCTCATCTTATAATTTCATCCGCACAAATGTGGAGTGGGCCAATGTTGTGCATCACTGTTTCATCCCTCGTCAAGCCTTGAGTCAGATACTGTTAATAAATGACTGAAAATAAATCACATTAGATAAGAGAACCGGTTGATTTTTCCCATTCCGAGACCAAGAGTAAAACACCAGTGAATCTGAACTGAGCTGTTTAGCATTGAATAGGGAGCTGTAATGAGGCTTTGAATAGCCTCCTTGATATACAAGATGGAGAGCACAAGTTACATTTAACCATTTAAAATCAAACCGGGCTCTGGACTGCCACACTTAATAAGCCTATTGAACATTGTTTCTAGTAAAAATTAAAGCCTTATAAGACCTATAACTCCAGCTTTGGTATTTGGTGAGCCGCATCCTGTGATGTGGCTTTCAATATAAAAACAAGAGAGGCGATATTAAAACAATCACGGTAGCCGGTCCGACTGTTAGCGGTGCTATAATTCGAGGCAGCTGTTCTCTGAAGCTTTGCTTCTCATGTAAAGGGCTGATGTATCAGAGCCCAGTGGTTTTTGTTTCGATGCTACCCACATGCTGACTGAACAGAGCGCGTATGGTGGAATTACAATACAGTGACAACAGCAGTGTTAACTTTCATGTTAAAGCTGTTAGCTCTGATCCCAGTGACATATGAGTTTTCTCCCTGGGCATATTTGCAAGTATCAATGGCAATGCATTCAAGTTCTTTTTTTCCTGGATTCTACTTTTGATCACAAGAACATGAGATGTGGTCTTGTAGCTGATTTTCTGAGTGTTGGGCCAGTGTTAACCATGTTATATGAAATGTGTAAATCAAATAGAACAACACAGGACAGTTACTCTGACCTGCAGACGGATGCTATGATCTCTCTCTGTCATCACACGTGATTGGTCGCACACATTCACGTAATGTTCAGTCAGTGTATGGAGTGCGTGTGCCGGAGCAGTGTGGGCTGCACAGGAGAAAGACAAAAGAAGAGAGAGAGCGAGGAGGTGGAACTGAGAGGATGCATTGAAATGCAAAAACTACAGATCTTCACCAGCAATGGACGTGGTTGGTGCTATAGTGTAAAAAAAACTTAAACTAAAAAAACTACTCTACCCTTCTTAATGATCAACGATTTCAGTCAGAACTATGAGTAAACACCAGGTGCAAAACAGTATAGATATGAAGTTTTGTTTGATTATTATTATGCAAGAAACACTGAGTTACTTTTTAAACTGAAGACAGTTTTGGCTGTTTTTAAAGCGGGTTTGTGTAGAAATAAAACTAAAAGATAAGTTACTGACATACAGAAAACAGCAAAATATGCACTGTGTTAGGTAGGGCTGGGCGGTATATCGGTATATGAGGTATACCAATATAATTTCAAAAGATATATTAAATTAGACAATACCGTTTATAACGATTTAGTTTGATGTTAAGTTAATTAATGTTTCCATAAAGTCCTGCCAGCGTTTGCTCCTCTCTCTCCCTCACTGCGCTGCCCCGCCCCTCCCTCTGTGTCTGGAGAGACACAGTGCTGGTCGACACTGTTGAAGACCTGGCTTGTAAAAAGAAAAACACGGTTCAGTCAGTGTTTCCCACACATACACTTTACTTCGGCGGGCTGCCCAGGTAAGGCGACACATTGTAGCATTTATCAGAGAAACTCAGTGATTACGTTACAAGTCGCGACACTGTGGATATTTTACAAGAGGGGACCAGGTAAAGCGACAGTGAACACACCAGATGTTATTCGTTTGCTACCACGTTGGTTTTGTTTTGAAAGGCTACGTCGTCAACACGCCTCCTCAACGCGCAGCTCAGCTGCTGCTGTCAACGGGATCACGGGAGGAAAAGTCCGGAAGACGAGTTCTGTTCCTTTTCGGTGACTTTATACAGCCCAGCCTACTACTGATGAAGAAAGTCCCTGAAGCAGACATACAGGGAGAGAGAGACGGTAAAGCCTCTTCCAGTGCACGGTACCAGCTAGACTTGCCTTTTTTTGGTTTACATTGTGTAAAAGTTGTACTTGTACCTGCAGGTACTTTTTTTTGTATCACCTCCGTCTTATCTTTACATTCTGAGTAATGTTGAAATGTTTTAACTTAAATCAAGAGGCAGCTGTTTGTGGGTCGCTGGTGTGTGTGTCACATTGAAGATTACGTCGCGGCAGTTGTGTGTATCGTCGCTATGATGACCAGCTACATTGAGGGGTGCTATCTCTGGGTACTATCTGCAATGGAAAACGGAGGACAGCCAAACCGAGTCGAGTAGAGGCGAGGCGGGTTGAGCTGGTACTGGTAATGGAAAAACGGCTTAAGAAGCGGGGAACGCTGACGTGTTTGCAGAAGAGGTACGTTAGTAGTCTTCAAACTGGAAAGTTCTCTTCACACTCACAGACCTGTGTTTAGAGTTGCATCTTTGGTTCATTTTTCTAAAACTGCACAACCCTGACCTGCTGTTTGCACAATGCCTAGCGACAAATGTTGTCTATAGTTTACAGCGTATCTTTCCAGATAGAGAGTCGGCTGACCCACAGGGCTCAGGTGACATGAGCAACTACTTTAATAGCAAAACTGTGAGGTGGATGCACACAACATAAAAGCACCTTTGCACCTGCCTTGGTGTTTGACTGGCTTCAAGCTGGAGATAAGAGTTGTTAAAACAGACGAAGGACTCTTGAGGAAGGAGACAAAGAGAATTTAATCAAGGTTCAGGTTGACGACAAACCCTTAAGAGCCCTGTCTTAACCGAGATGAATTGATTTCATGGTATATATTCTATATTAGTAGCATGAATTATGTATTTTTAGCAATAAAGCATTTTTTTCCTTAGGAAGCACAAAAGATTGATTGAGGTCATTCATTAAAACCTCCTTATAATAGTAATTAGTTAACTTCTGTAAAAATGGTGGAGCTTAATTCCTTCCAGGAACACTTGGTAACAGGTAGGTAATATATGCAAGTTCGAAAGTTCAAAGTTTAATAGTTTTCAGTAGATCGGTGGCAACCTGACATCAGGAAGGCCTGGGCCTCAGAGATGTTTAACTAATTAAAACTGATCATATCCCTCTAATTTGAGTTCAAAATATTTCTAATTGTAGACAGAAAAAGTCCTCGGTCTGTTTTGTAAATAGAAAGAATAGTTTGTAATATCAGGACTCTGAGACTCTTCTGTTTCAAGTTCTGCCAGTACTTTAGTATCAGGTGCCACCATCTGTTGTTCCTCAATACGTGGCCAAGGTCTGTCACCCCTCCCTTTTCTCTCTCTCTCAACTCTTAATTTACCTCCCCAAACCACAAAACGTTCATCCTGTGTCCTGAAAAACATTATCTCCAGATCCCAGGAAGCCAAATTCAAGACAGCCATCGAAATACCGGGACACAAACGGCATCACACTGAAGTAAAAAGGACTGCCAAGAAAAGAAAACAGCTTCTGCATCATTGTGCATTGAATTAAGGCATTATAAAATAAATACATAATCTTTTTCAGGTCTAAATCACAAATTAAACAGAACAAACAAGTTTTTGCATGTCCCCATGTGCTGACAAAACAACTTTGTTGTGCTCAGAAGTTCCCCCATTAGTGCTTCCACCAATTCACATTTTGGCAATCATAATAATTAATACCATAAATAATATCAATATCAATTTTATTTATATAGTACACTTAAAACAACCAAGGTTGACCAAGGTGCTTCACAGGTTAACACAATACTCACACTTGTATAAAATACAGCAGGATTTTTATTCAGTCTACAGGTGGAGTCAGAGAGTCATTTTGTTTCGTTTTTGCTTAGTCATACAAATATGAAGTATCCCCAAACATTAATATACATTAAAAAGCACCACTTAATATCATGGAGCATTGACTATATATATTTGTCCTGCACACCCTCTTTCAAGCACAGTCAGTGAATGTAATCCTGAACCTCTGCAAACCACTCTGTGTTCTTCAAAGGGACGAACAGCCTCTAATTTGTTATTGGAAATTAAGTGGAATATAATAAGTTAATTGAGTGCTGGGGGAGTGCTATCAATTTTGGAGCAGGCTTGGAAACTGATGGCTATTGCATAATCGACATTGTGAATAACGGCGCTTTGACTTCTCGGTCTAATAAGGTTACGGAGACTCTGGTGTAGAGATTAAGAGATAAAGAGACTCACAAGACATTTTAAAAAGTCGGATTCTGTGCAGTTTCTACCACAAGGCTGTAAAATATGTGTTACCAAAATTTTCTTAACCACCAATACACTAGCAAACCACAATGTTTCGCTGCTCTTTAAAGCTGCTCTTGTTCAAACCTATTTCATAAGTCTTATTAGGACAGACTTGTGTCGATTACAAGTCACTGCTCCTAGCTGTTATTAGTAAAAATAGCCTGGTCTACGTCACATAACTCCAGGTAAAACAACAAATTTTACATTTCTTTTTGAGATGCAATGTGTCAGTTAGTCAGCTTTATGGGTGTTTGTAGGGGTATTTTTGTCAGAGGTGAAGCTGCTGTGGAGACAGACATGTCATTGGGTGATTTAAACTTCACAGAACATTTCATTCTTGTTAAGTAATATTAAAAAAAAGATAAGCAGGACAAGAGGAATAACAAGGACTAGGGTGATATTTTGGTTTTCAAAAAAAGGGAACACTGTGGGTGTAAAGTTAGGGCTGGCTAATTTAAAAAAAAATAAAACTGTTTGATTAGGGCTAATGTTAGTGTATTCATCATTTCAGATAATATTATCCTATATAGCTTACCTCTAGTATAATTTTAACTCCAGTTACAGAAGTTTCCTTATGGTATGTTGTTCTCATTAATAAAAATCGTTGTGCAAGAAAAATGCTCTACATGGTGGTTAGTATCCGATTTGTTAATGCTAAGTGCTAACTTGTCAATAATCATAGCCATTCTTGCAGGAACATATTGAAATTTTGCTGTACCATGTCAACCTTTTTTAATATCCCGCCCTATCCAGGCTGTGATTGGTTGGATCATGAAAAGTGACACTGATGAGCAACTTTATGTACACGCTTGGATAAAAAAAAGCACCCGATCTCCTCCCTTCTCTGTCTGCCAGAGGAGAGGACAGACAAGAGTAACGCTGCCGTGCCAGAACACAAGAAAAAAAGTCCTGGTACGTACTCCATACCAGTGAGTACCGGCCCATTTAAGTACTGCATTTGGGCATTGTTCAGGCGCCATGTGCCACTGTTGAAAAGCAATCTCTGCAATGATTGAGATGCCACCATTGGCGTGCAAGAAGGCAGGACCTAAACAGAAAGGTCAGGGCAATGCAAAAAACAAACACAATGAAACCCGACTTTTGTCATATATAGTGTTCAACGTTGTAAAGTTTGCTGGAACACGTTAAACTTTTTTTAATGTCCCGCCCCATCCACGTTATGATTAGTCGGTTGACGAAAACAGTGACTGACAAGCACATCGGCTTTATGAAAAGTTGAACATGTTGAACAACAAAATGCACCGATCAGCTAACGTATAATAGCCAGCGAGCCAGACCCAAACCTTCCTTCTCTTCTCCCTGTTTTCTTCTGTCTTACCGCTTTAGCTGCTGACGACGTCTCAGTGTCTCTGTCACAGAGCGACCAGAACCAGCATTTCTTTCGCCGCACCGGTGGCAAACGTGGCAGCGGCAAATGTTTTGAACGATTAACGGCGGGGCGGGGAGGGGCTTACGGCAGGTTGTTGTCTTAAACGTTACTTGTATACTGCTCATGAATCACTGTTCTCATTGCAAGTAAAGTTATCTGTTTTCGGGGCACATGCGAGAGCACGGTGTGGGTGGGGATAATGAGCAGACTGCAGCGCACACAGAGACGAGTGTCACACACACCTATTCTGTTTTTGAAATCGCACAGTTTTTGCGGTTATGTAATAGCACATGACGACATTGCGATAACATTAATCGTGCAAAGACAGCAGACTCAAATCACAGCAGTACTTACACAGGACAGGTTGGATAATACATACAACAGAATGCAGCAGTCACATTCAAGTTACACTTAATAAGTTTTATTAACTTTTATCGACGGAGCTGCAACTTACCTCGTGCCCACAGCTCGTGCCATTGTAAACGACCGGACATTGTAAACAACCTACGTCATCACACTGGCCGCGTCCACCCACCCCCCTACAAATTAACTCTCCTTCAGATTAAGCAATTAAGCAGACAAATTAAGCAAAAGGAGCATTTATACGTTCAAAAGCTTGCTGGATTGAGAATGGGTAAAATAAACTCTTGCTTTTTTAGTCTGGGGGTTCTTTTTCTTCTTCTTCTTCTTGACCATTATTAGCGACTGGCAAACAAGGAACTGGTGCACTAGCGCCACCAACTGGTGTGGAACCAAGGATCAGTCCTTATTTTATTTATACATAAATAAATAAATAAAATAAACTCATACCCTCTCAACCATACTATTTAGACTAAAATACTAAAAACAATTCAACCAGCTGCCTTCTTTCTTCCTCATGCCTCTGACAGTGTAACATGACTTGATCTACAGTTTCTTCTTGCTGTTTAGTCCAGTGTGTCCAAATCTAAGTCTTGATATGGTTGTTTGGTCTGTCCTGTTCCATCCCGCATTTTCATTTACATGTCAAAGCCTCCCCTAGACCTAGGGAAAGGGGGGTCATGGGGGCAACACTGACACACAAAATCCATGTCTATTAACAGCAGTTCCTGACAGTTTTCATGGTTGGCCAAAAATACCCATAAGTAGCCGTTAACCTGACCTTCCATGGCAATTTAACGTGCCATTTACTGCCGAAAATTCTACTTTTCATGCAGTGACTGTAGAAAGCAAAAGCCGAATCCCGGCTTATTTGGAGCTATTTAGAAATCCCTGCCAGATACATTTTTTAGGTCCCAAAAAGAGGGCATGTCCAGGAAAAAGAGGACGTAAGAGTTGTTGCTGCTAACAGTCAGGCAGACGGCTAGCTTGTAAGCCTAGCTGACTTTCCAATTTCAAGGCTAATACTTAAAGGGCTAAGAGAGAAAACAAAAGAAAACAGAAAAATGATTGCCCAAAGTGCCCACCAATCAGTTTACAGACAGACTTCCACAGTTAACTTGGACCTAGTGTACTAAGCATAGTTGTGTACACTCGCGGTTTTCTTGTGATGCTAATTAAAGTGGTAACTTATCTAGCAAAACAGCTAAAGTCTTGCTGACAATGTCTAATGTTTCAGCATTTAAGTTTCAACTAAGTTGCACTTTTAATTATTTTTATTTCATTTATTAAAAAGTCAGAAGGTTGTGTGTTCAGTCCCCCTTTTTGCAAATATATTTATTTCAGCATCTTGCTGACCACTGCTGTAGGCGAAACCAATGTGAGATGCACATTGTGAACAAAAAGCGCAGGGAGGCCTCACGTCGGCCCTAGTGAAAGGGCACTGCACCATTGTTCTTAAATGGGACGGTGTGTTGCTGAACTGTGATCCACCTTGGTCCATAAATGTCTGGGGATGTGGAATTTGGGACCAGCTTCTGATGTTAGCATTTGGATTGGCTTTAGGCCACTGTGTGCCCTTTGCTGATTCTGGCACATTATTAATCAGAACTCTGGCATCAGTCTAGAATCCAGGCCTGTTTTTGTTTGCTACCTAAGAACATAATCTTTCCATCTTAAAACATTATGATACAGAAGAGTTAGTGCGGATACATGGTGAGCCAGGGAAATGTGCTGTTAATTAACTCAAACACTGTTTAAACACCAAATCTACCAACTAGTCCAACATGCAGCTTTTATGACTGTGTTTAAAGATTCACGCTGCAGACCTTGACAAAGTGGAGAAAGGTGGGATTCTTTTTTCTTTTGTCTTTAAGGGTAGAAGAGAATCGGACATTACCGCCGTAGCCAATGGAGAAGCTGTCCTGGCGGCTGGGTTGTGGGAAAAACAAAGTCGGTGGCGGTGGCGTATGGCAGCCATTATCTCCCTCTGTGATTAAAAGCAAGAGTCTGTCCCCCTGCCTCAATCCCCGGCCTCCGGCCAAGCCACCGACCACAGCTATTTCTCCTGGTCCCTGTGTACCATTTAATCATGTGTGCGCTCTTGACTATTGTGGTCAGGCAAGTTTGCATATGTAGAGGCAAAGGGGGGCAGGAGAGAGACAGAGTGAGAGAGAGAGAAAGACAGAGATGAATAACAAGTGTGAGAAAAGTGCAGAAAGAATAAAAAGTGGTGCTCTTTCAGTTTCAAGTCTTAACCATAACTTGGTCACCATGTTCTGATGAAAGTGTCAAATTCTGTCATGCCTCTCCCTAAACACTTAAATCATAAACAGTGAGACAAACAGAAGGTGCCGGGTGTCGATTGTGTCTCTAAATGAACCACAGAGATCTGTAACTTTGACCCAGGGCCTTTCTTTGCCATACTTAAGACACCAATCGTGTGAAGGCTCACCAACAAACCGGCTGTAGAGGTCGAATATGCAGCAGCTTATTACGATCCATATTTAGGTCTGTTAGGCCACAACCTCTAGTGGCTGCATGATGGTAGCAAAGGTGGAAGTCAGGTAACATAGTATAAAGAGGGACATGTGCACAGCAGAAAATGCTTTCTTTGACAGTATATTCACATAAGTAGAAGTAAGATTAGTTTACTGAGTTACATTTTTAACATGATGGAAATAAGTCTTGTTTGAAAAAATACATTTAAAACTTTTAGAACAGCTGAATTGCATTAAAAAGTCCTACATGAACAAATGACAGTTTGTAGCAAGTAGGGTGCTTCTTCATAAAGAATCCATCCAAGTATCAATAACAAATTGCACATGCCAAATAAAGTGCAGCCTTCTAAGTGTTATGACTCCACTTTCCTAAATAATTTATTTTATTAATCAGATAATTACCTGCAAGTTACCAGCAGTGTTGGAAGTAAGGCGTTACGAAAGTAAGGCAATTACAGTAATGTGTTGCTTTTTGCTGTAACGCAGTAATATAACACATAAAAAATTCGGCAATGTGTTTTCTTTAACGATTTACTTCCATGATTGGAAAGGCCGGGTGATCCATCGGGAGATTCAAATTATCAATGATTTATACTGCCGTACCTCGTGCGTAAATGCGCACAGCATCCTTCTTAATGGGGAGATGATTCATCCTTTTTCATAAAAAAAAAAAAACTCTAGGTGTGAACTGTAGTTTTCCTTTCGGTATTAGCGGTGAACTAGTGCCACTAGTCATTTTCTACTTCACCAGGAAAATTGTTTTGTGAGGTTTAACTGTTGACATTGATTGGTTTATTAAACAGTTCAGCGGTATCTTTGACAAGAATGAATGAGTAAAAAATAAACATTGCATATTTCCCACTATATTGTTATTATTATGGCATTACTACCTGCAGCACCAACTATACTGAAGGCTAGTTCAAATTCGCAATTAAACGTCCTTGTTGTGCGAAAATTATAACGTCACCGACAGGAAAGGAGGAGAAGACAGCAAGCAATCCTTCTGCACCTCCGTTTCAGGAGAAACCAAAGATGTATGTGTCAGTGTGCTTCTGTAGTGGCCCTCTGTTTGAAAAGATGATCTGTCACGGGAGATTTATAATTGTGTCCTTATTTCAATGCATTTGTTTGTTTCCAGTTTACCCGCCAAACTTCCTGTAAATAGTCTGAAAGTCTGAACCATCCAAAAAATGCTTTCACACCAGAAATGAACCAAACCAAGATTCAGTTTGATCCAGACTACCTTTTTTTGTCGGACCATGGTCCGAGAGCGATTTCACAACTGCAATTTTGGTTCGGACTAAACGAGGCAGGTGTGAATGCCCCCTGAGAGTCCCAGTACCAAACTCTGTTGCACTGTTTGCACAAAGTGACTCCTTACAAAAGGTGTTAATGGCATGAAAGTTCAGTCCATCACTGCCTCTTAAAAACATTTTACTGAGTCATCTGTTCTGTCAAAATATTGAGTCCTTCATATCAAAGATGTTTTGATTCTCTCTCACATTGCATTGTTTTGAAAGGCCGCATGCAATTTGTTTGACAGATCATGCTGGAACAGAGTCAGAGAGGCTGCATGTGCTCAGGCCAGCAGAGGCTGAGATGTGAGAGGCGATGTATGACATGTTCACACCTCACCAAGTTCAGAAAATCCCCATGAAAGACCAACGCATTGTGCTGTATGCTCACACACACGCTGGCAGTCAGAAGACATGAGCCAATTGAACATGTTCAATTAAATATAGTTAACTTTCAGTCCTGAACAGGTTTTCCACTCCATGAGCAACCATAAATATTTCATTTGGCATTAGAAGTCTGTGTATTGTGAATGAATGCCACTTTTATTTTATTTTTTCCTGCTATCTGTTAGATATAGAACTATCACCACAGCACATTCAGCAGACAGCTGAACCTGTGGCCTGAAGGGTCTTGCTATTTCTGTTTTATAAACGTGTGTCTGTCTCTCCATGATGCCGGTGTTGCTGTGCAGCGTTCGCACTGATGTGGTCTAGTTTGCCTGTGAAGCTCCCGGCCAAGCCCTGCCACCGCAAGACTCGCGTTAACCCCTTCCTGTGTCGCACACAGGCCTCGGACTGAAAACACCCGACTTGAGGTTTCTGCCTGAGCTGTGTTTGAAGGCAAAAGGTATATAGGTCAGCTTAAAGCTTCTCATGCCATTTTGCTGACAGAGACTTCATCTAGAAAAAAAAGTAAAGAAACAGCTTTGACTGTGCAAACAAATAAAGTCTGATGTTGCCAGTTTAACTTGTCCCTGTTAAGAAAAACGAATAGTAAATCTAAATAATAACACAACAGTGAATCACTTACACCAAAACCACGCACTTTTGGGAATGTAAACAGTGTTTTTGCCAGCTGATACTTAAACGCACATCTGCAAACCGCGTATGTAAACGAGCCCGAGAGCCATCAAAAATATTTAAATGTTTTTTACAGGAAAAGAAAGGATGGGAATTTTGATGAGAAAATAGAAAAATATAATTTTATTAATTGTATTCAGCTGTACATTGAGATAACAAGAACTACTTCAAGGCCACAGGATTAGTATTTGTAAAACATTCTTATTTCATTGGCTCTTTAAATCTAGATGTTGTCTTTCAAAAGTTCCATTGTGTGGCTTGAAGTCCTAAAAGTCTGAGTGCAAAAGTTGCTTGATGTAACTTTGTAAGGTCTTGAGGATCTTGTTTTTGAACTTGACAACTCATTCTCGGGTTCTGCTCCAGTCAAGGAATCTTCCAATCTGACCATTGTTTATCAAAGCTCAGGGGGGTCTGACTTTCACGACCAGTGAATGAAGATATTGGCTGATGAGAGGAAGAAGTGAGACTATGGATATTGGCCCACATTCTGGTGACCGAGGCCTTTTAATTGAGAAAATGCCATATGACGGAGAACATCAGCGCCTTGTATCCACTGAAATAATAAGCTGACCCAACCGCCCCCTTTTTTCGATGTGCCTTTGAGCACTGGCCAACCATCTGAATCCACTCAGTCCCGAATGAGCAGCTTATTTTTCAAAGTGTCTCTCATTTGTGCTAGCTCGGCACCCTGACTTCAGATGGGAGGGGGAAGAGAGGGGGAGCGAGGTGGAGCGGAGAGCAGCAGTGTCATCTTGGAGCATGTCAGATTATCCTGTCTGGCTTGGAAATCCTTACATGGGTCAAATTTTCCCTGGTGGAACGGTATGTGGTGGGAAAATGGGCAGAGAGCGTCTCTGCGGGACCTCTGAATCCTCACTCTGCTTTAAAGAGGTGATGTGTGATTTTGTTGTCACTCCAGTGGACACTGGACAAATGAGAGCCGAGGTCGGTACACAAAACACCATTGCTTTCAGGGTTTAATGCAAAAATAAAAAGATACAACTTGATACAAATTATTACCCAGACTCTCCACTGTACACATTCTTCACAGTTTACAGATCCTCCTCCTTCAACCTGGCCCTCCATACTTGCCCTAGTTCTGTGTTTTAGATCTGACTGTTGTCTTGTTCACAACCTCTCTAACAGTCTGACCGCTCATGTTTCTTGCACTCTACGGGGACTGTCCTCACCATAAAACTGCATTAGTCATTTCTTCAAACACTTGACCTATATGTATGACAAGAAACCTCTCTTGACTATGATATAATGTCTTTTTGCTATCTGAATCAAAGTCAGAAGCAGTGTAATATCAGATTTCTCAACATGCAAGATCAAAATCTTATTCTCATAACCACCATCATTATTAGCTTTTTAACACATTTATTCATTTAGCTGACACTTACAAATGCTGTGTGTCAGAGGTCGCACTACTCTGGAGCAACTAGGGGTTAAGTGTCTTGCTCAGGGACACATTGGTGGAAGGGTCACAGTTCATTTTGAGTCACTCTTTTTAGCTCTGTTTTAGTCTCCACCCACTCCTGACGGTCGTTAGCTGCTAAATGCTCCACTATGTTCAGCAGCTAGTCTCTAACAGTGGCTTTCTTGCTAACAGCAGGCTGCTGCTACTGGAAACCAGGCAGTGGTGAGACTGCAACTAAAGTTAATATTGATTGGTGCAGATTTAATCAAATAAGTGACAGGTAAGAAACCCCACATATCAATCATATTTGCAACTGTCACAGGGGTTGTTTTGAACGGCACTGACAAATGACCTATTTTGTGGTTGCCTGTCGAGCACCATTGTGTAGCAATGTCGGTCTCAGCAATAACTCACTTTGGTTAGAATGATCTTATAACTGTAGACATGATGGTTAAAACTTTGAAACTAAGGCCCACGGTGTAATAATCTGGATCCATCCGTTAAATGGAGATTTTGACCATGGCTGGTGCTATAGCAGTGTTTTGTTGTATCTATCTTGTGTCCAAAGACCATGCGCATGAGGATGCACATGAGGATGCACATGCACGCGCATGAGCTCATTATATACATCTCTGCAAACTACAGATCACTACAGCATTCAACAGTTGATGGCAGTGATGAGCCTTAAACTGTAGCATTGTGCAAATAAAAAAAGGACAAAACAAGATTACTGCAAGATGACGTAAATGATGAAGCTTGCAAACACCTTTGTGAATGTTTCACAAGGCAGGACATTCAGTTGGAGTTTGTTAGACACAATGCCTTTCGATGACAAACTGGGAAAAAATTTGACATTTCTCATTTAAATATGCACTAAGCAACTTAGAGTGTTGACAGCTCTAAATGGCTGCTTGAACAATGCAAACAATGATCTTGAATATCCAGAAAACCTGCATAGAGCAACCCCTGCTGAATCCACTGGTCTGTGCACTAAGGGAAATCAAAAGGACGAGCCAAAACATTAAACTGTTGAGTAAATCACTCAATCCTGTTTAAGTTTAGTATATTTTACTCTTCATGACTCTTATGAGTGCCCAAACCCCTTCATTTGGGCAGAGTGGTAAAGTATGAATCGAGGGAATTAATTAATAAAGATGGGATGCTGCAGTCCCACTTGGTGACTTCTACATATTTTTTGCCCTACATAAAAAATATTTCCTTGTGAAGCTTTAGAAAACATCCTAATTTCTGTGAATTATCAGAAAAAGTTACACCAGCCTAATGATATATGTGGCTGGGAGCTCTCTCTAAACTTTACTTGCCATGTTGACAACTGACCAGTAGCTTTAACCATTTCTGTCACACTGGTTGGTGCAAATAAATCCACCATCTACCCTGGCCAACAGATGGCCTTTCTAGTAGCATATATAACACTTATCTCCATAAATCCACAGCCAGAGTCTTGAAAATGTTCACTTCCATCAGTAGATGAAGCCCTCCATTGCACTGGCTGCCCTCCCAGAAACCTCTGGTATTCTCATGAAGCTCCTGAATTCCTGAATGCCCTGAAGTGCAGGAGAGACTTTAAGATGTGAAAGGATCCCTCAATTGCACGAGCCACTTGACATTTCTTAAAGGTTGGTGAAGAGCCAGACTGGCAAGACAAACTGGTCCCACAGAAGATACTGTATTTTACCTCTTTAAATCTCTTTATGTACCTTCCATCATGCCACAGTATTAAAGCTCACTGCACATTGCAGTGCAGCTCATATGTATGTGCATCAATGCACACCTGCTCCCTTCAAAGACTTTAAAGTAAGACTATGCCACTTTTAACATCATCAAAAACCATAAGTGGAGATAGTGTGGGTGAGCAGGCGACCCAGACAAGGTTTATGTCAATTGTTTGTAGACACGGCCGGACAAAGACACTGCATGCAGTTAACTTCCATCAATTAAAAAAAAAAAACAGCTGTGAACAACAACACTAAGGACACAGGTTAAAAAAAAATAAAAAATCATAAAGTGCCATTTGTGTTTCAAAAAAACTGATTATCAAATTTTAACAAAACTCCCTTCACCGTCATGCATCATGGGAATTCTGAGGGACAGACTTAAGACTATCACCCTGGAGTCACACACTGTGTGCCGCTGTTTTGTTCCATCCTCTGCCCGGCGTCAACTTCCACTGGAAGCCTCTCAGAAGCGTTTCAGCAGCGGAGCCTGCCCCCACGTTAATGACTTGTTTTTAATATGTCCTTTTTGTGCTTCTACTACCTTCTTCACTGCTCTCTGTGGCTCGCTTTTGTTCTGATGTC
Organism: Micropterus salmoides; assembly: GCF_014851395.1. NCBI lineage: Eukaryota > Metazoa > Chordata > Actinopteri > Centrarchiformes > Centrarchidae > Micropterus > Micropterus salmoides. The sequence goes on from NW_024041039.1 coordinate 29,986,447, forward strand.
TGCAGGGGTGCATTTACCAACTACCAAGGGGAGCATTTCAGAATAAGAGCGTTTGCCTGCCTGACTTTGCTGACATGTTTTGATTTTGTTGATTTGGTGATGAATGCTTGCTTTTTGTGCTTCTACTATGATTAAGTTGGCTACATAATTTAATTGTTTCTGTTTTAACTGCGTTTATTGTTGATATATGATCCGAAGTCTGCACAGGGTATTTTATTTTGAAAATTGACTGGATTCTCCAAGCTGTTTCTGTGTCTGACTTCTTGCCCGGTTCATCTGCTTCGTGCTGTTTGACGCGGCTTCCGTCAAAAATACACTGGCTGCGTAGAGCGGAGAGCCGCATCTGGGACGCTTCTGGTGTGAGCGCATGTAAACTTGGTATAAATGAAATGGGCTGAGAGTATAGCTCTGCCCCCGTCAGTAACACATTCTGCCTCTTACAATGAATAGTTGACTTCATAAGCAGTAAAGCGTACCCTTGATCTATTCAGTACAGTTTGCTGCTACAGCCTCATTGGTCTGTTATGACCAACATTTTAGAGTGTCTAATGTTAGCTATTGCTAGCATTAAAATTGCTGTGCAATTCAAATCTCTGAGTCAGTTGTTGTTACTATTAGTAACTATTAATTGTCACTGGTGGCTACATTTCAGCTGTTCAGTAAAAGTTACAACGACCAAACAGCGCAGCATCCAATGCAGAGCTTTAATACATGTCTCCTAAACTGTAGCTGCTGAAGAAGCAGAAGACATGGGCATTCTTTACAAGATTGCATACTAGATTTTTGGGGGGCTAATACAGGAAAATCTGATAAAAATGTACTGGCTGATTTTGGTTTTTAAACATATTACCATAACAGTACCACTTTCAAAAAAAAGCAACCTTGTAAGGGGTTTATTTGTTGTAACTAATAGCTTTATTAATGGTTAATAAATAAATAAATCACTCATCCAGTAATTCTTTATAGATCAGTTTGGCAACATTATATAAATTAAACATTTATGCCAATAAAGCACACTGAACTGAACTGAGCTGACTTTTGCCCGTTTTGCCCAAGACCTGCTCACATTTACAAATCAAGCGCATCTGCTGACCTCATTGACCTCAGGCATCGTGATTGACAGCAGGAGTGAAAAGTTAAGGTCGATAAATAAAGTGAAGATGAACTGAGAAATGATGAATCAGTGGTGATTGTGGCTTGGAGGGCTCCGCCTCGAAGCCCAGCCCGATTGGATCAGCATGTTTGTTTGGGACAAATAATTTTTAAGTCTCTGCCTGTCATCCACCAGGCAGATGATGACAAAGAAATGCATCAAGGCGCTCTGTCGTGATTGCATTTTAAACATTGGTTTGAGAGCGGCAGACTATAAAGTTCCGTCCTCGTAACTTTGGATGCCGAAGTTGAAAAATCTCTTGGACTCGCAACTGATCCGATCTGTGAACCAGCGCACTTCGTCATGCACTTTGAAAAACAAGTTCTGCTGCAATCACACCGCAGCCACATGTGGCTTTTATAACCTCCATGTGTGTCGCTCTGTTTCCATGGGAAAGACAGCAGCGCTTTGTCATCGGCTCCTCCGAGAGAACGACCTGATGAAACTCAGAGTCTCAGACCAAATCCCACTTATCAATCAACGCTGTCTGTTTGGAGGGTCGCAGGGTCGCTCTCCTCCTCCATCCCTCCGCACCCAGCAGGTGCTTATCCCCTTTGACTGAAGTGCATGAGTCAAGTGGCTGACATTAAAATAACAAAGGCGGACGGCGGCAGATTGGAGATGGCCGGGTTTCACAGGTGCTGCCGCGGCTAGATCCTACCGATGCAGCGGGGAGATTACAAGAGTCAAAAGTGATCATGGGTAATTGGTTATCTCACCTCAAGGACCTAGCAGGGTCTTATCCCCCTGTAAGCCTCCTTATACTCTTAAGTGGACGGCTGCTTTGGTGGAGCTAGATCGGGAGGGAGGCTGAAAGTTTTGGAGGCTTTGAAAGGTTCATTTGAGAAACTGCAAGGAGTTGTGGCTTCTGCCTGGGCATGATGAAAGAGAAAGAATACAGTTATGCCAGCTAGCACACACACCCTCTCCCACACACACGTCTTGATCCACTCGGGGGCTTCATGTTAGTTTTCATTATCAGCTCTCCCTCTTCACATAATTGAGCACAATACACGATGAGTTGGGCTTGGAGTTCCACAGCGAGCAAGGATGAATACATCATTAACCATGACTTCCCACACAAACACAGTCCTTCGTAAACAGTGTGGAGGGAGACGGCGGGCGCACTTCCACTCTCACAAACTATAGGCATAATTTCATTTAGCCTTCTCTCGCCCGTCAGTTTGAAAAACTTCCACAAAGCCTATTTAATTGGTAATCCAGAAACAGAGGGAAGATGATCAGAATTAGGCTATATCATAGGGCCTTAATGAAAGGAGTGTTTTCCTTCTAATTTAATCAATATTAGAATATCTGCCAATTAACAGCATTATTTCACTTTGAGTATGAAAATCAGGACCCTGCTCATTTATCGCGGCCTCATCTCACACACTGGTTGCATTACAAATGTGATAACAATGGCTGATTTTTGATTTCGCCGTTGAGAAATAAGAAGAGAGGGCGGCGTCCTAATTACACTGCATTCAAAGTGTTGATGAGGTTTAACTGGCAAAATTAATTAAAAAGTTTTTTTCCCCCCTTTCCCGGTCAAGATTAGAATCATGACGTTTGGAGTATTTAATCAAAAATATGTTTTGCAATTAATTAGGAGCTCATTTGCATATGTGTATGTTAATTTGAAGGATGGAATTTCAATCAGCAAACCTCATCACGCCGTTGTTTGTTTTTGCTTCGTACGTTAACCTTAGCTGGTGCATGGGACAGTTGAGCAGTAGTAATGGATATTGGTGGATTAAATCGTAATCTTAATTCTTTACCCTCAGCCTCCTTTACAGCCACAGATTACAGCCAAGTAATAATTTTCCAAGGATTCTCTTATTACCATGCTTATCTGACAGGGCCATTTTAATTGGAGATACACAGGACATAAAGTTTGTGAATAGGTTTCAGATGCCATCAATTTGACAGGGATTAGGCTACATATCGGCTATCTGCTCAGCTAATATATAGGCACTACAACCAGTTAAAAACTCTGACAGGGAGGGAGAGGAAAAGAATTGCGCCTCATCTGCAAGTTTCCTTCTCATTCTTTTCTCTTTGCCTTCACGGCCCGCAAAGGGACTAGGAGAATCAATTAAAGGCACACATAACAGAGAAAGACAGCAAGCCTTTAGTGCTTAGGTTAATGGTGAGTTATTGTATGAGAATGACTCTGGGAACATTGCTTAATTTCCCCTCCCTCCTCCCCTCCCATCCTCTGTCTCTCTCCTCACTGTGGTTAATGGCTATTTTAAGAGCAATATGATGTATTACTTGGGGCTCTCTCAGGGGAAACCCGGGGGGGGGGGGGGGGTTCCTGTACGGAATCCATTTAAGATGCTGTGGCGATTCCACGGTCACGCTGCCCTATTCAAACAGCGCTCACCCCCCCCCCCCCCACACACACACACACACACACACCACTTCCACCCCTTGAATTTAATGGGAAATTAATCAGTCAGAGCTGTATTTAAATTCCAACTGTAATCTTGGTCAAATCATGAGTAAAACACACAGGTATGTGGCAGTGGTTCCCTGGGTATTAGCTCGCAGGTTAAAGAGAGGTTAGCAGGTAGCAGTCCCTCTGGCAGTAGAACAGCTCACTGTGGACCAGCTGACAAAATGATGACATTTTAGCCCTTATGACATATGTGGAAATTAGAAATGTCCCATTTTGACATAATGAGTACATTGTTATTTAAGGGATATTTCACTGCTGGAATGTCCAAAGGAGTTAAGCTTCCTCCAGGTACTGCCGCTGCTGGCATTTTCTTCAGATCTCATCTGTTATGGAGGCAAATTTCAACAGTTTATCAAAGATTGTGCCCAGGTACACTTCTTCCCATGGATAGTGGAGATGACTGCAGCATCCAGCAGATGCTTGCTGGAGAAGGTCACACACAGATCATCTCATTGGTCTTTTCCACAATATTTTCCAGGCAGCAGTTGTCACACCACTCTACAAACTAACTCATGAAGGGCTGAGCTGTGGTGCTGTGAGGGGCCTGAAAGCAGAGGAAGACTGCAGTCATCAGCGTAGAGGATGAAGATCATGGCTGAGAGGACACAACCTTGCAGGGAACCAGTTGAAGTGTGTTGGATGTTGCTGACCAGAACTCTCTGTGACCGGTTGGTGAGACGGTCCTTGATCCACAGGATTGGCCGGTCGTCCAGGCCTCTGTCTGTTTTTCACGTCCACCTGCTCACCTGATCACATTCTCAAATCATCTCCACCTGCCACACATTATCTCGTTTGTCAGCGTTGTGAACCTGAGTTCGAGCCAGTCTGTTTCTGTTCCTGATTGTCTGCGACCCCTGCTTATGATCTGCCTGCCTGCCTGCCTGCCTTACCCCTCTGGTTTGGTTTGCTTCTTTGGACTGCCTTCTCATGCCTGACTGTAAGCCTGTTAATTTGAACATTGATTTAGTAAAGTCCTTTTTCTTCGACCTGTTCTGCCTCAGTGGGGTCTTCGAGCCTATTGCCTTGTTCTCACGTCTGTGACAAAAATGCTCCATAGAGCCGAGAGCAGTTGGTGATAATTCTCTGTGGCTTTGTAACTGGAAGTGACACCTTTCACTTTAAACTGAGTCACTTGACCCATTGTTGATTTAAAAATATTGATTACTGCAGCTTTAAATAAGTCATTATATTCAAGTTTGTGTTTGTCCAGGATTGTACCTATATCACAATCACATACTGCCCAGTAAATGATGTTATTTGTGATAGTATAGCATAATACATAAATGTATCAGGCTGTAAAATATGCAATAATCAGCATTTATCTTCCAGTGGAGAATTTTAGTGTCCCATTGATGGTCTAAATGTGAATTTCTCAAACTTTTTATGTATGTATGTTAAAAAAAAAATACACAATACAAACTTCTTCCTCTGATGAAATGGGCCATGAGTTAAGAAAAGTGCCCGATGTCATTTGTGTTTTTTTTTTTTCTCCCATTGTCTAATTGGATTAATTGAGAGGTTTACAGTTGCTTGGAAATAACAATCTGGAGGCCTAAAGGGAAATTAGTGCAGCACATTGGGGTTCATTAATTTGAACTGTACTAATAGTAAGCTAGCAGGATGCAGCTCATGGTTTGCGTTAGCTCACTTTCAACTTTGTCACACTTTGTCACCAACCAGCTGGTGCTAATGTTAATCTTTGTGTTATCTCCTCTTCCTCCTCCTCGCAGATTGTCCATTTACAATACATTTATTCATTTAACTGACACTTTTATCCAAAGCGACTTCCAACTGCTATATATGTCAGAGGTCGCACGCCTCCAGAGCAACTAGGGGTTTGGTGTCTTGCTCAGGGACACAATGGTGGATGTGTCACAGTGGGGAATTGAACCTGGGTCTCTCACACCAAAGGCACGTGTCTTATCGATGCGCCATCACCACCCCATTATATATTATATATATATTTGAATAAAAGGTACAGAGTTTACTTCACAGCAACCGTGGTTAGGCTAAGGACAGATGCTTCGGCAGTTACGTAGCAAGAATAAAAATAAAAGCATTCTCAAGCCAAAAATTGTAGCCTTCAACAAAAAAGTCAGTGTGTTGCACCTTGCGTTTTACATCCTGCTAAACAGCTTGTTATTGGAAGGAAGGCAGTCCCACATGGATCCACCTTTTGTTTTGCCAAACTTAATGCCAGTTTTGGGTATTTCATATGAGAGATATCTTTATGTGAGCTTTTGCCTCCGCACTTGTTTGAAGTGGGGAGCTGTTTGCTTATGTTGTCAGAGAAACATAATTGTGTTGCTGATGTTGCCACTGTCAATCAAATCTAATCAAACCACCTACCCAGTCCTAATGAAGAAGATTAGTTGAATGTTTGAGTGTTAAACTCAGTTTAACTAAGGGTGTTATTTTTGTAACCATAATTTAGCTTGTTAGTTATTTAATAATCAGTATTTAACATTATAAAGAAATGCTCAAGGGAAAGACATAATACTTTGTCAGGTGTTTTATATCAACTTACCTCAAGGTCTATAACAAGTTATAGAGTGAAACTGAGTTTGTAACTCCCTTCTGCTAAGTCGCAGACAATATACATATAAAAGCAATTATAAAAATGTTAAACAGAAATACACTATATTCAGTGGAGCAGTGCTGAGGATGAATTAGAATTTAAGAGTCTGGCTGGTGCGGGAGCAGAAACTTCTATATCTCTTCCCAGAAGGCAGCAGGGTGAACAGGCTGTGGCTGAGATGGGTACTGTCCCACAATGGACATGCTGTGGAGTTAAAACTGCTGTTTTCAAGACGTTACGCATTAACTACTACTACATTCTCAACACATTTTCTGCACCAATTTATGGAGGAAATGTCTTTATTTATATGAAGGTGACAGGTGAAAATTGAAAATATAAAAATATAATGGAATATAATGCAGTAATCAACTTTTGGACAATGCACATTTGTTTCTTCTATTGTATTGTATTGTTGCATTGCATGTTTTCCTATGGTCCATTTGTTATTCAGCATTTCTTGTTCAAAGCTGTTTTTCAGAAAATTTTTAACAAAAGCTTTCAGAAAGTGATGGAGACATTCTGATTCTGACCTGTCCCCAGCGTCCCCAGTGTAAATGACACCACCTATCTGTCAATATTTTAAAATGTCCCGCCCCATCCAGGCTGTGATTGGTCGGTTCACGACAAGTGACATTGACGAGCTACATTCAGCACACAGCTGCATGAAAGGCTTCTCTTTCCCTCGTCTCTCTCTGCCGACCATTTACACTGGAGATGCTGACCACTTTTTGAAAGCATTTGCTAAAAGTTTTCTGCAAATTAGCTTGTAACAAGAAAGGTTAAATAACAAATAAGTATTCTACGAGAAAGCTTTACTTGCACACTATGAATGAATAAATAAAATGCAATGTAAAAAAGACACAGATCTGCCTTGTCCAAAAAAGTAACTGAAAAACAAGCTGCTGATTACTGCATTATGTTCGATGAATTTTGTTTCCCTTCATATAAAAATAAAGACATTTCCACCATAAATTGGTGCAGAAAATGTCTCTAGAATGCAGGAAATTAAGAGTTTAATGCTCAAAATCTTCTGGTTAAGGACCCACCGGACCCCCCAATTGAGTAGCCTTTTTCATCAATGAATATTTCTTATAAATACCATTGGAGTATCTTGTTGTCTTGTTCTTGTGACTCCAATATTGTGCATTTTCACGTCTCATGGACTAAGTGTTTCGTCACACCCCTAATATGAGCCCTTAAATGTCCCCACCACCTTTCAACACAAAGTGACGCCCTTGCCGCCGACAGAGTTTATTTAACAGGCAGAGAGAACGGGAACAGGTGAGCGTCACGTAGCGGCAGCGCCCAGAGAACCTGATATGGAGAGGGCAGAGGAGAGTACCGGCAGCTTGGGAGAAGTCCCGGTACGCAAGAAAATGTCCCGGTACACCAAAGAGTAAAATGTTGTGGTGCCGGTACAGCGTACCGGGGCGTCCTGGCCCACTTCAAGCACTGATCTGCAATCCAGACAGATATTAACAATAAAGATGTGTGGCTTGTGAGAGCAATGTATCCTTTTGGTTTATATTTACAAATGCAGGAATACCTTCAGTCAAGCATGCAGGCATAGATACACACACACACACACACACACACACACACACACACACACACACACACACGCATGCATGCACAGAGACATCCTCATACAAAAGCAGGGGAATCCAGGGCCCAGCTGTTTGTGCCTCCACACATGGCCGATAGCGGGGGGGTGGGGCAGGGGGATCAGAGGAAAGTGGCCCCCAGTAAGTGAGCTCACTGGAGGGTAAAGAGACCCAGGGAGGGTCTATATTTTTTTTAACTGGGTTACAATAACTTTAAGCCTTGGGTGTGTATGTGTGTGTGTACATGCCTCCAGTCCAGCCAAATCTTTGTGACAATTATGTTTCTGTGCATATGTGTTTGTAGCATGTGTGTGTGTGTGTGTGTGTCTGCATCCTGTGTGATCAGGGTTTAATAGTGGCTGCGTGGCCGGTCTCAGCCCCAGTAATGAATGAGCTATTACCTAATGAAATCTGAAGAATGCTTGGCAGCGGCGGGCTGAGTTGGCGCCGCGCACCAGGAGCCCGTTCCAACATGCAGCAGCGATGCCATCGTATTTAGGACTGGCGTTTGTCGTTATGCGAGATAGGGGCCAATGTGTGCTCTGCACTGATTGCTTGAGTGTACTATCATTAGCAGCCTGGCTTTCAATGAGTCTTTCATCCCCGAGACAAGTGTTTGTTGAACTCTAACCAGGGTTATGCTGGTCAAAGGCTTCCCAGCACTTATGATGTAATAACAACACCAAGAATGCATTTTCACACCTTGCTGCTTTTTTGATTGATTGAAAAGAAAATGCACATTAAAACCTGCAAATGTGTGTATGTATATATATTTTTTTTCATTTACATACATTTAGCTGACGCTGTTATGTTAGAGGTCAGAGACACAATGGTGGATGTCTCACAGTGGGAATTGAACCCAGGTCTCCCACACCAAAGGCAAGGATCTTATCTATGTGCCATCACAACCCAATATAGATATATATATATATATAATGGTTGGAGGCAAGTTTGAAAGTTAGGGGCACAAATCACTTTCTAGACTTTTTTTTCTGGTCTACAGTAAGATGGTGGTAAAACAAATCCACCCCCTGCTGCACACACCCATACAGTATAGTGTTTTCATTATGCTGTAAGGAGGGCCTAATGTGTTCCACAACTGCTGGTGAAAGTGTGTATGTCTGTGTTGGGGCAAAGGGGTGTGTGTATATTTGGGCATGTGCACTCATTCACACACATCCACATGAATGAGTAATTGCATACATTGAGCACATTGGCAAAGGCATGCTGCACACACACGCCTCCCCAAATACCACACACATACACATTATGAACATCTTTAATGTCTTTAAATCCATCTCGCTCTCTCTCTCTTTCTCTCTCTCTCACTCACTCACACTCACACACACACAATGTGTGGGGTGTGTGTCCAAGTGAAAGTTTGCTTACTTTGTCAACGTCATCATACTGCCCTCTTTTGTCAGCGCGAGTCAGAGAATGCAACAACAAAAAAATCTTTTTCTTCTTTCCTCTCTGCCTGTCAAGCTGCATTTTATTTTAACCATCATTTAATGCTTCACTGGATGGATTCTTGTTTGCATTAGCATTTTATTTCTTTTTTATAATTACCACTTCTACACACCTACAGTAGTAACTGATGGAACACAAAGGACAGTGTGTGTGTGTGTGTGTGTGTGTGTGTGTGTGTGTGCGTCACACGGAAAGAAAACTCATCTAATGACTGCAAATTAGAATGCAAGTGGCAAAGAAAGAATTGCCCTCTGCTCTGCGATTTACATGTAACTCTGGTTATTTATGCACCGCCCAGTAATTGTTAATCAATAGTGTATTGAGTTTTACATCCAGTCACTAACCTCTGTGGCTTACTGATCAGCCAACAGTGTCCTGGTGTCAATCACGTCGGTAGGTGATCGTTTGAAGCCGGTGGCTCCATGAGCACATCAAAAACAGAACTGAGACTGTGCTGATTCTCTGTGGGGATGTACAGGGTGGAAGCTGCCGATTACTCGTTTTAACACATCATGAAGAGCATAAATAGGCCTGTAGGAGAGCCTTTTTATAACTCCTACACGTTCTGTCCCTTCACTGTAGGACAAGTGTTGCCTCATAATTAGACTCTAAACTAAATTTTAAGGTACAAATATTGTTGTTTAAACAACAATCATTAAGAAAGTGGCGATCTATGCTTAATTCATGTTATTTTTTGTTTTTTATTTTATTTTTTTAATTCATGTTTTAGTGTGTGTGTGTGTGGGGGGGGGGGGGGGGGGGGAGAAGGAACATTCGTAATTAGACTACATTATGGTCAGACAGGGCAATATACAAAAACAGCTAAAATCATTTAAATGAATTTTATTTAATGTAAAGAAGGCCATATCTTTCTTGAATTTAGTGGGATTTATCATAACCACAGTAACCATCAATAAACTC